>NC_139237.1:2389067-3006567 GCF_977018435.1 Lepisma saccharinum
TTTGTCGTTTATCAGTGCTAAATTTGCTTTGAACAGTCTGTTTAAAGTGAAAGGGGCACCTCTCAGTACACCTTCTAAAATACTCTCGACATGTACTAGAGCAATATTGTCGAAAACGATTGTATTTATTAAAAGATAAAAGAAATAAACGCTCACATGATACTTTGCCAGAATAAGAGCAAACCAAATTCTACTATGAAATGAGAGAACGGTGACCTTTTCAGTGGAACAGGTGGACATATTAACTAAGCTCTGAATATTATTAGCTGAACCAAGAATACTTTGAAAAAACAGAAAATTCACTTTGTGATCAGAAAGATAAATAATCGAACTGCATACTCGCTCTAAAGCGAGGACCAAACTGAAGTGTTCCACCATCCGAAATCCTTGATTACAATGTGACAATGATAGCCACTACGTTATCGGTGAACACTCAAGAATGTTTTGAAGTTAATGATTTAATCCACTGAACGATCTGAAATCTGAATGATTTTCAAAGATCTTGTTGAAAATAAGACAGTGGAATGTTAAGAGTAGATAAAGTTGATTAACAGTATATTTCCATCAAAATAGTTAAAGAGATGCCCGGCTGGGTAAATATAGTACTACTGAGCCGCAATTGGTGCAAACTAATGCTTCCGTCTGTCACTATGGAAAGACCAGTACACCAATTTCCTTCGGGTCCATCTCAATATTGTCATTCCATCTTCATCTCTGCCTTCCTGGAAGTCTACTATCACCAATTTTCCCAGCAAGGATGTTGTAAACGTTTCTTAAATGCGTGATACATTAGCATGGTCAAATTTCCCAAAAGGTGAGAATTTAGCAAGTCCAGAAACTTTTCATCTTTTACTCCTGTCATTGTCACGATGTCCTGATGGAAAATGTCCAATAGATGATTCACTGCATTTGTGAACGTTGCCTCTCTCTCTCTCTCCCCTCCAGTTGTTTCGTGGCTCCATTCTTCATGGTTACGCACGGTTCAGCATTCGATAGCCTTAATAGAATTCGACTTAATAGTTAGGCCAGCCCTCTGCCAATACACTGTCAACTTCTCCAACTAGGCTAACGCCAAGTCTCCGACATTCTTTACACAGTACTTCACGAAGATCATTTTTTGTTAATTTTCAGTGTCAATCTTCATTAGGATGCTAAATTGTTGTTTACAATCTAATGTTTCTGCAATGAATATGTATTCTGACTTACTCGTGACTTTCTGCATACCTTTGAGCTCTAGTGAAGAAAGAAAAAACACAACAACTTTAAAGTGATCGGACCTTTGAGGGTCATAGATCACGATATACAGTCACGGACACTGCCGGGTTGTAATAAATACATTGATTTTCAATAGAATTGTTGCATCAACCTCGTTGACTTTCAATCGGATCGTTACAACCCAGAAGGGCCTCCCCGATGGAGCAGTGGTAGCGTCTTAAACTTCGGTCCACTGGCACCCAATTGGACGAAGGGGTGAATTGCTTTACCCTTAACAAAACTGGAATTTTTGCAAATTTTGGACCAGGCTGGTGCTACATGGACTGCCCTCCGAAGTTTTCTTGATTTAGTTTCTGTAATATCAGATGAACACAGATTATGCAGCTCAGTTTTACATCACTGGATATATCGCATTTACCACATTCCCGCCTTGCAGCTCTACATGTTCGAGTTTTGGTTTTAAGTCCACTTTATGCACAGAAAAACTAATCAGGACTCTGGACCTACAGTTTAAAGTGGGATCCAAACCACTTGTGCCTCCAGCGTGTATCGAACCCGGGACACCTTGGTTACAAGGCGACGACGATACCACTACGCCATCAGGGAGGCCCGGCAGCTCTAAATGTCTTTAATATCTTCGATTCCAGCCAGTTTGGTGACCGAGAGCGTCAAGTGGTCGACTTTCGATCTCGCCATCAAAGTTCCAGAGTTCGGGTTCCGGCCTATGCATGGGTCGATTTCATATCATCATCATGCTTGCGATTAACCAAAAATAGTAGAAAAGCGACGTAAAATGCAAACACAATATCTTCGATTCTTAAAAAACCTTTCGCAATGTGCATACATAAAAAAGGTGCAGACATTCAATTCAAGACTGCAAAAGAACAGGTTCTGCCTGGGTTCGATACCTCACGCTTCCTATTCCTCTCTATTTTTTTTCCTTTCTTCTGCCTTCCCCACTGGTGTCCGATTCCCCTGACAATTCATTCCCAAATGCCCGCGCCGTGGGCTCTGCTGGGCCGTTACTTACGCCACTGCGTATTATCGGAAGCAACTGCGGGGAGCTTGGCCAACACGCTCTCTCTAGGAAGCGGGAAAATGAAAAACTGGCCAAAATAAATTCCTGGAAGCAAGGATATAAGAATATATAATGAAAAAAGTTGTGTTTTCAAGCGAAGGCGTGTTCCAGCAGCAGTTTTCTTCGGTGCGGGAACGACTCCGGCTGAAGACCTGCATTCGAATAAACTTTCTCGCTTTCTCAGAAAGTTTTCAAAAGACACATCCTAATTTCTGTTGCAACCGGTCAAAATTTCAGATGATGTACAGTCACATACACTTCTGGGTTGTACTGGTTGATTTGGAGTCTTTTACGTCCACTTTATGCACAGATAGGCCAATAGGGACTGGACCTAGAGTTTACAGTAAGATCCGAACCACTAGGTGCCTCCCCGGGTATCGAACCTGGGACTTCTTGATTACAAGGCAACGACGCTACCACTGCTCCATCGGGGAGGCCCTTCTGGGTTGTAACGATCCGATTGAAAGTCAACGAGGTTGATGCAACAATTCTATTGAAAATCAATGTATTTATTACAACCCGGCAGTGTCCGTGACTGTATATCGTGATCTATGACCCTCAAAGGTCCGATCACTTTAAAGTTGTTGTGTTTTTTCTTTCTTCACTAGAGCTCAAAGGTATGCAGAAAGTCACGAGTAAGTCAGAATACATATTCATTGCAGAAACATTAGATTGTAAACAACAATTTAGCATCCTAATGAAGATTGACACTGAAAATTAACAAAAAATGATCTTCGTGAAGTACTGTGTAAAGAATGTCGGAGACTTGGCGTTAGCCTAGTTGGAGAAGTTGACAGTGTATTGGCAGAGGGCTGGCCTAACTATTAAGTCGAATTCTATTAAGGCTATCGAATGCTGAACCGTGCGTAACCATGAAGAATGGAGCCACGAAACAACTGGAGGGGGGAGAGAGAGAGAGGCAACGTTCACAAATGCAGTGAATCATCTATTGGACATTTTCCATCATGACGTCGTGACAATGACAGGAGTAAAAGATGAAAAGTTTCTGGACTTGCTAAATTCTCACCTTTTGGGAAATTTGACCATGCTAATGTATCACGCATTTAAGAAACGTTTACAACATCCTTGCTGGGAAAATTGGTGATAGTAGACTTCCAGGAAGGCAGAGATGAAGATGGAATGACAATATTGAGATGGACCCGAAGGAAATTGGTGTACTGGTCTTTCCATAGTGACAGACGGAAGCATTAGTTTGCACCAATTGCGGCGCAGTAGTACTATATTTACCCAGCCGGGCATCTCTTTAACTATTTTGATGGAAATATACTGTTAATCAACTTTATCTACTCTTAACATTCCACTGTCTTATTTTCAACAAGATCTTTGAAAATCATTCAGATTTCAGATCGTTCAGTGGATTAAATTATTAACTTCAAAACATTCTTGAGTGTTCACCGATAACGTAGTGGCTATCATTGTCACATTGTAATCAAGGACTTCGGATGGTGGAACACTTCAGTTTGGTCCTCGCTTTAGAGCGAGTATGCAGTTCGATTATTTATCTTTCTGATCACAAAGTGAATTTTCTGTTTTTTCAAAGTATTCTTGGTTCAGCTAATAATATTCAGAGCTTAGTTAATATGTCCACCTGTTCCACTGAAAAGGTCACCGTTCTCTCATTTCATAGTAGAATTTGGTTTGCTCTTATTCTGGCAAAGTATCATGTGAGCGTTTATTTCTTTTATCTTTTAATAAATACAATCGTTTTCGACAATATTGCTCTAGTACATGTCGAGAGTATTTTAGAAGGTGTACTGAGAGGTGCCCCTTTCACTTTAAACAGACTGTTCAAAGCAAATTTAGCACTGATAAACGACAAAAAAAGTTTGAATTAATATTAATTGCTAAAACAAACGTTGAAACGTTTCAGTAAACGTTCTTATACGTTCTTAAACGTTGAAACGTTTATATAAGAAACGATAAAACGTACTGTGATACTTATCTTCACGATTAGTCAAACGTATCATTCATTCGCTCTTCATATTTTCCATCCTTAAATTCTGATAATTATGTATTTTATCTAACAACAGATTAAATTATATACCAAACATTATCGAGAAGCAATTCTCAAAACATTATACTAAGATATTAACATTATAATAAGTGTCCTCCCATAGCCATTTCAGTCTTCAAACTGCTTCCAACGGCTTCCGTACGTTGATTCGCGATTAGTCAAACATGTCAAATGTAACTGCTATTAGTAAACGTACGAGGAAAAATAAGTTTTGTAGAAATTCTCTTCTCAATAAGAATACTATATTACTACCTTCATTATATTAAATATTAATTAATTAATTAATTCTCTAGCACTCTTGATTCTGAAAATTCGTAGTTACAGTTCAATTTGTACTTATCCTGAGCAAAATTTATATATATTCTATTCCAATCTTTACAGATTTCTTTTAGATTCATCTCCATGTTCGTTTTGGTCCTTTACCATCAGGTTTCCCAACAAGATTCCTGTAAAAATCTCCTTTATTCCTTTCTCATTCGTGCCGGTTTAAAAAAAAACATAGAGAGTTAAGCCCTGCGTCAGGTCAACCTTGCAGCAGGTTTTAGCATATGTAGATCCAAACGTGCGCGCAAGAATATAGTTCCACTGAGACGGGTTCTATTCCGACACAACTGCATACTTGCAAGAAAACAGTTATTTAATTTGTAATATACAGACAAAATAATACATTGATTAGCAGGTATGGACTTAATTGGTTGCAATCACTGTGCAGACGAACTTAGAACCGCAGATTCGCCAACTCGAATCTGTAATGCGTTGAAGAGACATTGAAACTTTAGAGCGAGTCGAGCGAGACTGAATGCGTTGCAGAGCGCGTGAAATCGCTGATACCAGTGTTGCACCTCCCACTATTTTAACCCTATGTTTATTGTAGAGCGGCGAGAATGGCTGAATCTCCTGTTCAGCGCGCGGTTTTACCCGAATGTTATTTTGGGCTTCATCCGAAAGGAAATGTTCTTCAAAGTCAAGCAAGTTGTTTTAAATGCATAATCCTCCTTGCGGCAACAAGATCAAAGTAAAACAGGGGCGTGAGGTGATTTGCCGTCAATGTGCACACGAATTGTATCACGGGTGTTGAATGATTTGCGGTTTGAGTTTAGCAAGAGGAAACGATTGTTTGTTGTTTGACGACAAAAGAATCTCCGCGGTATTAAAATATATCGCAGTGAGAAGAAACATGTTTATTATTTGGACGAGACGTCCTTCAACTCGGTGAGTGGGGGAAGAGGGAATAAACCATGGAAGGATACCACCATGCAAAACCACCGCCAGGGCTGAAGAAACCGACGATGGGGGGAAGGGGGAGGCTTATTGTTTCACCCACTGGCGGCAATGAAAGCTTTGTTGAAGGCGCATATTTACTGTTCCGCGCAAAGAAAGGGAAGGGTGATTATCAGCAACAAATAGACAGACCAAGATTTGAATCCTGGTTTAGTGAAGTGATTCATAAATTGAAACCAGAGTAATAGCGACAGACAATGCACCTGATTGTATATATCACCAATAACAAATCATGTTTTTTTTGGTGGTACAACTTGAAGTGCGTGTGTCTTACAGTAACGGATGTATTGCGAACGAAGCAACCAAGTTTTTCATAAATCTATTTCTTTCTAAACCAAAAACAATAATTTGTCATTAAATTCAAGAGGGGCCTATCGTTGTTTACTTTTATTTTTGTTTATTTTTATTTTTGCGTGCTCGAAATATACACACATGCTCTCATGTTTAGAAGTTGTTTCGCTCTTATATTAATGACACATTTATTAAATAATATATGCGCAGAAAGTACTTTTAAAATGTTATGTTTCAGGAGACAAAGAGAAGCAAAAATACAATCCACTTGACATGCATGCGGGTTTTGATGTGTTGTGCGGTTGGCAATACTGTAGATTTTTTTAGTGTTTTTGATGTAAGCAGCTCGGCGGTTAAGGAAAGACTGGCACGGAAGATTCTGAGCTCAGTTCTCGCGCGGATTGATACATAAAACCTACTGCAAGGTTAACCTGACGCTTGGCTTAGTTAGTTAGTTGTTTCCCACTGTACTATTTCAATTTTTGAATAATCACATGTTAGTTATGAATGCATCGTTGACATCCTGTCTGATCATATATGTGTTTGGGCTGAGGCTCCGTATCTACCTGCAACATTATTTCTTTTCTTCTTTTTTCTTGTTATCTGCTTTCTATATTTAACATTAGAAACAACACATTCCTATTAACAATATTTCATGTTATGCAAAACATTTAAGTTTTATACACCATCAGAGGTGTGATTGCAACAAACGTTACCACTACGTCATCCGACAAAAAAGCCAGAATCGGTATTGTTATATTTTATTGCTCAGGTCATTTCATTTTTTTAATATGTATAGCTATAGTGAATATACTAACTTAAGCCCTCAGACTCGTAAACCAACAAATATACACACCTCTGTTAACTGCCTTGTATTTTGGGGGGAGGGGGACAATTGTAACTGTTGGTGCAATACACTTTGAAGTTTTTGTTTTCTAAGTGCCACACATCAATTTCATCATAATTATCATTATTCATCCTCATCGTTGCCATTAGCCTCTTCTTTTTTACAAATTTTTTCGTACTGATATCGCCTTAGCAGATTAACAGAAATCGTCTAAAATTTGAACTCGTGACACCTCCCAATACCATTGCAAGTTTTTGTAGTGGAATCAAAACACAGGTTGTTAAGAATATCGTCAGTAAATATGAGAATTCTTGCTGTGAAATTTCTATGCTGTTTAACCTAATAGAATTCGAATCTCTGAGAGAGCCAAGTACTAAGCTTTAGCATTCCATATTAGCAAAACCTTTATACGTACGTATTTATAACCTCAATTTACTAATCAAAAAATCCCCCTTAACCAACCAATTAGCACATTTATATGACCTTCTATAGAGGAAGAGGACATGACATTTCCGAGCCGGTATTATTAATGTGACATTCTTAACAGGTTAATGCATCAATCTTTAAGCAAACACTTAGGAATGTTTGAAATTCAAACAATTCTTGTAACAAAAAAAAAACAAATAATTAGGAAATTCTTTTTAACCAAACAATCAACACAAATCTCTCTTTTTTATAGAGAAAAAAAAAGCATAACATTCCTGAGACAGTAATAGTGAACGCTGTCGTTTGAAATTAGAAGAAGATTAATCACACGAGCATCATCATCGTCGACATCGCTTATCCTGACGGGATGCACGACATGTTTATCCAACGTATAGGAATACACGTTGATGATTAAGCGTTTTCCTTCTGCATCTCGTGCTCGTGTTTCGAATTTTGATGTATCAGAAATGGTCACCGGGTATTCGATGCCAGACATTACACTTTCAAAACTCGGACTCGTATTGTTTGTAATATCCAACCCACTGTGGATTATTTTTGCAATAAACAGGATGCAGTGTAGCCAATATACACCAAAAAAAAAACACTTGTTATCGCTGTTCTGTATATTTAACACAGCCCTCTCGTGTTGAATATTCGGTGGAAGAGGCATAAGCTAAGTACGTGTTGCTAGAAGACCTTCGTCGTTGCAAGTCATCCATAACCCATTCACTAAGAAATAAGAAAAAAAATATTGACGTACTGAAAAAAAAAGTTGACTTGTTCACCGAGTTCACAGATGTTTACTCATTGATGACTCCGTCGTTGTCGTCTATCAAAAAAAAAACCTAAGTACGTTGGAAACAGTGAGAGCGTTATCGAAAAATCTCCCCCCTTGTCGAGAGGCGCGAATTCCACGCCGCCGGAACGGACGTTCCGCCCGGTACGGAAGTTAATGTTTATCGCGGCGTCACGAATCCCACACCGGCTGTATGGAAGCTGATCTTCACGTGTATTTCTCACAGGACACGCTAAACGCCACGTGCATACGCAAGATCATGGCCTTGCATAAAAAAATCAAAAAAAATTAAAAAACAATAAGACTTTACCGCCGGGCAAACTGCTCGAAATGGACGTCAAACAGAACACGGCTAAATTAATGATGAATAGTAAGACGGGTAAATATACAAATTAAAAAACATCCCCGAAGAGATTCACCCCCCACGTCAATCAATTTTACGTTCGAAGGCCATACAGGAAAACCTTTACTTTTTTGGTTGGGCACCACGCACCCTGGCGAGGTTATAGGGGCCAGGCATCCTAAAAAACAACAATTATTATTTTGTTTGTTTGTTTGCGTCACAATACACGCGCGCGCGTGTGTGGCACATCGTTCCCCCGAGAGAGGTTTACAAAGGTCACGATATACAAACATTGGCCCCCGGGAGTTGGAAAATTACGATATGGCGCATTCGTTCATTACTGTTCCCAGCCATAAATCTCTTTTTCTCTTTTCATCTTACAGCAAAGTTGGCATCTCTATTTTTTTTTAGTTGTAAGTAAATTGCCAACACACTCTAGTTAATAATGCTACATATTATACGCACACACGCACACACATACTATATTACCATCCAACCATCTTTCTCTCTTTTACGGCAGTACATATTTGTTGCCGGCTCCCCCCTGTTTAGTATATGTAGGTTGGTAAAAATTGCTTTATGCACTGTAAGGCAAGCCTCAAGCAAAATTGCCAGCTCCTTGCTTTAGGCTAGGTTAGACAAAAAAAAGCTGTAGGTGGGCTGTCGGTTGTTTAACTCTTCCCTCTCTCTCTTCTCTCTCTTTTTTGTAAAAGGCTATGGCAAAAATACCAGTAGGTTGGCAACCTTGCTTTATGCACTGTAACGCAAGTCTCAAGCAAGGTTGCCAGCTTCTTGCTTTAGGCTAGGTTAGACCTGGTTAGGTTAGGTTAGGTTAGGTTGGGTTAGGTTAGGTTAGGTTAGGTTAGGTTAGGTTAGGTTAGGTTAGGTTAGAGTGGGTGTTGGCAGCTGTCGGTTGTTTAACTCTTCCCTCTCTCTCTCCTCTCTCTCTCTCTCCTCTCTCTCTCTCCTCTCTTTTTTTTTTGTAAAAGGCTATGGCAAAAGTACCAGTAGGTTGGCAACTTTGCTTTATGCACTGTAAGGCAAGCCTCAAGCAAGATTGCCAGCTCCTTGCTTTATGCACTGTAACGCAAGTCTCAAGCAAGGTTGCCAGCTTCTTGCTTTAGGCTAGGTTAGACCCAAAAAAAAACCTTGGTGATTTTATCGAGTAAAATATTAGCAACACTGCGAGAAAATAGAGCTCATGCCTTACAAGAGAAATCCATTAAGGCGAGCCTCAAGCAAGATTGCCAGCTTCTTGCTTTAGGCTAGGTTAGACCCAAAAAAAAACCTTGGTGATTTTTTCGAGTAAGGAGCTGGCAACACTGCGAGCCCCACCGAGCCCCACCGAGCCCCATTTTCGGGCGTTGAACCGGCCAAGTACATCTACTGGTAAGACTGCAAGAAAATAGAGATCATGCCTTACAAGAAAAAACCATCAAGGCGATTTTTATTTGATGACGTTGAACCCGTGTAGTGTTCCCATCCATCCATCTCTCTCTCTTTTACGGCAGTACCGGCTCTCCTTGCCCAGTATATGTAGGTTGGCAAAAATTGCTTTATGCACTGTAAAGCAAACCTCAAGCAAAATTGCCAGCTCCTTGCTTTAGGTTAGGTTAGACAAAAAAAAGCTGTAGGTGGGCTGTCGGTTGTTTAACTCTCCCCTCTCTCTCTCTCTCTCTCTCTCTCCTCTCTCTTTTTTGTAAAAAGCCATGGCAAAAGTACCAGTAGGTTGGCAACCTTGCTTTATGCACTGTAAGGCAAACCTCAAGCAAGGTTGCCAGCTTCTTGCTTTAGGTTAGGTTAGGTTAGGTTAGGTTAGGTTAGGTTAGGGTGGGTTAGGTTAGGTTAGGTTAGGTTAGGTTAGGGTGGGTTAGGTTAGGTTAGGTTAGGTTAGGTTAGGTTAGGTTAGGTTAGGTTAGGGTGGGTGTTGGCAGCTGTCGGTTGTTTAACTCTTCCCTCTCTCTCTCTCCTCTCTCTTTTTTGTAAAAGGCTATGGCAAAAGTACCAGTAGGTTGGCAACCTTGCTTTATGCACTGTAAAACAAGCCTCAAGCAAGGTTGCCAGCTTCTTGCTTTAGGTTAGGTTAGACCAAAAACCTTGGTGATTTTTTTCGAGTAAGATGTTGGCAACACTGCGAGAAAATAGGAGGGGGGGGTTTATGCCTTACAAGAGCAAACCATTAAGGCAAGCCCCACCGAGCTTTACTTTCGGGTGTAGTGTTGGCAACACTGCGAGAAAAAGGTAGCCAGCTCCTTGCTTTAGGTTAGGTTAGACCAAAAAACCTTGGTGATTTTTTTCGGGTGAGGAGCTGGCAACACTGCTCCTCACTTCAGCTCCTCACTTGAGGGCGCAGAACCGGGTTGATTGGACTACTCTCGGATCTAGGTTCTTGGATCAGTTCATTTTGCGACTCATTCTTGTGAACCTGTTCAAGAACGGAATTTGGAGAGGAGTCAGATTTTTCCTTATAGAACAAGCTACTCAAGACTAAACCTACGCACCAGCCATCCTCAGAATTTCTTGCTGAAAAAATGTTGCTTTAGCTTTGTGTGTAGCAAGAGGTTTATTAAGCTATGATATTTCAGCCATTGTTTTATGGTGTGTCCAACGTCTGAGCTGGTCGTTCGCAATGCACGGTTCACTCACGACACGTAATGTCCGCTGGCGGTGGTGACGACACTAAAATATCCCTTTCTCCTCCGATGAGGGACAGGATTCTCAACAATCGGAGAGAAAAGCCTTAGAGTGTTGCAAAGTATATGTAGGGAGGGAATAGAGAGAGGAGAGAATTGATTAAAAGTAGTGTAATCAGGTTCCTTCTGGGTCATACTTGGTACGAGGCCTATTATTTTTTATTAATTTAAGCACAATGGAAAACCTATTTTGATTTTGTTTTTGTCGATTTTATACTATTGCAAATCTGTGTTTTTTCACCTCATACTTGGTACGAGTGGTACGAGGCCTATTATTTTTATTAATTTAACCACAATGGTTAAACTAATAAACCTATTTTGATGATGTTTTTGTTGATTTTATACTATTGTAAATCTGTGTTTTATTTATCTCGTACTTCGTACGAATGTCATAATTTCTTACGAGTTAAAGTACACCTACACTGCTATGACAGGCATCGAATACCCTGTTGCTATTTCCGGCATAACAAAGTTTGAAAACAGGGTACGAAATAGAGAAGGAAAACGATTAGCTATAAAAGTATATTCGTATACTTCAGTTAAGCATTTCGTGCATCCTGTTATGATAACTAATATTGTTGATGACGAAGCTGTGGAAATCAATCTGCTTCTTATTGCTGACGATCATGTTCATCATTACAAGCTAATTCGTTCACTCTCCAGCTTGATCAGAAGCCAAACAACCAAGCATCGTGTACACATCGAAGTTTGTCCAAGGTGTTTAACCGTATTCGAGGATCGTGACCAACGCAATTACCAACATTTCCAAAATCAAGAAATTGCCAAACAAAAACTTGCTGAATATAAAGTCTACTGTGGAGTCAACAGACCGGCTCGCATGTTGATGCCCAAAGCAAATGAATTCGAAGAATTTAAAATGTACAAGGCCTTGTTGGAACATACGGCCATCATTATTGCGGACTTTGAGGCTTTTCTCAAACCATTGTCTTCTTGCGATCCGGATCCCGAATTGTCTTCCACAACACAGTACCAGGTTCATGATTCAAATAGTTTTGGATATGTTGTTGTTTGGCAAGATAGGATAGAAAAACCATATATATATCGCGGACCGAATGTTATTGAACTCTTTTTCAAAAAGATGGTTAAGAACATTGGCAGCTTCTTATGTCAATCGAAATCAATGCTTCCACTATCAAGCGATGAACTTCAATCTTACAATAACGTTGAAACGTGTCCGGTGTGTGATCAACATTTCACGAATGAAAATCGGAAAGTATTTCACCACAATCACTTCACCGGAAACTACATTAGTGGAATCTGTAACACCTGCAACCTCAAGATCCAGAAGCCTAAATTCGTACCAATATTTTTTCACAATGGATCCAATTACGATTTCCATTTCTTAATTAGAAATCTTGGATACGATACGCAAAAAATAGATATTCTTGCTCAAAACGAAGAACGTTATATTTCTATAAGTAAAAAAGTTGAAATTCCATCAACGAATGAAATCATAGAGATAAGGTTTCTAGATTCTTTTAGATTCCTATCGGCAAGTCTCGATGCTTTAGCGAGTAAACTTACTGACGAACAATTTAAAATTACAAAAGCTAGTTTTACCAACATACACCTAAAACTGATTAAACGTAAAGGCATTTATCCTTACGAATATGTAACCGATGAATCTAAATTTGACGATGACACTCTCCCATCTCAAAAAGAATTCTTCAGTCAACTGAAAAAAACCGGAATCACGGACGAAGAATACGAACATGCGAAATTAATATGTAAGGAATTGAGATGCAATACTCTCGGCGATTATCACGATGCGTATCTCAAATTAGACGTAACAATACTTGCTGATGTCTTCCAAGTATTCAGAAAAACAGCAATAAATATTTATAAATTAGATCCAGCATACTTCTGCAGTCTTCCTGGTTTGGCGTGGTCTGCTATGTTGCTCCAGACCAGGATCAAGTTGGAATTGATTTCTTATGTATACATGTTACTTTTTATAGAAGGGGGGATACGTGGGGGGATGGTGCAATGTTCGCAGAGATACGCAAAGGCAAACAATATTCACATGTCTGAGAATCAATACGATGCAAATCGACCATCGAATTACATATTTTACGCTGACGTAAACAATCTCTACGGGTTCGCAATGATACAAAAAACTTCCATACGGAGGATTCGGGTGGCTGGATCCTATTTCAATTGATATTAATCGTTTCGACGATCGTGAATTTGGTCTGTTCATTGAGGTGGACATTGAATTTCCAAATAATTTGCATGCTACTTTTTCCGATTTACCTCCGGCTCCAGAAATTAAATGTCCACCTGATTCTAATCAAAGCAAGATTATGTCCACTACAAGAATCTCCAGTTTTTGATTGGGAAGGGTGTTCAGGTAGTAAATGTGAGAAGAATTCTCAAGTTCAAACACTCTCCATGGTTAAAATCTTATATTGAGACCAACACGAGACACAGAACAGCTGCCATTTCAGAATTAGATAAAGATTTTTATAAATTAATGAATAATGCCGTTTATGGAAAGACGATGGAGAACGTCAGAAAGCATGTAGACATAAAATTGGTTTAAGATAACAATAAATGTAGAAAATTAGTATCTGATCCTAGATTCAAATCGCGAAAAATTTACAACGAGAATTTAACACTTTTTAATCTAGATATAAAATTGATAAAATTCAGAAAACCTATTTACGTTGGCGCAACCGTTCTCGACTTGTCAAAACTGTACATGTTCGAATTTCACTATAATATTATGAAACCTTTCTATAATGATAAGCTGTCAATTTTGTACATGGTCACCGATAGTTTTATTTATGACATACAAACATCTAACGTCTACGAAGATCTTAAACATCCTTCCATGCTTGGGTATTTCGACACTTCTTCCTATCCTCAACCCAACAGATTTGGAATTCCTTCCCACAACAAGAAGGTTCTCGGCAAGTTCAAAGATGAGTGTAACGGTGATACGCGTATTATTGTTGAGTTTGCTGGTTTGCGTTCGAAGATGTATACATTCAGAACAGAGAGCAGCGTCACGAAGAAAGCAAAAGGAACGTGCAAAGATACTGTGGAAAACAAACTAACATTCCAGGATTATATTTGTTGTCTTTCTTCACAGTCGAGGATACTTCGAGAGGATAATAGAATACAAAGCTCAAACCATGAGATTACAACGAATAAAGAAAAGTAGCCCTGGATCCACACGACGACAAGAGGTGTATCCTCGAGTGTGGAATTCATACTTTGCCTTGGGGGCACTTTAGTTTAGAAGTTAATAATAATTGCAGTCAACACATGTGGACAAAAATAAACCTAACATCAAACGAAAATTTTGAAAATAACAAAAAAAAATTACACGTAGTTTAATTTCTCATATATTATTCTCTACTATTAAAATTTTTCTATCACTCTTTCATTTTTTACATAATAAATATATGATTTCTCCGCAATTAAAATTGTACTGCATTTAGTATTTTCAGATAGAGTTTCATGAAATTCACATACTAATCTAATATTTGTTCGATCATTTATAACTACTAATTTTCTTTTTGATGCATTGATTAAAAACATTGGTCTGTGAATTATGAACTCATCTGGATTATAATACATGTCTATGCTACCTTCAGTTACTCGTTTAAATGCACTATAAGCTTCATATAATTTAAAATAATCTTGTTCTGTAATGTTTAAATTGTAATTTTCACGAGGAAATACTTCATTTCTGCCATTCTTCAGATACACATTTTTAACTTTACAATTATCAAACTGGCTGCTATCTTTTTCCTGATTGCCATCTCTCCCTGTCTGAAACAGCACAGCTACAAATTCTGGCATGTCATATTGCAAAGATTGGAACTGATTAGTAACATCAAATTCAAACAATTTACCCTCTACTGACCTCTGTATGCATTGGTATGTATAAAACTGAATCGGAATTTGAGGATTTTTCAAAATGTTGGCTTTGTATTTGAGAGCATAATTCGATTCATATTCAACTATAGGCATTCGCAACTCCATAGACTGGATCACACATTTCGCAGCTTCGGGTAAACTAGCCTCATTAGTTGTTCCATCTGCATTCAAAGTTTTGTATCTCATGATGGCATTATGATCATTGGGTTCTCTGCGAAATATGACACTCAAACCACCTTTCCACATAATTTCTTTATAATCAGAGAAAAATCCAAATAGCAATCTCATGGGGAACAGTACTGTGTGACTTATTGCTTGAATTTTTGATCCAGCTTCGAACCCACCAGCTTTATAATATGCACTCTCTGATTTGGACGGTTTCAATGTCCCTACTGTAGTGGATGTAATTCCAGGGCAATCAATCCTGTCAATTACTGTACCATGCTTTCTGACATCAATTTTAGAGAATAAGAATGGAACAAAATTATCTATAAGTTTTCTATTACCCCAGGGAGGGGATATTCTTCACCATTACTTTGTTTTACAATATCAAATTTTATATACAGATCAGATCTATGTGGATGAATGAACCCATCGCCTACCGTGATGTCATACTGTATCTCTTTGTTGGGCTGATTCAAATTTGCAAATGTTCTCCTATTTGGAGGGAAGGACTGTAATTCATAACTCTCGATATTTTCCTTCTTGGTATTTATTTATATATTTTAAATATTAATTTTTATTATCGCAGTGCTATTAGCACCGGCAAAATCGATGATCTCATTTTTCTCATTCGTAATTGTTATCTCTATGTAATTAACTTTATCAATAGAAACAGGGAAATAGACTGGTGGGATTGGGGAATAGAAGATAGGTTCCATAAATTCTGAATTCGGTTTAAATGTAGCAATGATACCTGTCTCCTTGTGACTGCCAATCGAATTTTCTTCTGCTTTGATAATCATACCTTTGGCAATATTACAGTGAATATTCAATGTCTCAATAGCTAAGAATTTTGGTATAAATTTACCTACGTGCCTAACACCTGGTTCTAATTTGCTATTGTTTTCAAATCCTAAAAGTTCCCCCATGGTAGATAAGTCCACTGTTTCATTGGTAGTTACAATCTCCACTCTGTGTGTTACAGAATTTTGAGAAAGCAAGACAGTGGTTGGAAGTTCAAATTGTAAAGTAGATAAGTTATTCTGTCCAGGAGGAATAATTATTTCTTCATTACCTACTAATATAGTATTGTTTTAGGTAGTTACATTCGGTATCAGATACATACTGTAGAATTCTCTTAGAGCTATGGATTTTGGATAGATAATATCATTGTGAAGATGTAGTATCAAAACCGAAGTCTCGCTGGAGAGATGGAAAATTCCCATATTTAATATATAATACAGCTTTTTGAAAATCTTTTAATTTGATGTTTCGTATTTTATTTAAAATTCTGAGCATCGTAATGCAAACATGGCCACATATAATTTGATCGAAATCTTGAATACGATCGTCGTTGTAATAAATTTTAACATGTTTCAAGTAACGAATTAATTCTGTAGGGGGTACCCCTCCGAAAGAATCGAAAATAAAAGCATTGTTATTTTGTTTATAATAGCATATCCAGTGAGTACCAACGTTTTCGGACTTGTCCAAATTCACCACGCCACATTATCGAGAGCGAGGACTATCTTTAGGGAGAGAATCAGACATGAAAACCCCTCTGTAGTGTTTAATTTTAAATATTTTAATTAAAGATTCAATGTCTTGATTGGTAAGAGCTTCTTCTTTTTTTTCTAATTTTCTGAGTGCTCTTTGCCTATTTTTTTCTCCATGGCAAGATTATGACGCTTTTGCTCTTCTAGTTCTGCCTTAGTCTTTTTCGAATCAATTACAGTTTTGGCAATAGCAGCACTAGCCCAGCCAAGCTCCCAACTGCTCCCAATGCAGCCAGGATAGCTGGAATGCTGAATATGAATCCACCACTGTGTGTTTTCTTTCTTGCATTTTGCAATCTTTTTAATTGTGGCGTACTGAGTAATAATTTCATTCCGTTTCCTTTGGCTATACATTGCCTCTTCTTTTCTTGTTGTTTTTTAGTTAAAATCGAATTAAGTTTTAAATTTTTAAGATCATGATACGGTATTTGGTACACAACTCCTTTTGGTTTCATGTTGTTGTTGTTGTTATTATTATTATTATTATTATCCAGTGTATGTATATTACAAACCCCACCCTAATTTTTGTTTTGTATTCATAGCAATAGTTGTACCCAATGCTGTTATTTTTTCACCCAATGATGCATCTCTGCTTGTTAATCTTCCAAAAGCTGCCTCTTCCAGTTTTTGATCAGCCACATGACGATCATTCAGATCTTTGTGTGTGTTGTATGCAATATCATGTTCTTTGCAAGCTGCATCCAGAGGATTAATACCCCTGTCCCCTATTTCTATTCGTTTCTCAAGTTTTGTACCAGTACCACAATATTGGTAACCAGGTAAGTGTAACTCAAACGGAAGTTTATTAATAATATCATTCACTAAACCTCGACCCTCTGATATATTCCAGAATTTAGGAGGTAGAGTATTGATAATTTTAATTAAGTATCCTATACCTTTAGGATCGTTTACAATAAAATTAGCTAATTTGTCACTAATCATGTTTACAATACCCATTTTCTCATTATGGAAATTATTGTTCCCAGCATTTTCCTCTCCTGCTATAACAAGCAACCTATCTATAAGTTTTCTCACATCGTTTACCCATACAAATTCCTTAGGTAGAGTATTGTATTGTTTTATACCACTACCGGTTTTGAGATGATTCCAGATAGGTTTAATCAGATTTTTGTATTTATCCCCGCTGCTTCATTTTACACGCTTTTGACTAGCATCGTTATTTTGGTACAAAGCATCAGAGAGTGTCAAAATTTCAGAGTAACTTTGATAATCATCTTCTGTAAAATGTTCTGGTAGTTTTTTGGTAATAAGCTCCCATAGCCCTATGGTACCAGGATATCTGGACCAGCTGTTTCTCCCACTCAAATTAATTTTTATGTTGTCCCCTTCAAATGTTACTTTAGACTTGCCAATTTTCCATACTACGCCTTCATTACCGTCCATAGTTGGATACAAACCAAACACTTCATCTTTTTCGAATTTTCCTGTACTAAAATAATCCCTTGCCAGGGGACCCAACTCGATTTTCTCTGACTCTTCTATAGCTGCTTTAGCAGGTGGTTCCTTAAGTACCAGAGGAGTGTAGATACTAGATAATGGCGTAGGAGGAAAATCTGCATAATTTTTAGCAGTAAGAGGTACCAATTCATCGATGAGGTTTTTATTTTGTTCTGTCACACTCTTAATCTCTTTACCAAGACCACTGATTGCGTCGATAATAGGTTGGTCTTGACGCTTGTGTTGTTCGTAAAAACCTCGATTCTCTGATTTCCAACCTTTGATACGTTTGGACAAGTACTCTCGTAATTTCGAATTATCTTCTATTTTATGTTTTGTCATATTTTTGTTTTTTGATTAGTGGTTATTTTATATCGTTTCAACGTTTAAAAAGTCGTTGATTTTATTTCTAAATTTACCATTGTTACGTTTACGAGTCATGTCGATAGTAACAAATCCAAAATCGTCGCTGTTCCAACAAGATGAACAGAATTTTGAAAATTGGTTGTAATTTAAGTCTCCTCCCACATAATCATCGTATACATGTTTCACATTAGTATGATCTTGACGAAACAAACAGATTAATTTTTTTATTATCTCGTAGTAATTGTTTGGGAATTTTGGAATAAGTTTGAGCTAAATAAAAGCAGTCTATTTCTTTGTGACGACCCTGTGTAAAAAAAAATCTAATTTAATTCTGACTTTCTAGAATAACATCATCAAACTCCACAACAGAATTTTTCAAACATTGGTCGAGAGGTTTTATTGTTGATGCAAATGTAGCTATGCCCAGTCCCTCGTACAGCTTCATGAGTTGTTGGTATTTCGGTTGTTCTAAACTCTTTGAGAATACATACAAGTGTCTATTTTTCCAATCTAGCCAATTGGGGGCAAGCAAGAAATTATCAACCAGCAAAGTGGTTTTTCCACAACCTGATGGGCCTGCAATGAGGCATCTTATGTTATCAGGTAACAACTCTCCATTTTTCTCATTAGTTTCCACTACATCTGGTAAACGCTGTACCACATTCCATGTTGGTGTCAAAGAATCACCTGGTGTGCTTCTATCCAACTTTTGTCTGGCAGACCTAACCATTTCACATACAATTTATTATTTTTCTTCTTCAATATTTTCTCGATTAGATATGTATCTCGATATTTTGTTTTACTAAGTTCCTCTTCATAGAATCTGCCTTTCAATATTTTGTTATGATTATCTTTTATGATATATATGTATTTCTATTCACTGGTAAAACTTGAACCACTGAGAATAACTCCGTACTCCAATTTTTAGTAAAACCTTTTACGAATAACTGTTTATATTTACTGACCCTTACCTGATCCCCTATTTTAAACTTTGGCTTCTTGATAGTGTATGTATACTTTTTACAATAAACAGTAGAAATCAATCGTTGCTCATCAGATTTGGTTACCTCAGCAGGTTTCATGTGAATAGTACAGTGTACTGTATTGTTGTAATCATGAACTAGCTCGGGTAAAATTTGCACCAACTTATAATTGCCCTGTAGAGTGAATTGTCTCCACTTGCGATTTTTTAATGTCCTGTTGAATCGTTCCACTATACTAGCTTTCAGATCACTGTATGTAGAATAATGTTTAATATTATGTTGTTGCATTAACTTAGCAAATGTAGCATTGTAAAATTCTTTCCCTCTATCTGTCTGTAAATATTTTGGTATCCTTCCCTCACTGAATATCGACTTAAAAGCCTTGGTAACACAAGTACCAGTCTTGGATTTTGGGGGAACAGCCCATGCATATTTGCTAAAGGTATCAATAACTGTAAGCATATATTTGTAACCATGATTTATCTTATCCAATTTTTTTAAAGTTCCCCTTGGAGGAGCCATCTCGATCAGATCAGCCTGGAAGAATTCATTTATATCTTTTGTTACTACACTTAATCGCTTGTAATTGCGACGGGCTGGTTTGTGTAATTCATGAACTATATCTTGTCTTGACATCGAGTTCGAAGTGAGAATATCGCATAAAATGGATTGTCCTCAGGGTATAACCGCTTTGTGTCAAATACTAGCTTGTCACCAATTTCAATATCAAAAACTGATAATTGTTCGTCGTCATGTACTTTATATTTATTGGTAGACTCATCCCAGTATGCAATAGGTATTTGAACTGTCTTGTGTATACCATCTTTTCGCACTATAGTAAACTGAGGAACTTCAATATGTTTTCCATGTTTTAGAAAACCAAACTTCAGAAATCGTAAACTACCATCAACAAAAAATTCATGTACCTGAGTGTGCGGATATAATTTGTAAACATTGCCAGCATTGGCGTACGTCCAGTGCCCTCGAGCATTTGGAACACTTTGTAACCTAATAATTTCCATAGAATATAATTGACGAGTATCTACGTCATCTAGTCTGCTTAATACCGATTCCAAGTGTTCGTTGATAGTACGAACCAACGCATCGTAGCTAGGTTTGATTTTTACATCAACATACAGTTGTTAATATTCCTATTTGAGATCGTGAAGTTGAGTAGCAAAACCTGATAAAGCAGATTCTTGACTTGCTTCAAGAGTAGTAATTTGTGACGTAATATTAGAAATAATCTCTTGTAAATTTTCTACAAGTTTCAATTTAGAACTCTGGGTAGCAAGATCGTATACCTGACTTCTGATTTCTGTAAATAGTGCATGTAGTTTGTTAATTATTTGATTGTTGGGGAGACTAGCAACAGTTTCTCTGATTTGCGCAATTTCTGCTTGAATGTTTTTGATATCCTCAGCTTTTAAAATTCGATGTACTGCTCTCCTCATAGCTCTGATTTCCTGAGAAGTAGGCAAAGCAGCTACAGTATTCTGAAGTGTGGTAAGAGTTAATTTTATAGCATCGAGTTCTGATGCATCAGCTGCATTTTTCAAAATTTCTTGCAGTTGCGTTATGTCATCCTGCGTAGGTGTAGACTGTTGCAGTGTCTCTAATTTACTCTGAATGTCGTCAATAAGATGATGGAAATGCGATAATTCTGATTCAGTATTCAAGCTTTTAAGCTTAGTAACTTGCTGATGAACTATAGCTAGGATATCAGTAATGCCAGGCAGTTTCGATTCCAGAGTTTCCTGTACACTTGTTAGCTCATTTCTCATAGTTGCCATAGTATCTTCTATGTGAGCTATGGTACCTTGTATCTTCCCAAAATCTTCATAAGCCTCCAACTGCAATTTGATGCCGGGAACGCTTCGAGCAATAGCATTTAATTCAGAAGATGAAGGTAAATTATTGATAAAATCTTCCAATGTCTGTAGTTTCGATTGAACTTCTGTTAAAGCTGTATGCAGTTCATCTGTCTGTAATTCAGATTTGATACTTTGCAATGCAGGAACTTCGAAAGATTGAAACTGTTCTTGCAATTTAGCAATACTAGCATATACCTGCTCATTTTCTTCTTGAGTTTTGACTGGATGATGGTTTGCAATTAGGTACGAATACTATTTGCCTGGTCATTTAATTGCTGTTCCAGCTGTTCGGTATTCGTTCTCTGGATTTCTCTAAATTTATCAAGTTCTTTTTTCAAGTTGGCAATATTCTCTTCTAAGTTCTGAAGATTATCTACTGAAGCTAAATTAGTATATTTCTCAAGCAAAGATTTGAGTTCTCCATCAATTTTTACTATAGGATCAATCAGTTGAGTTTGAAGATTTGTAATCTCTGCTTGAATATTTAGATTTAGCGAATTCTGTAATATGAGTAAATCTGATTTCAGTTTCTTTAGACGTACATCTAAACTAGCAATCTTGCTGGAATTATCTGGAATCTCCTGTCGCCTTCTATTACCAAATATATCCATGTTTTTTTGTTTTTTGTTTTTAGGTATTTTATATATTAATAAGAGGATAGATTATTCTTATTTCGATAAACAGAGGAATCAATTTATCATACTCTCCAATTATCTCAGCATACAAAAATTCATCAGCTTCCACATCATAAGACGTATCAGGAAGTAATGTACTATGTTTAATTCTATACAAATTTCGACCTATGTGCAAAACTGTCACATTGGGTGGTGAAACGTTTATTTGAATTTTCCCACTAACAGGTAACTTATATGATGATAAGTTATTATTAAATACAAATAAGTGCTTTCCAGTATCCTCGTCAACATGAGACCAAATACTATTCAAGTGAACAAGAAGTAACCCTTTCAATTGATGATAAATTTCTCTAAATACATCCATGTTCACTTGAATTCTCTCTACAGGTTGATTATGTTGTTGCTTTTTAAACCCAAAAATATTCATGACGTTTTATTTTATATTAGCTATTTTTTATTATATATAAAATATATATTTGTACTAAGTATAAAAAATTAATAAGCACATATAGTAAAAAAATATCACCCTGTGCTTAGCACATGAAAAAAAAATATGAGCAGCACTGCAACAACGCGCCCGCACTCTTCAAACACTCTCACGATACTGACTGATCTGTAATGCTAAATAACCTAAGCGCGGACCGCGTTGAAAACATCAGAAACAGTGAGCCAATCAGAAGACACCACGTCATCGCATTAAGTCATAATCCAACCAATCAGAAAACACCACGTCAGATACAGGGTCATCATAATATTGCGTAATAACTTGTTGCGCAAATGATGCAATAGAAGTAGACCGGAAGTAGACCGAAAGTAAATTTGCATGGGTGTGCGTGAGTGTGCTTGGGTGTATACTTAAAAAAAACTGGAAAAACTCACAAGTGTCTGTTAAGTGGACCGGAAGTATAACGGAAGTGGACCGGAAGTAGACCGCAATTAGACCGGAAGTAAATAGGTGTAGGTGGGTGTGGGTGAGTGTGGGTGGGTGTAGATGGGTGTAGGTGTACTTTAACTCGTAAGAAATTATGACATTCGTACGAAGTACGAGATAAAAAAAACACAGATTTACAATAGTATAAAATCAAAAAAACATCATCAAAATAGGTTTTCCAATGTGGTTAAATTAATAAAAATAATAGGCCTCGTACCAAGTATGACCCAGATAGAACCTGATTACACTATTATTGAAAATAGAGATTCATTGAAGTGAATGACATAACAACATTTTTTCATGGTGCCTGACATGGAAACTTACATTAAATCCTGAAAAATGCACTACTCTCACCGTCTCTCTCAAAAAGAACCTGTTAAAGTCAACTTACTCTATCTTTGGCAATAACATCAAAGCAGTATCCCCTCATGAAGACCTAGGCATTGTTTTGGACCAAAAACTCACATTTGAAGGACATATTAGTGGCACGACAAAAAAGGCTATGCGTCTCTTAGGTTTACTGTATCGTTTCACCGAAATTAGTGACATCTCATCCCTCACCTTGAACTTCAAATCATTCATCTCCCCAATAATAGAATACTACTTTCCCGTCTGATCCACTGCATGTCCCACTCAGCTCTCCAGAATCGATTCTGTTATTAATTTTCTCCTTGCTATAGTTCGTTGCAGGGTTCGCTCATTACGCAGTTTTCAACACCACATCTCCTGGCCTTTCTAAACTTACAGACTCCCTATCAGCGCCGTTTACTGAATGATTTTAGGTATGTTTACAAAATTGTCAATGGCAAAATCCGTTGCAACACGCTCCTCCAGGAATTCCAGTTTCGAGTGCCTATGAGCTCAACACGCAACACAAATCTATTTTACCCAAAAACCCTAGACTGGAAAATGAAAAAAGATCGCTCTTCCACAGAATTCCCACTCAATATAACGATCTCCCATCAAGTGCTGATTTATTTTCCACATAGTACGCCTTTCGGTCAACCCATAGCATATCCGTTCGATTAAGAAATATTGACCCTGGCAGATCTTGTCAGCTCCTGCTCAGAAATGTGTAGGATAAGCCTTTTACAGGAAATGGTAAGAACACTGGCCTTTGGCAAGAGGTGACGAGAGGCCAAGCGAGGGTTTAAATAGGTGCGCATGAGAGCGTCGCGAGGTCTTTTTACTTGGAATCATCGGAGAAGCAGAAGCTATTGGTCTGTTTTCTAAACCGAACAGGGTAAGCTATCCTACACCCTTATCTGCCATTCGCATTGCTCATTTTAGTATAAAACGTAATCCTGAGTCTATATTAATGTTAATTTAGATAATTGTACCTGGCCCGTTCAGGGCTGTCTCTACCATCAATAGTATTAATCGGGAGGGGCAAGTTACATCCCCATTTAAGATCCCCGCGTTCATGATGGAACGCTACGAACCATCAGAACATATGTTGCTAAATAATATTTAATTGTGCTATCTTGACTTATTTATATTAATATTTTGTTATTTTTATTTTTGTTCTTTTTGGTTCTTTTCATGTTACTGATTTCAGTGTAAAATGGCTACGTGCTATATCTGAAATTTTCTCAATAAATAAATAAATAAATTTCTTATCGTAACTAAGAACTACAATTTCCTTACCTAGTTAAAAGCTGAGGATGTAAAGGGGGCGCTCAGTACATTTAAGAACAAATCACAGAACAACACGCAGACTTACAGAGGATTATACTGACCAGACGCCAGAGCCTCGTTCACCTGCAACATTGCAGTTACAGATGTGTACTACGGGGAAGTGAGGTTGACTTTTCGGTAACATCTAGAGAGAATGAGAGAGAGAGAGAGAGAGAGAGAGAGAGAGAGGGAGAGAGAGAGAGAGAGAGAGAAACAGATAGAAAAGAGAGTCTCTCAACTTTTGAGGCACTGTTCAAACAATTGTGTTATCTTGCAGGCAAGGTACACCTGCATCTGTGGTCATAAAGCCGGTGGAAGTGTGGATTCTCGCCTGTATTGCATTCGTCGGATCAGCCTTCATCGAGTACGCCATTGTTTTATTCAAGATTCGGAAGGCATCAGAGTGGGCAAGATACCTTCAAGTCCACCCTGAGGCAGAGAAGGAAATTTACCTTGGGCCAGTTTATAGACGCCGCGCGAAGTTTGTGACTCCATCGAATCAGGTTTGCATCTAATTGAAATGCAATTTACACAATACAATAGTTTATTACTTGACAATTATGACTTCGCTTGAAATTTTCATTAAAACTGTGTCACTCTCAAAAAATCCAGATATGCTATTTATGCTATTTTTAAGCACAAAATTTATATGTTTCGGGAATATGTTTTACACAAACATTAGAGTCAAGTGACTGATATTTTTTTATCCAGTGTGCATAATAAACACCGAGAGAATTATTTGTTGGCTTAGTTTCAAGCCCCTGTTAATCTACAGGCAACGAATCTTGCATTCGAGATTAGATGTCTAAGAATATCCTGAAAACATAGCAATCTTTTCACACGTCAGTTTTTCCTCCCCTTTCCATTGAAAATCCTAAAGATGCACGATTGCTTTGACCCAACTTAACACTGCTTCGCTAGGAAATTTTCACTATTTTCACTATTATGGACAATTGCATATCAATTTTGTACAGATCTCGTCATGAATATGAGTTATACACAAAATAAATTATGTGGTATTTCTTTCTCCATTACTTTGTGTTTCTACTTCTCCTATGTTAAAAAAAATAATGCATGACACTAGAAAACTATTAGCTCATACTTCTCCTTTCTCAATTATTTTGTGCGCCTACCCGATGGCGCAGTGGTAGCGCCGTTGTCTTGTAATCAAGGGGTCCCGGTTTCGGTACCCGGTGGAAGCACATATATTTATTTATTTAACAAATTGGAATGAATAACAATAGAAAAAGAACAACATAAACATCAAAATTACATCCAATAAAGAATCTTACGCAAATTATCGTACAGCAGCTTTTTCAAGCGTGCCTGATTATCAAAAATGTCTATTTGAGCTGTAACTTGTTGAATTGGCTGGGTAGTCTGTACTCCTGTAGAGCAGGGAACGCTAGATGAGGCATAACCTTGGCTTCTGAGAAGCAAAAGTTGATTGCTTCTTGTTGTTGCGAGATGGCACTCGAAGGGGAATTTCTTGGACAAAACATCTTTTACTGCACCACTGCACTTCCACTCATGAAGGCTATTGTTTTTTTCCGTCGACACTGTTCGCAAGTAATAGTCTCACACTCGTGCAAAATATCACAACAAAGAAATAGACCGAGATCACAGAAAAGCCGATCGAATTCGGAGCGCGATGTAACAGCTTTCTGCTGCTAGCCGCCATCTTGTACTTGCACATAGTGGTGCATAGTGGTTCGGATCCCACTTTGAACTGCAGGTCCAGCCCCGATTAACCTTACTGTGCATAAAGTGGACTTAAAACACCAACTCACACACACACACACACTCAATTCTTTTGTAATTCAGATCAAGAACTAAATGCGATGGGTATAGAAGAACCTTTATCCATACAGCCTAACCTGCGCGTGTTCTGTTGCTTGTTTCAAGGAACTAATGGAGAGAGTTTGAGAGATTTTACTCGTAAGGTAAATGTGTTGTCTTCCCACAAGAGTGCAGGGGATCTTTGTGTGTAGCCTTTCACTTTTAATTGTTATCGATGGAGCATTATGATATTCTTTCCATGTCTTTCCAGGATTATGTTAAACCGATGAAGAAAACAACAACAAAGAAGAAAATACCTTTGGATATGTTCGCGCTTATAATTTTCCCTGTGATGTTCCTGTGTTTTAATGCCGTGTATTGGACCACTTATCTCAGTAAAAGGGAATCGCCTAACATTTGAAAGCAGTTGTAACTAAGAAGAAACAAACATTGACAAAACAAACATTAAGTTGTTAATGGAAACTATTCTTAAAATAACACTACTAAATCAAAAACACAAGATATATTCTCTTCGCTTCAAGAAATCATGTTCACTTATATGTCAATTAGTCTCTGAACCACATAGACTAATTTAAACAGTGTTAAATTTTACATTTTTGGAATAATGCAATACATATATAGCTCCGTCGAAAGTGACCTAACTAGGCACGGTATCTTCGCAAGCATTTTAAATCCATTTGTTTTCATTGCCACCAACTCCTCCTTCTAAGTGTTCGGTGTGTTTACGCACGTCTAAGTGTTAAGAGCTCTGAGTTATTGTGGTCTATTCATGCCATTGAGGGAGAAGCACACAAACCATCAATAAACAATTTATTGTGCAACGGCTTGACGAAAGCTCGGAAGGTGAAGACGTCATCACAAGTGGCAGTGATGATGGAGAAGATGACGCCATTGAGGAGGTACATCACTCGGACGCAGAAGACATTTTGGATGATAATGGAGATGATAAGGATCACAGCGATCAGCTGACATCCAGTGATGAAGTTGGAGCCGATTTGGGTAGATATTTGCTTGCCAAAGACATTTTTAAATAAAGAGAAGACATGTCTGGAAACTCCAACGTCCGCACACGATCACATAATATAGTTCTGAGCTTGGTTGGGTCAAAAGGTGATCAAGAAAAGCCTAACTGGAGTGTTTTGAACTCTTTTTTTGACAGTAATATTTTGAAAATTATCACCGCTTATAGGCCTACTAATATTTATATTAGAAAGGTTCTCTCGTCATGTGGTCTCTGGCACGATTTTGTCACCTGTCACCAGGAAGTGCTGTGGAGATTGTAAAAGAGATTGTATGTCCTGATTGCTCAGATACAGTTTGCTTACCTTGCATTCATACAAGAAAATAAGTCCAGTTTGAACTGATTTGCTGTTCTTTACATGCACATTTTTATTTAAATTCCTTTCTAAAACGTTATTTTGTGTCTTTTTGTATTTTCTCACAGAGACTGAACTTAAATTGTATACTTTGAACTACAGAAAAGTCATTATTATAAAGGGTTTCCCAATAAGAATGATATGATTTTCAAATGAACTGACAACTATGATTCAAATGTTATAACTGTAACTAGTTGTCATTTGTGTTTAGTATACTGTGACAATTCATCATGGCTAAATACACGCTTCAAAAACGTTTGGTTATTATCCAAAAATTTATGAAAATAGACGTTCTATTGAACTTGAAATGGATCATAATTTTGGGCAAAAAATTATCTTCTCAGATCAACGTCATTTCTGGTTAAGTGGATATGTTAACAACCAAAATTGGTGTGAAAACACAAGAGATTCACGAGAAGGCCTTGCATCCGCAAAACGCCACTGTATGGTGTGGTTTACGGCATGGTGGCATCATCGGACCATTTGTTTTCCAAAGCGAGGTAGGAGATGCAGTTACAGTGACTGGTGAGCGGTACCGTTTGATGTTAACAGATTTTTTGCGGCCAAAGTTAGATGAAATTGATTTGGAGGACATGTTGTTCCAACAAACCACATGTCACACTCCTAATGCCACTATCGATGTATTGCAAGAACAGTTTGTTGAAAGGATAATTTCAAGAAATATAACTGTTAGTTGGCCTCCAAGAAGTTGTGATTTAACTCCTTGAGATTGATTTTTGCGATGTTATTTGAAATCTATAGTCTATGCAAACAGACCACAAACCCTTGATGCATTAAGATTGAACATCGAACGCTGCATTCGTGACATTAGGCCCGAATTATTGCACGAAGTCATCGAAAATTGGGTTCATCGAATTAGCTCGTGTGCACGAAGTCGAAGTGGACACTTAAATGATGTTACTCAAAACATAATGTAATAAAGTATGCTTCAAAATAATATTAAAAGTTTGGTTGTATCTGA
The DNA here is from genome assembly GCF_977018435.1 of Lepisma saccharinum. NCBI lineage: Eukaryota > Metazoa > Arthropoda > Insecta > Zygentoma > Lepismatidae > Lepisma > Lepisma saccharinum. The sequence goes on from NC_139237.1 coordinate 2,417,782, forward strand.
AATAGTTTTTTTATGTTGTTTCATTGTAAAATCATATCGTTCTTATTGGAAAACCCTATACAATGTTTTTCCTTTGATCCGAATATCCAATTCTCGTAATATATCACATTACGATGTTTACATAATATTTGTGTTTTTGTTATACATTTTTGTGCACAATTGTCTTTACTAAATTGATGCTAATAAAATTATGCAATAAATATGTGGAAACCATAATGTAAGAAATGCTGGCGCGCCTGTTCTAGGGTTAAAAGGGAGAGGACCGAAACTTGTTTCTTTAAAGTCCCTATCAGGAACAAGATGAACTTGTCATGCTGACACTGAGACAGTCACAGAATCATTCCTTAAATATTAAATGGCAGCTGTGAAAAATAACCTCAAAAACAAAAGTAGCTGAAGTGAAGGCAAAAGCAAAAGGACTGCTTTCACCGATGATATGTTTAGACACATTGCCTCATGTTTTAAGTCGGTTGCTATAGTTAGCAAGTATTTGGTCATCACAGATTAGCCTACTGCAATGGACAACGTGAGACACCTTAAAGCCACTCTACAAAACCAATGTGAAGATGGCGAAACTATATTCACAAACGCGATTGAAATATGGAATGACTTGGATATTGAAATTCCTCCAGCCAAAAGATAAAAGTGTTTAGCCGACTAGATGATACGTGGCAAATTTAAGTACAGTTCAAAAAAAAGAGGAAGAACTCAAAGTAGAAACGCTTTGCCATCATTTGAGGCATTGGTGTACGATTTCGCGAGGATAATGTTGATTTGTAAATATTGAGTTTCACTCATGGAGCGCATGTGAAAATTCTAGATACATTTATTGTTAGGTTCAAATAACCAAGTTGATAATATTCCTCCCTCCCTACGGCGCTTCGGCTAGTTTTCGGGTCATGGCCTCCCCAACTTTCTTCCTCCAGAACGTCCTTTTTTGGCCAGTTTCTGATGTGGATGATGGAATCTGCGTCCTTATGGATACTGTCCTCCCACCTGATCCTTGGTCTTCTTATAGGTCTTCTTCCTCCCATGTTTCCTCCTAGCATCTTCTTCGGGATCCGGTTCTCGTCCATTCTAGCTACATGGCTAGCCCAGTTTAGTATTTTTATTCTTATGTATATGGAGAGAGGTACTTCCTTATAAAGTTTGTAAATTTTGTCATTATATCTAATTCTCCACACTCCTTGTGATTGAATAGGGCCAAAAAGATCCTTCGGAGGATTTTACGCTCCAATGAGTCAAGTTTGTTAGCAGCTTGTTCCTGAAGAGTCCATGATTCACATCCATATACTATAATACTTGTACTGCGAATGAGTGTTTTGTATAGCATCACTCGAGCTCTCCAATTGACATCTCTACATCTGATTAAAAGTAATATCGAGAAGTAGGCCTTATTTGCTGTTTGAATATCTGCTTGTATTTCTGCTATTTCTTCATTTCTATCATTGAGGTTTTTACCTAGGTATGAGAAATTGTTGGTCACTTCGATGTTAAAGTTTTCTTTTACCATGTTCTGTTCTTTTTCTTGACTGGATTAATATCTTTGTCTTATTCTAATTTATTTTTAGTCCAACTTTCTTGCCTTCCTCATTCAAGTCCTTAAAGACTTCCTTTACTCTTCTTAGTGATCTACCCATGATGTTAATATCTGCATATCCAACTATTTGTGTAGATTTGTATTGTAGAGTGCTTCTGGCATCAATTAGTAGCTGCCTGATAACGTATTCTAACACCAAGTTGAAAATGAGTGGAAGCAGTCCATCTCCTTGCTTTACTTCAAAGAAGTCTCCCGATTCTGCTTGGATGCGTACAGAGGCAAAGGTACCCTTCATTGTCAGTTCCACCAATTTGATTAACTTCTCTGGTATTCTGAATTATCTCATTATATGGCCTACCTATCATATCTCTATCTATGGAGTCATAAGCTTGCTGGAAGTCAACGAAGATTTGGAAGACATCTATGTTCCCTTCTTAACACTTATCCAATATTTATTTTACTGTATATATCTGGTCAATGGTGGAGTTGCCTTACCAAAAATCAGCCTGGTATTCTCCTATGATTGTTTCTGCATATGGTTCCAATCTGCTTCTTATTATTGATGCAAATATTTTATATGGTGTGGGTAAGAGCGAAATACCCCTATAGTTCTTACATTCCAACTTGTCCTCCTTTTTGTATAATGGACAAATTATCCTTCTCTGCCAGTCCTTAGGCATTTCTTCTCGATTCCATACTTCTCTTATCAATTGAAAGAGTGTCTCTCTGAGTTTGATCCCTCCATTTTTCCATAGCTCTGCTGGTATGTCATCTATTCCTGGAGCTTTATTGTTTATTTGGGCTCTTAGAATTTTTCAAATTCTTGCCTTGTAGGGGGTTCACTGGTTCTTCATTTTTCCTGGCAATTCTTTTCCTGCTAGTTTCTTTGTGGGCATTCACTGACTGTGTTGAATTTAGTAATCTAGAGAAATAGTATTTCCATCTATGTTTGAATGTTTCCTTATCTCCCAGAAGTAGCCCGTCCTTATCTTAACAACAGTTTGTTCTGGTTTTAGATCCTTCATTGATTGATCTTACTTCTTTATATGACATATATGATTTGCTGGACTTAAATTGTTCTCCAATATTTATTATTTTCTCTGTTATATACTTCTTTTAATTTTCCCACATAGTGTGTGTACCTCTTTATTCCATCTATCTAGTTCTTGCTTTTTCCTTCTTGCTGGACGACTCAAATATGCATGGTATACTTTATTTCTCAATTCAACGATTTCCTTGCAATCTTCATCAAACCAATATTCTTTTTGTTCTTCTTAATGCCTGTTCCAAGAACTTCCTTAGCTACTGCCTTGACATTATTCTTCATTGACTCCCATTTATTCTCTATTTATTCTCTATGTCTTTTGTAGGGTCATCTTCTTCGCTCTTTAGTTTGGCTGATAATGATGATCTAAATTGTTTACTAGTCTCTTCATCTTAAAGTTTATCAATGTTGAGTTTTTGAGCTTTGGAAACACCAACTGCTCTAGCTTCCATTTTACGGCATTTTAGGGTGGCTTCAACTAAGAAATGGTCTGAGCCACAAATGGCACCTCTGTATGTTCTTACATCTATTATATTTGATGCCTATTTTTTTTTTTCTATTTGTACATGATGTATTTGATTCAGTGTTGATCCATCTGGTGACATCGACGTCTGTTTATGTATTTTTTTGTGCGGAAAGAGTGTAGAGTGTTGCAAAGTCTATGATCCGTTGGCCACTGTCATTGCTTCTTTTATGTAGACTATGTAAACGAATTATTCCTTTGGAAAGTTTCTTCCATGCCTATTTGTGCATTTAGGTCACCCATAATCATTTTTGCATAATTAAATGTCATAGAGTCATAAAGTTGTTCAAGCTTATAGTAAAACTGGTCTTTTGTTAGTTCATCCTTGTCCTTAGTTGGAGCATAGGCATTTATAATTGTCATGTTGTACAATTTTGTTTGCACTCTTAGAGAGGCTAACCTTCTATTTACTGGGGTAAATTTCAAGATACTGTTTCTTATTGATGCATCCACTATAAAGGCCATACCACCTACATTCCGGTCTATTGATTCCCAGATTTCCTCTTTGCCACTCCAACTTGTCTCTTGAATGGTAGTTAAGCTATCTTCACTCTATAAGCTAGGAGTTTGCTTTGTGAGTGTCTTCAATGCTCCAGCTTTCAGGAGAGTTCGAGTGTTCCATGTACCAAATTCGTAGTCCATTTTTCGGTTGCTTCCATCGTTCCGAGGCTTCTGTTGGGGTTTCGAAACAGTGTGCATTTTATGGGGTGGGGTTTTCAGATCCACGCCCTACCCCCGACCTGGAGGACCAGGTTCTTGATTTCGGGGTTTCCCTCCCCTACGATTATTGCTTTTCATAGCTGCAGAGTCCATCCTACCCCTGGTTTTACATCAGAGTTTCCATCTCCTACCATTTGGGTAACCAAATCCTTCTGTACACTGGCGAACTTTAAAAAAAGGTCTCCCTCATCTTAGTTAAATTGGAGGGGCCTCCCCGATGGCGCAGTGGTAGCGTCGTTGCCTTGTAATCAAGGGGTCCCGGGTTCGATACCCGGTGGAGGCACATAGTGGTTCGGATCCCACTTTAAACTGTAGGTCCAGTCCCGATTAGCCTTAATGTGCATAAAGTGGACTTAAAACACCAAATCAAACCAAATCAAACCAAGTTAAATTGGAAGGTAGTTGGAAACACTTCATTACTCCTGTATTGGATAAGAAAGTGGGGAAAGGCAGTTGCAGACAAGGCCATCACTACCTTATGCGCACGTAAACTTGTTCCCGGAAAGCTTTCTGTTGGAGTCTTGTCAGGCATGATCTGGGCAGTTTGTGGAAGATTTTTGTGTTCCTACACCCCTCCCTCCTCTCTGTGTATGTGTGAGTGCGTGCGCGCGCGCACGCCGACACCCGTTTCTTTTTAAGTTTGGCGTATTTTTATTGCATCGACTAATTGCTGTTATGGCTGGGAATGAAACAGGTTAGCAATGGGCAAATAAAAAAGTATAAAAAATACCCAAATTCCTGGCATGAGTAGTTAGTAGTAGTAAAGGTTAGGAAAGTTCCTCGTGCGTATAGCAACGTGCCATGAAGGCACATTTAGGGGATGTGGTAGTAGGGCACTGCATATTCTCGAGCTCGGCCATTTTAGAGGTGATACGATCAACACCACGCTCCAGCCGCCTTTTTTCGCTAGGGTTGTAGTAGAAATGAGAAAATAGAAATGTTTTGCATTCTGCGTAGGTGATAGTATTCTTTGGATATTGTCCCTGAAATATCTGTTAACATCCTACCCCGCAGTTTTTTCAGGATAAACTAGTTGAAGGCCACGAGTGGTTCCTGAGAAGTAATGAACATATCACAGAATGCGCACTAGTTTAGCTCACGTTTCTTGGGGGGAGGGGGGGAGAATGATATACAAATTTATTCTACGAATGCTTACGTCATTGTGACAATGGAGTATATTTTGCAGACTAACGAGGATCTGGCGTCTAGACACAAGGCCAGTAGCTGTGTTAACCACTCTACCACGGAGGCCGAAATCCTTTCTAGTTAGGACAAATCGTTCCTTGACAGCGAACTAAGAACAGTTAATATGCGTCACGTCAGAGTTATAATATTTTAAATTTCTAACAATCAATTGGAATTTACTCTTAACCATTTTTTTGCCTGCATAAAAACTTCCACACAGTCAAGATCGTTTACACTAAGGACAACAGCGTTAAAGTCTATGCTTTAAGGAATGATTAAGCACACTATGATGACGGAAAATAATAATTCACATGACTATATTCATGCATTACATCGGTGAAACATTAATTTTCGTTCAGGAAGAAATATTGAAAAACGCAGGGACACAATGACCAATTGATTTATTTATTTTACTTCGCTTTTCTTCCACTTTTGAGTAATCACATAGATAAGGATGAAAGGTGTGTTAAGACGAAATTTGTGAAAGGCAATCACAAACGTAGGACACAGCCCAAACTTCGCTTAAACACCGCCTTGGCATTGTGTTCGTTCGGTGTTCATTGTGACTGTCCCTTCATCAATTTCATCATTTCATCGCTCATCCTCATCGTCGCGTTTTGCCAAAAGTGGCAGAAAAGCGAAGTAAAATAAAACAAATCAAACATAAATAAGAATCTGAAGGAAAAAATATTCCATTACCAAAAATAAAATATATAAATATACAGCAATTACTTTGTTGACCCTTCAGTTTTTTTTGGCAGTGTGTAGCTGTCTTAGGGTCGTATGTTCGAATTAGCCGACCTCAAAATATACGAAGAGTGAACGATTAATGGAAATGGGGATGCACATTTCTATTACTTTAGTAAGCGTTCAGTAGTAAATCATGTGGACAGTGTGATTTTCGTGCAAGGAAGGGTTCCTGGGACATCAACTAGGTCGACGTTGACTTATAACATTACGAGGGTATGGATTTCTCTCAACAAGTGCAACAGATGTTAATGGTCATGGAAATTATTTGTACAATTTGTTTGAGTAACGTCGTTTTCTACCTCTTGAAATTAATGGTGACTGGAGATGAAAAGACACACATGGCAGATTGTAACGTGCTTGAAGACAGAGGTCTTAAGTTCCAACCATGATTAAGGCATGTTTGCCCCATCACATCCATGTTATCAATTGGTCAATCATTCTCATCGTCACGGATTAACCAAGAGGCACAAAGGCAACGTAATATATCCTAAATAGAAAAATATACAGAAAAGGGGCAAGGAAATGCCGAGTCGAGGTTGTGTGTTGCAAGACGGAAATGTGTAACTATTATCGCAAGAGCACGTTCAATTATTAGGGCACACCCATATATCATACAATACAGGTGAAATTGTTGTAGGTTGACGTGAACTGTTAATCTGCCTATTGCCTAAACTCTTAAAATACTCTAATATCAGGTTTTTTGTTCCACTTATTATTTCAATTTTGAGGGCCTTCATGACCGAGTGCTTTGCATACTGCTCTATGAAACCGGAGACCCTATGTTCGATTGATTGATTGATTGATTTGCTTTATTTTACTTCGCTTCTTGTGCCACTTTTGGCTAAGTTGCAAATATGGGGGAGGCCTTCCCGATGGCGCAGTGGTAGCATCGTCGCCTTGTGAACAAGGGTTCCCGGGTTCGATACCCGGTGGAGGCACATAGTGGTTCGGATCCAACTTTAAACTGTAGGTCCAGTCCCGATTAGCCTTACTGTGCATAAAGTGGACTTCAAACACAAACTCAATCAATCAAACTCAATCAAATATGGGGATTAGTGACGATATGATGAAATTGATGAATGGACACTCACAAATCCATGCCCAGGCCAGGATTCGAATGCGGGACGCCTGGCGTGATGTGATAACCACTCTGCCACTGGAGCCGGAATCTATTTTCGAAGCGTGGGTAATATTTGAGAGCTTATTGTTTTAGTTCATTTTTTCTGGTCACTCCAACATTTGTCATTATCGTTGAAAGTAAACAAGAGGGATATAATATGGTCGTAAAAATAGCAAAGTTACCATATATGCCTGTCACGTGCCGAAAGAAACGACCTCCTATGCTCGTTTTCTTTTTATATTTGTTTTAGAGCTAATGACAAAAGAGAGAAAAGAAACGAAAAAATGAAGAACCTATTTTTATTCATGAAGGAAATAAATCGCCAGCTCAGAACCTGATTTCTTGAAAGCTCAAAATGGACAACAAATATTTCTTCCGAGGCCGAATGACCACAGAAAGAAACGCTGTGCTAATTCCTTGATGATTCATGGTAAACATTGCTCTTCTGTGTGGTGTTCACGACTGACTACTGTGCAGCTCTTCCTTATCTTGCATAGAGTTTCGGCATTGACGCTGGAGTGTTTCCAACTCAATATCGGTTTTTGTTTGTTGCTTCCAATCTAACTGAGAGGAGGGAGACTTTTTTTTAAAGTTCGCCAGTGTACAAGGCAGCGCAGTCTTCCCCCAGCGATCCTGGAGGGCCGATTGGTTGCTTCTTAGTCTGGCTTCTTCTTCTTCCTCCCAGCATGCCCGGCATGGGAGACCCTACCGGTAGCTAGCTCTGCTACCACCGGTATTCGCGATTAAAATTATCCGATATGCCATCTGGTGAGATTTTCAGGAATCACTCCACGTAGGACACCTCGCTGCACTTCGCCCTGTTGAAGCCGTTCAAAGCATGGGGAACATGCGAAAAAGTAGCGTATACTGTTCAGTTTTTGGCTGTAAATAGTTTTGTGGTTCGGACAAGTGAAAAGCTTACATGTGTTTTCCACCCCGTGGAATCAAAAAAATGAAATGTTTAAATAAATCAGAGAAAACAACTGATTGACAAGATTGGCATAACTGAAATGCGGCAAGAAAATTACGAAGAATGTACGAGTCTATTCACTCTATTTTCAGAAACAATCTTTCGAAAAGATGATATTGTTGCCATGAAAGTAAGTTTTAAATTGTTCTTTATGAATATAACATTTTTTTAGAAAACAGTGTATTATGTATATAATTTGGAACAGGTGCAAGTCGATTAAGTACAAAGATGAAAATAGTTTGAGAATTAATTAATGTGCGTAATCATAAAGGTAAGTCAGAAAAACATAATTGACATGCTAATGTTGCGGTTTCATTCAGTATGTTAATTTTCAGTGAAGACTGAAATTAGCCTCAATGAAATTGTTGTTATTGTTATTATTATTATCATTACCCGGTGTTGTTATTAAACCAGCCTGCCTCTCTGGGGAAAAAACTGTAACAGCATGTTTTCATGTATTTCCTCCCAAGCTTTGCAATACAGGTGAATTGCTTTATTTTCAATTCATTTCTGAGAGCCCAGTTAGGCAGTTACAACCGAGGTGCAGGGCAGATGAAACAGCACCGCTTTTAAAAACCAGTGCGTATACATTAGTTTCGTGTGCGTTTTCCGTGTTATTTTTATTATCATAATTAAATGCTTCGCTCTCAGCACAGCTTCACCTTCGTTATAGTTCCTAGAATTCACATCGTATTCGCAATATTTAAATATAACGCGTAATTTAAACGTTTCTTCCATAGCAGCAATGCCAACACGCTGCTATTACGTACTACTACTGAATGTAAACAAAGATCTATCCCACGTAGAGCGGCCATATTGGAAGCGACACTAGCGCTCAGGTGGTAATTTTAATCGCGAATAGCCTGGGGGATCATTGAAGCACGTAAGCCCCACCACCAACTACAAGGTCCTGCAACCACTAGGTGGGGATGATAATATTATTGACAAGATTTACAAATACGTCAATGCTCATCATCCAAATATGGCTACACAAGGTGTTCATATTAGAGAATCACTTATGGGTATTTTAATGAAAAATACATTAAATCTCGCATAGTCAGAATACCTTAAATCTTTAGCTGATATTAATATCACACACTTGCACTCGAAAAAACTTCTTGTTATAAAAAATGCTCTATTATACTTGTAATTACATCTCGAGTACACAAATTAAAACATTCATTTTAAAATTAACTTACATCAGCTGTCAAAATCAACTCAACAACAACAAAGATTTATTGGACTTACAGCTTTACAGGTGGCTGTTTATGCTCATCATACATTATAAGTACATAAGATACATTTTTAATATAAATTTTACACACAAAGTTCATAAACGCTCTTAAATACAATTTTATATAACTACATTAACTCATTCAGTAACATAAATATATTATAATTTTATATCAGCTTTTCTAAAAAAAAAAAGCAAGTATAACATATCCAATTCTAACATCTGGAGCATACAATATTAAAGTCATATTAATGGGAAAAGGAAAATTAATTTTTGACAAAGTTTGTATCAGGTCTTTCATTTCTCTGAGTGAATTGGACATTCCAAAATAATATGATGAGCATCACCCCTTAAATCACCACAGTCACAATTCGGAGATTTCAAAATGTGTATTTTAAATAAATGATGATATGTCCTCGCGTCACCACTTCTTAGTCTATTTATTAAAACAATTGCATTTCTTGAACCTTTACAATTATAAAACCAAGGCTTTTTCCTAGTGTAATCAACATAAGGACGATAACTTTCACCAACACTTTCTAATGAATTATTACACAATAAGTTCCATTCTTCAAAAATTTTCTTCTTAACCCTCGGAAAAAGATCTGTGTAATGCAATGGTAACTAGATTGTTTCATTCAACTGATCAGCTTGTTTTGCATATCTGTCTGCTTGTTCATTTCCGTAAATATTAATGTGTGATTTTACCCACACATAATGAACTACTTTTCCATTGCTTATTAAGCTATTAGTTGCACGAATACAATTGATGACATATGGTGATATTTTAAATAAATTTTTATAACTAGATTGTATTGCTTGTAAAACACTTTGCGAATCAACCAGTATTAGAAATTTCTGTTCTGGAACTGTACCAATATAAATCAAAGCTTGATATACCGCATATATTTCTGCTGTAAATATGGATGCCTCCACTGGTAACCTAAACATTTTTGATATATTTCTTTCAGTATCATAAAGAGCTGCTCCTACTCCACTTTCAGTTTTAGACCCATCTGTATATATATGATAAAAGTCTTCCCAAGATTCTCTAAACTCAGCTGAATGATTATATTTCGGGAAACATATATTTGAATTGGTTGTGTGGGAAATTCTAACGAGTATACTGGCAATGTTCTTGCTATGAGTACTTGACTACATTCATGGTGATATTTACTAAATAGTTGTACCCAAAGCGTAGCTGATTTATCATTTGTTATTCCTGAATCATGCAGCTCTAAAAGATTTAATAAAACACCATTGAAAGGATGCCATGGCGAATGTTGAATTTTAAATAACATTTTTATTGCGATTGACTTTATCCTCGCAGAAACCGAACATTCTACTGACTCCATATATACCACTACATTAGGAGTACTGTTCATTAAGCCCAAACATCTTTTTTAGAATTTTTCGTTGCTGGACTTCTAGTGGAGAAAGTTTTGTTACTGGAAGATTACACAATACCATTAATCCATAATCTAATACTGCTCTATAATAATAATTCTTATAAAACATAAGCATGCTGGTAGGATGTGCTCCCAATTTGGTATTCGCCATAGCTTTAAATAAATAAAATATTTTATCGGATTTATTTTTTTATCATATTTATTTGATACTGCCATGATAATGAAGCATCAAAGTATACACGTAGATATTTTACTTGTGAAACAATTGGAATTTGTAATCTCTTAGGAATAATCTGAGGGGCCCACTCCGCGACTTGCACGTTATTGGCTAGAGCTTGTGACGTCACCAAGCGGACACGAGCGGAAGAAAGCTATGCGTAGAATGTAGCAGATGGCACATGAAACGCCGTGTTTTCATGCATCTTTTGATATTATACACCAAAGCTGTTAATTTAATTTGACAACAAGAGATCAAATACGCGATAGAAGAATACACTTATTCCAAAACAATGCATAGTTTATTTTTCATACATTATATGCGTGATATCTTGTCCCTGTAGGCCGTATTCCATTGCCAGCTTTCCTTTCCAGCTAACCTATTGCATTTATTTTAAATGTCTAAATATAAGGAAAGTTCTTGTCCGGGCATATTCTGATATGAATTTTTACTGAATGTCCTGGAATTTGCCTTTAATATTTTTACGCTACTTTTCAGATTCTCCAGTTGATCGCCACGATGAGGATAAATTTGTTTTTGTTATTTAGCGTCTTCTTCCACTTTTGGCTAATCGCGACGAACAGGATGAGTGATGTTTAGTTTAAATTGATGAAGGGGCACTCGCAGCAGGCACGTATCCAAGGGGGAGCTTAGGCGGCTCGAGCCACCTCGAAAGTTTGCGGTTTACAATAGTTAAAATGAGGTTTTTGTTTTCTTGTGGTGTGAAATAAAATAACGTGACGATAATTTAAGGAGAGAAATAATTATCGAGTCAGGCACGTATACAAGGTGGGAATCAGGGGGCTCCAGCACCCCATTCAGGAAATTACGCTACATAAAATTAGGTTAATGGCTTCTTAAATAATGTGATGATAATTTGAGATAAATAATTTTCGAGCCAAGACACAGAATGTTCTATAACCCTGTTATTGTTAATAGCGCGCACCCAAGGTGGGATGAGGGTGCTGGAGCCCCTCCTTAATTTTTTCAGTTTACACTACATAAAATTAGTTGTTTTTTTTATTTGATTTATTTTATTTTACTTCGCGTTTTGTTCCTCTTAGCTAATTTACGAAGATGGGAATGAGTGATGAAATTATGAAAATGATAAATGGACATTCACACTCAACCATGGCCGAGCGGGATTCGAACCCGGGACCCTTGCCGTCGCAGCTCGATGTGCTAACCACTCAGCCACAGGATCCGGCAAAATTAGGTTTTTGTTTTCTTGAATAGTGTGCCGATAATATACATATAAGGAGAGAAATACTTACCAAGGCAACACGGAGAATGTTCTATAAGCCTGTTGTTGATAATATTGCATTACAACTTTTCTTGCGCTTTCGGTGTTGTCGCAACACTATGCAAAGACTTGTCAGCATTTGGAAGCTGCAAACATAGCGCCACACGTAGGACGATTCATTGTAATTTTTTAATCTCTGGAAAACGCGAAAGGGAACGTTATTGAATAAGAGAAGGAGTCGAACTACTGGCAACATTAACGAATCGTTTTATCTGTGGAACGTTCTAGAATACAATGAGGTTAAAATACGCGGCTTCAATTTCCAGGTTGATATAACTAACTAACTAATCCCCTAGCCTTATTAAACCCGAAGGTTCATGGCTGCAGCAACACAGGCCTTCCATCTTTCCCTATCTTGAGCAAGATCTATATACTCTCTTCCATCCCTACAGATTTCCCTTAGGTCCTTCTCAACGTTGTCCCTCCATCTTCGTCTTGGCCTTCCTACAGGTCTCTTACCATCAGGTTTCCCAACAAGAATCCTGTAAACTCCTCTTTCCTCTCCCATTCGTGCCACATGGCCTGCCCACCTAAGTCTTCTTGATTTAATTATTCTAATAATATCTGGACATGAATACAAATTATGTAGTTCTAAATTATGTAAGCTTCTCCACTCACCTGTCTCCTCATCCCTTTTAGGTCCAAATATCTTCCTAAGGATCTTATTTTCAAATACTCTCAATTTATGTTCCTCTTTCAATGTAAGGGACCAAGTTTCACATCCATATAATACTACAGGCAAAATTACTGTTTTGTATATTTTAACTTTTAGTTTCTTAGATATTAAACGAGAAGACAAAAGTTTATGAAGAGAGAAGCAACATGCATTTCCTGAATTAAGCCTACTTTTTATTTCCTCTTTAATATAATTTTCATTTTTTAATATTACTCCTAAGTATTTGAATTTGGAAACTGGTTCAAATGAGTTGTTATCAATAATTAGATTTTGATTATTACCTAACACTTGGTTTCGGTCTGTAACCATATATTTAGTTTTCTCTTTGTTAACTTCCAAACCTATCTCTTTAGCAGTTTTGAAAAATATTTTAGCATTATTCTTAATTGTATTCACATCATCCCCCAGTAAGTCTACATCATCTGCATATGCTAACAACTGAGTCACACCATTTAATTTTAGTCCTTCTTTAGTTTCTTTTACCTTCCTAACAGCATATTCTAAGGCAAAATTAAGGAGCAATGGAGATAATGCATCTCCTTGTTTTAACCCATCATGAATTGTAAATTTGTCAGACATATTAATACCCACACGAATTTTACTTTCTGTTTCACTGTGCATATTTTTATCATACTAACAAGCTTCTTAGGTATTCCAAACTCTACTAATATATTATATAATTTATCTCTTTTGACCGAATCATATGCTTTTTTGAAATCAATGAATAGCTGATGGACATTTTGATTATATTCCCACTTTTTTTCAAGTGTCTGTCTGATGTAAAAAATTTGATCTGTAGTTGATCTGTTACGTTTAAATCCCAATGTTGAGGTATTTCCATATTAAACAAATTAATTTATGAATTTGACATATTAACGAATTTCCCCCATATTTAATTAACTCAGCTGGTATTAAATCAATGGCAGGTGCTTTGTTATTCTTTAGCCTTTTAATAGCATCTTTAACTTCAGTCAAGTTGGGTTCTGGAACTAAAGGTTCTGCTGTGTGGACTTCATTTACTTCTGATTTATCTCCTACATGGACATTTAAAAGGTCATTAAAGTAGTTCTTCCACCTATTTAGAATATCGCTTGGGTCAGCTAGAAAATCACCGTCTTTATCTTTTATCAAGTTTACTTTAGGTTGCCACCCCTTTCTAAACTCATTTACACCTTTATATAAATCTCTGATATTTTTATTTTTGCTGTTTGTTTCAATTTCGTTAATTTTGCTTTTCAAGTAATCTCTTTTTTTACTTCTAAACGTGCGGTTAACTTCTCGATTTATTCTATTATAATTGTTTAGATTTGTATCATCAGAGTTATTTAACCACCTAAGTCTAGCCTGATCTCTTATTTCTATTAGATTATGACATTCATTATCAAACCATGGCTTACTTTTTCTCGGTTTATGGTATCCTATACTTTCTTTAGCTGCTGATTCTATTGCATTACGTATGTACTCCCAATTCTTATTTACGTCTGTTTCATTTATATTTTCATCATCATTTAAATCCTGTAAAACATCAAATCTATTTGACAGTTTAATTTGGTAATCTTTCTTAATTCTTTCATCAGTAAACTTTCCTGTGTCAAATTTTAGAACTTTTAGATTTTGTTGCTTATGATTTATCACTACGAGTCTTTCTCTTAATTTAGCAATTACTAAATAATGGTCACTGGCACAGTCAGCACCTCTACGTGTACGAACGTCAATTATACTAGTATGCCTTCTCTTATCAATGAGAATATGATCTATCTGATTATGAGTTTTACCATCTGGAGAAGACCAGGTATATTTATGGATATCTTTATGTTTAAAAGCGGTACTTTTCACAATTAAATTCTTTGAGGTTGCAAAAGTAATCAATCTTATACCATTATCATTACTTAATTCATGAAGACTTTCTTTACCAATCGTGGGTTTAAATGTCTCTTCTTTGCCAATCTGTGCATTACAGTCACCTAACAGAATTTTCATATCATACTGAGAAAATTTATCAAAGACCTGTTCTAACTCTGTATAAAAATCATCTTTAGTATTATCATCTTTATCTTCCGTTGGTGCATGTATGTTTATTAAAATAATTTTACACCACCTACCCTGTAAAACTGCATATGATATCCTATCATTAATAAATTCTACTGTTTTACAGTAGACACACACAAACAAACACACACAAACACATCACAACTATAACACAATATAAACACAAACACACCACAACTACTACACAATATAAACTACAGCAACCTGTTCTGCTCTTTTTGATCTGCAACAAGTTACTCACTTGCTTATGTCGAACCACTCATCCGTGTTCTACAACAGACATCTGGCTAACTACAACTTCACTGTCTATGAACTGAACACGAAAAATTGTCATTGTTTCTTGTGCCATGAAGGAATCAGCAAGCGTGGATCGTGTGAAATAGCAACATGTTTTTACCAGTATCTAATGAAAGTGGAATACAGTTCACTTATATGCTGACAGTTGTGTTGGCCAAAACAAGAATAGGATTGTGGTGGCTGGGCTTATGCATGTAATGCTAAAAGCAGAGAATATGACCTACTTCAACACAGAAATCAAGTTGAATAAATTAATAACTAACAATATACATTTGTACAACTAGAAAGGTAATTAGAAAAGAACAATAAACATTTGTACAAGAGGAAAGGATTGTACCAGGTTGATCTGTACAACAGAATCGCTTAATGAGTATTCAAAGGTAAGTGTGATAGTTCATACAGTCGATTAGTGATCAGTCAGTGTCTATTGGTGGCTTTATAAGATCTAGTGATTCGAAAATGAAAAGGACTAAATACCATAATGTAACGAAGTCTACTACTAGTTCCAGTTCGGGTCCAAAGCAGAAGACATTAACGACAGCGGAATTTCCGGAGCCTCAGTGTAGTGCTAGTTCGGGTCGAGGGCCGAAGTAACGGGTATTGGAGCGGTTAATTAAAAAAGAAATAAGCTGCACAGATCAACTGAAAATCAAAGTTTTGAGTGATGAGTTAGTTGTGCCCGGACCAAATTTTCCCAGAATTTTAGAAGAGGAGGGTTATGCATACTATTTTTGGTGGTCAGTCCTCATTTTGCCATCTTTTCCTCTCTTTGACGTTCATTTTTTTTAAGGAATACTTGGTCAAATTGGGTTATGACCTCACCAACCCTCCCTTGGACACGTCACTGGAGATAAATGAGTAAGCATTTAATCATATTGGGAGAAGAAACACTAGATGTGTTGGGATCGGAAGGGTTTTCATTGTGAATTAATTGTTTCGAACTGTATTCGAGAAGACTTACTTTGTTTTGTGCCAATATATGACAAGACTGCGGAAGTTGTGACAGACAATTGTGAACACTTGCGAGTGCTTAGGCCTCAATATGAATAATTTGGTGTATTTCGGCTTTTATAATAACTGTAAACATGGTAGGACAAGACACAGTAGTGGTGTTCAGGCTCGAATCAGAGAGAAATATTCGAGAAATTTCTGCGTCCAGTTCGCAGCCCACAGTTTGAGTCTCGCGTTGTCGAGTGGATTGTCCATCCCGTGCGTGTGTAACAGCTTCGTAAAAACACTCGAAGACGCCATAGATGTTTTGATGTCTGATGATAAGAAATGGACAAACACACATACTGAGATGGTTCCGGCACACAATGTTAATGCATGGAAACAGAGGAGTTGAGTGGTAAAAAATGTTCCGATTTCACGTTCTGAATAATTTGGCAGACTTGAACAGTGGCGACGATTTTGGGGATAGTTGCTCCCCATTTTTTTACCTTCACACTATAGCCTCTTAATGCTAAGCCTTGTCTATCAATCGAAAGTAAACTTTTCTTCCACCCCCACCCCCGTTTTGGAACCCAATTGCCACCACTGGCCTTAAACATACAATTGTGAGGTTCTATCTTAACCCCTTAAAAATATGGTGTTTAGCCCCCCCCCCCCCCCCCCCCCGCCGAAAGGAATTCCTGGATACGTGCTTGACTCGCAGAGAACACCTATGCCCATGCTGGGACTTAAACCGGGAACTTCGGAGGCAAAATCGAAAGTCGACCACTTAACACCCTCGGCTACCGAGCCGGCGAATGAATTAGATAATGGCTATTGTATAAATGGTGTATTTTCGGGAAACATTCAAATAGCAATATTTCTTCCAGGTAATATATCCTAGGAACTTCATTCTTGCGGGCTTACTAGGTTCTGGCATGGGGCCCAACAATCTGTGTATTACTCTGTACTGTTTGTGATCCACATGGATTTGTGATCATCCATTTCATCTACTCACCATTCATTTTCATCTTTGCGATTAGCCAAGGGGTAAATTATACTTGAAATAAAACAAAAGCAATACAAATACAAAACAAAAATAATGGAACGATTATGCTGTTACGTTTTCCTGTATTTTAGGCACGTCGCATTTATCAGCCAACAGTCGGAGATTGCTTTTCGGTCGAATGATACTTCTAATAATCGGAGGTAAATGCAAGCTGAGAATTATAATTTGATCTCTTATCCACCTGAGTTGAGGATCTAAATTTTTGGATTTTATTTGTAACAATATTTACTACTGCGAGGAATTAATAAAAACTTACGTCTAATTTCGTCACTGGCTTCCTATTCTGTAATAGTTACATTTGTTGTAAGAACATAATACATTAATTTACTTTGTATAAATATTACGTTATCCATCGCTTTTCCTAATTAAATCTCATACCATATCCAACACACACACATAAAATGTGTTTTACTAATAATACAGGTAGGTTTGGTTTGAGTTGGTTTTTTAAGTCTACTTTATGCACAGTAAGGCTAATTGGGACTGGACCACAGTTTAAAGTGGGATCCGAACCACTTTGTGCCTCCACCGGGTATCGAACCCGGGACCCCTTGATTTCAAGACGATGACGCTACCACTGCACCAACGGGGAGGACGTGTTCCTTGCATTTTTCTTCCAGACGGCCAAGGGTACTTGCAAGGGGCACAAAGGGGCAATTGCACCCTTCGATTTAAAATTTTATACAAATAAAAATACATTTCGTAAAATTATCTTGCTCGCTTCGCTCACAATTTCTCCTATTCTTATAGTCCAAGTTCAGAGCCATATCTATATGGGGCGGCTGGAGTCGGCCCTGGGAGCCCCCGTAAAATTATTTGCGCCCTATTAAAACAATTTCTTTCTATGAAACTTAATATCAAATATTAATCATGACACTGTAATCCAAGAAGTCATTGGTCAATCAAGGGATTCCTATTTTTTGTCAGGTGTCGAAACATGTATTTCAACTATACCTAATATAATACAATTCACACAATATTTTGCAAAATGGTTAACGTAACCAGTAGGCAAACATTGTCTGTAGTGATGCAAGAGTCTCCCCTTTGAAGGAAATTGAGTCCTTGGTGGACTAAGGGACCCATGTTCTAATGTTTTAGCAAGGTCAAAACAAGTATTACAATTTTTTCCACAATTCATCAAAGTGCAGATCCTAACCATTATTATGTAATTAATCCGATTTTGCTTGTACAACACAACACAATTGTGTTGTTGGATTCTCGATAGATTCCTTTGTGCGTGAAAAATCTTGCTTACCGGAAACTAGAGGGAATCATTATGAAGCATGATTTATAAAGGGCTCGCTTAATCAGTTCTGCAGAGAGGCCCAAAGCTGTTGTTAGTCATCAATTAACATTATCGACCTGTAAATATCAAGTAGGGTGAAGGCACATAATGGTTCGGATCCAACTTTAAACTGTAGGTCCAGTCCCAATTAGCCTTAGTGTGCATAAAGTGGACTTAAAACACCAAATCAATCAATTACAATATGAAGTAGGTACAGTCCCTATTAGCCTATTTATGTTAAACTTTATATTCTTTGACAACCTGGAAAGGTCATTATCGAAATATTGCTATTTGATGTTGCTCGAAGTTGTTTTTTTTTTTTTTTTTTCTTTCTTTGTTGCAGTTTCAAGATACCATCCCTTTTCTGTTACTTATAGCTTTTAGGGGAGGGGGCAAGTGCCTCTGTGTACCCTACCATAATATGTGTCAATGCGACACAATATATTAAAAATTTGAATTGAATTGAATTGAAAAGTCTTTTTATTTACTACAGAGCGAGATTCAGCCTTGGGCTGCTCTACCACCTAACTCTGGTGAATAAAAGTTACAATACATACATTTATAATACTGAATAATACTGAAATCAAATAACATAACATGAATGAAGTGACATAAATGAAAAATAATAAAATTATAAGAGAATACAATGACAGATACATTAACACACACACACACACATACACACGTGTACATACGCAATTTCCAGATCGATACTAAAATAGCATACACACAGGTTGAAATATTCGTTGTGTCAGATAAGTGTTTGCAAAATACATGGTTTTACTTTACTTGATTCCTGTTGCTTAGCCGTACGAGCTAATGCTCAATTGTTGTCTTTGTAATAAGAATAATACGACTTGTTCGTTGAAGTTTTTGGGTGTTGTAGCAAAAGAAACATAATCGGGAAGAGCATTCCAAATCTTTGCAGACCAGAGGGAGAAGGAGCCTTCGAAACTGACAGCAGAGTGCCGGGGAATGTCGATTTTTCGCCGCCCTCTAGTATTGTATGGATGTATGGAATTTCTAAATGCCCGCTCTAGGATTGACTTCGCCCCCCCCCCCTTACAAAGAATTCCTGGCTACGGGCCTGATTGAATAGCTTCTTTGGTCATTATTTACATGACAGCTCTTCTCATTGATTGACGAGAAGATTGAAAGGATGTGCAGGGGAGAAACGCCTGTCCTGTAAGTCGTACATTATATTTTCAGCGCAATTTTTCAACAAACGCATATAAAGTAAAGTAACAGTGCAATTGTTAATTCGTGTTCGCTACCTACGAGATGTTTCGCGGACGAATGTTTCAACTTCAAAGCTAATATATCTTATCTTGCACTCAATATTCAATGAAACAATATTTAGAAACTGAGTTCCGATTGTGTAAAGGTTTTTGAAAGTTGCATACGTGATGATATGGAAGGCGAGTGTGGAAGATAAGGCCAGAGGCGCAACCACGAATTTTTATCTGGAGGGAGAAAGTACCAGGATAAACGTACCACTAATAATAATAGTAATAATAATAACATTAATAATGGCATTATTATTACTAGTGGTAGTAGTGGTAGTATCAAATACGTTATTATCCTCATAAATTACGCAAAAGGTAGGTAGATGTCTGTGCTAAAGCATTTATTTGGAACAAACGATTTGAAATATTTTTTCAATACCAGAAATTTTACATTAGCTAATAATTGAAAACAAGCACACAAACTGTATTTTTGAATGGCAGGAAATGAATGATAAATGCATGCCGAAGATATTATTTTTGTACATATAACATGTATAACTTTCATATGTTTTAAAAATATGCAACATGGAGCGACATAAAATAAGAAAATACATATGCAATATGCTAACACTAAATTATGTACGTTTTCAAAGTTTTTTTCATTACATATATACAAAACATATTATTTAAATATATCACATTACAAAAAACAATTATATTGCGAGCGAAGCGAGAAAGAAAATTTTTTGATCCAATTTTTGCAATTTAAAACAATATTGATTTAATAAGGAACAAATAATATCTCATGGCGCCAAGGCATTCTCTCTTTCACATTTTTTTTTAAAATTAGATTATTTGGCGCCCATGGCCGACTCCCGACGCCCCCTAGCTACGTCTCTGAACTTGACGAGACTGAGAAAAGCTGGCACTGACTGCAAGCAAAGCGAGCAAGAAAATTTTACGAAATGTATTTTTATTTGTATAAAATTTGAAATAGAAGGGGGCAATTTCTCCTCTGTGCCCCCTGCAGGTGCCTTTGGCCATCAATGTTTGCCCCCCCCCCCTAGAATTGACTTCCGTCGAAGGTTGGGGGACAATGCCCCTGCCCACCCTGTGGTTGCACCACTGAGTAAGTCCGAAATTTGGAGGAACAAATTGAATCAATCCTGCTACAGCAACTTTTTGGGAAGCGATGATCACTTTATTCCAGGCGATTTCTTCTATTATTATTGCACGTGGCAAGAGCACAAACAGGGTGATTTGTTCTCATTCTACCGGCATTCAAGAAAAAGTGTGTATAAGTAAATAATCGACCCATTTATGTCAAGCTTCCGTATACGATAACGAAGTAAGTTCCATTCTGTCCTCTTAATGACGTGATAGCGCGCACAGAATCATGGGAGAAAATCTCGGAACCTCGGGAATGGCCTACCTTATAAAGGTACCTTGAGGAATAATGTTGAAACTATTTTGAAGACCCTTATGCTTAAATACTATACTTAATACCGTCAAAATCAATAAATCACATCACCTAGCAACCAACACTCAAATGGCTTAAGGTTAGTCAATAACCATTGTAACACACTACAAATTTGAGTCAAACAAATTATGACATCATATTTTGGCACAAGAATTTCTTTTTTATGATCAACATATTAAACACTGAATTAGTAATTTATGTGGGTGCGTAACAAAGGACTATCATGGATATCTACGAATGTTTCATTGGCTCTCCTATATGAAGGTCGCGGAGGCTATGTTTCATATACTGCCCCCCGGGGCGCCGAAACCGGCGGATCCCGGGCTCCCCCAGTTCTACATTGGGCTCCCCCTATAAGGGGCCCAGTGTATATTTTCAACACGATTTCATTTCGTAACAAAATATTATTTGAGTGATGGAAATGTCATAAATTAATTATTTCAGGGCTCTGTGGGAAATTACGCAGTATTCTGCTCTGAAATGGGCGTCTTGCTCTATCTCAGAATTTCTTCTTTCAAATACGCAGTTAATTAAGGAAAACGCATGGTATTAAGTATTAGGTAAAGTCTACTCTCTAGCTACGTTAACGAGCGGCTGGCTTTGAAGTGGACGGAGCACGCCCACCAGCTCCGACAATACATTCACTGCACGGTTGAGACTCCACGTGGACTATACTGCAGAATGTTTAACCTGGCACAGTTCGCGCCAAACCGTAGATTTCCTTCTGCTAGCCGACTTTCACAGGCGTCACGTGAGTGTTTTCGACCATTGGCATAAGCCTTGGAGACAGCACGTGCTTTGTCCTCTGCCTACCAGGGGTCGCCGCTGCCTTCGCGTGTCCTTTGTTGTCACGTTGTCAACCACGTGAATGTTCTGGTGGCGGAGAGGGAGACATCTGTGCTTGCAGTCCGCATTGTTCCAATGTTTGCTCGCTTGTGCCGAAATCAGTGGCAACAATGTCCTGCAGACGACGGAGAATGTTTTGGCGGGAGCCGTGCCAGGTAAAACCTTTTGCAGTATAGACGAGCGTAATGACAGCTGCGCCCATTGGCTCAAGAACTCCACGTGGAGTAGACAAGGAGAATGACAGCTGCGCCCATTGGCTGAAGGTTGAGTGTGATTGGACGAAAACAATTCGCCCGCTGTTTAACCCCACCCACGTTCGTGGCGGCATCTAGCTTCAGTTCTTGGACGTTATCGAAGTAAACGCGTCTACTATCAAAGAATAGAGAAAAAAGCATAGGAATACTGTAGTCCTCGTGTTCTTGAGTGAAGCAGTCCATCGAAAGTTACGTAGGTTTACCACACGAATGTAAGTTACTTTTAACTTCCATTGTTGTCGTCTGTTGTTGATGTATCGGTTACGTCACCTTATGAGCTACTGAGGTGCCAAAATTTGGAATGTTTCGACTATCACTTGCATACCAAAGAGACAAAAGAAAGGAATGAGAAAACGAATTGATCGTCTTTGTTCAGTACATAGCAGTGAATTGTGGTGGGTGGATGTTGTTGATGTCAGGGTTGAGAAAGGGGAACGAAGAAAAGAAAAACTGCAACACTCTTTGACTATTTCTATAAGAAATTCAAAAATATGACTTTTATCTTCGTTTACAAACTCTTACATAAAATTTAATTGCTTATTAGCTCTCATGAACCTATTAATTATGAACTTTATTATTATCATTATTATCACATGTAAAACACTTGGTTCGAATTCCTCCCGAAATATACTGTACGTGCCTGTGATAAGGGATATATAACTACAATAAAAAGGAAGCTGCCTTTGTTCCGCTGACATGGAGAATGGTTTCGCGCCTGCATACAGCATTAAAGTGGCCTAATCCTGTCCCTATCTCAGAGAACTAAAAGCATTTGGTGAAAATGCCAATAAGATTACTATTTGGTGGAACATTAATTATCTAAATTGAGCTATTATCGAACTAGGACGGTAAAATGAATAACGAAATATATATTTTTTAAATTTATTATGATATTATCCTCAGTTCGGAAAAATCTCTAAACGATATGCTATTGATATTCCATGTCCCGATCAGTACTCATGGTGCACAATTAAATCAACTATTCAGGAGTCGATTAATAAAATTCAGCCTAACTATTCTTTGTTTTGGGTCCTGCCGATATCATCATCATCATCATTACTTCCATTAATTGCATGCTCTGTATTAATAACACTTTTAAACTTTAAAATACAGACACATCTGAGTAAATATTTGACTTGAGTTTAGACTTGTGTGGATTAAAATGCAGTACTGAAAAAATAAGTTATTTAAAAG
The DNA here is from genome assembly GCF_977018435.1 of Lepisma saccharinum. Classification (NCBI taxonomy): domain Eukaryota; kingdom Metazoa; phylum Arthropoda; class Insecta; order Zygentoma; family Lepismatidae; genus Lepisma; species Lepisma saccharinum. The sequence continues at coordinate 2,441,104 of NC_139237.1, forward strand.
TTAGAAACCCTTATTTCTAGCTTTTTCATGGAAAAGCAAGTACAAGGACTTGACATGTTAATTCATTTCGTTATTTTTACAGATTTAATAATCGGTGGTCCTCGGTACTTCTGCCTCTTCAGCGTCTCATTTCTGTGCAACCCTCTTGACTTGCCTAGGATAGCCTAGTAGCAAATACTCGCTGCTACTACTTAAGAAAAGCAGGGAGACTACACTTAGGTGCAACTTGACGTCAGCTGGGACCGCACTACAACTTGATGTATCACTCCGCGCCAAGCATGAAAAATTCTCTCAGTCACATTTGCGTTTCCGAGTCCGCAGAGAAAAAATAGGAGGAGCGGAACGTTCTTGTGTGCAGGTGATCTTCATGCGGAGAAATGTCGATGCTTCGAACACGAAAAGTTAAACAAATTACGAAGTTAAAATATAAATTTTACTGAGAAACTAACGGACTTTTAATGTTTGAATATGTGTGTAAGAAACGAAGTACTAATATAAAGTAAACTTTGTTTTTAGCAGTCTTCCACGAAAGCCACTCTTCATATAATTTTATCTCGAAGCATTGTTTGGTACGAGGGTCACTATTTATATTTTTAGCCTAACAATGAAAAAACAGAGATTTGGCATTGAAAACTGCTTTATTGTTTTTCGAAGTATTTTCCTTTATGGTCAATACACTTTTGTATTCGTTCGAACCATTTGTCAAAGCAGTTTTTCCAATCTTCTTGAGACACCTCCATAAAATGGTTTTTGAACGCAACAACGGCGTCTTCCGCCGACGAAAATCGTTGTCCACGCAATTTATTCTTGACATTCGGGAACAAGAAGAAGTCATTGGGTGCCAAATCAGGACTGTACGGCGGATGACCCATCAATTCGATTTTTTGACTGTTCATAAAGTCGGTTGTTAGACGAGATGTGTGGCAGCTGGCATTGTCTTGATGAAGAATGATCCGACGGCGTTTGTTTGTTTTCCGTATTTGACCGAAGAACTCTGGCAAACAAATTGTTGTGTACAATTCAGAGTTGACCGTTCTGCGTTCCTCTAAAGGCACAGTTGCCATATGACCAGTTTTCCCGAAATAACAGGCGACCATTTGTTTCGATGTGCTTCGAGCGCGAACAAGTTTCGTTGGATTGGGTTCGTCTTGAAACACCCATACAGTCGACTGCTGTTTACATTCCGACTCATATGTATATATCCATGATTCGTCACCTGTTACAATCTTATATACGTCTTTTGAAGCACCACGATTGTATCTATTGAGCATTTGTTTGCATCAATTGACACGAGCGTCTTTTTGAGTTTTTGTCAAATTGTGTGGGATCCAACGAGAACATACCTTTCTCACAGCTAAATGATCATGTAATATTTTATATATGCCGGTGGAACTAATACCTATGGTTGCCCCAATCTCACAGTATGTCACATGACGATCTTGCAGTATTAGGTTTTGCACAGCATCAATGTTTTCTTGAACAACAACTGATTTTGGACGACCTTCGCGAATCTCGTCGGTGAGCGAATGGCGGCCACGATTAAATTCGTTATACCAGCGTTTCACAGTGGCAAAGGATGGGGCTTCATCGCCAAATGTGGAAGTAAGTTGATCGATGCACTCTTGTCTTGATAATCCACTTCGAAAATCGTAAAAAATCATCGCACGAAAATGTTCACGAGTTAATTCCATTTTATTGTTGTCGCGCAATCTCCAAGGCAACATAAACAACACAAATGAAGCTATTGACAAAACATTTGAAGTACGATATGGTCAATAATACCAGACGATTCCGTGCAAACGTCAAATCGCGCCTAACTTCAATCAGTGTTGCCAAGGCTCAAAATATAAATAGTGACCCTCGTACATTCTCATTGCGAACAGAATGATACGGATTATCCACTACATGACAATTACGCTATTTAGTTGCAGTTTGGGTAGAATGTTGACGAACCATGTCTCAAAACGCTGTCTCAACGCCTTTCCTCGAACGAAACAACAATCAAACATTTTCCACAAAACCATCTTTTCTTCCACAAACATGAACCTTCCTTTTTTGGCCCAAGGCTGAACTCTGAGCCTAGAAGGAAAGCATACCAATCTGACAGGCAGGTATCTAGAAATACATTTAGGGGGGAGGGGGTCCGACCAAGTGTCTCAATAATAATAATAATAATAATAATAATAATAATAATAATAATAATAATAATAATAATAATAATAATAATAATATATAATTAGAATAATTATATTAAATTAAAACACTATTAATTAAATATGTAAATTTATTAATATTGCATTGTTATTGTTACATGAATAGGTAAAAGATGGTAAAAGAATAGACATACGACTGACTTACTTGACTTGACTTAATTCCTTTTTCTCCATCAGGAACATAGGGCTTCAGTGAAACGCCTCCATTTGGCTCTGTGACGTGCCAACTCCTTGACCTCTCTCCATGTTTTTCCTTTCTCGGCTGTTTCTTCTACTGTTCTCTTCCATGTCTTCTTCGGACGTCCTATTTTCTGGGCTCCTTGGGAGTTGTTTAGTTTCATCACTTGCAGAAAAATAATTCTACCGGATATTCTTCATTTCAACAGGTTTTTCAGAATCTAACATCTCCAATACATTTCTATGTGCTGTATACGATGCAACAACGTGCTTCCTTTGTCTTTCTTTTTCCGAGTGCAGACAGTGAAAGTAGAACGCTGTAGGTTTGCAATGCTGTTACGACGTCACTGTCAAGATACGTTGCACCCGAGTATAGTGCGCTTGCTTTCTTTCTATATTTTTCTTGCGAGGCTCAAAGTAGTTTGTTCTTTGGATCGCCTCAAGAACTATTTACGAAGTACGATAAACCAAAAGCGTCCTAACTTTGTGGCACTGTGTCATCTATATAAGGAGAAACTGGATAATATTAATACTAAAGGGACAATGAAATGTTTCATTGAATGTTGTTTCCTTTCCCAAAACTCGAGTAGAAGTTCAAATATTTTGTTTTGCAAAATGCGGCTATCTTGTAGTGTTCTTAAAGTTACTTCTTTAAAAGGTAACTAGTTACCTCAAAAAGTAACAGAGTTACAGTCACTCATTTTAGAAAGTAACTCAGTTCCTGGTGCTTTTACAGAAACTTCGTACTGAAATGTGTTTTGCAAGTAATTACATTCTATGGACAACTGATGATCAGTAACTGTAACGAAATAATATGTGAAGACTTCCATGCATTTTATTTATTCTTCTGGTTGGTACGAAAATCTTAAGTCTTCACATATTTATATTGTTCAGTAGAGGCGGAAGGTATCCATGAAGGGAGGGGACAAATTATCAGATATTTCTCGTGAATTTGAGTTTCCAATACGAAAAGCCGTCCCCAGTGGCGGAGTGGTTAGCACATCACCTTACGACGCCAGGGGTCCCAGGTTCGAATCCCGGTCTGGGCATGGATGTTTGCGAGTGTCCATTCATCAATTTTCATCATGTCATCACTCATCTCCATCTTCGCAAATTAGCCATAAGTGGCACAAAAAGGGAAGCATAATAAGCAAATCAATCAATCCAATACGAAAACCACTTTTCAAATTCTCCATAACAATAATAAATAACACACATTTAAAACTAAAAACATTTCATATTTTAACTAAAGTCACGCACAGCTAATAACCCGTGGCTCTACAGCCCTCGAAGGGCCTGGGCCTATCTCCCGACTGCCAGTCTTTCTCCCACAATCCTGCCTAGAGGTGTGGAGATCTTCAAACAGTAATGGGGTGACGTGGGGTTAACATGAGCCTTCCGCCGTTATAGAGATTTCTGAGACTGGGTTACGCTACTCACTCGTAGCTCCCCAATTTCCTCACGATGGCGGTTGCCACCGGTCCTATACACAGGCCGAAAACCCACAAACTGAACCCAGGCGGACCCATACCATCCCGCACTCAAAGTCGGTGATGCAGAAATGCACCAGTAGTATAAAATACAATATTATAAACTCGAGAAAGTATGAACCCCCCTCATGCAGATTTGACTACACTTAAAACTAGCTCAACATGCCCATATGAGCTTTTTGCTCAAGTGTGGAACTCTGTCTAATCCAAGATTTTTGTAAAAATGCCCTCGGGAATTTCCTGAGAAAGTATGACCCCCCTCAGATTGATTTGTCTACGCTTACAAAAGGCACTTCTGTGAGATTGTTGTCCATAAACCTGTAAAAAATATGCCCCTCTTGATATTTTTTTTTGGCCACACCTAAAACTACGCCAAGATGCTCATAAAACCCACATACACCCACACCCACCCACACCCACACATATTTACTTCCGGTCCACTTCCGGTTCACTTCCGGTCCACTTCCGGTTCACTTCCGGTCCACTTCCGGTTTGCCTACTTCCGGTCCACTTCCGGTCCACTTGTGGCCTATTTCTGGTTTATTTATATTGCATCATGTTTTGCAACAAATTATTAGACATGTGTTGTTTTCTGATTGGTTGGTTATGACATAAAGTGATGATGTGTTATATTCTGATTGGCTTATTGTTTCAGATATTTTCAATGCGGTCCGTGCTTAGGGTATATAAAGAGATTTTGCATTGCATATCAGCCAGTATTGTGAGAGTTGTTGAAGAGTAAGGGTGTGTTGTTGCAGTGCTGCTCATATTTTTTAAACACAAAAATATTGCAGATTTGTATAAATTAAATTACAAATCTATTTGATTTAATAGACAGAATTTTTGACAATCTGTCATAGGTTTATTAAGTATAGAGTTTTGATTTGAACCCCAAGAAATTTTATATAAATACCAAAGCCAAAAACATTCACACACATACACACACACACACACTAAATATACAAAACACACTGCTGAACCCAACTGATATTTTTTTATTAAGCATAGAATTTTGATTTGGACCCCAAGAAATTTTATATAATAAACCAACAACAAAAATGCCAAATCAAAAACATTGTAATCAATGCAAAAAGAATATATCCAGCCCCAATTGGGCTAAGCATCAAAGGAATTGTAATCCAGACAAATGCAGAACTCCCACAAAAATATGCCCTAAATGCCATAGAAAATATAATCTGGAATATTTCACTTATAAACATAAAGGTACTTGCTCTGCACAGTCATCAACATTGCCCCCACAACCATTTACATCTGGTCTGAAAAGGAAGCATGAAGCACCTGTTAATGCTAGAGCAGCAAAGCAGCCACATTATGCACCTATCCATAGCAGTTTTAATGGCCAATAAAGAGATCACCGGTTTGTATCAGAGCCAAAATGTGACATTAAGAATTTTTTGAACAGTATAAATTCTGATGTGCAGGCAATTCTAAATGCACAAAATGGCTCTTATAAGCTGTCCCTCAAATTGTTTACACAATATAAGAAGCCAAATGGCACAAAATTTACACAGCCCCACATAACAGAAACTGTACCGAGTAGTGCAGTTTAGCCGGTTCTGCGCCCGAAAATGGGGCTCGGTGGGGCTCGCAGTGTTGCCAACCTCTCACTCGAAAAAAATCACCAAGGTTTTTCTTGGTCTAACCTAACCTAAAGCAAGGAGCTGGCAACCTTGCTTGAGGCTCTTGTAAGGCATAAGCCCTATTTCTCGCAGTGTTGCCAACTCCTCACTCGAAAAAAATGACCAAGGTTTTTTTTGGTCTAACCTAGCCTCAAGCAAGGAGCTGGCAATTTTGCTTGAGGCTCGCCTTAATGGTTTGCTCTTGTAAGGCATAAGCTCTATTTTCTTGCAGTGTTGCCAACATTTTACTCGAAAAAATCACCAAGGTTTTTTTTTGGGTCTAACCTAGCCTAAAGCAAGGAGCTGGCAATCTTGCTTGAGACTTGCGTTACAGTGCATAAAGCAAGAAGCTGGCAACCTTGCTTGAGGCTTGCCTTACAGTGCATAAAGCAAAGTTGCCAACCTACTGGTACTTTTGCCATAGCCTTTTACAAAAAAAAGAGAGAGGAGAGAGAGAGGGAAGAGTTAAACAACCGACAGCTGCCAACACCCTAACCTAACCTAACCTAACCTAACCTAACCTAACCTACCCTACCCTAACCTAACCTAACCTAACCTAACCTAACCTACCCTAACCTAACCTAACCTAACCTAACCTAACCTAACCTACCCTAACCTAACCTAAAGCAAGGAGCTGGCAATTTTACTTAAGACTTGCCTTACAGTGCATAAAGCAAGGTTGCCAACCTACTGGTACTTTTGCCATAACCTTTTACAAAAAAGAGAGAGAAGAGAGAGAGGGAAGAGTTAAACAACCGACAGCCCACCTACAACTTTTTTTGTCTAACCTAGCCTAAAGCAAGGAGCTGGCAATTTTGCTTGAGGCTTGCCTTACAGTGCATAAAGCAATTTTTACCAACCTACATATACTAAACAGGGGGAGCCGGCACTGCCGTAAAAGAGAGAAAGATGGATGGGTGGGAACACTGCACGGGTTCAACGTCATCAAGTAAAAATCGCCTTAATGGTTTTTTCTTGTAAGGCATGATCTCTATTTTCTCGCAGTGTTACCAACTCCTACCTACACTTTTTTTTTAGTTGGCAAGGGCTAGAGAGAGAGAAAAACTTATAGCTGGGAACAGTAATGAGCGAATGCGCCATATCGTAATTTTCCAACTCCGTATATCGCGACCTTTGTAAACCTACCTCTCTCGGGGGGACGATGTGCCACACACACACACACACACACACACACACACACACACACACGCGCGCGCGCATATGTATTGTAACCCAAACAAACAAACAAAATAATAATTGTTGTTTTTAGGATGCCTGCCCCCTATAACCTCGCCAGGGTGCGTGGTGCCCAACCAAAAATGTAAAAGTTTTCTAATGGCTGCGGTTATAGATTACCGCACCTCTGTAGAGTTTCACGTGTTTTTTTTTTCCCCCAAACTTCCATGAAACCCTACAGAGGACCTCCGTAATGCATGCAACGTGTGCTAACGACTCTAGTGTTATTTGATGTTGTGATATTTTTGGATATAGAGTTTTATTGTGAGATATAGATAAAAATAATTATGTTTATTATAATATTTTCTTGATGAAGATGGAGAATGTATGTGTGTGTTACAAATAAAGTTGCATGCTTTTTTTCTAGTGTGTGTGTATGTGTTTTTGATGTTTCGACAGCATCTGAAACGATAAAAAAAAAAATTTTATTGTTAATTTTCACGTGTAAAAAACAACAACAAATTTTTTTTGTGCAAATTTTCTGATTGTCTCGTGCTATAGTGCAAAAAAGATATTGTAACTGATAACTAATGAAATTGACATTTGTAACTGATCTGAACTAGTGAAATTCGTATTGTGCTATTGTAACTGATTGTGCTAGTACAAAAAATTCCTTATTGTGCAAGAAAAGATGTTAAAAACTTGTTAAAACTGCTCTGTGACCCTCTCGTTCTTCACGTCGTAGGCGAAGGACTTCTCTGCAATCAGGATGACACTGCATAGGGTATCCTCGGGCAAGGCATCGTGGAACTCGCAGACGACCTTGATGTTGGTTCGATCGTTGACCACAACCTTCTTTCTCTTAGATGTGTTGATGACGGTCATGGGTCTCCGTGCTTTGAACTCGCTGGGCGTGTAGTACATGTCCACGCTTCCCTCGGTCACGCGTTTGTAAGCCGAGAACGCTTCGTAAAGTTTGAGGTAATCGTTTTTTGTCATGTCGAGGTTGTAATTCTCGCGCGGGAACACTTCGTTGCGTCCATTCTTCAGATAAATGTTCTTGATCTTGCAGTCGTCGAACTTGCTGGAATCTTTTTCCTGATTCTTGTCCCTCCCGGTCTGAAAGAGCACTACGACGAAATCTGGCATGTCGAACTGTATGTTGTTGAACTGCGTCGTCACGTCGAATTCCATGTGACTTCCCGACGCCATTTTCTGCACGCACTGGTAACCGTGAAAGTGAATCCACACCTGCGGACTTTTCAAGATCTCCGCTTTGTACTTGAGGGCGTAGTTCGTTTCGTATTCCACCACCGGCATTCTCAATTCCATGCTTTGGATGACGCACTTGGCTGCTTCGGGTAGAGTGTTGGCTATCGGCGTGGTGCCGTCCGGACCCAAAGTAGCGTATCGCATTAGTGCGTCGTTGTCGTTGGCCGCTCTTCGAAACGTGACCCTCAGTCCTCCCTTCCACATGATCTCCTTGTAGTCCGAGAAGAAACCCGGCAGCAGACGCATGGGAAAGAGCACCGTGTGACTTCTCGTCGATATTTTGGTCCCGGCTTCGAATCCCCCGGCCTGGTAGTATGCTGCGTCCGTTTTGGATAATTTCAACGTTCCCACTGCCGTCGACGTGATGCCTGGATAATCTATTCTGTCGATGACGGTGTTGTGTTTCCTCACCTCCACCTGCGAGAACAGGTGAGGCACGAAGTTGTCCACGAGTATCAAGTTTGCTGCTGCGGGAAACGCGTCTCCGCTTTCCTTCTTCACCACGTCGAATTGAAGGTAGAGGTCCGCTCTGTGAGGATGAACGAACCCGTCGCCTACGTCCACGTCGTATTCGATCTCCCTGTTCGCTTCGTTCAGATTGGCGAACGTGCGACGGTTGGGAGGGAAAGATTGCAATTCGTAACTTTCGATTTGCTCCATTTTACATGTATGGTTATTTATTATACGTTGATCTCCACGATGGCCGTCGTAGTGGCACCTGCGAAATCCACCACCTCTCCTTTCTCGTTCGTCACCACCAACTCTATGTCGTCTATGCGGTTGCGACATACTGGAAAATAGATCGGCGAAGAGGGTGTGTAGATGATCGGTTCCATGAACTCGGAACTTGGTTTGAAAGTGGCTATGATTCCCGTCTGCTTGTGACTTCCTAACAATCCGTCCGAAGATTTCGTGATCATACCTTCGGCCACGTTACAGTGTACGTTCAGAGTCTCTATGGCCAAGAATTTAGGAATGTTGGTTGCCACGTGCTTGATGCCAGCTTCGAGTTTGGTGTCGTTCTCGAAACCTAAAAGTTCTCCCATGGTGCCCAGGTCCACGGTCTCCGTCGCGGATAGGATTTCCACTCTGTGCGTGACCGAATTTTGAGAAAGGTATGTACCTTTGGGTAATTGAGCTTGCAAAGTGGAAAGATTGTATTGGCCTGGCGTGACGACGATGTGTTCGCTTCCGACGCTAATTTTGTTGTTGTGATGCGTAACATTGGGTATGAGGTACATGCTGTAGAATGCACGCAGAGCCACGGATTTAGGATAGACGATGTCGTCGTGCAGCGTGAGTTTCAAGATTGAAGATTCGCTCGTGAGATGGAACACGCCCATCCTAGTGATGCTGTTTGAGGTTCCACAATGCTTTCTGGAAATCCTCGATCGTAGGGTTATTTATTTTAGAGAGAAACGCGAGCACGGAGAGGCAGAGATGACCGCAGTTCACGTCTCCGAAATCTTGAATGCGTTCGTCGTTGTAGTATATGGAGGTTTTGTTCATTTTCAGATAATAGACTAAATTTGTAGGTGGAACACCTCCGAAAGAATCGAAAACGAATGCTTTATCATCGTTTTTGTGGTAACATATCCAATGCGTGCCTGGATTTTCTTGACCGTCCAAGTTGACTACTCCGCATTCTCTTCTTTTGACGGTTGAAGGTAACGAGTCGGACATGAAAACTCCTCTGAAGTGCTTGATTTGTAACGGTTCGATCAGAGATTCAATGTCTCGGTTGGTGAGTGCTTCTGTTTCTTTTTTTTAAACTTTTTCATCACGCCCTTCCCCTTTTTCTTCTCCATGGCCAGGTTGTGACGTTTCTGTTCTTCCAATTCCGCCTTGTTCTTCTTTGAGTCGATGACGGTTTTCGCGATGGCGGCACTTCCGCCGGCCAAACTTCCAACGGCCCCCAATGCTGCCAGGATGGCCGGGATGCTGAATATGAAACCTCCGATCTTTTGCTGTTTCCGCGAACGCTGCAATCTTTTCAATTGAGGTGTGCTGAGCAGTAATTTCATTCCGTGTCCTTTCGACAAGCAAGAACGTTTCTTCTCGCGTTGTTTCTTGGTGAGTAACCCATCGAGAGCACCTAGATTTTTTAGATTCGAATATGGTATCTGGTACACGACACCCTTGGACTTCATGTTGATGCTCTATGTGTTATTTTCACGATATGTTATTTATATATTTATTCTGAGATTTTTTCTTGTGTAGTTTTTTTACGGTATGTTATTTATATACCCCACCCCAATTTTTGTTTTGTGTTCATGGCGATGGTGGTACCTAGTGCGGCGACCCGTTCACCCAGCGATGCGTCTCTGCTCACGAACCTTTCGAAAGCTGCGTGCTCTAACTTTCTGTCTGCTTCGTGACGTGCATCCAGATCCGTCTGCGTGGTGTTGTAGGCGATGTCGTGATCTTTGCATGCGGCATCCAATGGATTCACACCCTTGTCTCCTCTCTCCAATCTTTTCTCGAGTTTGGTACCCGGTCCGCAGTACTGGTAGCCAGGTAGATGCATCTCGAAAGGTAACTTGTTGATGATGTCGTTCACGAGCCCCTTTCCTTCGGCCACGTTCCAAAATTTCGGAGGCAGCGTGTTGATGATTTTGATCAGGTAACCTATGCCCTTGTCGTCGTTCACGATGAAGTTGGAAAGTTTCGTGCTGATCATGTCCACGATGCCAACCTTCTCGTTGTAGAAATTACGATTGCCTGCATTCTCTTCGCCGGCTATCACCAACAATCGGTCCACGAGTTTCCTAACGTCGTCCACCCAAACGAATTCTTTGGGTAACGTGTTGTAGCGTTTGACGCCGCTGCCCGTTTTGACCTGGTTCCAAATCGGTTTGATGAGATTCCTGTACTTCTCGCCGCTGCTCGATTTCACCCTATTCTGCGAGGCGTCGTTGTTCTGGTACAAGGCATCCGTCATGATCAGAATTTCCTTGTAACTTTGGTAATCTTCGTCGGTGTAATCTTTCGGCTGCTTTTTGGCGACGAGTTCCCACAGTCCCACCGTACCCGGATACCTGTTCCAACTATCCTTGTCGCCTAAATTGACTTTAATGTCGTTGCCTTCGAAGGTCACCTTCGATTTCCCAATCTTCCACACCACACCGCCGCCTTCGCTGGTTTCCATGCTGGGATACAATCCGAACACTTCATCCTTGTCGAATTTCCCCGTGCTCAGGTAGTCTCGTGCCAAAGGTCCCAACTCGATTTTATCCGAAGACGACGTGCTGCCTATGGCTCGACGTCGTGCCGGTGCATCCTTCAGTTCGAACGGCGTCGAAGGAATGCTCGAAATGGGCGTGGGTACGGCGTAACTTTTAGCTGCGAGCGGTACGAGTTCATTAATCAAATTTTTATTTTGTTCCGTGACACTTTTAATTTCTTTACCTAGACTGCTGATGGCATCGATCACAGGTTGATCCTGACGTTTCTTCTCTTCGTAGAATCCGCGATTCTCGGATTTCCAACCTTTGAAGCGTTTCGCGAGGTAATCACGAAGCTTGAGATTTTCGTCTTCGATTTTTCGTTTCGTCATGACGTTATTTATACACGTCGTTTCTCACAACGTTGCAACGTTTAGAAAGTCGTTGATTTTGTTTCTGTATTTTCCATCGTTGGGTTTCCTCGTCATGTCGATCGTCACAAATCCGAAATCGTCACCGTTCCAGCAAGTAGAGCAGCCTTCCGAAAATTGATTGTAGTTCATGTCTCCGCCTACGTAGTCATCGTACGCATGCTTGAGGTTGGTGTGATCTTGACGAAACAAACATATGAAATTGGCGTTGTCGCGCACTAACTGTTTTGGAATTTTGGAAAACGTTTGAGCTAGGTAAAAACAATCCATTCCTTTGTGACGACCTTGCGTGAAAAAGTTGCGAATTTCATTTTGATTTTCCAGGATGGCGTCGTCGAACACAACAACTGAATTTTCACGACAATCGTCGAGTGGTTTTATTTCCGAGGCGAATGTTGCAATGTCCAGACCATCGTACAGTTTCATCAGTTGCTGGTATTTGGATTGCTCCAAACTTTTCGAGAACACGTACAGGTGCCTGTTCTTCCAATTTAACCAATTCGGTGCGAGGAGAAAATTGTCCACGAGCAGTGTCGTTTTCCCACACCCCGAAGGACCTACGATCAGACAGCGGATGCTTTCGGGAAGCAACTCGCCGTTCTTTTTTTTTCTCGTTTGACTTTCCGGATCCGGTAGACGCTTCACCACGTTCCACGTACTCACAAGATCACTTCGTCCGCGTCGATCCAACTCTTTTCTGGAAGTCCCAGCCATTTGACAAACAGTTTGTCACCTTTCCTACGCAATACTTTCTCGATGAGGTACGTGTCGGGGTGTTTCGTTTTAGAGAGTTCCTCTTCGTAAAATCTTCCTTTCAAAATCTCGCCGCTACTATCTTTTATTATATACGTGTGTCGGTTTCCAGGTAAAACTCGAACCACCGTAAAGAGTTCCGTGCTCCAATTTTTTGTGAATCCCTTCTCGAAGGTGCGTTTGAATTTGCTGATCCTCACCTGGTCTCCAATTTTGTATTTAGCTTTTTTTGTCGTGGGTGTGTACTTTGGACAGTAAACTGTAGAAATTAAACGCTGCTCGTCGGACTTGGTAACGTCGGCTGGCTTCATGCCTATCGTTCTGTGTACCGTATCATTATAGGTGTCGACGAGTTCCGGCAGGATGTCGACCCATTTGTAATTTCCCCGAAGCGTGAATCGTTTCCACATGTGTGTTTTCAAGGTTCGATTGAATCTTTCCACGATGCTGGCTTTGATGTGACTGAAGCTCGAATAATGTCGAATCTTGTGTTTTTGAATAAACTTTTGGAATACGGCGTTGTAAAATTCTTTACCGTTGTCCGTTTGCAGAAACCGTGGTCGTCTGCCACCGCTTTCGCGAAAAATTGTCTTGAATGCTTCCGTGACGCACGTTCCCGTTTTGGCTTTCAAAGGTAGAGCCCATGCGAATTTCGAAAACGTGTCTATGACGGTGAGAAGGTACTTGTTGCCCTTGTTCAATTTATGCATGTTTTTAAAATTGCCGCTACTCATCTCCACGAGGTCACTTTGCCAGAGGTCGTCGATGCCCTTGGTTACCACAGCCAAACGTTCGTAGTTACGGCGTGCAGGTTTATGCAATTCTTCGACGATGGCTTGCCTAGACATTTTTTTAGAGATTACGTTTCAAGAGAAGCACAAGCGTGATGGGATTCAAAGAGGGTGGCACTTCGCTCGTGTTTTGAATGATCAGCTTATCGCCGGCACTCACGTCGAAAACGGTGAGATCTTCGTCTTCGTGTATTTCATATATGTTGCGCGTTTCGTTCCAACGTGCCAGAGGAATGTTTCCTGCTTTCTGGACACCACGATTCGATATTAAAGTCATGGTGGGAACGCTAGCTTTTCTACCGTGAGACCAGTACGAAAATTCGTTTATCTGAATCGTGCCATCGAGGAGAAACTTGTAGTACGGATGATAAGGATGCAACATGTACAGTTTGTTACCTTCGACGAACGTGGAGATTCTCTGTTGATTGGGTACGCTGTTGATTTCGATGGCTTGCAGAAAATGCAGTTTAGCGAATTTAGTGTCGACGCCGAGCAGATTACTGTGAACTTGTCCGAGTTTATTTTCGATGGGCAGCAAATGCTCGATTATGGTATCCGTTACGGCAGAAAACGACGGTTTGATTTTCACTTCCACGTTCAACTGCTTGTAGTTTTCGTTGAGTTCTTGCAACTTGGCACCGAAAGAGGCCAGCGTCGATTCCTGCGTGGATTCCAGCACTCCAACTTGATCTCTGATGTTGACGACGATGTTCTGAAGGTTCTCGACTTGATTCAATTTCGAGCTTTTCTCGGTAAGATCGTTCACGATGCTTCGCATCTCTGTAAACTGCGTGTGAAGGTCGGCGACGCTCTGCGAAGTGGGCAGCGTCGACACCAGCGAACTAATTTCGTCTCGAATCTGTTCCACGTTCGCCGTTTCCGTTTCTAGTCGTTTCAGCATTCGAGATATGTTTCTTTTCAAAGCGTGCAATTCTTTGGAGGTGGGGAGATTGGCCACCCTACTCTCGAGATCGCTCAATGAGCTTTTGATGTCGTTCGAATCGGATAGTGCCGTCACCGCCGTTTTCAATTTTTCCAAATCTTCGCTCGAAGGCACGCTCGTCCGTAACGATTCCAAGTCACCCTGTATGTTGTCCAGTACGTGATGAAAATGAGCGAGATTGGATTCGACGTTCAAATTTTCTAAATATTCGATTTTATGCTGAACCGTGCTTAACGTGTCTTGAATGCTCGTCAACGCTCTCGCTTCGGCGTGAATATTTTTAATTTCTTCGTTGATCAATTCCAAGGACGCCTGAAGCGTAGCGATGGTGGTTTGAATGTGTTCGAAATCTTGATAGGCCTCCAATTGAATTTTTATGTTCGCGACGCTTTTACCGATGACCTGCAGTTCGTCCGACGATGGTAGGTTCGTCATTGTAATTTCCAAAGTCTGCAACTTGGATTTAATTTCTTCCAACGTGCTGGTGAATTCTTCTTGTAATTTGGAAACGACGACATGCAAGCGTTCTGCGTCTATATCGCTCACGGCGGTTTGAAGTTCAGAGAAATTCTTTTCTATTGCGGAAGTTCGTTCTTCGATTTCGAGTTTCAATTTTTCCAAATCTTCATTTTTCGATTGAAATTGCTGTAATTTGGCCAAATCATTTTGAAGCGAATCCACGCTCAACTGTATATTTTGAACGTTGTCGTAAGAAGGTACGTCGACATAATTTTTTATCAGCGTTTTCAGTTCGGAATCGATTTTCAGAATGGGGTCGAGACATTGCGTTTGGAGCGTAGCGATTTCCGACTCTAAACTTTTGTTTAAGGTTTCCTGCAAAGCGATCAAATCGGTCCTCAACTTCTTAACTCGAATGTCCAACATGAGAATCTCTTCTGCGTGGTCCACACGCTTGGTGTTGCCGAAAATGTCGTTAGGCATTTTTGGTTAACGGTTATTTTTAATAGGATAGACGATTCGTAATTCTACGAAGAGAGGAATAAGTTTGTCGTAATCTCCGAGGAGTTCCATGTAAAGATAATCTCCTGCAGACACATCGTACGTAATGTTAGAAAGCATCTTGTCGTGCTTGATTCGAAAAATGTTCTTGCCGGTAGAAATTTTGATTTCGCCTGCGTTTTCCGGATTCACGGTGATTTGAAGTTTCCCGTCGATCGGAATTTCGTAGAAATGTAAATTGTTATTAAAAACATAAAACATCTTGCCCACATCGTCATTCAGTTTCGTCCAAATGCTGTTGAGGTGAATGATCAACAGACCGTTGAGTTTAGGTAACACGGAAGGTAAGACTTCATGATCTGGTATGGTTTCCATAATGATCTGTTTTTTGAAACCGAACAAATTCATAGGCATGCTGGTTATTTAAGAATACAGTCAAAGTTTCTTGTAATGACAGTCAATGTTTTTTTTTTTTGTAATAACTAACAACATGATTTTTTTTTTGTTTTGTTTTTGTTTTTTATGAATCTTCTGTTGAAGATGGGCATATGTTGCAGGTTTTGCTTTCTGCTAAGCGATAGTGCCCCCACGGCAATGTGTGAATACCACACTCGAGGACGCACCTCTTATCGTCGTTGGGATCCAGCGCAATTTTTCTAACTTTGTTTGTGGTCAACACATGGTCGACGCTCTGGATGCGCTGTTCTACTCTTAGAACCGACGACCTGGTCTTGAGGCAATCGACAAAGTCCTCGAATGCGAGATGCCCCCGAACCACCTGTCTGCCGACACCCTTGGCCTTCTTGGTAACGCTGCCCTCGGCTTTGATGGCATAGGCCTTGGCGCGAAGACCTGCAAACTCGAGAATTACATCACCGTCCTTCTCGTCTTTGAGTTTGCCAGGTACTTTTTTGTTTCGGGGCAGGATGCCGTACTGGTTCGGCTGGGGATAGCCCGAGGTGTCGAAGAGGTTAACCAAAGCTGGTGCCGTGACTATATCCCTGTATGCATCGGCTGAGTGGACGTGGTACACCAAGCTGTCCGTGTCCGTGTAGAGAAGCGAGATGTTGTTTCTATAATGTGGACGTAATATGTCGTAGTACGTCTCGAACATGTGCAGCTTGCTCAGGTCTAATACTGAGGCACCAACATAAATTGGCTTGTCGAGCCTCACCTCACTCTTCCTCATATGCACCAGAGCAAGCTGCTCGTTATAAATGGTCCTCGATTTAAATAATGGGTTTGCTACGAGCCTGCGACATTGTGCTTCCCTCGTTACCAATTTTATGTCCATGCGATTCCGTACATTCTCCATAGTTTTGCCAAACACCGCATTATTCATTAACTTGAAGAAATCGCGATCGAAATCAGAAGTGGCGACTGTGCGATGTTCGGTGTTGAGCTCGATGTATGGCTTCAACCATGGAGAATGCTCGAACTTGAGGATGTGGTGAACTGCGTGGACCGCGACCCCTCGCTGCATCAACCACCGGAGGTTTTGGTAGTGCAGGACATAACGCTCTTTGGACTCGAAGTCCATGACGAGCTTCTTCTGGTTGGAATCCGGTGGACACTTCAACTCGGGTGCAGGGGGAAGATCGCAGAACAAATCCTGCAGCTTCTCGGAGAACTCAAGGTCCACCTCGGCGAAGAACCCATGTTTCGAATCGTCGAAGCTTTCGATGTCGAAGTTGGAAGGGTCAGCCCACTCGAAGCCTCTAAAGGGGAGTGGCTGCATCATGGAGTGTCCGTAGAGGTTATTGACGTCCGTGTACATGATGTAGCTGGACGGTTGTGAGGGGTCGTAACCGGTGGACATGTGGTGATTGTTGGCGCGCGAGTGTCGCTGTGAGACCTGGACCATTCCACCCCGCACGGCACGTTCCACAAACAGCACCATGTTCACGTCCGAAAGAAGCTCCAGCTCGATCTTCGTCACCAGAAACATGGCTGACCACGCCAGTCCGGGGAGACTGTAGAAGTAGGCAGGGTCCAGCTGGTAGATGGTCTTCGCAGTCGCACGGAACGTCTGGAACACGTCGGCGAGGAGCGTCACATCAAGTCTGAGGTAGGCGTCGTGGTAGTCCCCGAGAGTTCGACAGCCCAGCTCGCGCCACATGGACTGGGCGTGGTGATATTCCTCGTCGGTGATGTTCGAGCCTCGCAGCTTGCTATAGAAGTTTGCTCGAGGAGGTAGCGACGTCTCTGCGAACTTGGAAGGGTCTGTGATGTATTCGTAGGGATAGACCCCCTTACGCTTGAAGAGGCCGGCGTCCAAGTTCGGAAAGTTTCCGGAGGTAATAAGCATTTGCTCGTCGCTAAGCTTCCCTGCGAGAGCATCGAGGCTGGCCGGGAGGAACCTCAGGGAGTCGAGGAAGCGAAGCTCGACGGTAGAGTGTGATCCTGGGATTCGCACCCACTTGCTCAAGCTAATGTAACGCTCCTCGTTCTGCGC
This sequence comes from Lepisma saccharinum, assembly GCF_977018435.1. NCBI lineage: Eukaryota > Metazoa > Arthropoda > Insecta > Zygentoma > Lepismatidae > Lepisma > Lepisma saccharinum. The sequence continues at coordinate 2,458,569 of NC_139237.1, forward strand.
CAGGACGTTGATTCGCATGTCGTCGTACCCAAAGTGAGGCACCAGATGGTGGAAGTCGTATCCCGAGCCATTGTGAAAAAACACAGGGATAAATCGCGGGTCCCGGGCCATGAGGTTGCATCCGTTGCACCATGGACCAACATACCTACCGTTAAAATGATCATGGTGTTGGACTTTACGGTTGTTGGCGGTGTACTTCTTGACGCAGACAGGGCAAGCGATGGCCTCGTCGTGTCTACGTTGATCATCGGGGGACAGTGGGAGCATAGACTTGGGGGCCAACAGTACCTTCCCTATCTCGCTGGCTTCCACAACCATCCTCCCGAGGAAGTGTTTGGCGGCGTCGGGACCGCGATACACGTAGGGCTCGGGGGCGATGTGCTGGTCACGTCGCACCACAACGTATGCGAAGCTGGATGCCTCGTGGAGTTGGTAAGGGGTGGTGGAGGAAACTTCGGGATCTGGATCGCAAGTGGACAGGGGTTTGAGGAAGGCCTCGAAATCCGCGATGATGATAGCGGGATGCTCCACCATGGCACCGTGCATGTGGAAACGCTCCACGGTGCCAGGTTTGGGCAAGACTGCCACACCCGGCTCGTTGGCATTGCAGTAGATCTTGTGGCGAGCGAGCTTCTCGACAGCGATGTTGGAACCTTTGATGTGCTGATAATCCTGCTGTTTTTGATTGTCAAAAGTTGACAAGCACCTGCGACAAACTTCTATGTGGTGTTTGTGTTTGCTTGTTTGGCTCGACACCAACCGGGAGAGGGAACGGATAAGGGTGTAGTGGTGATGGGTCTCGTTCTTGATAAGTAGGAGATGGATTTCTCGAGCATAATTGTTGTCTACGTCGCTCACCCGGATGGGGTACACTGCATTTTTGTCAGTGAGACCGTAAACGTTGATAGCCAACCGCGCACGAGCCTCGAACTTTCGAATGTCCGGGACCTCTACCGGGTAGTCGATCCCAGCCATGGCAACTTTTAGCTCTGCCTCGTAGGGTAGGTAGTGGTTAACTCGGTGTGGATGGTTTTTCCGGTCGACAGGGTGCAACGCTGCAAGCACCGACCAGAGAAAGCACTTGGCGTCATTGTTCTGAATGTTCAGGACAGCCTTCTTTGCCACAATGGTAGGTGGTAAGGGGACGTAGCTGGAGGCGGAGAGAGGCACGAACTTACAAAGTTTGACGCACAGTTCGTGAGGCTCGCCACACAGCGAACCCCCCGAGCCTTTAGCTTGATGTTCTTCTTGTTTTGCCACCAGCTCATCGGTAAACTGGTTGTAGATGACCTCGAGGTTGTCGACATCCGCCAGATGCAGCGTCTTCGCCTTGGTGTTGTGGCAGAAGCTGTAAATTTCGTCAGACGGCTTCTTGTACTGGCAACGTAGCGATGCGTAGAATTTAGTGGAGTGCGTTGCAAGCGCATCGCCGAGGATGGAAATGATTTTGGCTTGCACGTTCTCCAAAAAGCTACGTACGTCGCATGAGCCCTCCGAAGTGATGACAAAGTCCTCTAACAACCGCTCGAAAGCAGTCTGGTTCGCTTTCGCCACAGGCTTGACGCGTTTCGTGGGTGGTGCATTGATGGAGGCTGCTTCTGCCTTCCTCTTGGTGGAGGTCGAAGGCTGGGCCCCAGATGTATTTTTGCTTAGACAATTAAGCTTATGCTCCTTGACATACGCAATTGTGATCTGTATATTGCATCCGGAACATAGTTCAGTGGCAGCCAAATGCTTGCCTGGCACGCAGGTGCGACAATGTCTTGCAAAATGTTTGCTTGATTTGGTTTCCTTGCACACAGGGCAACTTTTCATGGAGCGCATTTTTTTGGGGGGTATGTTTATTTATATGTGATCTGTTGGTGGTAGAGTGTTTACAAAAAAAAATGCCTTACGAGAAAAATTTTGTAGGCTAATTCTAATTAGTGTTAGTTTGAGGGGTTTATTTATATATGGGTGGCGTTGTTTTCCTCAAATATGTGCTTTAATAAACCCTGTAAAAAAATTTAAAACGTTGAAATTATCCAAAACGGACGCAGCGTACTATCAAGCGGGAGGATTCGAAGCCGGGACCAAAATATCGACGAGAAGTCACACGGTGCTCTTTCCCATGCGTCTGCTGCCGGGTTTCTTCTCGGACTACAAGGAGATCATGTGGAAGGGAGGACTGAGGGTCACGTTTCGAAGAGCGGCCAACGACAACGACGCACTAATGCGATACGCTACTTTGGGTCCGGACGGCACCACGCCGATAGCCAACACTCTACCCGAAGCAGCCAAGTGCGTCATCCAAAGCATGGAATTGAGAATGCCGGTGGTGGAATACGAAACGAACTACGCCCTCAAGTACAAAGCGGAGATCTTGAAAAGTCCGCAGGTGCCGATTCACTTTCACGGTTACCAGTGCGTGCAGAAAATGGCGTCGGAAAGTCACATGGAATTCGACGTGACGACGCAGTTCAACAACATACAGTTCGACATGCCAGATTTCGTCGTAGTGCTCTTTCAGACCGGGAGGGACAAGAATCAGGAAAAAGATTCCAGCAAGTTCGACGACTGCAAGATCAAGAACATTTATCTGAAGAATGGACGCAACGAAGTGTTCCCGCGCGAGAATTACAACCTCGACATGACAAAAAACGATTACCTCAAACTTTACGAAGCTTACACAGCTTACAAACGCGTGACCGAGGGAAGCGTGGACATGTACTACACGCCCAGCGAGTTCAAAGCACGGAGACCCATGACCGTCATCAACACATCTAAGAGAAAGAAGGTTGTGGTCAACGATCGAACCAACATCAAGGTCGTCTGCGAGTTCCACGATGCCTTGCCCGAGGATACCCTATGCAGTGTCATCCTGATTGCAGAGAAGTCCTTCGCCTACGACGTGAAGAACGAGAGGGTCACAGAGCAGTTTTAACAAGTTTTTAACATCTTTTCTTGCACAATAAGAAATTTTCTGCACTAGCACAATCAGTTACAATGGCACAATACAAATTTCACTAGTTCAGATCAGTTACAAATGTCAATTTCATTAGTTATCAGTTACAATATCTTTTTTGCACTATAGCACGAGACAATCAGAAAATTTGCACAAAAAAAATTGTTGTTGTTTTTACACGTGAAAATTAACAATAAAATTTCTTTTTTTATCGTTTCAGATGCTGTCGAAACATCAAAAACACATACACACACACTAGAAAAAAAGCATGCAACTTTATTTGTAACACACACATACATTCTCCATCTTCATCAAGAAAATATTATAATAAACATAATTATTTTTATCTATCTCACAATAAAACTCTATATCCAAAAATATCACAACATCAAATAACACTAGAGTCGTTAGTACACGTTGCATGCATTACGGAGGTCCTCTGTAGGGTTTCATGGAAGTTTGGGGAAAAAAAAAAACACGTGAAACTCTACAGAGGTGCGGTAATCTATAACCGCAGCCATTAGAAAACTTTTACATTTTTGGTTGGGTACCACGCACCCTGGCGAGGTTATAGGGGCCAGGCATCCTAAAAACAACAATTATTATTTTGTTTGTTTGTTTGTGTTACAATACATATGCGCGCGTGTGTGTGTGCGTGTGTGTGTGTGTGTGTGTGTGGCACATCGTTCCCCCGAGAGAGAAAAAGGTTTACAAAGGTCGCGATATACAAACATTGCCGGAGTTGGAAAATTACGATATGGCGCATTCGCTCATTACTGTTCCCAGCTATAAGTTTTTCTCTCTCTCTAGCCCTTGCCAACTAAAAAAAAAGTGTAGGTAGGAGTTGGTAACACTGCGAGAAAATAGAGATCATGCCTTACAAGAAAAAACCATTAAGGCGATTTTTACTTGATGACGTTGAACCCGTGCAGTGTTCCCATCCACCCATCTTTCTCTCTTTTACGGCAGTGCCGGCTCCCCCTGTTTAGTATATGTAGGTTGGTAAAAATTGCTTTATGCACTGTAAGGCAAGCCTCAAGCAAAATTGCCAGCTCCTTGCTTTAGGCTAGGTTAGACCAAGAAAAGCTGTAGGTGGGCTGTCGGTTGTTTAACTCTTCCCTCTCTCTCTTCTCTCTCTTTTTTGTAAAAGGTTATGGCAAAAGTACCAGTAGGTTGGCAACCTTGCTTTATGCACTGTAAGGCAAGTCTTAAGTAAAATTGCCAGCTCCTTGCTTTAGGTTAGGTTAGGGTAGGTTAGGTTAGGTTAGGTTAGGTTAGGTTAGGTTAGGTTAGGGTAGGTTAGGTTAGGTTAGGTTAGGTTAGGTTAGGTTAGGGTAGGGTAGGTTAGGTTAGGTTAGGTTAGGTTAGGGTGTTGGCAGCTGTCAGTTGTTTAACTCTTCCCTCTCTCTCTCCTCTCTCTTTTTTTTGTAAAAGGCTATGGCAAAAGTACCAGTAGGTTGGCAACTTTGCTTTATGCACTGTAAGGCAAGCCTCAAGCAAGGTTGCCAGCTTCTTGCTTTATGCACTGTAACGCAAGTCTCAAGCAAGATTGCCAGCTCCTTGCTTTAGGCTAGGTTAGACCCAAAAAAAAACCTTGGTGATTTTTTCGAGTAAAATGTTGGCAACACTGCAAGAAAATAGAGCTTATGCCTTACAAGAGCAAACCATTAAGGCGAGCCTCAAGCAAAATTGCCAGCTCCTTGCTTGAGGCTAGGTTAGACCAAAAAAAACCTTGGTCATTTTTTTCGAGTGAGGAGTTGGCAACACTGCGAGAAATAGGGCTTATGCCTTACAAGAGCCTCAAGCAAGGTTGCCAGCTCCTTGCTTTAGGTTAGGTTAGACCAAGAAAAACCTTGGTGATTTTTTCGAGTGAGAGGTTGGCAACACTGCGAGCCCCACCGAGCCCCATTTTCGGGCGCAGAACCGGCTAAACTGCACTACTGTACCGGTATATTCAAATGCAAATTCAGACAAAATAATAAGCAGTTTGATAGATCAATTGAATATTAAACACTCTGAATTTGCAGCAAAAGAGTCTGGATGGAGCCTATGTGGTTCTCCACACAAGTTATATATTAATATTTCTGAATTCAGCCCATTACAAGGATCTACATATCTGCCATTACCTGCCAATATTAAAAACAAAAGAGCCGTGGTTAATATAGAAAATACCGACCAGAAATGCTTTTTGTGGTGTATTTTAGCTGCTTTGTTTCCAGTTTCAAGGAATCCTGAGAGAATAACTTATTACAAACAATATGAACACAATTTTGATGATGCAATGAAGGGCTTAGAATATCCAATGTCTGTTCAGAATATTGATAAATTTGAAAAAAAAAGCCAGGGATATTAATGGTAAACAATTGTCTATTAATGTATTTACTTGTTCTACTGGCCGTGGCAATTGCTTGATAGAACCTCTCAGAATCAGTACATTTGATGATGATTCTGCTGTTCCGATTGATCTGCTCTTAATTGAAGAGGATGGCACATATCATTACACTCTGATACATAATCTTGAAGCTTTAGTCAGAAAACAACTAGACAAATCCAATACAATATTCAAGTTGTGCAGAAGATGTTTGTTTGTATTTGATGGTCAAAAAATAATAAATGGGGTTCGGGAAGTGAATGCAGAAATTGCTAAAAACAAGTTAATTGAGCATCTGAAATACTGTGGCAACCATAAACCTGTTCATATGGTGATGCCTAATCCAAGTGAAAATGCCAAATTCAAAAAATTTGAAGCCTTGTTGGAACACCCAGCATATATAGTCTGTGATTTTGAATCAAATCTCAAATCTCTTGCATTCTGTAGCCCTGATCCTGATGAACCTTCAATTACATCATACCAGTTACATGAACCTTCTAGTTTTTGTTATGTGATTGTACAGGATGGTGTTGTTAGTAAAGAAGATTTATACATGGGAGCAGATGCCATCAAAAAATTTGCACTTACAATAGAAAATGAGTGCCATGACATAGCATCTAATGTATTATTAAAATCAAAACCTATGTTGCCTTTAACAGAGGAACAGATTGAAGATTTCAACAATGCAGAAAAATGCCCGGTATGTGATTCTGAATTTTCAGATACAAATATCAAGGTTCATCACCATTCTCATACAGATGGTAAATTCTTAATGGCCCTGTGTAATAGCTGTAATATTAAGATCCAGAGACCAAAATTTATCCCTATATTTTGCCATGGTGCATCCAATTATGATTTTCATCATTTGATCAGGTACAAGGGGTTTGACAAGCAGAATTTAAATATTTTAGCTGAAAATAATGAAAAATATATTGCCATTAGCAAAATAATTAAAGTTAATGGTGTTCCTATTCACTTAAGATTTCTTGATTCATACAGAATTTTATCGGCTAGCCTGACTACACTGGCCACTCAATTATCTGATGATCAATTCAAAATCACATGTGCTTCGTTTCCAAATCAGGACCTGAAATTAATTAGGCGGAAGGGTGTATATCCATATGATTATGTTACAGATTTTTCTAAATTTGATGAGTGTTCTCTGCCACCACAACAAGAGTTTTACAGAAAAATCAGAGGATCTGGAATCACTGATGAAGATTATCACCATGGCCAATTGATGTGGAACAATTTAAAATGCCAGACATTTGGTGATTATCACAAGGCATATTTAAAACTTGATGTGACCCTCTTAGCTGATATACTGCAGGCATTCAGAAAATCTTCCATGCAAAATTATAAACTGGATCCAATGTATTTTTACAGTGCTCCGGGCCTAGCATGGTCTGCAATGTTTTTAAACACTAAAATGCAATTGGATCTGATCCAGGATCAAGATATGTATCTGTTTATGGAACAATGTATAAGAGGAGGCATGGTGCAATGTTCTCAGAGATATGCCAGAGCAAATAACAAATATATTCCTGATTATGATCCAGCACTGCCATCAAATTATATACTGTATGTAGATGCCAACAGCCTCTATGGTTATGCCATGATGAAAAAATTGCCATATGCAGGGCTTGAGTGGGTTGAAGATTTCAACATTGAAGATCTTAAGGATTTTGATGACAGTAACTATGGCCTGTTCTTAGAGGTTGATCTGACAATTCCTGATGATTTACACAACATATTTTCTGATCTGCCCCCAATTCCCGAGGTTAAGTGTTCACCTGGCTCTAAACAGAAGAAATTGATGATGACTCTAGAGCCGAAACAGGATTATGTCATATATTACAAAAACCTCCAGTTCCTGATGAATCATGGTGTTCAAGTGACCAAAGTTGGAAAAGTTTTGAGGTTCAGGCACTCAAGATGGTTGAAACCATATATTGATACAAACACAGAGCTTCGAACATCTGCAATGAGCCAATTTGATAAGACCTTGTTTAAATTGATGGTCAATTCAGTGTATGGCAAAACAATTGAAAATGTCAGAAAACATATTGATGTTAAAATAATTACTGACCCCAGCCGGAGCAAAAAATTGATTGCAAAGCCCAACTTCAATTACAGAAGAATTTATGATGAGAATATGGCACTTTTCAACATGAAAAAAACAAAGATTAAGTTTGATAAGCCTATTTATGTAGGGGCTGTGATATTGGAATTGACCAAATTACACATGTTAAAATTGTATTATGATGTGTTGAAGCCTTTTTATAAGGATCGTGTAAAACTGATGTACATGGACACAGATAGTTTTGTTCTTGATATTCAAACAGAAGATGTTTATCAAGATATAACACAGCCTGAATTGTTTAAATATTTTGATACCACTGAACATTCAAAAATTAAACACCACAACAAAAAGGTGCCTGGCAAGTTAAAAGATGAGACACTTGGTGATGTTATTGTGGCATTTGCTGGGTTAAGGGCCAAGATGTATAGTTTTGAAACATGTAGTGGCGCTGTTGCCAAAAAGGCCAAGGGCATTGGCAGAGTGACTGTGGACAAAGAGCTTGAATTTGAAGATTACAAAAATTGCCTCAAATCATGTAGCACAATCAGAACATCAGAATCCAGAATTCAGAGTGTGGATCACTTGTTGACTAGCAATATTGTAAGAAAAGTGGCTCTGGACCCACATGATGACAAGAGATGCATTTTATCATGTGGCATACATACTCTACCATGGGGTCATTGTGATTTGAAAAATGGCAAACAATGCCCAATTACAGAGCATGATTTGAAATAAATAAACATGCCTATGAACTTATTTGGGTTCAAAAAACAGGCTATTATGGACCTGCCAACACCACAACCCTCTTCTGATATAATATCTAAACTAAGTGCTTTGTTAATTATTCATCTGAACAGCATATTTACAGATGTTGATGATGAAACAGGTAAAACATTGTACATATTTAACAATAATTTAAATCATTACCAATTACCTGTAGGTGGGCAATTACAATTTATAACAACCCCTGAGGGTAATGTCAAGATTTCAATAGGGAGAAATATTTATAGAATTAAGCACTCAAACATGATTTCTGGCACTGTATATACTGTTTCTGCTGGTGACTGCTTATATATTGAGGTCCCTGGATCATATGACAAGCTTATACCTCTTTTTATAGAATTAAGAATTAGATATTCAATAATAAATAACCACTAAAACAAAATGCCTAATGATATATTTGGCCATACAAGGCATGAAGATCACAGTGATGAGATTCTGATGCTTGATGTCAGAGTCAAGAAATTAAGAAGTGATTTACAAGCTTTACAAACCACACTCAATGCCAGTCTTCAACTAGAAATCACAAATTTACAATCACAATGCATGGACCCTCTTCTTAAAATTGATTCTGAACTCAAAGTGCTGCTTCAGAAATATACTGACCTGGCCACATTAGATAATTTTCAAAGTTTAGAAGAGGCTGTAGCAGCTCTTCAAGCCAAATTTAAGACCCAGACCACCAACTCTGAGCAATTGAAACAGCAATTGGAAGAGCAGATAAATAATGTCCAGGCACAGCTCCAAACAATTCTCAAAAGCATAAAATCACAAGAAGATTTTGATCTAGTGATTTCCACTCTAAAGGAACAGATTCAATCACTCCAGATACCTAATCTGGACCCCTTGAACAATGCCATAGCCGAGGTTAAAGAAAAAATTGAGACACTTGAAAATTTTATGAACAACTTGCCATCTTCTGATGCTTTGAGTGCAATAACTCGGAGTGTTGCAAACATTAAGCTGCAACTTGAAACATATGAAGATTTTGGAAAAATTCAAAGTACCATAACCCATCTTGAGGGTACAATAGCAGCAGTGCAAAGTGATTTGACAAATATACAAGAATCCCGCCTGCCTGGTATTGTAGACACACTTGTCAGTGTCCAGCAAGAGATCACAAAGCTTGAAAACCTCAACACTGAATCTGAGCTATCTCATTTTCATTACTTGATCGATGATATCCAAACAAAACTTGAAATTTTACAACAATCAACACCCACTCAGGCAGATATAGCCCTGCTCCAAAATGCTATGCAAAATGTGGCTGATGCATCTGAATTAAATAATGTGAAATTGGCACTTGAATCTTTGCAAAATACTGTATCAAATCTGCCTACATCACAGGAACTTAAAAATATAAAGAGGGCAGTGAATCGCATATTGAAATCAGAAGATATCAAGAATATCCAGACAGAGATCAAACAACTTACTCAGACAGTGGCCACTCTACCAACTAATCAACATATTAATGAACTGCATGCCCTGTTTGAGGATATCAGAAGACAGGTCCATGATCTTACTGCTCAAAATTCAAAATTGGCAGTTGTTGAAAATTTGCAACAAATTGTAGCTAATATCAAGCAACAGCTAGGGACCATGGAATCCAATCAAGCAAATGCTCTGTCCGTTTTTGCCACCCAGCTTCAAGAGATTGTGCAACAATACAAGAAACTTGTTGTGGACATAAAAATCAAGCCAGGCCATGATGATGTTGTTAGGACCATCAATGAGCACCTTGAATCTGTAACAAGCAGATTGCTTACAGCAGAAAAAGAAATAACAGGCATAATTGAGAATCCAAAACATACAGTAATTCTTGAATTGTACAGCATCCCCAACAAAGAATATGATTCACCATTTACACCAGGTGGCAAAATATATATGCTGTCCCCTGCACAATTTTATTACCAGTTTTTTGTTGGGGGCACACTGAGACCAATCAAGATCAAATATTGGCTTCAACCACAGGCACACCACTACCCCACCTTATCAATAACAAATGCTGACAACAAACCAAAAATCACCAGTGTAGAGTTAGTGGATTTTACAGATCCCAATACATTAGAAACATCTTTTGCTGAAGATGATGGCTCTCTGGAATTTCATATACAAATAGGGGACAAATTATATTTAGAAAATCCTGTAGTATCAGCTGCTGAACACCCCATAGTTGCAATATTCTTGTTTTCATATTATGTCTAGACAAATTATTGTTGATGAATTACACAGACAAGCCAGACATAATTATAAGAGACTGCCAGTAGTCACAAAAGGCATAGATGATTTATGGCAGAGCGACTTGATTGAGATGGCAAGTGGACAGCTGAAAAACTTAGACAAAATCAACAAGGGCTACAAGTATCTACTTACTGTAATAGACACATTTTCAAAATTTGCCTGGGCTGTGCCACTCAAATCCAAGACTGGAAAATGTGTTACAGAAGCCTTCAGGACAATCATCAATCAGAGTGGAAGATCACCGCGCTATTTGCAAACAGATAATGGCAAAGAATTTTATAATTCTGTGTTCCAACAATTTATTAAAAGCCGGTCAATACAACATTATTCGAGTTACAGTGACCTCAAAGCCTCAATTGTAGAGAGATTCAACAGAACCCTAAAAAATCTTATGTATAAACAATTCACTCTGCAAGGTAATTATAAATGGCTTAATATTCTTCCAGAACTTCTACATAAATATAACAACTCGGTCCATTCCACAATCAACATGAAACCCTCTGAAGTAACTTCATCTGATGAGCAAAAATTGATCAGGACTGTTTATTATCCTAGATACCAGCCAACAACAAGAAAGGCCAAATACAAGGTGGGTGATCAAGTAAGAATCAGCAAATATAAGCACTTATTCAAAAGAGGCTTTACAAGAAACTGGAGCACTGAATTATTTACAGTGGTTCAAGTTAAACCTGGGACCCTTAACACATATATAATAAAAGATCACCGAGGAGAAATTCTCAAAGGCAGATTCTATGAAGAAGAACTCAGCAAAACTAAACAGCCTGACACATATCTCATAGAAAAAATCATCCGCAGAAAAGGCAACAAGTTATTTGTCAAATGGCTAGGACTTCCAGAACACAGCTGGATCGATGCAGACAAAGTGATAATATGAGCACCTGGGATGTTATAAAAAGGCTGCCAGAACCTGAACAGCAGATTAAGAGAAATGGCAAGTTGCTGCCTGAAAATATTAGATGTCTTATTGTTGGGCCATCAGCTTGTGGTAAAACTACACTAATGATTGATAATTTTTTATTGGCACCCAACTGGTTAGAGTGGAAAAACAGGCACTTGTATGTTTTTTCTAAGAGCTTGGAACAATTAAAATATCAGCAGCTGATGAAGCTATATGATGGATTGGATATTGCCACTTTTGAATCAGATGTTAAGCCACTTCATGAATGTCTCGATAATTCTGTTGTTGTGTTTGATGACATTATACTAGATAATCAAAACAAGGTTAGAAATTTCTTTACACAGGGCCGACACAAAAACATTGATTGCTTCTACCTGGCACAGACTTTTTCTAAAATACCGAAGCAGCTGATCCGAGACAACAGCAATTTTATATGTGTGTTTCATCAAGATCATACCAACCTCAAACACATACATGATGAATATGTAGGTGGGGACTTGAGCTACAATGATTTTTCCAAGTTTTGCAGTAGGTGCTGGAACCAGGACAGTTATGGGTTTGTCACAATTGATATGACAAGAAAACCCAATAGTGGCAAATACAGAAATAAAATCAACAATTTTCTAGACATTGAAACATATATAAATAACCATGAAAAGGCCAATCATTGATGATCTTAAATTAAGAGATTATCTTGTAAAAAGATTTAAGGGATGGAAATCAGAGAACCGAGGAATTTATGAACAACACAAACAAACAGAACAGCCTATTATTGATCCTATTAGTGAATTAGGTAAAAATATCAAAACTGTTACAGAGCAAAATCAAAATTTGATCACAGAGCTTGTACCTGTAGCTGCAAGGAACATATTAGATTATCCAATCACCCCACTTTCCAGTATTCATACACCTAGTCCTGTTGCTCCTCGAAGAATTGAAGCTGCTCTGGATCCTATTGAATTGGGTCTTCTTGCTCAAAAATATTTAAGCACACCTAAAGACAACAAAGATGAGGTCTTTGGCTTATATGCTGACACAGAGCGTGATGGTAGCATCATACATAGAATTGGCAATTTCAGAGTAACATTTATGGGAGATGATCTTATTGTATATTCAGAATCTCATCTTGGAGAAAAAGGTGGTTTTGTTAAATATCCCGGCACACCTGGATTGTGGGAACTGATGACTAGGAAAAGGCCTGGCAGCTATACAGATCAAGATTATGAGCATTACAAAGAAATATTAATAAAATCAGATGCTCTATACCAGAACAATGATCCCACACAAAAAAGAGTCAAGTCTAGCAGTGGAGCAAAATATAATATAACAACTTAATCAAGCCCATATGGTCACAGATCAAGACTGGCAGTGGAATCAAACAATACAACACCCTGCCTAAAGAATTTGTCTGGGTTGATGATGTCAGGAAACTTGTAGATAGGTTATTGGTGATAGCTGGGGAGGAAAATGCTGGCAACCACAATTTTTACAATGAAAAGGTTGGAATTATGGACATGATAAGCACAAAATTGTCTAATTTTATAGTGAATGACACTAAGGGGATTGGATATCTTATAAAAATTATTAATACTCTACCACCTAAATTTTGGAATATTTCTGAGGGCCGGGGGTTGGTTAATGACATTATAAACAAGCTGCCATTTGAACTACATATTCCAGGCTATCAGTATTGTGGTCCAGGTACAAAATTGGACCATAGATTAAACAGAGGTGATCCTGGTGTTAATCCCCTAGATGCTGCTTGTAGAGACCATGACATAGCATACAACACACATTCTGATCTTGACAAGAGACATGTTGCAGACAAGAAATTAGAAGAGGCTGCATTTGTTAGATTTGTAAGCAAAGATGCTTCTTTAAGTGAAAAAATAGCAGCATTGGGAACCACCATAGCTATGAACACCAAGCAAAAACTGGGGTGGGGGCTGTGAATATGTATATAATAAACCTAGAATGAAGGCCAAGGGTGTTATGTATCAAATACCTTATGCAGGTCTTAAATCTCTTAAAACTATTGATAGTCTTTTAACCAAAAAGCAGCGCAAGGAAAAAAGCTCTTGTATTGCCAAGGGCCATGGTATGAAATTGTTGCTTAGTACCCCCCAATTAAAAAAATTACAACAATCCAGGAAAAAATCACATGTGGGGGGTTTCATATTTACTATCCCGGCCATCTTAGCAGCACTTGGGGCTGTTGGTAGCTTGGCTGGGGGATCAGCTGCCATAGCAAAAACAGTAATAGATGCCAAGAAAAATAGGGCAGAATTAGATGAATTGAAGCGCCATAACCTGGCCATGGAGAAACAAGGCAAAGGTGTTAAGAGAGCCATGAATAAGTTTAAAAAAAACAAGAGCCGCTTACAAACCAAGATATTGCCCAACCCTGTGGCCGAGTGGTTAGCACATCGCGCTGCGACGCCAAGGGTCCCGGGTTCGAATCCTGGTCGGGCTTGGTTGTTTGTGAATGTCCATTCATCAATTTCATCATTTCATCACTGATCCCCATCTTCGCAAATTAGCCAAGAGGCACAAAACGCGAAGTAAAATAAACTAAATCAAATCAAATCAAAAAAAAAAAAAAACCAAGATATTGAAGCTTTAATCAAGCCACTGGGCATCAAAAATTCTAGAGGTGTGTACATGTCTGATTCTTTACCAGAACAACCACTCAACAAAGAGTGTGGCATTGTTAATTTGGATAAGTACAAAAATCAGGGCACTCACTGGATTTGTTATCTTAAATATTTAAACAATGAGGCATTTGTGTTTGATTCATTTGGAGGTGTTCCACCTGAAAATTTAGTAAAATATCTAAAATCAGCTAATCTTTATTACAATAATGCCCGTGTTCAAAACTTCAAAGATGTTAATTGTGGATATTTGTGTTTATCTGTTCTTAGATATATGTCTCAAATAAATAAACCATCAATTGAAAATTTTCAAAAAGCCCTGTGGTATCTGAAACATCATGGGGGTATTCCATCTCACCAGCCAAAATTCAATATTGAAACTCAAATTACATGATGATATAGTGTATCCCAAAACAATAGCTCTCAGAGCATTTTATGGCATGTACTTGATCCCTAATATTACACACCACAACAACAAAATTGCAGTAGGGGATCAAAAAATTGTCATCACTCCAGGGCAATATAATCTGTCCACTCTAAATGCTCAATTACCCAGAGGTATAGTTTTAACTCAAAATTCTGTCACTCACAGAGTAGAGATTGTATCTGCTACAGAAACAGTGGATCTGGGTACTATAGGAGAGCTGTTAGGCTTTGAGAACAACACAAAACTTGAACCAGCCATCAAACACACTGCTATTAATATACCTAAATTCTTAGCCATAGAGACTCTGAATATTCACTGTAATGTGGCTGAGGGTATGATCACCAAATCAAATGGCATAGGCATTCACAAACAAACTGGCATCATTGCAACATTCAAACCTAACTCTGAATTTATGGAGCCCATCATCTACACTCCATCCCCAACATTATATTTTCCTGTGTGCCATAATAGAATAGATTATATTGAATTGATGGTCACTAATGAAAAAGAAGAATTAGTTGATTTTGCTGGAGCCACAACAACTGCAATCATAGAGATTAATATTTAAATAAAAATACATACAAAAAAAATGGAAAATATTGAGAGTTATGAGCTACAATCATTCCCCCCAAACAGGAGGACATTTGCAAATTTAAATCAACCCAACACAGAAATTGAGGTTGATCTTGATGTAGGGGATGGCTTTATACACCCCCACAGAGCAGATCTATACATCAAATTTGATGTTGTAAAGCTCGATGGAACAGATTATCCGGCAAATTCAAATATAAGATTGGTAGATAATTTTGTGCCGCATCTGTTCTCTGAAATTGAGATCAGAAAGCATGGTGTTGTTATAAACAGAGTGGATTATCCCGGCATTACCTCCACAGCTTTGACCACACTAAAATTATCCAAAACCGAGGCTTCTTACTACAAAATAGGTGGATTTGAGGCTGGTGATAAAATTATATCTAAGAGCCACACAGTGCTGTTTCCAATGCGCCTGTTGCCAGGATTCTTCTCAGATTACAAATATATTAGGTGGAAGGGTGGTTTAAGAATCACATTTAGAAGAGCTGCCAATGATAATAATGCTTTGATGAGGTACAGCACATTAAACTCTACAGGGGAAGCTCTGCCCAATACCTTACCTGATGAAGGCAAATGCATTATTCAGACTATGGAGCTAAGAATCCCAGTTGTTGAATATGAGGCCAGTTATGCTCTTAAATACAAAGTAGATATAATAAAAAATCCACAGATTCCTCTACAATTTTATACATATCAATGTGTACAGAAGCCTGCAACTGGTACTTATTATGAGTTTGATGCTACAAATTCATTCTCCAGTATACAATATGACATGCTGGAATTTGTGGTGGTACTGTTTCAGACTGGAAGACACAATAATCAGAAAAAAAATTCAAGTAGATTTGATAACTGCAACATCAAGAACATATATCTTAAAAATGGCAGAAATGAGGTATTTCCTAGAGAAAATTATAATTTAGACATGTCCAAGGATGATTTCCTTAAATTATATGAAGCATTTACAGCATACAAAAGGGTCACTACTGGCAATACTGACATGTATTACACACCAGATGAATTCAAAACACAGAGACCCATGTTTGTCATCAGCACTTCAAAAGGAAACAAGTTGTGGTTAATGACAGGACAAACATTAAAATTATCTGTGAATTCCACAATACACTCCCTGATGACACTATATGTAGTGTTATTCTCATAGGTGAAAAATCATATGTTTATGATGTAAGAAATGAGAGAGTCACAGAGCAATTCTAGAAGATTTTTGCATATTACATTGTCTTAGTACTAGATATATGAGTTGAGCCTGGTGCCCAATTGAACTTAAACCAGAAGTAAATATGTGTGTGTGTGTGTGTGTGTGTGTGAGGGGGGCGTAGTTTTAGGTGTGGCCAAAAAAAATATCAAGAGGGGCATATTTTTGACAGGTTTATGGACAACAATCTCACAGAAGTGCCTTTTGTAAGTGTAGACAAATCAATCTGAGGGGGGTCATACTTTCTCAGGAAATTCCCGAGGGCATTTTTACAAAAATCTTGGATTAGACAGGGTTCCACACTTGAGCAAAAAGCTCATATCGGCATGTTGAGCTAGTTTTAAGTGTAGTCAAATCTGCATGAGGGGGGTTCATACTTTCTCGAGTTTATAATATTGTATTTTATACTACTTGCACCATGTTTTCGACTAGCAATGTAGCCGATAATAACTTCTGGGACCGGATTATTATTAAAACGTCAATCTGCAAACACTTGGGTATGTTTCAAACAGCCGAGAAACATTTTATAAAGATTCTAGGAAATACACACATCTAAGAAAATATTTTTTGTTTCTTCCCAACGGCAAGCTTAGTATTTAAAGAAAACATTCCATTTTCACAGTGCACAAAAGTTCTTATAAGAATTAAATAGCAGTAATCAAAAAGAGTACTTATTTATTGAACTTTCAGACCGAATCAACATGTAACACGTATCTCTTGGAAAGCAATCTTCAGAAATAAACGCAGCCTTTCGAACTGAGGCTACACGACAAGCCACACGTGTCGCTCGGTCTATTGGAATACGCGATGAATGCAGTATCGTTTGTCCCTTCGGTATGAAATTCCCATGTCCCTTGTAGCTTTACAGGCGACAAACAATACGTGTCGCTTGGAAATGAACCCTTAATAATACATGAAACCTTTCAAACCGAATAGTGACGCTCGGACTGAATACCGTCTTGCCTCAGTTTTTTATCAGGGGGCTACAAATAAGCAGAAACGAATTTTCCTGACTTTTCCAGGTTTTCCAGGACAAAATTTACATTTTCCCCTGACAATTAGAAACTAAACTAAATCGATGCTTTTGCAAATGCAAATAATAAACTCATACAGGTATGGATTTTTTAAGTACCAATATTACCTTCTATGCTATTGACTTTATTTCTCTATTCTCTATGATTTGAATTCAAACTGCAAAATAGTGAATTTGGAAAATTATTACAATTCACAAGCTAGGGAAGGATTGCGGAATTTTATCATACGCAGTAAGTTTAAAATAAAATACTTGATTATTTTTAAACTTATGAATAAATGAGATTAGAGTGAAGAGTGATTGATTAAGAAATACATTTTGTAATTTATCAGCCTCCTTATCCATTTTCGGTATTAAAAAAAAGTAAAATGTTCCCTGTGCACCACGCCATGAAGGCGTATAGGGGGTGTGGGGTTAGTGCCCCACACTTTCTTGATCACGGCCGAAGGTGGTGGTGAAGTGATCAGCACCCCGCCCCTGGTCACCTTTAAAACAAGTCAGTCGAAATCACAGTCATCAACGAAGTGTTAATCAAACGACGCAGCCATTTTGTAAATCAATCGTCAAGTCACCGTATTAACGTCCACAGTTTCCGTGAATATGCGTTGGAAACTGCGAAACTTCTTGTATTAGAATATTTCTGGTATTATACGCCCGATGGCGTACACAAGACCTTGGTTCACGGTGCAGATGTCATACCAGAAGCTGTTCTTCCAGTCGGCAGCTCTCTGAGGAGACTCAAGATCAAGAAGCAAGAATCAAGAACGTTAAGAGAGCTCAAGAATTTCTGCTAGCGAAGATCTTATGCATCATCTGATCTGCTTATCTCGTCTGATCTACTAATATGAAGCCTTAGCCTGCTAAAAAATGATGTACGCTATCGGGAAACGTTACTCGCTTGCTCTACAGCAAGGATTCCAGATGAACCCCACTAGCGTATTTCTGACTAATGAAAATCTATCCACTACTAACAGTGAAACTGAAGGTTAAGGTCAGTATGTGAACGCAGTGAGCTTTCAAATGTATTTCCTAGTGTAACGTAGGCGAAATTTACCGTGCAGACTGCATCGTGCCACGAAGGAATATAGGGGAGTGTGGAGGCTCCACACATTCACGAACTCGGCCATTTGTGGAGATACTGCCCTTTCTCAGAAGTCACGTGCTTTTGTTTACATTTACTTCATTCTTAAAATGTGTGAAGAATAGGTACGTAATAGGCACAATCATTCGATCATTAATTAATACAAAACAAACACTAAATGCAACTTCGATGGAAGAAAGCTTGAAATGTAGAAACAAATACCAGTATACAATAGCACATAGCCATTTAAGACCACTAAGGTTTCGCTAATGGCGCGTCGCTGCCGTCTGGAAATCAAGGGGCCTCAGGTGGAGTCACACGGTGTTTCAGATTCCATTTCAAGCTACAGGTCCAGTCTCAATTAGCCTATCCGTGTATAAAGTGGACTTCAAATCAAATTCTACTACTATGTGACTTAAATTAACCTAGAGCGTATTGTTTAGTTATTGGAAGATTGTTTAATAGATTGTTACTGTTGCGTGGCACCTGGTATTGGATATGTTAATGTATAATAATTCATTTTCGTCAGAAATCTAAGGAAGCAAAGTAAGTAGAGGAAAGGGCGCCGTGCCATCCCCGGAAAATGAAAGTCAACCAAAAATTATGTATTTCACACATATAATTTAATTTTATCCACAATAATATGTGTTAGTTATTGCATGAACACCATAATTGAAAATTAAGCAATGTTGTTTAGGAAACAACACTATTTTTGAGGATAATGTGCCTTGTTTGCCCCTCCTGAAAGAAATACATTCATTGCTCCTCCCTGAAAAAAAAAATCCTGCGGACGTCCATGTACGGACACCAGTCCCTTACCAGTGCTAAAACTCTGCACGTCTCTCTGAGGACTATCTCCTTACCTATGTTGAAATCTGTTACTGTGAAGTGGCACTCAGTACACAGAAGGACAAAACACAAGGCAAACACAACCAGGGTTGGCAAATTATTATTATTATTATTTTAAAGAAAAAACAAAACAAACAGAATATTTTGTTTTAAACATGTTTTAATGTTTAAAAAAGTGTTTTAATCAAGAACAGAGAAAACATGTTTTAAACAAATAAAACGTTTAAAACATAATGCCAAGAAGACTTATTTTCTAAGAATAATGATTAATAAGGAATCTGTTAATCATCCAAGGATGGACTAAGGTCCTAGTTATTAGTGTTGCCCACGAGACGAGACTTTGGCCTGTCTCGTCTCGAAAATATTCGTTTGTCTCATGACACATGGTCAATCTCGTCTCGTCTCGAATTTTTAAAAGCCTGTCCCGTCTCGTCCCGTGGACAACACTACTAGTTATAAAGTAAACGCTTGACTAACTTATTAAAATACTTATTTGTCTTAAATCTCGCATGTAGGCTGTTCGAGAAGCTTCAACTTATGCACAGTTGACAGACAGGGGCCGTGCCATGTGCTTGCGCACACCTTAATTTTCTTCCGCACCCCCTTGTCCCCTATACGCCTTCATGGCGTGGTGCTAAGCACAGGGGAGTACTTTGCCCTTTTTTTACCTTTTTTACCCCCTTCAGCATCCTCTATGCAAAACCTATATTCTACCGAAAACATTACCTCTTGCAGTGTCATATTATGTCATGTCGTTGTCATATTGAGGGCCGAATGTTAGGTACTGAAGTGAGACTGCTGTTATTATTTACAACAGGCAAGCATTCATCCTACTCTCAAAGAGATTCCGCATTTATTTTACTGTATTGTCGGCAGTCTATAAAGATCAACGGTCTTTGTCTTTATTCCTTCAGAACTGTTGTTAGGTATTGTTTCTTCTTGAGTTTCAAGTAGTCTGTTTGTGTTCTTCGAAAAAGTGTACATAGCTCAGTGTTAGCTGTTATATGTTTTCCTTTGCACTGGTGATACACGGTTTTGTTGTCGACCTATTTCTTCTTCCTCTTTTCTGTTACGAAGAGGCCAAAAATACGCGAAGAAATGTTACAGTTCGTTGTTGGGGACAGTGCGGTCCAAGGGATATTAACTAAGAAGTTGCTGCGCGGCACTCAGCGTTTTGTCCTGACACCACAGCATCTGAAACGCACATGAAAAGAGGGGTAACAAAGCAACGGGACATTTTCAGAAAAGTGAAGATGTAAAAGAAAAAGTGAATTAATAATTATATGAAAGTGACTACATGATTGTGTTATTTTATTTTTTAAATTGCTGAACTTTAGGTTTCATAGTAGTGATCTCTTTCTTTTACCCAACGCACACAAACTGAACACTCAGCAGTTGTTGTCACCTATATTTGATTTTTGATTAACAACTGAATTTTGTACCTCAATTGGTGGTGCCTTGTAATCAAGGGAACTCGCGTTCGACACCCGGCGGAGGCACACAATGGTTCGGATCCCACTCAGTGACGGCGCCAGCCTAAAGTAAGGGAGGGGCAACAGATTTTGGAGTCAAATTCTCGGGGGCTAACTACTATTGGTTAAAAGGTATTTACGTAATACTTTACTAGGGTATAATTTTACCAGTGACATGTTTTACAGTCATATCCAAAAATAAATCACATGAGATGTTATGTTGCATTTTGTTCCATGGGCACGATTATTTTATGTCAAATAAAATGCAATAATTGTTTTGTTTTCTTTTTGTAAGCCATTATCGAGAGAATAATATCACAGACTTACTATTCACATGAACATTAAACAAAATACGTGTACACAATAAAAACTACACTTATTATCAACTCGCTGGATATACGTATAAATACTACACGCAACACTCTTTCTATGTAAAAGGAGTGAGTATGTTTTGCTCAAATAAGAAAATAACCACAGCAAAAATCTTCGATAAGATACAACTGTTTTCATGAGCCTTACAACCTTCTTTAAATCAAAAGATTTTGCAAGTTCTTTTTATTATATTGAGTTTTAAGTGTACTTTATGCACAGATAGGCTAAGCGGTACTGGAACTATAGTTTAAAGTAGGATCCAAGCCACTATGTGCCTTGTGCCTCCGCCGGGTATCGAACCAGGGAGCTTATTATTGAAACTCGTTACGGTAGCTAGCTGACGAGTTGGTGGCTGAAGTCGGTTGCAAGACAAACGACATCGAATATTATTGAAACTCACTCGTTCGCTGGCTCTCGAGTCGTTCCGTTCGCTAGCACTCGGCAGCTCATACCCAACCGAGATCAGTCGTTCGGTCGAGTCGTTACCAAAATTGTCGAAGATGGATGTATATATGTTTGCTTTTGGTACTTGAGACAAGGATAATGTGAGATGCAAGAGAATACTTACATTCCGGGCCATCTTAGGGTGAGTATATTACGATTTGTATTATTATTATTATAAACTTGCACATTAAAATAACAGTAATCAGCGATGTAAATATGCCGTTGTTAGTCAATGCATTTTTTTCGATTTCTTAAGGAAATATTGGTTTCCGCGTACGCATGCTTGACTTTGTTGAAGACATATTTGTCGATGTATATTGTATTGCAGTAGTACAAGGTGTAAATAAAAATATATTTAAAAAAATACAATAGGTTTTTCCAATGTTCTTCTAAGTTGCCTTCATGACACGGTGCTATATCCACGGAAAATATTACCTTTGGCCTTTTCTTGTGTAAAAAATAATATAAAAGCACTTTAATGCTCATGGGGTAAGGCGTTAATATATGATTGTCTCATCATATATATGTCATAAGTTCGCAGTTATTGTCGCGATTGATCCATATGATAGAAAAGCGGTGCAACAAAAATTAAATTGAAAATACAGAAGCACTTTAAAGGTCATAATTGAGAAATAGAACACTAGCAGCTAACCTGAATTATGTTTAACTACAAGAACAAGTTTCGTGTTGATCAGAGTTACAAATTGTATAGAGAAATTTTGAAATAATGGAATGGATATAAAATGCAAATGTATACACACTTACTACTGAGTACTGATAATGTAGAACTAAATTCGAACATTTTTAGAATGTTTAGTGATGTTTATATTTGCTTTTTTGCAACAGGCAGCTACTAGTTGGCAGTGGCAAGATATTGCAGAATTTCCATTTCCTAGGCCAGAGTCAGGAATTGCATCAAGCAAGACTTTCTCCCAAGAAGAATACAGTGGAGAGGGTGAGTGTCTTTTTAAACACATTTATTCATGATTTCCAAAATTTAAGAAATGTTATTTTTGAAAAAGAAATGTAGAAAAAAATTATTTGCCACACATATGTAGGCATTCTATTTTTCATTGATATGTGGTAAAATTTACATTTAGAGGTGTTCAACTAATTTATAACCATTGGTCCAATACTGACAATTTCAGAGGCCAACAAAATTAAAAATTAATATATACACATCAGTAATGTAAGTACTAATATAATCTGCATTTTTAAAAATATGTAGCAAACAAAACATTGGAACGTCAACTTATTCCTCTGTGTCTGACACATATACCTTGTATTAACAAAACCTTCCATGTCATCATCACTAAAACCCATAGCAGCCTCCCCGATGGCATAGCGGTAATGCAGTCACCTTGTAATGAAAGCATCCCAGGCTCGATACCTGGTTGGAGGCATATAGTGTTCCAGATTCCACTTTAAACTGTAGGTCCAGACCCAATTAGTCTATCTGTGCATAAAAGTGGACTTAAAACAAAACTCAATCTCAAACTAAAGACCTCTAACAGTTACAATTGAATGTATTACATAAATCATGACACCAGTATTCACTAGACTTTAAAAACTGAAACAAAATAAACAAGAGATAAGGTAACGTCAATGTCTGAACTTATTCTAAGCAGTTAAGAACATGGTTGACTGGAAGATACTGAGCATCCTCTCTTCTATGACTATGAGACTGAACTAACTAGTGTTGCCCGTGGGACAGGCTTTTAAAAATTCGAGACGAGACGAGATTGATCATGTGTCCCGAGACAAATTAATATTTTTGAGGCGAGACAGGCCAAAGTCTCGTCTCGTGGGCAACACTAGAACTAACATGAAAGTTGTATGGTTAATGTAGCTACATAACAAGTTAGTGAATAACCACTGATTGAGATTTGCTGTGTATCTGACAATACTCACAATACTTTGCTGCTAAAAAAAATCTGCTTCTAAATAACAAATTTCTTGCTGATTTACAATATCGGAGATGAAATGCATGACATTATTTTAGAAAGTATTTAGAAAATGGCTCTGTGAAAGTAACTTCCCTTTTGAGGTCCTTAAGTTATATTCAATCTTAAGATTTTATGTTCATATGAACTTGATGCACGCCTAAACTCCCCTTGCCTTAACAATATCATCCAATTTGTATTTACTGCGCATGTAACCACAGTTAATATATATTTTATAATGTCAAGTTTCATGGATTTAGAAGGCCACAATTCTTGTTCTAGTACATAATGACACACTTATGCCATAAATGTTTCCAGTAAATGTTTGAAAAAATCAATTTTTTAACACGGTTGTGGGATTACGGTATTGATCCACTCGTTTATTTTCACATGCTTCTGTAGTTTGGCAACACTAATCACTTTGACTCCCAGTGTACAGTGGGATCCATGAGTATTACCGTGAAAATTGTCCATGACTATTTTAATTAATTTTTCTCTTAATCCTAAGTGTTTTTAAGCGATGTATTTTCATGTATGCTGGTGCAGAAGTTGTCAACAGCTTGTTTTGACTTTTCTTTTAATTCTTGAAGCTCTCATTGGGTCAAAGAAAGTGAACGAACATGGCGATGGACAATTTGCACGGTAATACTCGTGGATCCCACTGTACCTTTGTGGAAGAGTGCAGAAAGTCTGTTCATCCATTATGTGAAATATATCCATTGTTGACTTGTTATAAAGTTCACATTTCAGTGGAGCACAATAGGGATCCATGCAACCATTAACGGGAGTGTTTTCAGACACACAGTATTTCTACATATACTAGTAATAGTTTCTAATATCCGTTATAAATGTATGAAATCCAAACTACGAAAAGCATGTATGAATTTTGTAGGGAAAAGTAACAATAAATGTAACAAACTAAGTTGTTATTTTCATCATATTGAAATGTAATTCATTAGATTTAGAATTTCCTTACCTCTGTAATGTATTGAGTGAAATGACTTTTTTTGCTAACGAAACCAGAATACTATTCATAGGACATTATTGCTGTAAAACCATGCTAGCATTTCACATGCTGCTGTTATCAAGCTGGTGTGTGTGTTTCTTTTTTTTAATAATCCTGTGTAAACAAAAATGAAAAATCCAGAGAACAGTGGGAAAGTTTCTTTTTCCCATGACATGACTGGTCGTGACGAACCCCTGATCATTGTCGTGGGTTTCCATGACCAGGTTACGCTACTCTTTCTTAGCTCCCAATTTCCTCACGATGGCTGGGGGCCATGGGTTCCATACACAGTCTGAAATCTTGGGAAAATTTGTTATGCTTCCCCCAGGAGACCCAAACCTATGCTATCCCATAGTCGGAACCAAATGCATGACAGTGCAGATTAAACTTTTTTCCATTTATGTGTATGATATATATTTTTATAATCACAGTTTGTTACGAATGGGACAGCCCTAACAGTTAAGCATTAGTAGCAGCCAACGTGAGCATATCACATTGGTCCACCCCAACCATATATATATATTTTTTTCATTTGTCTCTTTGTGATGCATGTACTATTTATACTCTTTTATTTTTTAGGATTTGAATATACTGCATGGCAGACAGACATGACCCTGGAACATATTGACACTGTGATGTCAGATTACAGGAACTTGCAAAGTATTTCAAGTGTCAAAAAGCAAATTTTACTGAAGACTTTCAATGAGAGTGCAGTTTTATAGTGGTCCCAGCAAGTTAACCATTTTAATGGCGGTTTCCCTGTGTTGAGTGCACATGGGAGTTCTTCAGCATCATGAATAGTAGACAAGTGGTCAAATGTCGTGTATATATGACTTTCTATCTGCAATACACTAGGAAACTGGCAAATTTCAGAAAACAAGTCGAGCAGGTGATTGGATATGTTTGTTTGATTACAGAAAATATAGTATCCTGATATCAACAATACCTGCCCAATTTGTCAGTGCTAAACCAGGTGATGTAACACAAACAAAATTTTTCAAGTGTGTTGTGCTTTAACAATTTTTTGTTTGTCAGTGAATAGCTACGAATGTTGTTTTGACAACAGTGGAATTGCTAAACCCATGCAATGAATTCAAACTAATCTATTCTCTAAATATACTATTGTGTATGGTGCAGTTTGGTTATTCACAGATCAACCCATATGCATAAATATTTCTAATAATTGTAATTTTTTTTCTCTCTGGAAAGTGTGTATGTCTCTCCATATGAAATATTTTTGGATACAAATAAAGTGCTATTATAGAAAAGTAGGATTTATTAATTTATATAAAAATAACAATCCTGTGCGTAACAGCCCATGAAGGGCCTTGGCTTACCTACCGGCTTCCCTCCTATGCTTTCCTTCATCACCACTAAGTGTGGAGATCTTCAACCAGGATTGGAATAGTCAGCGTGACGTATCCCCAACCATTGTAGTAGGTCTTCGTGACCAGATTACGCTTACTCATTCAGAGCTCCCCAATTTTCTCATGATGGTGGATTGCCACCGGCCGAAAATTCCTGGAGACTGAACTTGGGATCGAACCCATACCCATACCCATCGAACCCATACCGTCCCGCAGAAGGCACGGGCACAGAGGAGGACTTAATTTATATAGGTTCACAAAATTAATATAATTGCAGTAAATTACAGACTATTTAGAGAAATATTGGATTGGTAAAAATATCTAATTTTACTTGAGAGTATAACTGCTCTAATGAAAGTTGAGGTTGGCAGTGTGATTGGTATCTCTGCACACTAATGTAAGTTATTTTTTTCTGTAAAATATATTTAAATATGCCCCCAGCATGGCAGTCAATGTCAAGGTTTAGTTGTGTGTGACCAAGAGCGGCTCTGCTGTAGTGCTTGTTAAAATATTGACCAAAGTGCTGCCTACAATGGAAAAAAAGGTACAGCAGGTTTAGCTTAATTGCTTGTCAGTTTTGATTTGCTGAATCCTGCAATAACTGAACCGGTTACACGAATGCTCCCTTCATCAGACATTTATTTTTGAATAAATGTAAATAAAACTAAAAATAAGTCTGATTAAGGGAGCATATGATCTGCTGAAACGTCACAATGAAAAACTGTGTTTTTATGCTTGTAATGACTGTAGACTACAAGAGAAATAATTCTACAATGCAAGCAATGCGTACATACAAGAAAAATTATTTTCCAGAATATAGTAGTGGCACATTTTATGAAGAGATGGAAAAGTTTTCGGAACCATGGAACTTCCTGTTTGAGGTAAAATGTATAACATAAAACAACATGGGTGATAATTGGTTTTCTTGGGATATCAACATGGGTGATTGTTGTGCTGTTTCTGTGGCATTGGGTTTTTGCTGAATACAGCATTCATTGTGTGACCAATTCACCTCATGCAATTAAATTTCAAGTACATATACTCAAGAACCTTCATTTCCTCTCAGTAGACCAAATGAATATGTTAC
Source organism: Lepisma saccharinum (assembly GCF_977018435.1). Lineage (NCBI taxonomy): Eukaryota > Metazoa > Arthropoda > Insecta > Zygentoma > Lepismatidae > Lepisma > Lepisma saccharinum. The sequence goes on from NC_139237.1 coordinate 2,485,446, forward strand.
GTTTAGTTGTTCACAACCAAATAAGAGCCCTTCAGCTTCTATGGTGCTTTCCACAACCATTAAGGCTGAAGGGTGGCTGTGTAAACAACGCTAACTGATCAAGTATCAGGGGGAGGGAAATGGTGACAGAATTAACTTTTGCTAAACTGATAAAGTATCAGGGGGTGGGAAATGGTGAGAGAATTAACTTTTGCTAGCCAAATTAGGATGAAATTTCATTTCACATAGACGATAGTTCACCAAGTAAAATTTTAAGCAAAAAATACAGGCACGACCAGGACTCTATCAGAGCTACCGAAAGAAAGGTTCACCATGTATGTCAACCTCATCTATGATAAATGTCAGCACCTTAATTGTAAAGTACATTTCCTTCCTTTTGATGCACACAACAATCACCACCAGAGATCTTTCAGAAAAGCCATTCACGAATGTCTCGCTTCTCATGCCAGCAGCACAAAGACATACAAGCAGATTTTCATCCGCACCCATAGGATGTCAGCCAAAGGGTTGCAGGAAGCTTTGAAATATATTTTGTTTGTGAATTATTGTATGTTTGAAAAGAAATTGAGAACACTTTCAAGCACAAATAGAAACATTTCGTATAATTGAAAGGAACAGTCCACTTAATTTGTCCTTTCAAGTTCCAACAAATGAATGAAGGTAGCTTTGTTACAGAAACCATTGTCACCAGAAAATAAGAAGAAATGTACTTTTAAACCATTGTACCACTTCGAGAGTTAATGTTTTCCTTTTTAATCAACCAATTTTGATGCTTTACGAAATATATAATTGATTATTGCATGCAGAAAACACAAATAACAGATATTTGAACCCAAATTATGGCCAGCACAAGTAGAAACCTGCCATCTCCGAATACTTTTGCTGCTTTTTATTAGTAAAAAATGCTTGTATGCACACTAAAATAATGAAAAACATGGAACTTTCTATAAGCTCCAAACCTAAGGCCCCCAACATAGTTGTGGAATGTCTTATTGGGTGCTATATTCACTGCTGGGAAGTCTTTGGGCTGTGCTCCTTCACAGTAAAGTAACACGTTAAGGTATCAAATGTACTTTACTTCACAAAAACATGTTTCCGAGAGCTAAAAACAACTGAAAATGTTCACAGCAAAACATTTCACAGGTACAGAGGGTTAAGGGTACCAAACATACTTCAAATGAAGGATGAAAATACCCAAACAAAATTTCTACTTTAGCAAACACTTTTATTGTACGTAATAAACTAAGTAGAAAAGATTTTTTTAAAAAAATTTACTGTTTTAGTTATGCACGTTTCTGCACTTTAGTTTATTTTTGTGGGTAGACAGGTATCAATTGTATTTATTTTTTTTGTTTCAATGAATGTGATGGTCACATAAAAAACCTTATGTATCAATAGCACTGTTGAAAATTTGATTGAATGGTTGCAGCAACAAACTTAATTTTAAAACCAGTTTTCATTTTTAAAACATCATCAGCTAAAGTGAACATGTTAACAGCTCAAGAACATTCTTGTGATAAACAAAGCAACTGAATAAATTCACATCATTCCACTTGAAATCCCAGAACAAAACTGGAGCACATGCTGCATTAAGTAGATGCTCTAATTTTCTACATTACCGAAAACTATGTAAACTCTCATTTATAACAGCCAGTCTCAGTGGCGGAGTGGTTAGCACAGCAAGCTACAATGCTAGGGTTGTCGGATTTGAATCCCAGTCAAGGCATTGGTGCTCTTTTTTGAAAATCCCTTCATCAATTTAATCTCATTACCATTCATCCTCACCTTTGCAATTAGCCAAAATTGACAGAAAAGCGAAGTAATATAAACCAAACCAATCAATCACATATATAACGAAAACGAGCACTATACTTATTAATGGTAGTGTCACAGCACCCTTGCTGACAAGACAATATCTATGCATGTTTGATTTGGAATGCCTGGTCTTTTAGTACAGTACACATTTCAACATCCCCCAGAATCCTACATATGAACATTTTCTTCTCTGTAAATTTGTCTTTGTGCCTGAAAGTAATAGGGATAATCTAGTTTCAACTTCATGAGATCATTGTCTTTAGTTCAGCAAGATGATTTCACAGAGCAAATCTCATTCACAGTAAAGTTTCTCAAACTATGGGCACTTTATTCCATATACTCCCTTCCCACAGCATCAGCAAATACTATTAACCATTCCATCTAGTATTGCGCCCATGCAAGGACAATTTTTGTTTAGGAATAACAGACATGTAGACATTAGTAGTAAGACCTTTGACTGTGTTCATACTCTCTCATGGGTTATACCTTAGTTACAAACTTCAGGAGAAAGGAAGAACTTGGTCTCAGTAGCTTAAAAAAATAGCGAAACAGATGGTGAAACTACCAGTTGTTTGATACAGTGTTCATCCCTGATTTGTACTGAAATCACTTTGAACTTCCTGCTTGACCACAAAATATAACTACATTTATTTTCCAAGTCTGAGCACAAATACAGGTAGTTTGAGTGCAACCTGGCATATTAAAGCACTTTTGATCACTAAATTTTGGCCAGGTGCCTAAATTGAATAACATAATTTTGAAGAAATACATCTCACTAGTCTTTTGTAGGTTTCGGAATGTTTACAAGAGACTGATATTCATCGGTGATTTCGGTATCACTTGTCATGTCCAACCTTCTTTTCTTCTGCACGGAAGCAACGAAGTCCATGATACTTATTGAAATGGTTAGTAGTGTTTACATATGAGGAAGCAGCCATGCATTTTCTTTTTCAATGCATGATAAATTATCCCTTTATTGTACATCAGGTTCAAGCATGAAGATGATTGCAGCAAGATGAGACCTATCCAATACCAGCCATACACAAACACAAGCCATATGTTACTTCCCCATCCTCTTTCAATTGGAGTTCTGGGAATGCTTAATCTGAAACGCTGAAAGAAAAATGAAACGAATTAGAATGAAAAATATATACATAACTATCTGAAGTAATACACTAGACAACATGGTAATGATTCAGATAGTGTAATGAAATTTGCAAGTTGTACAGAAAGATAAGAAATACATTTAGAATACTGAAAGAAAATTTACAGAAACTGGTAACAGTTTAGTATATCGGAGACACATTTCTTCAATTTTACAGAAGAAACTACTTACGGAAATGAGTTTTTCCAAGGTTTACAATGTTCGTCAAGGTATTTTCTTTCATCGTGGAATATATTTGAGCAAGAAATCATGTATTTTTTAAGAGAAATATCTCACCAACGCACAATTGCCATTGCTTTCATTTGCTTGCCCTACGACAACCGGATGCTGCGTACGTTTGATAACGTAAGCCCCTGTCAGTGTTTCCAATCCCTTTTTTTTAAATATGCTTGCCTAACCTAACCAAACCTAACCTTATAGGAAACGGTTCGTGGGGCTATCCGTCAGCTACCCGTGCATAATGTACAATTTGCACAAGTGACAAACATGACAGTAGGTATTTTTGGTGAAGAAGGTTGGAAACACTGTATACCCACTACAGTAGTCAACCTCAGCCCGCCATATTGTGTGTTACGAAAGCGAAGAAATGAATCAAAAGAAGTACTCTGTATGTGATTTTTTTTTCTTTTCATGTAAAAAGCATAATGGCACCTTGAACTATGTTCCGCAATACACAATTGGTAAGTACGAACCATTCGAAACAAAATATTCGATTTAAATGTGTCTCCAATATACTAAACTCTTACCGAGAAACTAATTTGTACATTTTAAATATGAAGAATGCATTAATTCATGAGGAATTGTTGTGAAAAGTAGCTTGTGCAGGCTATTCTGCCACAAATCACTGATGTATGAAAAATGTTCTATATTTGTGTAGCACATCAAGGAACATGTGGAAATGTTAAAGTATCCAAACACACTTAAAATGTAAAATTAGTAATACTGTATGTGTATGCACATAACGCTAAGGGCACCAACCCTAACCTACTGATGTAAGCCTACAGAAACATGTTGAAAAATCGATCTGCACATAAAAACGAGTTAAATAATAATGAAACATGTTCAACATGTGCTTATAGTGATGTACGGAATTCGATTCAAGTAGAAAATAATGTGTATCATTATAACAATGGAATTGGAAAATTAGAAAAACACAGTAACAATAATGAAAATCATTCTTAAATACAGGTGGAGATTCAAAGTACGTAATACAAGCTTTCACAGTAGAATAACAAAATTAGGCTAAAAATGAAGAAAAGTGGCTTAAAATAGAAAAGAAGCAAAATACAGACACACATAAGCACAAGTTGTATTTTTTTGTGGTTACTTTCTGCTTGGAGTATTTTTGTGTCGAGCAATAATAGAAATGAGGTCTGTGAGTAACACAACATCCAGACCTGATTAACTTTTGTGTACCAAACTAAACTTTTTCACCACTAGGCACCGTTTTATTAGATTGTGCGTCTTCGCACAATTTCGCATGTTCGCAACAATTTAAATTAGATTAGATCGAAGACATCCTTGCTTATGAATGGTGCATACGGTTTTAATAAACTCATAACTGTATTTCCATTCAACAAATACAATAATTATTTTTATATTAAAAATAGAATGGATACTTGCCTTTACGCAGCAACAGAACTTCACTTATTCTTCATATCTTTGTCAACCGTGGAAGAGTTTTACTGCTATTTCCAGATGGCACAGCACGGTCATTAATTGTATGCGATGTCACCCACATTTAACACTTAACACATCCGTGCATTAAGATCATATGTGAAAAAGAGTATCGATACATCTCATTCTGCATTTCATTGCAGACGAAACAAAATTGTCCGCGATCAGCTGTGCATGACCGAGATGGAAAAAGTCGCAACGCCATTGGCTGATGGTACAGTAGCCTCTCTTGCCAGCCAACATTTCACTCACATGCAACTCGAGACCCCGAATCCGTTAGCTGCTCAACTCGTTTAGTTTCAATAATTCGCTTTTCGGCTGGCGACCGACTTGGCTACCGAACGAGAAAACTCACTCGTGAGCTAGGTGTTGACTTTCAATAATAAGCTCCCCGGGACGCCTTGAATTACAAGGCGGTGATGCAACTACTGCGCCTTTATGGAGGCTCTAGACAAGCAAGCTATTTCACAATGGACAGATTAGATAAAGCACTCAACCTCTCATTAGCAATTCGAAGGTAACATTTGATTTGACGCAAACAGTCGTTGATGGGTGTGTGCACATTTCAATAACACGAAGCTTATAATGTTTGTAAAAGGCACTTTTCAATGTTTCAACCATCGCAAGCAGCTGCTGAAGTGTCTTTATTTTAACTTCATTTCTGCCTCATAGTGTGACATAATTCTAAACTGTTCAAATTACAACAGCAGGTAGCGGCGAAAGATTGTAGTTTTTCGTGCTTCAGAAAAGCGGCACTAACTTAATAAAGTAGGCATCAAGTAAACAACATCACCATTGAATAGAAATCATGTTTATGATACCATTGTTTTCTTTCATTTTGAAAGTCTTGTTCAACGACTGGAATTCAGTAGTTACGGCTAAAAATGGGGAGGATGCGAGAAATACCATCCACTCTAAAAAAAAAATATATATACCAGGTGGTTATAATTAAAGTGACGGTGTTCAGAGTGGTACAGCACGGGCTGTAATGAGAGTAGCAGTCTGGAACTTCGTAGATATGCTAATGAAGCAATGCGCTCGCGAATTATGCAAAAAAAAATCCAATTCTCTCCACCAGGGTAAAAAAATGGCGCTGTAAGCAGTCAAAATGTGGAATTTTTCGTAACTCTGACGTCAAAGTCGGTGACATTGCCTAACCATTGTGTGAGCTCCCTGGTTGTTGTTGGTGATGCTTGTTGCTTTTTCCTTTAGTAATGTTCATGTAATTCGAATTGTGAAATTGTAGCGATATTTTATTACAAAGAGTATTGTTTTCTGCGATTTATAGTGTTTTTCCTGTAACTATACCAAGTTTTGACTGCTTACAGCGCCATTTTTACCCTGGTGGCGAGAATTGGAACTATTTTCTTTTTTGTTTGCATAGTTCGCGAGCGCATCGCTTCATTAGCATATCTACGAAGTTTCAGACTGCTACTCTCATTACAGCCCGTGCAGTACCACTCTGAACACCGTCACTTTAATTATAACCACCTGGTATATCTTTTCACTACAAATTCACCTCACTAGGAGACAAATACAGGGCGTTTCTAAAGGTCGTTTACAATACTTGGGAGGTGATTCCTCACACAAAAACAAGCAAAAAGTGTGAGTTCCATTTTTACGACTGAGGCTTCGTTTCCGAGATAGGAGCCTCGCAAAAGGTGACAACGTGAACATCGCACCTAACTGGGACGAATACTATCACAGATAGAGGCGGTTCCAAGGGAATCATCAAGGAATCGTATGTGCTCAGTCCGGAAGCCACTATGAAAAGTTCACTGCACGCATGCGTAATGGAGTCCTCAAAGGGATTGGGGATTTCCAGCAAGAACAATGCATGGAAAGGGTATGTAACGCAGCAAGAAGGACCGTGACAATGAGAAATGCGTTAAAGACAACACATCCCGACCTCAAACATCAAAACATGAGCACCGAACACAAAATCCGAAAAGTTGAGCACGGTTGCATACCCCAGTTACACGCGAGGACAGAACGAATTATGTCATGTGGCATACGAGAGACACATTACTCCACCAGGAGGAGGGAAAGAAAAACACAATATTAGATGATTGCGGCAACGTGTATTTTCACACGCGACAACTACGTAAGTAGTAGTATTTGTGGTACTATAAGCACTACTTACAAGTGTAGAAAAGGCGAGGCTATTTGATTGAACAATCAGATTTGCTTATACTTAAAACAAAGCCAAGAGAGGCCTATACCCCAATTTTTCAGGTGTGATATGCTCTGATTTTTAAGAAATTCTGAATTTCTAGTGTAGAAAAGGCGAGGGCTCAACAGATAGATTTACCCATACTTAAGACAATGCCAAGAGGGGCCTATACCCCAATTCTTCCAGTGTGATATGCTCTTAATTTTAAGAATTTTGAATTCTAGTGTAGAAAGGGTGAAAGCCTCTCAGACAGATTTGCTTATACTTAAAATTATGCCAAGTTCCCATATGATCTTATTGCTTATAGTGTGTTTTTCTGTCAAAATCCCAGGAATTGAATTCTAGTGTAGCTCAGATTGATTCTGCCATGTATATTAATATAAAGCTTATAGTTACTGGGTTCTGAGGCCCAGTGGAGTGTGGTGCATAGCCCCATGGTTTTTATTGCCTTGCAATCAGGAGGCCTCTGGGTTTGAGTCCTGATAAAATGTGAAGCCTCTCCTGATGGCAAAATGTTAATATTGTTGCTTTGTAAGCAAAAGGCTCGGGTTTGAGCCCTCATAAAATGTAAAGCCTCTCCTGATGGCAAAATGTTAATATTGTTGTCTTGTAAACAAGGGGCTTTGGGTTCGAGTCCTGATATAAGATTGAAATATATACAACTGCCCACACATAAGATATTCACTGCTAGCTGATAATACAGTTGAGGTTTGTGTGTTGTACAACAGGATAATAGAACAAATATCTTCTAGAACTGCTCTGTGACTCTCTCATTTCTTACATCATAAACATATGATTTTTCACCTATGAGAATGACACTACAAATGGTGTCTTCAGGTAAAGCCTCGTGGAATTCACAGATAATTTTAATGTTTGTCCTGTCATTAACCACAACTTGTTTCCTTTTTGAAGTGTTGATTACAAACATGGGTCTCTGTGTCTTGAATTCATCTGGTGCATAATACATGTCAGTACTGCCAGTAGTGACCCTTTTGAAAGCCGAAAATGCCTCATATAATTTAAGAAAATCATCCTTGGACATGTCTAAATTGTAATTTTCCCTAGGAAATACCTCATTTCTGCCATTTTTAAGATATATGTTCTTGATGTTGCAGTTATCAAATCTACTTGAATTTTTTTCCTGATTATTGTGTCTCCCAGTCTGAAACAGTACCACTACAAAATCGGGCATGTCAAATTGAATGCTGGAGAATGAATTTGTAGCATCAAACTCATAATAGGTACCAGATGCGGGCTTCTGTACACATTGATATGTATAAAATTGCAGAGGAATCTGTGGATTTTTTATTATATCAGCTTTGTATTTAAGAGCGTAACTGGCCTCATATTCAACAACTGGAATTCTTAGCTCCATAGTCTGAATAATGCATTTGCCTTCATCAGGTAGGGTATTAGGCATAGCTTCTCCTGTAGGGTTTAATGTGCTGTACCTCATCAATGCATTATTATCATTGGCAGCTCTTCTAAATGTAATTCTTAAACCACCCTTCCACATAATATCTTTGTAATCCGAGAAGAATCCTGGCAACAGGCGCATGGGGAACAGCACTGTGTGGCTCTTGGTTAATATTTTCTCACCAGCTTCAAATCCACCGATTTTGTAGTATGAAGCCTCGGTCTTGGATAATTTTAATGTGGCCAAAGCTGTGGAGGTAATGCCGGGATAATCTATTCTGTTTATAACAACGCCATGCTTTCTGATCTCAATTTCAGAGAATAGATGCGGCACAAAATTGTCTACCAATCTTATATTTGAATTTGCCGGATAATCTGTTCCATCCAGCTTTACAACATCAAATTTGATGTATAGATCTGCTCTGTGGGGGTGTATAAATCCATCCCCTACATCAAGATCAACCTCAATTTCTGTGTTGGGTTGATTTAAATTTGCAAATGTCCTCCTGTTTGGGGGGAATGATTGTAGCTCATAACTCTCAATATTTTCCATTGTATGTATTTTTATTTAAATATTAATCTCTATGATAGCAGTTGTTGTGGCTCCAGCAAAATCAACTAATTCTTCTTTTTCATTAGTGACCATCAACTCAATGTAATCTATTCTATTATGGCATACAGGAAAATATAATGTTGGGGATGGATTGTAGATGATTGGCTCCATGAATTCGGAATTAGGTTTGAATGTTGCAATGATGCCAGTTTGTTTGTGAGTGCCTATGCCATTTGATTTGGTGATCATACCCTCAGCCACATTACAGTGAATGTTCAGAGTCTCTATGGCTAAGAATTTAGGTATATTCATAGCAGTGTGTTTGATGGCCGGTTCGAGTTTTGTGTTGTTCTCAAATCCCAACAGCTCTCCTATAGTACCCAGATGCACTGTTTCTGTAGCAGACACAATCTCTACTCTGTGAGTGACAGAATTTTGACTTAACACTACACCTCTGGGTAATTGAGCATTTAGAGTGGACAGATTATACTGCCCTGGAGTGATGACAATTTTTTGATCCCCTACTGCAATTGTATTGTTGTGGTGTGTAATATTAGGGATCAAGTACATGCCATAAAATGCTCTGAGAGCTATTGTTTTGGGATACACTATGTCATCATGCAATTTGAGTTTCAATATTGAATTTTGGCTGGTGAGATGGAATACCCCCATGATGTTTCAGATACCACAAGGCCTTTTGAAAATTTTCAATTGATGGTTTATTTATTTGAGACATATATCTAAGAACAGATAAACACAAATGTCCGCAATTAACATCTTTGAAGTTTTGAACACGGGCATTATTGTAATAAAGATTAGCTGATTTTAGATATTTTATTAAATTTTCAGGTGGAACACCTCCAAATGAATCAAACACAAATGCCTCATTTTTTAAATATTTAAGATAGCAAATCCAGTGAGTGCCCTGATTTTTGTACTCATCCAAATTAACAATGCCACACTCTTTGTTGAGTGGTTGTTCTGGTAAAGAATCAGACATGTACACACCTCTAAAATTTTTGATGCCCAGTGGCTTGATTAAAGCTTCAATATCTTGGTTTGTAAGCGGCTCTTGTTTTTTTTAAACTTATTCATGGCTCTCTTAATACCTTTGCCTTTTTTCTCCATGGCCAGGTTATGGCGCCTCTGTTCATCTAATTCTGCTCTATTTTTCTTGGCATCTATTACTGTTTTTGCTATGGCAGCTGATCCCCCAGCCAAGCTCCCAACAGCCCCGAGAGCAGCTAAGATGGCAGGGATAGTAAATATGAAACCCCCCACATGTGATTTTTTTCTTGATTGCTGTAATTTTTTTAATTGGGGGGTGCTAAGCAACAATTTCATACCATGTCCCTTTGCAATACAAGAGCTTTTTTTCTTGCGCTGCTTTTTGGTCAAGAGACTGTCAATAGTTTTAAGAGATTTAAGACCTGCATAAGGTATTTGATACATAACACCCTTGGCCTTCATTGTAGGTTTATTATATACATGTTCACAACCCCCACCCCAGTTTTTGTTTGGTGCTCATAGCTATGGTGGTCCCCAACGCTGCTATTTTTTCACTTAAAGAAGCATCTTTGCTTACAAATCTACCAAATGCAGCCTCTTCTAATTTCTTGTCTGCAACATGTCTCTTGTCAAGATCAGAATGTGTGTTGTATGCTATGTCATGGTCTCTACAAGCAGCATCTAGGGGATTTACACCAGGATCCCCTCTGTTTAATCTATGATCCAATTTTGTGCCTGGACCACAATACTGATAGCCTGGAATGTGTAGTTCAAATGGCAGCTTGTTTATGATGTCATTCACCAGCCCCCGGCCCTCAGAGACATTCCAAAATTTAGGGGGTAGAGTATTAATAATTTTTATGAGATATCCAATCCCCTTAGGGTCATTCACTATAAAATTAGACAATTTTGTACTTATCATGTCCATAATTCCAACCTTTTCATTGTAAAAATTGTGGTTCCCAGCATTTTCCTCCCCAGCTATCACCAGCAACCTATCTATAAGTTTCCTGACATCATCAACCCAGACAAATTCTTTAGGCAGGGTGTTGTATTGTTTGATTCCACTGCCAGTCTTGATCTGTGACCATATGGGCTTGATTAAATTGTTGTATTTTGCCCCACTGCTAGAGTTCACTCTTTTTTGTGTGGGATCATTGTTCTGGTATAGAGCATCTGATTTTATTAATATTTCTTTGTAATGTTCATAATCTTGATCTGTATAGCTGCCAGGCCTTTTCCTAGTCATCAGTTCCCACAACCCAGGCGTGCCGGGATATTTAACAAAACCACCTTTTTCTCCGAGACGAGATTCTGAATAAACAATTATATCATCCCCCATAAAAGTTACTCTGAAATTGCCAATTCTATGTATGATGCTGCCATCAAGCTCTGTGTCGGCATATAAGCCAAACACCTCATCTTTATTGTCTTTAGGTGTGGTTAAATATTTTTGAGCAAGAAGACCCAATTCAATAGGATCCTGAGTAGCTTCAATTCTTCTAGGAGCAACAGGACTAGGTGTATGAATACTGGAAAGTGGGGTGAATGGATAATCTAATATGTTCCTTGCAGCTACAGGTACAAGCTCTGTGATCAAATCTTGATTTTGCTCTGTAACAGTTTTGATATTCTTACCTAAATTATTAATAGCATCAATTACAGGCTGTTCTGTTTGTTTGTGTTTTTCATAAATTCCCCGGTTCTCTGATTTCCATCCCTTAAATCTTTTTACAAGATAATCTCTTAACTTAAGATCATCAATGATTGGCCTTTTCATGGTTATTTATATATGTTTCAACGTCTAGAAAATCGTTGATTTTATTTCTGTATTTGCCAGTATTAGGTGTTCTTGTCATATCAATTGTGACAAACCCATAGCTGTCCTGGTTCCAGCACTTGCTGCAAAACTTGGAAAAATCATTGTAGCTCAAGTCCCCACCTACATATTCATCATGTATGTGTTTGAGGTTGGTATGATCTTGATGAAACACACATATAAAATTGCTGTTGTCTCGGATCAGCTGCTTCGGAATTTTAGAAAAAGTCTGTGCCAGGTAGAAGCAATCAATGTTTTTGTGCCGCCCCTGTGTAAAGAAATTTCTAACCTTGTTTTGATTATCCAATATAATATCATCAAACACAACAACAGAATTATCGAGACATTCGTGAAGTGGCTTAACATCTGGTTCAAAAGTGGCAATATCCAATCCATCATATAGCTTCATCAGCTGCTGATATTTTAATTGTTCCAAGCTCTTTGAAAAGACATACAAGTGCCTGTTTTTCCAGTCTAACCAGTTGGGTGCCAATAAAAAATTATCAACCATTAGTGTAGTTTTACCACAAGCAGATGGCCCAACAATAAGACACCTAATATTATCAGGCAGCAAGTTGCCATTTCTCTTATTCTGCTGTTCAGGTTCTGGCAGCCTTTTTATAACATCCCAGGTGCTCATATTATTATTTTGTTTGCATCGATCCAGCTGTTTTCCGGATGACCCAGCCATTTGACAAGTAACTTGTTGCCTTTTCTGCGGATGATTTTTTCTATGAGATATGTGTCAGGCTGTTTAGTTTTGCTGAGCTCTTGTTCATAGAATCTGCCTTTGAGAATTTCTCCTCGGTGATCTTTTATTATATATGTGTTAAGGGTCCCGGGTTTAACTTGAACCACTGTAAATAATTCAGTGCTCCAGTTTCTTGTAAAGCCTCTTTTGAATAAGTGCTTATATTTGCTGATTCTTACTTGATCACCTACCCTGTATTTGGCCTTTCTTGTTGTTGGCTGGTATCTAGGATAATAAACAGTCCTGGTCAATTTTTGCTCATCAGATGAAGTTACTTCAGAGGGTTTCATGTTGATTGTGGAATGGACCGAGTTGTTATATTTATGTAGAAGTTCTGGAAGAATATTAATCCATTTATAATTACCTTGGAGGGTAAATTGTTTATACATAAGATTTTTTAAGGTTCTGTTGAATCTCTCTACAATTGAGGCTTTGAGATCACTGTAACTCGAGTAATGTTTTATTGCCTGGCTTTTAATAAATTGTTGAAACACTGAATTATAAAATTCTTTGCCATTATCTGTTTGCAAATAGCGAGGGGATCTTCCTGAATGATTGATGATTGTCCTGATGGCTTCTGTAACACATGTTCCAGTCTTGGATTTGAGTGGCACAGCCCATGCAAATATTGAAAATGTGTCTATCACAGTGAGTAGATACTTGTAGCCCTTGTTGATTTTGTCTAAGTTTTTCAACTGTCCAGTTGCCATTTCAATCAAGTCGCTCTGCCATAAATCATCTATGCCCTTTGTGACTACTGGGAGTCTCTTATAATTATGCCTGGCTTGTCTGTGTAATTCATCAACAATAATTTGTCTAGACATAATATGTAAACAAGAATATTGCAACTATAGGGTGTTCAGCAGCTGAGACTGCAGGATTTTCTAAATATAATTTGTCCCCTATTTGTATTTTAAATTCCAGAGAGCCATCATCTTCAACATATGCTGTTTCTAATGTATTGGGGTCTGTAAAATCCTCCAACTCTACACTGGTGATTTTTGGTTTGTTGTCAGCATTTGTTATTGATAAGGTGGGGTAGTGGTGTGCCTGTGGCTGATGCCAATATTTGATCTTGATTGGTCTCAATGTGCCCCCAACAAAAAACTGGTAATAAAATTGTGCAGGGGACAGCTTATATATTTTGCCACCTGGTGTAAATGGAGAATCATATTCTTTGTTGGGAATGCTGTACAATTCAAGAATTACTGTATGTTTTGGATTCTCGATTATGCCTGTTATTTCCTTTTCTGCTGTGAGCAATCTGCTTGTTACAGATTCAAGGTGCTTATTGATGGTCCTAACAACATCATCATGGCCTGGCTTGATTTTTATGTCCACAATAAGTTTCTTGTATTGTTGCACAATCTCTTGAAGCTGGGTGGCAAAAACAGACAGAGCATTTGCTTGATTGGATTCCATAGTCCCTAGCTGTTGCTTGATATTAGCTACAATTTGTTGCAAATTTTCAACAACTGCCAATTTTGAATTTTGAGCAGTAAGATCATGGACCTGTCTTCTGATATCCTCAAACAGGGCATGCAGTTCATTAATATGTTGATTGGTTGGTAGAGTGGCAACTGTCTGTGTGAGATGTTTGATCTCTGTCTGGATATTCTTGATATCTTCTGATTTCAATATCCTATTCACTGCCCTCTTAATATTTTTAAGTTCCTGTGATGTAGGAAGATTTGATACTGTATTTTGCAAAAATTCAAGTGCCAATTTTACATTGTTTAATTCAGATGCATCAGCCACATTTTGCATAGCATTTTGGAGCAGGGTTATATCTGCCTGAGAGGGTGTTGATCGTTGTAAAATTTCAAGTTTTGTTTGGATATCATCTATCAAGTGATGAAAATGAGATAGCTCAGATTCAGTGTTGAGGTTTTCAAGCTTTGTGATCTGTTGCTGGACACTAACAAGAGTATCTACAATCCCGGGCAGGCGAGTTTCTTGTACATTTGCCAAATCACTTTGCACTGCTGCTATTGTACCTTCAAGATGGGTTATGGTACTTTGAATTTTTCCAAAATCTTCATATGTCTCAAGTTGCAGCTTAATGTTTGCTACACTCCGAGTTATTGCATTCAAAGCATCAGAAGATGGCAAATTGTTCATAAAATTTTCAAGTGTCTCAATTTTTTCTTTAACCTCGGCTATGGCATTGTGCAGAGGATCCAGATTAGGTATCTGGAGTGATTGAATCTGTTCTTTCAGAGTGGAAATGACTAGATCAAAATCTTCTTGTGATTTTATGCTTTTGACAATTGTTTGGAGCTGTGTCTGGACATTATTTATCTGCTCTTCCAATTGCTGTTTCAATTGCTCAGAGTTGGTAGCCTGGGTCTTAAATTTGGCTTGAAGAGCTGCTACAGCTTCTTCTAAACTTTGAAAATTATCTAATGTTGCCAGATCAGTATATTTCTGAAGCAGCAATTTGAGTTCTGAATCAATTTTTAGAAGAGGGTCCATGCATTGTGATTGTAAATTTGTAATTTCTAATTGAAGACTGGCATTGAGTGTGGTTTGTAAAGCTTGTAAATCACTTCTTAATTTTTTGACTCTGACATCAAGCATCAGAATCTCATCACTGTGATCTTCATGTCTTGTATGGCCAAATATATCATTAGGCATTTTCTTTTAATGGTTATTTATTATAGAGTATCTGATTCTTAATTCTATAAAAAAGGGTATAAGCTTGTCATATGATCCAGGGACCTCAATATATAAGCAGTCACCAGCAGAAACAGTATATACAGTGCCAGAAATCATGTTTGAGTGCTTAATTCTGTAAATATTTCTCCCTACTGAAATCTTGACATCACCCTCAGGGGTTGTAATAAATTGCAATTGCCCACCTACAGGTAATTGGTAATGATTTAAATTATTGTTAAATATGTACAATGTTTTACCTGTTTGTTCATCAACATCTGTAAGTATGCTGTTCAGATGAATAATTAACAAGCCACTCAGTTTAGACATTACAGATTGTAAATCAGGAGAGGCTTGTGGTATTGGCAGGTCCATAATAGCTTGTTTTTTGAACCCAAATAAGTTCATAGGCATGTTTATTTATTTCAAATCATGCTCTGTAATTGGGCATTGTTTCCCACTTTTCAAATCACAATGACCCCATGGTAAAGTATGCATGCCACATGATAAAATGCATCTCTTGTCATCATGTGGGTCCAGGGCCACTTTTCTTACAACATTGCTAGTCAGCAAGTGATTCTCACTCTGAATTCTATTTTCTGATGTTCTGATTGAATTCTGTGATTTGATGCAATTTTTATAATCTTCAAATTCAAGATCTTTTTCCACAGTAACTCTGCCAACGCCCTTGGCCTTTTGACAACAGCACTACATGTTTTAAAACTGTACACCTTGGCACTTAACCCAGCAAATTCCACAATAACATCACCAAGTGTCTCATCTTTTAACTTGCCAGGCACCTTTTTGTTGTGGGGTTGAATTCTTGTATGTTCACTGGTATCAAAATATTGAAACAATTCAGGCTGTGACATATCTTGATAAACATCTTCTGTTTGAATTTCAAGAATAAAACTATCCGTGTCCATGTACAATAATTTTACACGATCACCATAAAAAGGTTTCAGCACATCATAATACAATATTAACATATGTAATTTGGACAATTCCAATATCACAGCCCCTACATAAATAGGTTTATCAAATTTGATCTTTGTTTTCATCATGTTGAAAAGTGCCATGTGCTCATCATAAATTCTTCTGTAATTGAAGTTGGGCTTTGCAACCAATTTTTTGCTCCGGCTGGGGTCAGTAATTATTTTAACATCGGTATGTTTTCTGACATTTTCAATTGTTTTGCCATACACTGAATTCACCATCAATTTAAACAAGCCCTTATCAAATTGGCTCTTTGCAGATGTTCGAAGCTCTGTGTTTGTGTCAATATATGGTTTCAACCATCTTGAGTGCCTGAACCTCAAGACTTTGCCAACTTTGGTTACTTGAACACCATGTTTCATCAGGAACTGGAGGTTTTTGTAATATATGACATAACCCTGTTTTGGCTCCAGAGTCATCATGAGCTTCTTCTGTTTAGAGCCAGGTGAGCACTGAACCTCGGGAATTGGGGGCAGATCAGAAAATTTGTTGTGCGAATCATCAGGAATTATCAGATCAACCTCTAAGAAGAGGCCATAGTCACTGTCATCAAAATCCTTAAGATCTTCAATATTGAAATTTTCAACCCATTCAAGCTCTGCATATGGCAATTTATCCATCATAGCATGACCATAGAGGTTGTTTGCATCCACATAAAGTATATAATTTGATGGCCGTGCTGGATCATAATCAGGCATATATTTGTTATTTGCTCTGGCATATCTCTGGGAACATTGCACCATCCCCCCTCTTATACCTTTCTCCATAAACAGATACGTATCTTGATCTTGGATCAGATCCAATTGCATTTTGGTGTTGAAAAACATTGCGGCCCATGCTAGGCCCGGGGCACTGTAAAAATACACTGGGTCCAGTCCATAATTTTGCATGGAAGATTTTCTGAATGCTTGCAATATATCAGCTAAGAGGGTGACATCAAGTTTCAAATATGCCATGTGATAATCACCAAATGTCTTGCATTTTAAATTGTTCCACATTAACTGAGCATGGTGATAATCTTCATCAGTGATTCCAGATCCTCTGATTCTGCTATAAAATGCTTCTTGTGGTGGCAGGGAACACTCATCAAATTTAGAAAAATCTGTAACATAGTCGTATGGATATACACCCTTCCGCCTAATTAATTTCAGGTCCTGATTTGGAAACGAGGCACGTGTGATTTTCAAGTCATCATCAGATAATTGATTTGCCAGTGTAGCCAGGCCAGCAGATAAAAATCTGTAAGAATCAAGAAATCTTATGTGAATAGAAACACCATCAACTTTAATTATCTTGCTAATAGATATATATTTTTCATCATTTTCAGCTAAAATGTTTAAATTCTGCTTGTCAAACCCCTCGTATCTGATCAAATGATGGAAATCATAATTGGATGCTCCATGGCAAAATATGGGGATAAATCTTGGTCTCTTGATCTTAATATTACAGCTATTACACAGGGCCTGTTTATATCGACCATCTGTATGAGAATGGTGATGAACCTTGATATTTGTATCTGAAAATTCACAATCACATACCGGGCATTTTTCTGCATTGTTGAAATCTTCAATCTGTTCCTCTGTTAAAGGCAACATAGGCTTTGATTTTAATAAGATGTTAGATGCTATGTCACGGCACTCATTTTCTATTCTATGTGCAAATATTTTGATGGCATCTGGTCCCATGTATGAGTATGGCTCACTAGCTACACCATCCTGTACAACCACATAACAAAAGCTGGAAGGTTCATGTTGCTGGTACGGTGTAATTGCAGATTCTTCTGGATCTGGGCTACAGAATGCAAAAGGATTGAGGTTCGATTCAAAATCACAGACAATATATACAGGGTGTTCCAACAAGGCTTCATACTTTTTGAATTCTGCTTTTTCACTTGGATTGGGCATTACCATATGAACAGGTTTATGGTTGCCACAGTATTTCAGATGCTCAATTAACTTGTTTTTAGCAATTTCTGCATTCTCTTCACAAACACCATTCACCATTTTTCTACCATCAAATTCAGTTAAACATCTTCTGCACAACTTAAATATTTTATGAGTTTTGTCTAGTTGTGTTCTCACTAAAGCTTCAAGATTATGTATCAGAGTGTAATGGTATGTATCATCCCCTTCAATTAAGAGCAGATCAATTGGAATAGCAGATTCATCATCAATTGTACTGATTCTGAGAGGTGCTATCGGACAATTGCCAGTGGAACAAGTAAATACATTAATAGATAATTGTTTGCCATCGATGTGCCTGGCCCTTTTTTCAAATTTATCAATATTCTGAACAGACATTGGATATTCCAAACCCTCCATTACATCGTCAAAATCATATTCATGCTGTTTGTAATAACTTATTCTCTGAGGATTCCTTGAAACTGGATACAAAGCAGCTAATATACACCACAAAAAGCATTTCTGGTCGGTGTTTTTTATATTGACCACGGCTCTTTTGTTTTTGATATTAGCAGGCAATGGCAGATATGTAGATCCTTGTAATGGGCTGAATTCAGAAATATTAACATAGAGCTTGTGTGATGAACCGCATAGGCTCCATCCTGACTCTTTTGCTGCAAATTCAGAGTGTTTGATGTTCAATTGATTTATCAAGCTGCTTATTATTTTGTCTGAATTTGTATTTGAATATACCGATACAGTTTCTGTTACGTGGGGGTGTGTAAATTTTGTACCGTCTGGTTTCTTATATTGTACAAACAATTTGAGGAAGAGCTTATAAGAGCCATTTTGTGCATTTAGAATTGCCTGCACATCAGGATTTACACTGTTCAAAAAATTATTAATGCCACATCTTGGCTCTGATACAAACCGGTAATCCCTAAGTTGGGTATTAAAACTGCTATATATGGGTGCATAGCGTGGCTGCTTTGCAGGTGAAGCATTAACAGGTGCTTCGTATTTTCTTTTCAGACCAGAAGTAGATGGTTGCAGGGGCAATACTGATGACTGTACATAAGAATTACACTTATGCCATTTGTAATATGCCTTGCTTAATATTTTATGGCATCTTGGACATATTTTCATGGCCTTTCTGCATTTCTTAGAGTCACAAATACAGCAATGCCTAGCCCAATGAGAACTAGATATATTTTTATTACACTGATTGCAATATTTTTGTTTTGGCATTTTTTCTTGTTGTTTATTATATAAGATTTTCTGGGCTTCAATTCCAAACTTTATACTTAATAAAAATATCAGTTGGGTTCAGCAGTTAATGGCTGAGCTGGTGCTTTTATACCCAAACAACAGCAGTAACTAGGTTTTGGTGATAGTTTTGCTGATGTACAACATACAAACCTCAACTGTTTATCAGCTAGCAGTGAATATCTTATGTGTGGGCAGTTGCATATATTTCAATCTTATATCAGGACTCGAACCCAAAGCCTCTGATTACAATGCCACAATATTAATACGTCTCCAAATGGAATATGCCCACATTTTACTGGGTTCTGAGACCCTTATGCAGACAAAATTGGATTTTGAACTGCCTTAATATTTTCCAAGTCTTTGCCTAGGCTCATATTATCAGAATAGAATTGCTTTCAGCACGAGGGGGGTACAGTTCATTGCCACTGTGTGAAAATATGTTTTTATCTCAATAATCTTTGTTACACTTTTACATGTTGCATGTTGCATGTACATGACCCCTTCAGTGAATCATACAGAAAAATCATTAATGCTCCCTTCTAGCATGTCTCTTGCGTGCCGGCAAAGCACGCAAACAATTAATTATGCTTACCCGCTCTTCTCCTATTGTATTGAGGAGGTGGTTATAAAACATAAGAAAATAAGAAAATTCAGTTTTTTGTACAATATATTATTGTAAAACACTTTTTACCAGGTTTTCAGATCTGGGAGTTGTATATCAACTATTCTCAAAATCTCACTTGTGGACATATTATTTTGCCACATGTTTTCAATCTTAAATATTTTATGAGGACTCGAACCCAAAGCCCCTTGTTTACAAGACAACAATATTAACATTTTGCCATCAGGAGAGGCTTTACATTTTATGAGGGCTCAAACCCGAGCCTTTTGCTTACAAAGCAACAATATTAACATTTTGCCATCAGGAGAGGCTTCACATTTTATCAGGACTCAAACCCAGAGGCCTCCTGATTGCAAGGCAATAAAAACCATGGGGCTATGCACCACACTCCACTGGGCCTCAGAACCCAGTAACTATAAGCTTTATATTAATATACATGGCAGAATCAATCTGAGCTACACTAGAATTCAATTCCTGGGATTTTGACAGAAAAACACACTATAAGCAATAAGATCATATGGGAACTTGGCATAATTTTAAGTATAAGCAAATCTGTCTGAGAGGCTTTCACCCTTTCTACACTAGAATTCAAAATTCTTAAAATTAAGAGCATATCACACTGGAAGAATTGGGGTATAGGCCCCTCTTGGCATTGTCTTAAGTATGGGTAAATCTATCTGTTGAGCCCTCGCCTTTTCTACACTAGAAATTCAGAATTTCTTAAAAATCAGAGCATATCACACCTGAAAAATTGGGGTATAGGCCTCTCTTGGCTTTGTTTTAAGTATAAGCAAATCTGATTGTTCAATCAAATAGCCTCGCCTTTTCTACACTTGTAAGTGGTGCTTATAGTACCACAAATACTACTACTTACGTAATATCCCCCCCCCCCACACACACACACAACAAACAACAAATGCCATAATGTCTTACGCACAGAACGTGCGTGTCACTGTACACCAACTGAAGATATCACTTTCACCACACAAAGGGTGTGGGGTGCAATACCAAAAGTGTTCTCACTGGGATTTGCCGAGGGCGATAATCACAGACGGTTTTCAAAATGTCTGCCGTTCACTGCTACGCAGAGATGATAGCGACGAATCAAGGATTGTCGAGTACGAGCAAACAAGCCAGGTGTATCTGTTACCGTCGCGGCGGTGACGTTGATGCGAGCAACGAGGTCCTCAGCTGATGTGACAGGTGTGTCGTATACGAGGGTTTGCATTTCTCACCAGAAGAAAAAAATCGAGAGGGTTGAGATCTGGCGACCTCGGTGGCCAAGGCACAGGCTCATCCCTACCAAAGAACCTATTGCGAAACACGTCATGCAGGAAATGTTGTACATTATGATCGAAATGAGCTGGTGCTCCATCGTGTTGGTACCACATTTCTTGCCGCAGTGCCAAAGGTACGGTCTCCAACAGTTCATGCAGAACCTCACTAAGAAATGCATGATACGTGCGACCATTCAGGCGAACAGGGAGAATGTATGGTCCAATTAAATGATCATGTACTATCCCGCACCACACATTCACTGAAAACCTGTGCTGGTGATGGGCCACAAAAAGTGCATGTGGGTTGTCAAAGTCCCAGACATGACTGTTTCTACTATTGAAGACATCCATCCTGGTGAAAATGGCTTCATCTGTCCACAATACCTTTGCCCCGAAGTGGGGGTTTGTGTCCAGCTGATGCAACAACCATTGGCAAAACTCCATACGAGGGCGAAAGTCACGAGGTAACAGTTCTTGTACTTTCTGCAGTTTAGAAGGGTGTATTCCTTCCTCTGACAACACTCGCCAAACATTAACATGAGACGTGTTTCGTGCCCGAGCGAGCACGCGCGTACTGGTGCCAGGATGTTCTGCGACAGCTGTTAACACATCTTCTGCAAACTGATGTGTGCGTACACTTCGGGGTCTTCCAACTTCTTTCCGCGGTGGTAACACTGACCCTGTTTCACGCAGTCGACTGTCCACTACCTGAAAGAAGGCGTGAGACGGTAAACTTCTATGTGGAAAGCGTTCTCCATAAAGACGCCTTGCCTCACGGCTATTACCACGTGCCTCCCCACACATGAGATGCATGTCTGCTAGCTGCTGGGTCGTATACGCAGCCATCTGTGTAATAGGGAGCTGGAACTGGAAAGAATCGTTTTTGTTTAACACTGGCACACTGCACAAATTGGCCGTATCACCGTAAGAACAGCACAGACCAATTGTTGCGATACTTGACTTGCCCACTCCACCACGTCAACTTCTTTCAATACAACATACTAGCACTCTTCAATGTGTATGACAACCTAGAGCGAACTGCTGATCATATCGCAGAACCTGCAACACGACTGGGACGACTGCCGGATAGAACCAACCCTTCGAGCTCCTCTCGAAGGAGCAGTCATGCAAGTCAAATAAGACTACGAGAGCCAGACTTGCAAACTTGCCTGCGCAGTGCTTTCAAATCTAGTCTCTTTTACGTCACAGTGATCGCGTGCGAACACTTTTGGTATTGCACCCCACATCCTTTGTGTGGTGAAAGTGATATCTTCAGTTGGTGTACAGTGACACGCACGTTCTGTGCGTAAGACATTGTAGCATTTGTTGCTTGTTGTGTGTGTGTGTGGGGGGGGATATTACGTAGTTGTCGCGTGTGAAAATACACGTTGCCGCAATCATCTGATATTGTGTTTTTCTTTCCCTCCTCCTGGTGGAGTAATGTGTCTCTCGTCTGCCACATGACATGATTCGTTCATTCCTCCTCGTGGGCCTCCCCTATGGCGCAGTGGTAGCGTCATTGCCTTGTAATCAAGGGGTCCCGGGTTCGATACCCGGTGGAGGCACAAGTGGTTCGGATCCCACTTTAAACTGTAGGTCCAGTCCCGATTAGCCTTACTGTGCATAAAGTGGACTTAAAACACCAACTCAATCAATCAATCAATCGTTCATTCCTCGCGTGTAACTGGGGTATGCAACCGTGCTCAACTTTTCGGATTTTGTGTTTCGTGCTCATGTTTTGATGTTTGAGGTCGGGATGTGTTTTTCCTGTAACTATACCACGTTTTGACTGCTTACAGCGCCATTTTTACCCTGGTGGCGAGAATTGGAATTAGTTTTTTTTTTCATAATTCGCGAGCGCATTGCTTCATTAGCATGTCTACGAAGTTTCAGACTGCTACTCTCATTACAGCCCGTGCTTTACCACTCTGAACACGGTTAATTTAATTATAACCACCTGGTACATAGCTACTTTTGTACTTTTTTGTACAAGGGAAATAATTGTGTAATTTACTACGTACTGGAAAGTATTGTTCTGTGCACCTAAGGAAAGTTTCTAGTGGCTTTGCCTAAACCTAAATTCGCAACGTAAATATGTAACTAGAAGGGAGCGGGGTGGGGGGGGGGTGGACTCCAGCATCTTTCGATAAATAACAGTTACCTTTTTTTATTTTTGTCTTCAGCCTGTCTTTCGACTGGGCAGTCAATTTTAGGTGACCGTAGCACTATGAATCCCATTCATTACAAAAGATGACATCACATGAGCTAGAAATTTTCTTCATCATGTTTCAGAGATCGAAAATGTAGGGAAAAGGATCAAGATAGTAAAAAACTACCGAAATATGTTGTTTTACGTAAAGTAAATTTGCACATATGTAAAATATGTAATATCCTTGCAAATATCTAAAAATATGTAAAATTAAACTTATGCAACATTATGTCATATATAATTCGTTGAAAATTTTCCTGTTCAAGGTACGCATATGTATCTAAAAAGGAATGGAATATGTAATTACATACAAATCCGTGCTCTACTTATTACCTATACTAATTTATTCAGCGAAGATTCCAACAAAGGAAATTACATGATACCCAATAAATGTTAGCACTTGTGTTTATAATTTATTTCTAATAAAGGCAGTTACGCTGAATTATTTATGCACAATAAGATATTAAACGATGTATACCTTTTAATATAAAAATACATGTATATTACCTAAAATGCATTGTCCAGAATATTTGATTTTTGAGCTGTTAAAAGAGATTGTACGAATATATCAAATAACTTGCATACAGTTTAGCTAGAATTGTTAAGTACACTGTCTCCTCTTTTGTGTGTGGCATATCGTGGTATGGAAATTTCTAAAAATAAAATAAAATAAAATCTTTGGAAAAATAAATGTCCATTGTGACCCTTACTTTGAATTGGCAAATTATGTATTCATGTATGAGAAACATCTCATGTCTTTGTTTATTTTTCGAGTTGTTCGAAGTCTTTTTACTATTTTCCCTTTGGAGCAGTTATTTACCCCTCCTGTTGAAAGATGTCTGGGACTGTTTCGTTTATTATTATTTTAGTGTCACGACTTAGATATATATATATATATAATAAAATCGAAAACCAGCGTTAATTACCTATTCCGTAATAATCAGCAGCATTGAAGGAGAACCACGTCGCATTGGCTGTTGCAAATGCTGCTCCCCACGCGATCTACTGTCCCGTAAATAAATTACTAATGCAACACTCAGCAGAGTAAGTTAAATTGAAGGAATCTTCGGGAGAGTATTCTTGTGTCAATAAAGCCAACATACTGCCACTTTGGAAAGGACTAAATGGTGAGAGAGTTCTTTCCAAACCTGTTTCAGCCATATTACAGTAATTTCCATCATTCTTACAGTTGTCCCGATTATCCTCTCTGTGCATAAAATTTCCAGTTCTTAAATTGCATCATAAACTGCATCTTTGCAGGCTAACATAGGTGGCGATACTCATGTCCAAAGTGTAATAAGTAACTTCAAAGCAGTGACGCTTAGTTTGCTTCCTGTTTAATACAGCGAGTCACTTATGTAAATTAGTTACGAAATTCTGATATTTTTCTATTACCTAGTGCTTTTTTCATTGTTAAAATTTCTTGCAAGCACAGCATCCAGATTCTCATTCGGATATTAGTATTCAATTTGCCAATTTAAAGCAAAGGCCGCGATGGACCCTTATTATATAATATATTAGATAAGTAATAACATTATGTTTCTAATGTGTTTTGGGGTGGAGGCAGATTTCTGAACTTTAGAGTTATAAAAGTTGCAAAATCGAACAGACAACAACATTGTAAGCTTTCTGCAAACACCAAACAATAATTATAACCTGTCTTACTCTATATAAGGGTAAGTAAGTGTTATTTTGAAGAAAAAAGCCCCGCACCCTTCATAATAAACACTGCACTACTGCGCACCCCTAGATGCTTTATCTGGTGGCTCCTTGTCTGCGTGAGAAGCTTGTCTTGTAGCTATTACAAGTAACCAGGGTGACTGTGCATCTAAACTATTCATGAACATCATAGAGAACTTAATTTTTTTTAAATAAAAAAAATGGATATTGAAATTTTGCAAATACTTACAGCTCCTTGGAGCCAGTGATGGGATTTGATTGTCGTTACATGGTTACAGCTGTAGGCATCAACAATACCAAATTATTACTTCGACATTGTTGTGCGCCTGGAAGATGAATGTTGATATCAAATGCATCCTTTTAGGCTCTTTAAGTCAATCAATACGGTGAGGATGAATGATGCTATGCCAGATGAGCAGGGAAGAAATCCTTACCAAAATCAGCTATCAAAATGCCATGGGAATGCTTAAAAAATCTTATAACATTTTAATTGGAGATATTAACATACACGCAAATATTCAACTTAGCACCTGATTTAGTATTTATCATTGATTTCGCACAAAAAAATATACAGAGCATTCCCTGACATTCGCTACGAGACTCGGCGGCAAGCAGCCCGGCGTCAGAGCTTGTGTTTCCCGGTGAACGGTCACAGTCGCACGCTACAGTCTGTTTTTCTCGCCCTCCCTGCCTTCGCTCACTTTCCCTTTCTGTTGACGTTGCAGGCTGACGCCAGTATAATCCTCCCTCGGAAGTTGTGTTGTGTCGTGTCCGTGTGTTGAAGATTGTGGCACCACAAAAGTTTACATTACAACAAAGGATTTATCTTGTCGAGTGTTACTTCGGAAAGAGGGATTCTGGAGAAGTGCGACGACGTGTTGCAACGAAATTTTCTGGTGTTCCCGTTCCACATAGGACCACTATATTAAACCTTGTAAAAAAGTTTAGAGTAACAGAGTGAGTTCTGAATAAAAGTGGAAAGAAAAACCCACGTGTACTTACTGAGGAAAAACTCGATGAGATAGGACAAAGGTTAGGACAGTCTCCTCGGAAATCTATCCGCCGCCTCTCAGAAGAAACGGGTGTTTCAAAAACCACAGCATTTAGAGCCCCTAAAATTCTTAAATTTAAGCCCTACAGAGTGACAATAGTGCATGAATTATTGCCTAGAGATAATGCGAGTCGTGTGATTTTTTGTAACTGGGTTTTACAAAGTGTTGCCGATGGCATTGTGGATCCGAAATTTACTATTTTCACAGATGGAGCATGGTCTCAGTTACATGGCCATTTTATAACGCAAGACAATAGATACTGGTGTACAGAAAATCCTCATTTCAAACATGAAACTCCTTTACACGATGAGAAGGTTGGCGTATGGTGCGCTATAACTGCACATAGGATTATAGGCCCTATATTGTTTTACGATACAATCATTGGTGACAGATACAGAACACAAATACTCACCCCATTTTTTGAACAGTTAACCGATATTGAGTGTCAGAGTGCTTATTTCTAGCAGAATTCAGCAACTGCCCATACAGCAGACGAAACATTGAATTTGATAAAGGACATTTTCGAGGACAGGGTTATTAATAGAGGATTATAGCCCTCTAGGTGAGTAGAGGGATTGGAGGTGTTCAAACCAATACTTGGTACGAGACCTCTTATTTTTATTAATTTAAGCACAATGGAAAAAACTATTTTGACGATGTTTTTGTTGATTTTATACTATTGCAAATCTGTGAATTTTCATCTCGTACTTCGTACGAGTGTCATAATTTCTTTCGACGTGTGGATCCAGGGCTACTTTTTTTTTATTCGTTGTAATCTCATGGTTTGAGCTTTGTATTCTATTATCCTCTCGAAGTATCCTCGACTGTGAAGAAAGGCAATGAATATAATCCTGGAATGTTAGTTTGTTTTCCACAGTATCTTTGCATGTTCCTTTTGCTTTCTTCGTGACGCTGCTTTCTGTTTTGAACGTATACATCTTCGAACGCAAAGCAGCGAACTCAACAATAATATCATCGTTGCACTCATCTTTTAATTTGCCGAGAACCTTCTTGTTGTGGGAAGGAATTCCAAATCCGTTAGGTTGAGGGTAGGAAGAAGTGTCGAAATACCCAAGCATGGAAGGATGTTTAAGATCTTCGTAGAGGTTAGGTGGTCGTATGTCATAAATAAAACTATCGGTGTCTATGTACAAAATTGACAGCTTATCATTATAGAAAGGTTTCATAATATTATAATGAAATTCGAACATGTACAGTTTCGACAAGTCGAGAACTGTTCCACAAACGTAAATAGGTTTTCTGAATTTTATCAATTTTATATCTAGATTAAAAAGTGTTAAATTCTCGTTGTAAATTTTTCGCGATTTGAATCTAGGATCAGATACTAATTTTCTACATTTATTGTTATCTGAAACCAATTTTATGTCTACATGCTTTCTGACGTTCTCCATCGTTTTTCCATAAACGGCATTATTCATTAGTTTATAAAAATCTTTATCTCATTCTGAAATGGCAGCTTTTCTGTGTCTCGTGTTGGTCTCAATATAAGATTTTAACCATGGAGAGGGTTTGAACTTGAGAATTCTTCTCACATTTACTACCTGAACACCCTTCCCAATCAAAAACTGGAGATTCTTGTAGTGGACGACATATCTCTCTTTTCTCTCCAGTGTTAACATAAGCTTGCTTTGATTAGAATCAGGTGGACATTTAATTTCGGGAGCCGGAGGTAAATCGGAAAAAAATATCATGCAAAGTATTTGGCAACGAACAGACAAAATTCACGATCGTCGAAATAATTAATATCAATTGAAATGGGATCTATCCACTCGAATCCTCCGTAGGGAAGTTTTTGTATCATTGCAAATCCGTAGAGATTGTTTACGTCAGCGTAAAATATGTAATTCAAAGGTCGATTTTCATC
This sequence comes from Lepisma saccharinum, assembly GCF_977018435.1. Classification (NCBI taxonomy): domain Eukaryota; kingdom Metazoa; phylum Arthropoda; class Insecta; order Zygentoma; family Lepismatidae; genus Lepisma; species Lepisma saccharinum. The sequence continues at coordinate 2,513,369 of NC_139237.1, forward strand.
GTATTGATTCTCAGACATGTGAATATTGTTTGCCTTTGCGTATCTCTGCGAGCATTGTACCATCCCCCCACGCATCCCCCTTTCTATAAAAAGTAACATGTCTACATCCGATATCAATTCCAACTTGATCCTGGTCTGGAGCAACATAGCAGACCACGCCAAACCAGGAAGACTGTAGAAGTATGCTGGATCTAATTTATAAATATTTATTGCTGTTTTTCTGAATACCTAAAAAACATCAGCAAGTATTATTATGTCTAATTTGAGATATGCATCGTGATAATCGCCGAGAGTATTGCATCTCAATTCCTTCCATATTAATTTCGCATGTTCGTATTCTTCATTTGTAATTCCGGTTTTTTTCAGTTGACTAAAGAATTCTTTTTGAGGTGGGAGAGTGTCATCGTCAAATTTAGATTCATCGGTTACATATTCGTAAGAATAAATGCCTTTACGTTTAATCAGTTCTACGTGTATGTTGGGAAAACTAGCTTTTGTAATTTTAAATTGTTCGTCAGTAAGTTTACTCGCTAAAGCATCGAGACTTGGCGATAGGAATCTAAAAGAATCTAGAAACCTCATCTCTATGATTTCATTCGTTCCTGGAATTTTAACTTTCTTACTTATAGAAATATAACGTTCTTCGTTTTGAGCAAGAATATCTATTTTTTGCGTATCGTATCCAAGATTCCTAATTAAAAAATTGAAGTCGTAATTGGATCCATTGTGAAAAAATATTGGTACGAATTTATGCTTCCGGATTTTGAGGTTGCAGGTGTTACAGATTCCACTAATGTGAAATACTTTCCGATTCTCACCCGTAAAATGTTGATCACACACCGGACACGTTTCAATGTTATTGTAAGATTGAAGTTCATCACTAGATAATGGAATCATTGATTTCGATTGACATAAGAAGCTGCCAATGTTCTCAACCTCCTCCACCATCTTTTTAAAAAAGAGTTCAATAACATTCGGTCCGCGATATATATATATATATATATATATATATATATATATGGTTTATCTATTCTATCCTGCCACACAACAACATATCCAAAACTATTTGGATCATGAAGCTGGTACGGTGTTGTGGAAGAAAATTCGGGATCCGGATCACAATAAGACAATGGTTTGAGAAAAGCCTCAAAGTCAGCAATGATAATGGCCGGATGTTCCAACAAGGCCTTGTACATTTTAAATTCTTCGAATTCATTTGCTTTGGGCATCAACATGCGAGCCGGTCTGTTGACTCCACAGTAGACTTCATGTTCAGCAAGTTTTTGTTTGGCAATTTCTTGATTTTGGAAATGTTGGTAATTACGTCGGTCACGATCGTCGAATACGGTTAAACACCTTGGACAAACTTCGATGTGTGCATCAAGTTTGGTTGTTTGGCTTCTGACCAAGCCGGAGAGTGAACGAATTAGCGTGTAATGATGAACATCATCGTCAGCAATAAGAAGCAGATTGATTTCCACGGCTTCGTCATCAACAATATTAGTTAACCTAACGGGATGCACAAAATTCTTAACTGAAGTATACGAATATATATTTATAGCTAATCGTTTTCCTTCTTCATTTCGTACCCTGTTTTCAAACTTTGTTATGTCAGAAATAGCAACAGGGTATTCGATGCCTGTCATAGCATATTCAATCTCATCGATATATTTCTTATAGTGACTAACCTGTTCCGGATGATTTGAACCATGAACCGGGTGAAGCGCCGCTAAAATGTACCACATAAAACACTTATTGTCAGTGTTATGAATGTTCAGCACGGCTCTCTTATGCTGAATTTCTACCGGAAGTGGAACATAGCTCGAAGCAGAAAAAGGTGTAAATTTGTTTACATAAGCGATTAATCTGTGAGGACTTCTACATAAAGACCAACCTGATCCCTTAGCCTCGAATTCATCATGTTTCCTAATCAATTCACTAGTAAGATTAGAAAAAAAAAACATTCAAATTATCAATGTCTGCCAAATAAAGAACTTGGTTTTTCGTTTTGTGAAAAAAAAATAATTCTTGTACCATTGGTTTTCTCATATTTACAAATTAGATCAACATATACTTTTATGGAGTTGTTTTCCAGTTTATTTTTCAAAATATTTATGATAGATGTTTTAATTTCACTCAAAAAACTAGAAATATCACAACCTGGTTTCGAAGTAAAAAGAAAATCCAGGAGTTGGTTGTTGAATGCAGATCTAATCGGCTTTTGGTCATTAGACATCTTAATTTGTTTGGAAGTAGAAGCTTCAGTTTCAGGATGAACAATTTTTCTTTTCAATGTTCCATGCCTTGCAAATTTTCATGTGTTTACTTAAATTAGCAATGCTAATTATTTTTCCACATTGAGTACAAGGCTTAGTAGGTAACAAACGATTTATTTTCGAACCTGTTTCGCTACATCTTGCCCTATGCTTGCTAATATTAGTTTTGGAGATTAATTTCCCACAAATAACACATACGATGAAATTGGTAGATGACATTTTTTTTAATGTGCTTTAAGTAAATAGCAATAAGACGCACAATCAACTCAAAATTCAATAAGATTCTATTTACTAGAAAAAACACTTTTAAACTTACGATAATTGATAGAATGTAACTTAAAAACAATAGTTATATATTATATTTTTTTCAGCTCTGGTATTTATATATAAATTTTCTCGGGAAAAAATACAAAATTCAATACAAATACAAATTCATACAAATTCAATCTGTGTGAAAAACAATTTGAACCACCTTCAAAATAAAATAATTGTAGCTATTACGATAAAATTTTCAGCTATGATATTTATACAAAATTTCAGGAGACAAGTAAGTAAGGAAGTAAAATCTGATCACATCAAAACTCAATCTGATCGAAATTACTATGAAAAAAATCACTTGATACACTTTTTAAACTTAAAATAATAAAATAGTATGTAGCTTTAAAATAAATTAAATACTTAACTTTTAAGAAAAAATTATGAGGAGCACTGCAACAACACGTCCGTACTCATCAAACACTCTCACGATACTGACTGATCTGTAATGCAAAAACCCTGTAAGTAACCTAAGCGCGGACAGCGTTGAAAACATCCGAAACAGTAAGCCAATCAGAATACACCACATAATCGCATTACGTCATAACCAACCAATCAGAAAACAACACGTTAGATACGGGTCATCATAATATTGCGTAATAACTTGTTGCATAACACGATGCAATAATTTACCCATACGAGCTATCGCAATGTTGGGTAATAACTTGTTGCGCAATGTTGCATAATAACTTGTTGCGCAACATGATGCAATAGAAGTAGACCGGAAGTAAATTTGGGTGGGTGTTCGTGGGTGGGTGTGCGTGGGTGTTACGTACTTTAATTCGAAAGAAATTATGACACTCGTACGAAGTACGAGATGAAAAATCACAGATTTGCAATAGTATAAAATCAACAAAAACATCGTCAAAATAGGTTTTCCATTGTGCTTAAATTAATAAAAATAATAGGCCTCGTACCAAGTTTTGGTTTGAACACCTCCAATCCCTCTACTTAGGTCCCCCGATTTGTCAGCCTGCGATTTTTCTTTATGGGGAAATCTAAAAAATAAAATATACAAAGATAATCCCCACATCATCCGTGAGTTAGAAGAGAGTATTTTACGAAAAATCGGGAGAATTACACTAGACGAACTTGCATGTGTAAATGCCAATTTTCTTCGGAGATGCCAGGAATGTATTGTAGCAGAGGTTAGTACCATCTGTAGTGAAGGTTAGTACACAATATGAAAACTGTAATTCTAATAGCCGACTCTAGCGACTGTGTCGGATCCCGTTAACCGGGAAAGACAAGATCTGACGCCGGGCCGCTTGCCGCCGAGTCTCGTAGCGAATCTCCGAGAGTGCTCTGTACTATTGTTCAGAAAAAAAAAAAACATTAGATATAGTTATTCTAAATACTATGTGCAATTTTAATGAGAATAGTTCACCGGAAGCACCTAAGGATGTATTCCAAACTCCACAATGCATTATCGTATGTGTCACACGCTTTAATCCTTGATGGTTTATTAACACGATTGTTGGTTGCCTTCTAATCAAGCGGACCACGGGTTCGATTCGGTGGAGACACTTTAAACAGTGGTTCATATTTCATGGCGCATGTGCTTTTCTTGATGTCTGTCCCATGGGGAAAATGTTTCTGTATACCTCCAAAGTATGTCCCATGGGGAAAATGTTACTGTATACTTCCAAAGCATATCCAATGTAAACTTCGAAAATATGTCCAATGGGGAAAATGTTGCTATATATTTCAAAAGTATGTCCCATGGGGAAACTGTTGCTGTATACTTCCAAAGTATGTTACATTGGAAAATGTTTCTGCATACCTCCAAAGAATGTCCCATGGTGAAATATTTCTGTATACTTCCAAAGTATGTCCCATGGGGAAAATGTTGATGTATACTTCCAAAGTATGTTACATGGGGAAAATGCTTCTGTATACCTCCAAAGTATGTCCCATGGTGAAATATTTCTGTATTCTTCCAAAGTATGTCCCATGGGGAAAATGTTGATGTATACTTCCAAAGTATGTTATATGGGGAAAATGTTGCTGTATACTTCCAAAGTATGTTACATGGGGAACAGTGGCGTGGCGTGACTTTTTAAAAAAGTGTTACCGGCTATCAGTACGACATTTATGCCTGCTAGACGTTATTACCAGGGCTAGGAATTTTAGGTGAAAAAAATTGCCAATAAAGGTGCAAAAAAGGTGTCATTTTTTGTACAAAAATGGTGCTAAAATAGGTGCTAATTTTCAGATGTAAAATTTATTGTGAGCAGTGCATACATATATGATTCAACTTGTCTGGATAAACACATAAGAGTATTCTCTGGTTTTAAATCGTTTAATATAACTAAGCAAAGAAAATTCTCTGATACATTAGAAAGCGACATAAAGGAAAACATGCTTCTTCTTACTTGCTTAGAATTAGTCATCTAGAAAACTGTTAAAATAGATTACATTCAAAACTTCTATGTTCTTCTGAGTGAGGCTACATCTGCGGTCACTAAGCAGATACTTGTAAGTTGAAAAAGAACGTTCAACGTCAACAGACACAAGTTGTGCATATTTTGTTTTCAACCAGTAATCCACATCCTTGTTTGTTGCGACTTCTTGAACATCAGGGTTTTTGACTAAACTTTGTTCTAACTTCTCTTTCCGGACCCCTTGCAGCTTTCGATGCACATCCATCAAAACAGCCCACTGTGCTTCCTTTTCAGGGCACTGCTCCTCCAGTTTTCTGATTGCAGTAGTAAGAAAAGAGAAGCCATCAACAATATAGAGTTCATCTTGCAATTCCTGTTTAAGTGCAAGTTTTTTGGCTTTTTCTACAGCTGAGGAATCACTAGGCAAAGCATCTAAAAATTTCGATATTGTATGGAAATGATTGCAAATAAACACTGCAGCTTTTAACCATGTACCCCATCTAGTGAGGATGGGAGAGGCTGGTAATGGAAGTTTCGTAATTTCTACGTACTTCTGTATTCTAGGAGCCTTTTAACTTTTTTCTTAATGCCAGAAACAAATTCGTTCACATATGTATATTCATCTTTAAGAGCTTCACAAACTCGATGCAAAGCATGAACAATGCAGGCCACATGTTTTAAGTTAGGATACATATTCTTCAGATTAGAAAATGCAGCTAACATGTAAGATGCTTGATCTGTAAGAACTAACCACACACTATCATATTTTACGCCCTCCGGACACAATACAAAACATGCATCATTGAAACTTTGCATTACACTTGCATTATCTGTTTTGCCGAGAAAATAAGTTTGTAAAAGCATGGGTTTTAGTTGATGTCCATTGAGAGGTGCTACTAAAATGTTCAAAACGTACCTGTTTTGCCTATCTGTGGTTTCATCTAGTATGAAATACACTGGATGGTCAGCTACTACTTGCCTGATCTGCGAGCTTTTAGCTTTGTAAAGAGGTTGAAGGTAAGATTTCCTTAAGGTGCTCTCATCTGGAACTGACTTCCCAGTATATTTTTGCAAATATGATTTCATGAAAGGATTGTTAAGTTTCGAAAGAAGTATTCCACACGCTATAAATGTCCTTGCTGTCTCACTGAAAAATTCATTTGTATTTCTGGAACTCTAAGATGCAACACCTCACTAATGAATTGCTGTCGCTTCCCACCTTTACCATCTCATAGTTCTTTATTCCTGACGTGCTTCCCACTTTGTAGATGCTGCACAACCCGAGTGCATTGGTGTTTGTCATCAACAGCAATAGAAATATCACACACATCACACCTCAGAACAGATCCATCACTCCGAATGCCATCACCGCTTAACTGTTTAACAATGTCCTGCAGTTTCCCAACATTTACTTTATGTTTTGGCATGGTGAACAAGCAAATCCGATGCATCGATCGGTCGTTCACAGACTGCAGTTACCTTGCTCGCTGAGACGGGACAAGGAAACAAAAAAACAGCTTTCCTACAACAATTTGTAAACAATACAGCATAGGACAAAAAGAGCACAACTTCTAGCAATTGTAACACGTCATTGTTGGCACTGTTTAAAGTCCGCGCGCTTACTACATTAACGTCCAAGAACTGAAGAAAGCCGATTCATTGTTGTGCGGTAAACAAGAATCGCGTGCCAAGAAGCCGTGCCTCGAATGTGGGTGGGGTTAAACAGCATGCAAGTTGTATTTAAAAAAAAATGATAAAGATGCAAAAAGGGCGAGAAGGTGCAAAATGTTCTGAGATTGTGAAAAAGGTGCAAAAAGGTGCAACCGAAACACCATGAGTAGAGTTCAATACGTGCTTATTTTGGGGATGAGTCACTTTTTTGCCCATTTTCACACAAAAAAAATTAAGGTGCAGCGCCTAAAATTCCTAGCTCTGGTTATTACAACCCACCCTCCCATCTTTCGGTAAAGAAAACATTTCTTCGAGCTAGATATTTGTTCATTTCGTTCTTGTTTTGCAATCAGCACAGTGATTTAACTACAAACACTCTTACATAGAACTACCACTCATGAGACAGTTACCACGAAAATCCAATGAATAGTGGTAGACCTTTGTCAATTCTTCATCTGTCTCCGTTTCTTTGCAACGAGGTGCGAAGGGGAAGAAGAAGAACCACACTTTTCACGGGTCAGTTTGACGTTTGTGTGGTGAGCACTGAGCAGACGACAGAACTCCGCTCCTTCGTGGAAGGGAAACCCAGCTGTACGTACTACTGTTGCCAACTTAGTATTTTGGAGCAAGGTTTGTCCAAATCACGAATCACACCAAGCAACTATATTTTCGTCTATTACCTAACTGGTCTCAGTTGTAGTTCAATCCAGCCTTTGCTCTGCAGTCTGCCTCTAGTTGTTTCACAGAAATGGTATTCCTATTTTAGGCGGGATTTAGCTCTTTTCTGTCAATCCGATGTGACAACACTGGCTGCTCCGGTGGGTCTGAACGGCAAGAGGGCCCCTTCACCGGTATATGAGTAACCCCATAAAGTCCTTCCCCACTCTTTCCTTGCATTGGCGCCCTCTTCTCCCTTGTTGCCTCTTTAGGGTAGCAGAACGGCCTCCCTCTTCGCTTCTGTCGGCTGCAGAAAAAATGTCTAAGGCAATATCTACTAGACGACAACTGGGTTAATTAACGTATTTAACAAATTTGTCATTTTATTGAAACAACTTTTTAATTATTTACATTTTCCTGTTGCCTGCGGTAACACCGGCTACATGCACGCCACGCCTCTGATGGGGAAAATGTTTCTGTATACCTCCAAAGTATGTCCCATGGTGAAATATTTCTGTATACTTGCAAAGTATGTAACATGGGGAAAATGTTGCTGTATTCTTCCAAAGCATGTCCCATGGGGAAAATGTTGCTGTATACTTCCAAAGTATGTTACATGGGGAAAATGCTTCTGTATACCTCCAAAGTATGTCCCATGGTGAAATATTTCTGTATTCTTCCAAAGTATGTCCCATGGGGAAAATGTTGATGTATACTTCCAAAGTATGTTATATGGGGAAAATGTTGCTGTATACTTCCAAAGTATGTTACATGGGGAACAGTGGCGTGGCGTGACTTTTTAAAAAAGTGTTACCGGCTATCAGTACGACATTTATGCCTGCTAGACGTTATTACCAGGGCTAGGAATTTTAGGTGGAAAAATTTGCCAATAAAGGTGCAAAAAAGGTGTCATTTTTTGTACAAAAAAGGTGCTAAAATAGGTGCTAATTTTCAGATGTAAAATTTATTGTGAGCAGTGCATACATATATGATTCAACTTGTCTGGATAAACACATAAGAGTATTCTCTGGTTTTAAATCGTTTAATATAACTAAGCAAAGAAAATTCTCTGATACATTAGAAAGCGACATAAAGGAAAACATGCTTCTTCTTACTTGCTTAGAATTAGTCATCTAGAAAACTGTTAAAATAGATTACATTCAAAACTTCTATGTTCTTCTGAGTGAGGCTACATCTGCGGTCACTAAGCAGATACTTGTAAGTTGAAAAAGAACGTTCAACGTCAACAGACACAAGTTGTGCATATTTTGTTTTCAACCAGTAATCCACATCCTTGTTTGTTGCGACTTCTTGAACATCAGGGTTTTTGACTAAACTTTGTTCTAACTTCTCTTTCCGGACCCCTTGCAGCTTTCGATGCACATCCATCAAAACAGCCCACTGTGCTTCCTTTTCAGGGCACTGCTCCTCCAGTTTTCTGATTGCAGTAGTAAGAAAAGAGAAGCCATCAACAATATAGAGTTCATCTTGCAATTCCTGTTTAAGTGCAAGTTTTTTTGGCTTTTTCTACAGCTGAGGAATCACTAGGCAAAGCATCTAAAAATTTCGATATTGTATGGAAATGATTGCAAATAAACACTGCAGCTTTTAACCATGTACCCCATCTAGTGAGGATGGGAGAGGCTGGTAATGGAAGTTTCGTAATTTCTACGTACTTCTGTATTCTAGGAGCCTTTTAACTTTTTTCTTAATGCCAGAAACAAATTCGTTCACATATGTATATTCATCTTTAAGAGCTTCACAAACTCGATGCAAAGCATGAACAATGCAGGCCACATGTTTTAAGTTAGGATACATATTCTTCAGATTAGAAAATGCAGCTAACATGTAAGATGCTTGATCTGTAAGAACTAACCACACACTATCATATTTTACGCCCTCCGGACACAATACAAAACATGCATCATTGAAACTTTGCATTACACTTGCATTATCTGTTTTGCCGAGAAAATAAGTTTGTAAAAGCATGGGTTTTAGTTGATGTCCATTGAGAGGTGCTACTAAAATGTTCAAAACGTACCTGTTTTGCCTATCTGTGGTTTCATCTAGTATGAAATACACTGGATGGTCAGCTACTACTTGCCTGATCTGCGAGCTTTTAGCTTTGTAAAGAGGTTGAAGGTAAGATTTCCTTAAGGTGCTCTCATCTGGAACTGACTTCCCAGTATATTTTTGCAAATATGATTTCATGAAAGTATTGTTAAGTTTCGAAAGAAATATTCCACACGCTATAAATGTCCTTGCTGTCTCACTGAAAATTCTTTTGTATTTCTGGAACTCTAAGATGCAACACCTCACTAATGAATTGCTGTCGCTTCCCACCTTTACCATCTCATAGTTCTTTATTCCTGACGTGCTTCCCACTTTGTAGATGCTGCACAACCCGAGTGCGTTGGTGTTTGTCATCAACAGCAATAGAAATATCACACACATCACACCTCAGAACAGATCCATCACTCCGAATGCCATCACCGCTTAACTGTTTAACAATGTCCTGCAGTTTCCCAACATTTACTTTATGTTTTGGCATGGTGAACAAGCAAATCCGATGCATCGATCGGTCGTTCACAGACTGCAGTTACCTTGCTCGCTGAGACGGGACAAGGAAACAAAAAAACAGCTTTCCTACAACAATTTGTAAACAATACAGCATAGGACAAAAAGAGCACAACTTCTAGCAATTGTAACACGTCATTGTTGGCACTGTTTAAAGTCCGCGCGCTTACTACATTAACGTCCAAGAACTGAAGAAAGCCGATTCATTGTTGTGCGGTAAACAAGAATCGCGTGCCAAGAAGCCGTGCCTCGAATGTGGGTGGGGTTAAACAGCATGCAAGTTGTATTTAAAAAAAAATGATAAAGATGCAAAAAGGGCGAGAAGGTGCAAAAGGTTCTGAGATTGTGAAAAAGGTGCAAAAAGGTGCAACCGAAACACCATGAGTAGAGTTCAATACGTGCTTATTTTGGGGATGAGTCACTTTTTTGCCCATTTTCACACAAAAAAAATTAAGGTGCAGCGCCTAAAATTCCTAGCTCTGGTTATTACAACCCACCCTCCCATCTTTCGGTAAAGAAAACATTTCTTCGAGCTAGATATTTGTTCATTTCGTTCTTGTTTTGCAATCAGCACAGTGATTTAACTACAAACACTCTTACATAGAACTACCACTCATGAGACAGTTACCACGAAAATCCAATGAATAGTGGTAGACCTTTGTCAATTCTTCATCTGTCTCCGTTTCTTTGCAACGAGGTGCGAAGGGGAAGAAGAAGAACCACACTTTTCACGGGTCAGTTTGACGTTTGTGTGGTGAGCACTGAGCAGACGACAGAACTCCGCTCCTTCGTGGAAGGGAAACCCAGCTGTACGTACTACTGTTGCCAACTTAGTATTTTGGAGCAAGGTTTGTCCAAATCACGAATCACACCAAGCAACTATATTTTCGTCTATTACCTAACTGGTCTCAGTTGTAGTTCAATCCAGCCTTTGCTCTGCAGTCTGCCTCTAGTTGTTTCACAGAAATGGTATTCCTATTTTAGGCGGGATTTAGCTCTTTTCTGTCAATCCGATGTGACAACACTGGCTGCTCCGGTGGGTCTGAACGGCAAGAGGGCCCCTTCACCGGTATATGAGTAACCCCATAAAGTCCTTCCCCACTCTTTCCTTGCATTGGCGCCCTCTTCTCCCTTGTTGCCTCTTTAGGGTAGCAGAACGGCCTCCCTCTTCGCTTCTGTCGGCTGCAGAAAAAATGTCTAAGGCAATATCTACTAGACGACAACTGGGTTAATTAACGTATTTAACAAATTTGTCATTTTATTGAAACAACTTTTTAATTATTTACATTTTCCTGTTGCCTGCGGTAACACCGGCTACATGCACGCCACGCCTCTGATGGGGAAAATGTTTCTGTATACCTCCAAAGTATGTCCCATGGTGAAATATTTCTGTATACTTGCAAAGTATGTAACATGGGGAAAATGTTGCTGTATTCTTCCAAAGCATGTCCCATGGGGAAAATGTTGCTGTATACTTCCAAAGTATGTTACATGGGGAAAATGCTTCTGTATACCTCCAAAGTATGTCCCATGGTGAAATATTTCTGTATTCTTCCAAAGTATGTCCCATGGGGAAAATGTTGATGTATACTTCCAAAGTATGTTATATGGGGAAAATGTTGCTGTATACTTCCAAAGTATGTTACATGGGGAACAGTGGCGTGGCGTGACTTTTTAAAAAAGTGTTACCGGCTATCAGTACGACATTTATGCCTGCTAGACGTTATTACCAGGGCTAGGAATTTTAGGTGGAAAAATTTGCCAATAAAGGTGCAAAAAAGGTGTCATTTTTTGTACAAAAAAGGTGCTAAAATAGGTGCTAATTTTCAGATGTAAAATTTATTGTGAGCAGTGCATACATATATGATTCAACTTGTCTGGATAAACACATAAGAGTATTCTCTGGTTTTAAATCGTTTAATATAACTAAGCAAAGAAAATTCTCTGATACATTAGAAAGCGACATAAAGGAAAACATGCTTCTTCTTACTTGCTTAGAATTAGTCATCTAGAAAACTGTTAAAATAGATTACATTCAAAACTTCTATGTTCTTCTGAGTGAGGCTACATCTGCGGTCACTAAGCAGATACTTGTAAGTTGAAAAAGAACGTTCAACGTCAACAGACACAAGTTGTGCATATTTTGTTTTCAACCAGTAATCCACATCCTTGTTTGTTGCGACTTCTTGAACATCAGGGTTTTTGACTAAACTTTGTTCTAACTTCTCTTTCCGGACCCCTTGCAGCTTTCGATGCACATCCATCAAAACAGCCCACTGTGCTTCCTTTTCAGGGCACTGCTCCTCCAGTTTTCTGATTGCAGTAGTAAGAAAAGAGAAGCCATCAACAATATAGAGTTCATCTTGCAATTCCTGTTTAAGTGCAAGTTTTTTTGGCTTTTTCTACAGCTGAGGAATCACTAGGCAAAGCATCTAAAAATTTCGATATTGTATGGAAATGATTGCAAATAAACACTGCAGCTTTTAACCATGTACCCCATCTAGTGAGGATGGGAGAGGCTGGTAATGGAAGTTTCGTAATTTCTACGTACTTCTGTATTCTAGGAGCCTTTTAACTTTTTTCTTAATGCCAGAAACAAATTCGTTCACATATGTATATTCATCTTTAAGAGCTTCACAAACTCGATGCAAAGCATGAACAATGCAGGCCACATGTTTTAAGTTAGGATACATATTCTTCAGATTAGAAAATGCAGCTAACATGTAAGATGCTTGATCTGTAAGAACTAACCACACACTATCATATTTTACGCCCTCCGGACACAATACAAAACATGCATCATTGAAACTTTGCATTACACTTGCATTATCTGTTTTGCCGAGAAAATAAGTTTGTAAAAGCATGGGTTTTAGTTGATGTCCATTGAGAGGTGCTACTAAAATGTTCAAAACGTACCTGTTTTGCCTATCTGTGGTTTCATCTAGTATGAAATACACTGGATGGTCAGCTACTACTTGCCTCATCTGCGAGCTTTTAGCTTTGTAAAGAGGTTGAAGGTAAGATTTCCTTAAGGTGCTCTCATCTGGAACTGACTTCCCAGTATATTTTTGCAAATATGATTTCATGAAAGTATTGTTAAGTTTCGAAAGAAATATTCCACACGCTATAAATGTCCTTGCTGTCTCACTGAAAATTTTTTTTGTATTTCTGGAACTCTAAGATGCAACACCTCACTAATGAATTGATGTCGCTTCCCACCTTTACCATCTCATAGTTCTTTATTCCTGACGTGCTTCCCACTTTGTAGATGCTGCACAACCCGAGTGCGTTGGTGTTTGTCATCAACAGCAATAGAAATATCACACACATCACACCTCAGAACAGATCCATCACTCCGAATGCCATCACCGCTTAACTGTTTAACAATGTCCTGCAGTTTCCCAACATTTACTTTATGTTTTGGCATGGTGAACAAGCAAATCCGATGCATCGATCGGTCGGTCACAGACTGCAGTTAGCTTGCTCGCTGAGACGGGACAAGGAAACAAAAAAACAGCTTTCCTACAACAATTTGTAAACAATACAGCATAGGACAAAAAGAGCACAACTTCTAGCAATTGTAACACGTCATTGTTGGCACTGTTTAAAGCAAAAAGGGCGAGAAGGTGCAAAAGGTTCTGAGATTGTGAAAAAGGTGCAAAAAGGTGCAACCGAAACACCATGAGTAGAGTTCAATACGTGCTTATTTTGGGGATGAGTAACTTTTTTGCCCATTTTCACACAAAAAAAATTAAGGTGCAGCGCCTAAAATTCCTAGCTCTGGTTATTACAACCCACCCTCCCATCTTTCGGTAAAGAAAACATTTCTTCGAGCTAGATATTTGTTCATTTCGTTCTTGTTTTGCAATCAGCACAGTGATTTAACTACAAACACTCTTACATAGAACTACCACTCATGAGACAGTTACCACGAAAATCCAATGAATAGTGGTAGACCTTTGTCAATTCTTCATCTGTCTCCGTTTCTTTGCAACGAGGTGCGAAGGGGAAGAAGAAGAACCACACTTTTCACGGGTCAGTTTGACGTTTGTGTGGTGAGCACTGAGCAGACGACAGAACTCCGCTCCTTCGTGGAAGGGAAACCCAGCTGTACGTACTACTGTTGCCAACTTAGTATTTTGGAGCAAGGTTTGTCCAAATCACGAATCACACCAAGCAACTATATTTTCGTCTATTACCTAACTGGTCTCAGTTGTAGTTCAATCCAGCCTTTGCTCTGCAGTCTGCCTCTAGTTGTTTCACAGAAATGGTATTCCTATTTTAGGCGGGATTTAGCTCTTTTCTGCCAATCCGATGTGACAACACTGGCTGCTCCGGTGGGTCTGAACGGCAAGAGGGCCCCTTCACCGGTATATGAATAACCCCATAAAGTCCTTCCCCACTCTTTCCTTGCATTGGCGCCCTCTTCTCCCTTGTTGCCTCTTTAGGGTAGCAGAACGGCCTCCCTCTTCGCTTCTGTCGGCTGCAGAAAAAATGTCTAAGGCAATATCTACTAGACGACAACTGGGTTAATTAACGTATTTAACAAATTTGTCATTTTATTGAAACAACTTTTTAATTATTTACATTTTCCTGTTGCCTGCGGTAACACCGGCTACATGCACGCCACGCCTCTGATGGGGAAAATGTTTCTGTATACCTCCAAAGTATGTCCCATGGTGAAATATTTCTGTATACTTGCAAAGTATGTAACATGGGGAAAATGTTGCTGTATTCTTCCAAAGCATGTCCCATGGGGAAAATGTTGCTGTATACTTCCAAAGTATGTTACATGGGGAAAATGCTTCTGTATACCTCCAAAGTATGTCCCATGGTGAAATATTTCTGTATTCTTCCAAAGTATGTCCCATGGGGAAAATGTTGATGTATACTTCCAAAGTATGTTATATGGGGAAAATGTTGCTGTATACTTCCAAAGTATGTTACATGGGGAACAGTGGCGTGGCGTGACTTTTTAAAAAAGTGTTACCGGCTATCAGTACGACATTTATGCCTGCTAGACGTTATTACCAGGGCTAGGAATTTTAGGTGGAAAAATTTGCCAATAAAGGTGCAAAAAAGGTGTCATTTTTTGTACAAAAAAGGTGCTAAAATAGGTGCTAATTTTCAGATGTAAAATTTATTGTGAGCAGTGCATACATATATGATTCAACTTGTCTGGATAAACACATAAGAGTATTCTCTGGTTTTAAATCGTTTAATATAACTAAGCAAAGAAAATTCTCTGATACATTAGAAAGCGACATAAAGGAAAACATGCTTCTTCTTACTTGCTTAGAATTAGTCATCTAGAAAACTGTTAAAATAGATTACATTCAAAACTTCTATGTTCTTCTGAGTGAGGCTACATCTGCGGTCACTAAGCAGATACTTGTAAGTTGAAAAAGAACGTTCAACGTCAACAGACACAAGTTGTGCATATTTTGTTTTCAACCAGTAATCCACATCCTTGTTTGTTGCGACTTCTTGAACATCAGGGTTTTTGACTAAACTTTGTTCTAACTTCTCTTTCCGGACCCCTTGCAGCTTTCGATGCACATCCATCAAAACAGCCCACTGTGCTTCCTTTTCAGGGCACTGCTCCTCCAGTTTTCTGATTGCAGTAGTAAGAAAAGAGAAGCCATCAACAATATAGAGTTCATCTTGCAATTCCTGTTTAAGTGCAAGTTTTTTTGGCTTTTTCTACAGCTGAGGAATCACTAGGCAAAGCATCTAAAAATTTCGATATTGTATGGAAATGA
Source organism: Lepisma saccharinum (assembly GCF_977018435.1). Lineage (NCBI taxonomy): Eukaryota > Metazoa > Arthropoda > Insecta > Zygentoma > Lepismatidae > Lepisma > Lepisma saccharinum. Next base: position 2,529,011 of record NC_139237.1, read on the forward strand.
TTGCAAATAAACACTGCAGCTTTTAACCATGTACCCCATCTAGTGAGGATGGGAGAGGCTGGTAATGGAAGTTTCGTAATTTCTACGTACTTCTGTATTCTAGGAGCCTTTTAACTTTTTTCTTAATGCCAGAAACAAATTCGTTCACATATGTATATTCATCTTTAAGAGCTTCACAAACTCGATGCAAAGCATGAACAATGCAGGCCACATGTTTTAAGTTAGGATACATATTCTTCAGATTAGAAAATGCAGCTAACATGTAAGATGCTTGATCTGTAAGAACTAACCACACACTATCATATTTTACGCCCTCCGGACACAATACAAAACATGCATCATTGAAACTTTGCATTACACTTGCATTATCTGTTTTGCCGAGAAAATAAGTTTGTAAAAGCATGGGTTTTAGTTGATGTCCATTGAGAGGTGCTACTAAAATGTTCAAAACGTACCTGTTTTGCCTATCTGTGGTTTCATCTAGTATGAAATACACTGGATGGTCAGCTACTACTTGCCTGATCTGCGAGCTTTTAGCTTTGTAAAGAGGTTGAAGGTAAGATTTCCTTAAGGTGCTCTCATCTGGAACTGACTTCCCAGTATATTTTTGCAAATATGATTTCATGAAAGGATTGTTAAGTTTCGAAAGAAGTATTCCACACGCTATAAATGTCCTTGCTGTCTCACTGAAAAATTCATTTGTATTTCTGGAACTCTAAGATGCAACACCTCACTAATGAATTGCTGTCGCTTCCCACCTTTACCATCTCATAGTTCTTTATTCCTGACGTGCTTCCCACTTTGTAGATGCTGCACAACCCGAGTGCGTTGGTGTTTGTCATCAACAGCAATAGAAATATCACACACATCACACCTCAGAACAGATCCATCACTCCGAATGCCATCACCGCTTAACTGTTTAACAATGTCCTGCAGTTTCCCAACATTTACTTTATGTTTTGGCATGGTGAACAAGCAAATCCGATGCATCGATCGGTCGTTCACAGACTGCAGTTACCTTGCTCGCTGAGACGGGACAAGGAAACAAAAAAACAGCTTTCCTACAACAATTTGTAAACAATACAGCATAGGACAAAAAGAGCACAACTTCTAGCAATTGTAACACGTCATTGTTGGCACTGTTTAAAGTCCGCGCGCTTACTACATTAACGTCCAAGAACTGAAGAAAGCCGATTCATTGTTGTGCGGTAAACAAGAATCGCGTGCCAAGAAGCCGTGCCTCGAATGTGGGTGGGGTTAAACAGCATGCAAGTTGTATTTTTAAAAAAAAATGATAAATATGCAAAAAGGGCGAGAAGGTGCAAAATGTTCTGAGATTGTGAAAAAGGTGCAAAAAGGTGCAACCGAAACACCATGAGTAGAGTTCAATACGTGCTTATTTTGGGGATGAGTCACTTTTTTGCCCATTTTCACACAAAAAAAATTAAGGTGCAGCGCCTAAAATTCCTAGCTCTGGTTATTACAACCCCCCCCTCCCATCTTTCGGTAAAGAAAACATTTCTTCGAGCTAGATATTTGTTCATTTCGTTCTTGTTTTGCAATCAGCACAGTGATTTAACTACAAACACTCTTACATAGAACTACCACTCATGAGACAGTTACCACGAAAATCCAATGAATAGTGGTAGACCTTTGTCAATTCTTCATCTGTCTCCGTTTCTTTGCAACGAGGTGCGAAGGGGAAGAAGAAGAACCACACTTTTCACGGGTCAGTTTGACGTTTGTGTGGTGAGCACTGAGCAGACGACAGAACTCCGTTCCTTCGTGGAAGGGAAACCCAGCTGTACGTACTACTGTTGCCAACTTAGTATTTTGGAGCAAGGTTTGTCCAAATCACGAATCACACCAAGCAACTATATTTTCGTCTATTACCTAACTGGTCTCAGTTGTAGTTCAATCCAGCCTTTGCTCTGCAGTCTGCCTCTAGTTGTTTCACAGAAATGGTATTCCTATTTTAGGCGGGATTTAGCTCTTTTCTGCCAATCCGATGTGACAACACTGGCTGCTCCGGTGGGTCTGAACGGCAAGAGGGCCCCTTCACCGGTATATGAATAACCCCATAAAGTCCTTCCCCACTCTTTCCTTGCATTGGCGCCCTCTTCTCCCTTGTTGCCTCTTTAGGGTAGCAGAACGGCCTCCCTCTTCGCTTCTGTCGGCTGCAGAAAAAATGTCTAAGGCAATATCTACTAGACGACAACTGGGTTAATTAACGTATTTAACAAATTTGTCATTTTATTGAAACAACTTTTTAATTATTTACATTTTCCTGTTGCCTGCGGTAACACCGGCTACATGCACGCCACGCCTCTGATGGGGAAAATGTTTCTGTATACCTCCAAAGTATGTCCCATGGTGAAATATTTCTGTATACTTGCAAAGTATGTAACATGGGGAAAATGTTGCTGTATTCTTCCAAAGCATGTCCCATGGGGAAAATGTTGCTGTATACTTCCAAAGTATGTTACATGGGGAAAATGCTTCTGTATACCTCCAAAGTATGTCCCATGGTGAAATATTTCTGTATTCTTCCGAAGTATGTCCCATGGGGAAAATGTTGATGTATACTTCCAAAGTATGTTATATGGGGAAAATGTTGCTGTATACTTCCAAAGTATGTTACATGGGGAACAGTGGCGTGGCGTGACTTTTTAAAAAAGTGTTACCGGCTATCAGTACGACATTTATGCCTGCTAGACGTTATTACCAGGACTAGGAATTTTAGGTGGAAAAATTTGCCAATAAAGGTGCAAAAAAGGTGTCATTTTTTGTACAAAAAAGGTGCTAAAATAGGTGCTAATTTTCAGATGTAAAATTTATTGTGAGCAGTGCATACATATATGATTCAACTTGTCTGGATAAACACATAAGAGTATTCTCTGGTTTTAAATCGTTTAATATAACTAAGCAAAGAAAATTCTCTGATACATTAGAAAGCGACATAAAGGAAAACATGCTTCTTCTTACTTGCTTAGAATTAGTCATCTAGAAAACTGTTAAAATAGATTACATTCAAAACTTCTATGTTCTTCTGAGTGAGGCTACATCTGCGGTCACTAAGCAGATACTTGTAAGTTGAAAAAGAACGTTCAACGTCAACAGACACAAGTTGTGCATATTTTGTTTTCAACCAGTAATCCACATCCTTGTTTGTTGCGACTTCTTGAACATCAGGGTTTTTGACTAAACTTTGTTCTAACTTCTCTTTCCGGACCCCTTGCAGCTTTCGATGCACATCCATCAAAACAGCCCACTGTGCTTCCTTTTCAGGGCACTGCTCCTCCAGTTTTCTGATTGCAGTAGTAAGAAAAGAGAAGCCATCAACAATATAGAGTTCATCTTGCAATTCCTGTTTAAGTGCAAGTTTTTTGGCTTTTTCTACAGCTGAGGAATCACTAGGCAAAGCATCTAAAAATTTCGATATTGTATGGAAATGATTGCAAATAAACACTGCAGCTTTTAACCATGTACCCCATCTAGTGAGGATGGGAGAGGCTGGTAATGGAAGTTTCGTAATTTCTACGTACTTCTGTATTCTAGGAGCCTTTTAACTTTTTTCTTAATGCCAGAAACAAATTCGTTCACATATGTATATTCATCTTTAAGAGCTTCACAAACTCGATGCAAAGCATGAACAATGCAGGCCACATGTTTTAAGTTAGGATACATATTCTTCAGATTAGAAAATGCAGCTAACATGTAAGATGCTTGATCTGTAAGAACTAACCACACACTATCATATTTTACGCCCTCCGGACACAATACAAAACATGCATCATTGAAACTTTGCATTACACTTGCATTATCTGTTTTGCCGAGAAAATAAGTTTGTAAAAGCATGGGTTTTAGTTGATGTCCATTGAGAGGTGCTACTAAAATGTTCAAAACGTACCTGTTTTGCCTATCTGTGGTTTCATCTAGTATGAAATACACTGGATGGTCAGCTACTACTTGCCTGATCTGCGAGCTTTTAGCTTTGTAAAGAGGTTGAAGGTAAGATTTCCTTAAGGTGTTCTCATCTGGAACTGACTTCCCAGTATATTTTTGCAAATATGATTTCATGAAAGGATTGTTAAGTTTCGAAAGAAGTATTCCACACGCTATAAATGTCCTTGCTGTCTCACTGAAAAATTCATTTGTATTTCTGGAACTCTAAGATGCAACACCTCACTAATGAATTGCTGTCGCTTCCCACCTTTACCATCTCATAGTTCTTTATTCCTGACGTGCTTCCCACTTTGTAGATGCTGCACAACCCGACTGCGTTGGTGTTTGTCATCAACAGCAATAGAAATATCACACACATCACACCTCAGAACAGATCCATCACTCCGAATGCCATCACCGCTTAACTGTTTAACAATGTCCTGCAGTTTCCCAACATTTACTTTATGTTTTGGCATGGTGAACAAGCAAATCCGATGCATCGATCGGTCGTTCACAGACTGCAGTTACCTTGCTCGCTGAGACGGGACAAGGAAACAAAAAAACAGCTTTCCTACAACAATTTGTAAACAATACAGCATAGGACAAAAAGAGCACAACTTCTAGCAATTGTAACACGTCATTGTTGGCACTGTTTAAAGTCCGCGCGCTTACTACATTAACGTCCAAGAACTGAAGAAAGCCGATTCATTGTTGTGCGGTAAACAAGAATCGCGTGCCAAGAAGCCGTGCCTCGAATGTGGGTGGGGTTAAACAGCATGCAAGTTGTATTTTAAAAAAAAATGATAAATATGCAAAAAGGGCGAGAAGGTGCAAAATGTTCTGAGATTGTGAAAAAGGTGCAAAAAGGTGCAACCGAAACACCATGAGTAGAGTTCAATACGTGCTTATTTTGGGGATGAGTAACTTTTTTGCCCATTTTCACACAAAAAAAATTAAGGTGCAGCGCCTAAAATTCCTAGCTCTGGTTATTACAACCCACCCTCCCATCTTTCGGTAAAGAAAACATTTCTTCGAGCTAGATATTTGTTCATTTCGTTCTTGTTTTGCAATCAGCACAGTGATTTAACTACAAACACTCTTACATAGAACTACCACTCATGAGACAGTTACCACGAAAATCCAATGAATAGTGGTAGACCTTTGTCAATTCTTCATCTGTCTCCGTTTCTTTGCAACGAGGTGCGAAGGGGAAGAAGAAGAACCACACTTTTCACGGGTCAGTTTGACGTTTGTGTGGTGAGCACTGAGCAGACGACAGAACTCCGCTCCTTCGTGGAAGGGAAACCCAGCTGTACGTACTACTGTTGCCAACTTAGTATTTTGGAGCAAGGTTTGTCCAAATCACGAATCACACCAAGCAACTATATTTTCGTCTATTACCTAACTGGTCTCAGTTGTAGTTCAATCCAGCCTTTGCTCTGCAGTCTGCCTCTAGTTGTTTCACAGAAATGGTATTCCTATTTTAGGCGGGATTTAGCTCTTTTCTGCCAATCCGATGTGACAACACTGGCTGCTCCGGTGGGTCTGAACGGCAAGAGGGCCCCTTCACCGGTATATGAATAACCCCATAAAGTCCTTCCCCACTCTTTCCTTGCATTGGCGCCCTCTTCTCCCTTGTTGCCTCTTTAGGGTAGCAGAACGGCCTCCCTCTTCGCTTCTGTCGGCTGCAGAAAAAATGTCTAAGGCAATATCTACTAGACGACAACTGGGTTAATTAACGTATTTAACAAATTTGTCATTTTATTGAAACAACTTTTTAATTATTTACATTTTCCTGTTGCCTGCGGTAACACCGGCTACATGCACGCCACGCCTCTGATGGGGAAAATGTTTCTGTATACCTCCAAAGTATGTCCCATGGTGAAATATTTCTGTATACTTGCAAAGTATGTAACATGGGGAAAATGTTGCTGTATTCTTCCAAAGCATGTCCCATGGGGAAAATGTTGCTGTATACTTCCAAAGTATGTTACATGGGGAAAATGCTTCTGTATACCTCCAAAGTATGTCCCATGGTGAAATATTTCTGTATTCTTCCAAAGTATGTCCCATGGGGAAAATGTTGATGTATACTTCCAAAGTATGTTATATGGGGAAAATGTTGCTGTATACTTCCAAAGTATGTTACATGGGGAACAGTGGCGTGGCGTGACTTTTTAAAAAAGTGTTACCGGCTATCAGTACGACATTTATGCCTGCTAGACGTTATTACCAGGGCTAGGAATTTTAGGTGGAAAAATTTGCCAATAAAGGTGCAAAAAAGGTGTCATTTTTTGTACAAAAAAGGTGCTAAAATAGGTGCTAATTTTCAGATGTAAAATTTATTGTGAGCAGTGCATACATATATGATTCAACTTGTCTGGATAAACACATAAGAGTATTCTCTGGTTTTAAATCGTTTAATATAACTAAGCAAAGAAAATTCTCTGATACATTAGAAAGCGACATAAAGGAAAACATGCTTCTTCTTACTTGCTTAGAATTAGTCATCTAGAAAACTGTTAAAATAGATTACATTCAAAACTTCTATGTTCTTCTGAGTGAGGCTACATCTGCGGTCACTAAGCAGATACTTGTAAGTTGAAAAAGAACGTTCAACGTCAACAGACACAAGTTGTGCATATTTTGTTTTCAACCAGTAATCCACATCCTTGTTTGTTGCGACTTCTTGAACATCAGGGTTTTTGACTAAACTTTGTTCTAACTTCTCTTTCCGGACCCCTTGCAGCTTTCGATGCACATCCATCAAAACAGCCCACTGTGCTTCCTTTTCAGGGCACTGCTCCTCCAGTTTTCTGATTGCAGTAGTAAGAAAAGAGAAGCCATCAACAATATAGAGTTCATCTTGCAATTCCTGTTTAAGTGCAAGTTTTTTGGCTTTTTCTACAGCTGAGGAATCACTAGGCAAAGCATCTAAAAATTTCGATATTGTATGGAAATGATTGCAAATAAACACTGCAGCTTTTAACCATGTACCCCATCTAGTGAGGATGGGAGAGGCTGGTAATGGAAGTTTCGTAATTTCTACGTACTTCTGTATTCTAGGAGCCTTTTAACTTTTTTCTTAATGCCAGAAACAAATTCGTTCACATATGTATATTCATCTTTAAGAGCTTCACAAACTCGATGCAAAGCATGAACAATGCAGGCCACATGTTTTAAGTTAGGATACATATTCTTCAGATTAGAAAATGCAGCTAACATGTAAGATGCTTGATCTGTAAGAACTAACCACACACTATCATATTTTACGCCCTCCGGACACAATACAAAACATGCATCATTGAAACTTTGCATTACACTTGCATTATCTGTTTTGCCGAGAAAATAAGTTTGTAAAAGCATGGGTTTTAGTTGATGTCCATTGAGAGGTGCTACTAAAATGTTCAAAACGTACCTGTTTTGCCTATCTGTGGTTTCATCTAGTATGAAATACACTGGATGGTCAGCTACTACTTGCCTGATCTGCGAGCTTTTAGCTTTGTAAAGAGGTTGAAGGTAAGATTTCCTTAAGGTGCTCTCATCTGGAACTGACTTCCCAGTATATTTTTGCAAATATGATTTCATGAAAGGATTGTTAAGTTTCGAAAGAAGTATTCCACACGCTATAAATGTCCTTGCTGTCTCACTGAAAAATTCATTTGTATTTCTGGAACTCTAAGATGCAACACCTCACTAATGAATTGCTGTCGCTTCCCACCTTTACCATCTCATAGTTCTTTATTCCTGACGTGCTTCCCACTTTGTAGATGCTGCACAACCCGACTGCGTTGGTGTTTGTCATCAACAGCAATAGAAATATCACACACATCACACCTCAGAACAGATCCATCACTCCGAATGCCATCACCGCTTAACTGTTTAACAATGTCCTGCAGTTTCCCAACATTTACTTTATGTTTTGGCATGGTGAACAAGCAAATCCGATGCATCGATCGGTCGTTCACAGACTGCAGTTACCTTGCTCGCTGAGACGGGACAAGGAAACAAAAAAACAGCTTTCCTACAACAATTTGTAAACAATACAGCATAGGACAAAAAGAGCACAACTTCTAGCAATTGTAACACGTCATTGTTGGCACTGTTTAAAGTCCGCGCGCTTACTACATTAACGTCCAAGAACTGAAGAAAGCCGATTCATTGTTGTGCGGTAAACAAGAATCGCGTGCCAAGAAGCCGTGCCTCGAATGTGGGTGGGGTTAAACAGCATGCAAGTTGTATTTTAAAAAAAAAATGATAAAGATGCAAAAAGGGCGAGAAGGTGCAAAAGGTTCTGAGATTGTGAAAAAGGTGCAAAAAGGTGCAACCGAAACACCATGAGTAGAGTTCAATACGTGCTTATTTTGGGGATGAGTCACTTTTTTGCCCATTTTCACACAAAAAAAATTAAGGTGCAGCGCCTAAAATTCCTAGCTCTGGTTATTACAACCCACCCTCCCATCTTTCGGTAAAGAAAACATTTCTTCGAGCTAGATATTTGTTCATTTCGTTCTTGTTTTGCAATCAGCACAGTGATTTAACTACAAACACTCTTACATAGAACTACCACTCATGAGACAGTTACCACGAAAATCCAATGAATAGTGGTAGACCTTTGTCAATTCTTCATCTGTCTCCGTTTCTTTGCAACGAGGTGCGAAGGGGAAGAAGAAGAACCACACTTTTCACGGGTCAGTTTGACGTTTGTGTGGTGAGCACTGAGCAGACGACAGAACTCCGCTCCTTCGTGGAAGGGAAACCCAGCTGTACGTACTACTGTTGCCAACTTAGTATTTTGGAGCAAGGTTTGTCCAAATCACGAATCACACCAAGCAACTATATTTTCGTCTATTACCTAACTGGTCTCAGTTGTAGTTCAATCCAGCCTTTGCTCTGCAGTCTGCCTCTAGTTGTTTCACAGAAATGGTATTCCTATTTTAGGCGGGATTTAGCTCTTTTCTGCCAATCCGATGTGACAACACTGGCTGCTCCGGTGGGTCTGAACGGCAAGAGGGCCCCTTCACCGGTATATGAATAACCCCATAAAGTCCTTCCCCACTCTTTCCTTGCATTGGCGCCCTCTTCTCCCTTGTTGCCTCTTTAGGGTAGCAGAACGGCCTCCCTCTTCGCTTCTGTCGGCTGCAGAAAAAATGTCTAAGGCAATATCTACTAGACGACAACTGGGTTAATTAACGTATTTAACAAATTTGTCATTTTATTGAAACAACTTTTTAATTATTTACATTTTCCTGTTGCCTGCGGTAACACCGGCTACATGCACGCCACGCCTCTGATGGGGAAAATGTTTCTGTATACCTCCAAAGTATGTCCCATGGTGAAATATTTCTGTATACTTGCAAAGTATGTAACATGGGGAAAATGTTGCTGTATTCTTCCAAAGTATGTTATATGGGGAAAATGTTGCTGTATACTTCCAAAGTATGTTACATGGGGAACAGTGGCGTGGCGTGACTTTTTAAAAAAGTGTTACCGGCTATCAGTACGACATTTATGCCTGCTAGACGTTATTACCAGGGCTAGGAATTTTAGGTGGAAAAATTTGCCAATAAAGGTGCAAAAAAGGTGTCATTTTTTGTACAAAAAAGGTGCTAAAATAGGTGCTAATTTTCAGATGTAAAATTTATTGTGAGCAGTGCATACATATATGATTCAACTTGTCTGGATAAACACATAAGAGTATTCTCTGGTTTTAAATCGTTTAATATAACTAAGCAAAGAAAATTCTCTGATACATTAGAAAGCGACATAAAGGAAAACATGCTTCTTCTTACTTGCTTAGAATTAGTCATCTAGAAAACTGTTAAAATAGATTACATTCAAAACTTCTATGTTCTTCTGAGTGAGGCTACATCTGCGGTCACTAAGCAGATACTTGTAAGTTGAAAAAGAACGTTCAACGTCAACAGACACAAGTTGTGCATATTTTGTTTTCAACCAGTAATCCACATCCTTGTTTGTTGCGACTTCTTGAACATCAGGGTTTTTGACTAAACTTTGTTCTAACTTCTCTTTCCGGACCCCTTGCAGCTTTCGATGCACATCCATCAAAACAGCCCACTGTGCTTCCTTTTCAGGGCACTGCTCCTCCAGTTTTCTGATTGCAGTAGTAAGAAAAGAGAAGCCATCAACAATATAGAGTTCATCTTGCAATTCCTGTTTAAGTGCAAGTTTTTTGGCTTTTTCTACAGCTGAGGAATCACTAGGCAAAGCATCTAAAAATTTCGATATTGTATGGAAATGATTGCAAATAAACACTGCAGCTTTTAACCATGTACCCCATCTAGTGAGGATGGGAGAGGCTGGTAATGGAAGTTTCGTAATTTCTACGTACTTCTGTATTCTAGGAGCCTTTTAACTTTTTTCTTAATGCCAGAAACAAATTCGTTCACATATGTATATTCATCTTTAAGAGCTTCACAAACTCGATGCAAAGCATGAACAATGCAGGCCACATGTTTTAAGTTAGGATACATATTCTTCAGATTAGAAAATGCAGCTAACATGTAAGATGCTTGATCTGTAAGAACTAACCACACACTATCATATTTTACGCCCTCCGGACACAATACAAAACATGCATCATTGAAACTTTGCATTACACTTGCATTATCTGTTTTGCCGAGAAAATAAGTTTGTAAAAGCATGGGTTTTAGTTGATGTCCATTGAGAGGTGCTACTAAAATGTTCAAAACGTACCTGTTTTGCCTATCTGTGGTTTCATCTAGTATGAAATACACTGGATGGTCAGCTACTACTTGCCTGATCTGCGAGCTTTTAGCTTTGTAAAGAGGTTGAAGGTAAGATTTCCTTAAGGTGCTCTCATCTGGAACTGACTTCCCAGTATATTTTTGCAAATATGATTTCATGAAAGGATTGTTAAGTTTCGAAAGAAGTATTCCACACGCTATAAATGTCCTTGCTGTCTCACTGAAAAATTCATTTGTATTTCTGGAACTCTAAGATGCAACACCTCACTAATGAATTGCTGTCGCTTCCCACCTTTACCATCTCATAGTTCTTTATTCCTGACGTGCTTCCCACTTTGTAGATGCTGCACAACCCGACTGCGTTGGTGTTTGTCATCAACAGCAATAGAAATATCACACACATCACACCTCAGAACAGATCCATCACTCCGAATGCCATCACCGCTTAACTGTTTAACAATGTCCTGCAGTTTCCCAACATTTACTTTATGTTTTGGCATGGTGAACAAGCAAATCCGATGCATCGATCGGTCGTTCACAGACTGCAGTTACCTTGCTCGCTGAGACGGGACAAGGAAACAAAAAAACAGCTTTCCTACAACAATTTGTAAACAATACAGCATAGGACAAAAAGAGCACAACTTCTAGCAATTGTAACACGTCATTGTTGGCACTGTTTAAAGTCCGCGCGCTTACTACATTAACGTCCAAGAACTGAAGAAAGCCGATTCATTGTTGTGCGGTAAACAAGAATCGCGTGCCAAGAAGCCGTGCCTCGAATGTGGGTGGGGTTAAACAGCATGCAAGTTGTATTTTAAAAAAAAAATGATAAAGATGCAAAAAGGGCGAGAAGGTGCAAAAGGTTCTGAGATTGTGAAAAAGGTGCAAAAAGGTGCAACCGAAACACCATGAGTAGAGTTCAATACGTGCTTATTTTGGGGATGAGTAAATTTTTTGCCCATTTTCACACAAAAAAAATTAAGGTGCAGCGCCTAAAATTCCTAGCTCTGGTTATTACAACCCACCCTCCCATCTTTCGGTAAAGAAAACATTTCTTCGAGCTAGATATTTGTTCATTTCGTTCTTGTTTTGCAATCAGCACAGTGATTTAACTACAAACACTCTTACATAGAACTACCACTCATGAGACAGTTACCACGAAAATCCAATGAATAGTGGTAGACCTTTGTCAATTCTTCATCTGTCTCCGTTTCTTTGCAACGAGGTGCGAAGGGGAAGAAGAAGAACCACACTTTTCACGGGTCAGTTTGACGTTTGTGTGGTGAGCACTGAGCAGACGACAGAACTCCGCTCCTTCGTGGAAGGGAAACCCAGCTGTACGTACTACTGTTGCCAACTTAGTATTTTGGAGCAAGGTTTGTCCAAATCACGAATCACACCAAGCAACTATATTTTCGTCTATTACCTAACTGGTCTCAGTTGTAGTTCAATCCAGCCTTTGCTCTGCAGTCTGCCTCTAGTTGTTTCACAGAAATGGTATTCCTATTTTAGGCGGGATTTAGCTCTTTTCTGCCAATCCGATGTGACAACACTGGCTGCTCCGGTGGGTCTGAACGGCAAGAGGGCCCCTTCACCGGTATATGAATAACCCCATAAAGTCCTTCCCCACTCTTTCCTTGCATTGGCGCCTTCTTCTCCCTTGTTGCCTCTTTAGGGTAGCAGAACGGCCTCCCTCTTCGCTTCTGTCGGCTGCAGAAAAAATGTCTAAGGCAATATCTACTAGACGACAACTGGGTTAATTAACGTATTTAACAAATTTGTCATTTTATTGAAACAACTTTTTAATTATTTACATTTTCCTGTTGCCTGCGGTAACACCGGCTACATGCACGCCACGCCTCTGATGGGGAAAATGTTTCTGTATGTCCCATGGTGAAATATTTCTGTATACTTGCAAAGTATGTAACATGGGGAAAATATTGCTGTATTCTTCCAAAGCATGTCCCATGGGGAAAATGTTGCTGTATACTTCCAAAGTATGTTACATGGGGAAAATGCTTCTGTATACCTCCAAAGTATGTCCCATGGTGAAATATTTCTGTATTCTTCCAAAGTATGTCCCATGGGGAAAATGTTGATGTATACTTCCAAAGTATGTTATATGGGGAAAATGTTGCTGTATACTTCCAAAGTATGTTACATGGGGAACAGTGGCGTGGCGTGACTTTTTAAAAAAGTGTTACCGGCTATCAGTACGACATTTATGCCTGCTAGACGTTATTACCAGGGCTAGGAATTTTAGGTGGAAAAATTTGCCAATAAAGTTGCAAAAAAGGTGTCATTTTTTGTACAAAAAAGGTGCTAAAATAGGTGCTAATTTTCAGATGTAAAATTTATTGTGAGCAGTGCATACATATATGATTCAACTTGTCTGGATAAACACATAAGAGTATTCTCTGGTTTTAAATCGTTTAATATAACTAAGCAAAGAAAATTCTCTGATACATTAGAAAGCGACATAAAGGAAAACATGCTTCTTCTTACTTGCTTAGAATTAGTCATCTAGAAAACTGTTAAAATAGATTACATTCAAAACTTCTATGTTCTTCTGAGTGAGGCTACATCTGCGGTCACTAAGCAGATACTTGTAAGTTGAAAAAGAACGTTCAACGTCAACAGACACAAGTTGTGCATATTTTGTTTTCAACCAGTAATCCACATCCTTGTTTGTTGCGACTTCTTGAACATCAGGGTTTTTGACTAAACTTTGTTCTAACTTCTCTTTCCGGACCCCTTGCAGCTTTCGATGCACATCCATCAAAACAGCCCACTGTGCTTCCTTTTCAGGGCACTGCTCCTCCAGTTTTCTGATTGCAGTAGTAAGAAAAGAGAAGCCATCAACAATATAGAGTTCATCTTGCAATTCCTGTTTAAGTGCAAGTTTTTTGGCTTTTTCTACAGCTGAGGAATCACTAGGCAAAGCATCTAAAAATTTCGATATTGTATGGAAATGATTGCAAATAAACACTGCAGCTTTTAACCATGTACCCCATCTAGTGAGGATGGGAGAGGCTGGTAATGGAAGTTTCGTAATTTCTACGTACTTCTGTATTCTAGGAGCCTTTTAACTTTTTTCTTAATGCCAGAAACAAATTCGTTCACATATGTATATTCATCTTTAAGAGCTTCACAAACTCGATGCAAAGCATGAACAATGCAGGCCACATGTTTTAAGTTAGGATACATATTCTTCAGATTAGAAAATGCAGCTAACATGTAAGATGCTTGATCTGTAAGAACTAACCACACACTATCATATTTTACGCCCTCCGGACACAATACAAAACATGCATCATTGAAACTTTGCATTACACTTGCATTATCTGTTTTGCCGAGAAAATAAGTTTGTAAAAGCATGGGTTTTAGTTGATGTCCATTGAGAGGTGCTACTAAAATGTTCAAAACGTACCTGTTTTGCCTATCTGTGGTTTCATCTAGTATGAAATACACTGGATGGTCAGCTACTACTTGCCTGATCTGCGAGCTTTTAGCTTTGTAAAGAGGTTGAAGGTAAGATTTCCTTAAGGTGCTCTCATCTGGAACTGACTTCCCAGTATATTTTTGCAAATATGATTTCATGAAAGGATTGTTAAGTTTCGAAAGAAGTATTCCACACGCTATAAATGTCCTTGCTGTCTCACTGAAAAATTCATTTGTATTTCTGGAACTCTAAGATGCAACACCTCACTAATGAATTGCTGTCGCTTCCCACCTTTACCATCTCATAGTTCTTTATTCCTGACGTGCTTCCCACTTTGTAGATGCTGCACAACCCGACTGCGTTGGTGTTTGTCATCAACAGCAATAGAAATATCACACACATCACACCTCAGAACAGATCCATCACTCCGAATGCCATCACCGCTTAACTGTTTAACAATGTCCTGCAGTTTCCCAACATTTACTTTATGTTTTGGCATGGTGAACAAGCAAATCCGATGCATCGATCGGTCGTTCACAGACTGCAGTTACCTTGCTCGCTGAGACGGGACAAGGAAACAAAAAAACAGCTTTCCTACAACAATTTGTAAACAATACAGCATAGGACAAAAAGAGCACAACTTCTAGCAATTGTAACACGTCATTGTTGGCACTGTTTAAAGTCCGCGCGCTTACTACATTAACGTCCAAGAACTGAAGAAAGCCGATTCATTGTTGTGCGGTAAACAAGAATCGCGTGCCAAGAAGCCGTGCCTCGAATGTGGGTGGGGTTAAACAGCATGCAAGTTGTATTTAAAAAAAAAAAAGATAAAGATGCAAAAAGGGCGAGAAGGTGCAAAATGTTCTGAGATTGTGAAAAAGGTGCAAAAAGGTGCAACCGAAACACCATGAGTAGAGTTCAATACGTGCTTATTTTGGGGATGAGTCACTTTTTTGCCCATTTTCACACAAAAAAAATTAAGGTGCAGCGCCTAAAATTCCTAGCTCTGGTTATTACAACCCACCCTCCCATCTTTCGGTAAAGAAAACATTTCTTCGAGCTAGATATTTGTTCATTTCGTTCTTGTTTTGCAATCAGCACAGTGATTTAACTACAAACACTCTTACATAGAACTACCACTCATGAGACAGTTACCACGAAAATCCAATGAATAGTGGTAGACCTTTGTCAATTCTTCATCTGTCTCCGTTTCTTTGCAACGAGGTGCGAAGGGGAAGAAGAAGAACCACACTTTTCACGGGTCAGTTTGACGTTTGTGTGGTGAGCACTGAGCAGACGACAGAACTCCGCTCCTTCGTGGAAGGGAAACCCAGCTGTACGTACTACTGTTGCCAACTTAGTATTTTGGAGCAAGGTTTGTCCAAATCACGAATCACACCAAGCAACTATATTTTCGTCTATTACCTAACTGGTCTCAGTTGTAGTTCAATCCAGCCTTTGCTCTGCAGTCTGCCTCTAGTTGTTTCACAGAAATGGTATTCCTATTTTAGGCGGGATTTAGCTCTTTTCTGCCAATCCGATGTGACAACACTGGCTGCTCCGGTGGGTCTGAACGGCAAGAGGGCCCCTTCACCGGTATATGAATAACCCCATAAAGTCCTTCCCCACTCTTTCCTTGCATTGGCGCCCTCTTCTCCCTTGTTGCCTCTTTAGGGTAGCAGAACGGCCTCCCTCTTCGCTTCTGTCGGCTGCAGAAAAAATGTCTAAGGCAATATCTACTAGACGACAACTGGGTTAATTAACGTATTTAACAAATTTGTCATTTTATTGAAACAACTTTTTAATTATTTACATTTTCCTGTTGCCTGCGGTAACACCGGCTACATGCACGCCACGCCTCTGATGGGGAAAATGTTTCTGTATACCTCCAAAGTATGTCCCATGGTGAAATATTTCTGTATACTTGCAAAGTATGTAACATGGGGAAAATGTTGCTGTATTCTTCCAAAGCATGTCCCATGGGGAAAATGTTGCTGTATACTTCCAAAGTATGTTACATGGGGAAAATGCTTCTGTATACCTCCAAAGTATGTCCCATGGTGAAATATTTCTGTATTCTTCCAAAGTATGTCCCATGGGGAAAATGTTGATGTATACTTCCAAAGTATGTTATATGGGGAAAATGTTGCTGTATACTTCCAAAGTATGTTACATGGGGAACAGTGGCGTGGCGTGACTTTTTAAAAAAGTGTTACCGGCTATCAGTACGACATTTATGCCTGCTAGACGTTATTACCATGGCTAGGAATTTTAGGTGGAAAAATTTGCCAATAAAGGTGCAAAAAAGGTGTCATTTTTTGTACAAAAAAGGTGCTAAAATAGGTGCTAATTTTCAGATGTAAAATTTATTGTGAGCAGTGCATACATATATGATTCAACTTGTCTGGATAAACACATAAGAGTATTCTCTGGTTTTAAATCGTTTAATATAACTAAGCAAAGAAAATTCTCTGATACATTAGAAAGCGACATAAAGGAAAACATGCTTCTTCTTACTTGCTTAGAATTAGTCATCTAGAAAACTGTTAAAATAGATTACATTCAAAACTTCTATGTTCTTCTGAGTGAGGCTACATCTGCGGTCACTAAGCAGATACTTGTAAGTTGAAAAAGAACGTTCAACGTCAACAGACACAAGTTGTGCATATTTTGTTTTCAACCAGTAATCTACATCCTTGTTTGTTGCGACTTCTTGAACATCAGGGTTTTTGACTAAACTTTGTTCTAACTTCTCTTTCCGGACCCCTTGCAGCTTTCGATGCACATCCATCAAAACAGCCCACTGTGCTTCCTTTTCAGGGCACTGCTCCTCCAGTTTTCTGATTGCAGTAGTAAGAAAAGAGAAGCCATCAACAATATAGAGTTCATCTTGCAATTCCTGTTTAAGTGCAAGTTTTTTGGCTTTTTCTACAGCTGAGGAATCACTAGGCAAAGCATCTAAAAATTTCGATATTGTATGGAAATGATTGCAAATAAACACTGCAGCTTTTAACCATGTACCCCATCTAGTGAGGATGGGAGAGGCTGGTAATGGAAGTTTCGTAATTTCTACGTACTTCTGTATTCTAGGAGCCTTTTAACTTTTTTCTTAATGCCAGAAACAAATTCGTTCACATATGTATATTCATCTTTAAGAGCTTCACAAACTCGATGCAAAGCATGAACAATGCAGGCCACATGTTTTAAGTTAGGATACATATTCTTCAGATTAGAAAATGCAGCTAACATGTAAGATGCTTGATCTGTAAGAACTAACCACACACTATCATATTTTACGCCCTCCGGACACAATACAAAACATGCATCATTGAAACTTTGCATTACACTTGCATTATCTGTTTTGCCGAGAAAATAAGTTTGTAAAAGCATGGGTTTTAGTTGATGTCCATTGAGAGGTGCTACTAAAATGTTCAAAACGTACCTGTTTTGCCTATCTGTGGTTTCATCTAGTATGAAATACACTGGATGGTCAGCTACTACTTGCCTGATCTGCGAGCTTTTAGCTTTGTAAAGAGGTTGAAGGTAAGATTTCCTTAAGGTGCTCTCATCTGGAACTGACTTCCCAGTATATTTTTGCAAATATGATTTCATGAAAGGATTGTTAAGTTTCGAAAGAAGTATTCCACACGCTATAAATGTCCTTGCTGTCTCACTGAAAAATTCATTTGTATTTCTGGAACTCTAAGATGCAACACCTCACTAATGAATTGCTGTCGCTTCCCACCTTTACCATCTCATAGTTCTTTATTCCTGACGTGCTTCCCACTTTGTAGATGCTGCACAACCCGAGTGCGTTGGTGTTTGTCATCAACAGCAATAGAAATATCACACACATCACACCTCAGAACAGATCCATCACTCCGAATGCCATCACCGCTTAACTGTTTAACAATGTCCTGCAGTTTCCCAACATTTACTTTATGTTTTGGCATGGTGAACAAGCAAATCCGATGCATCGATCGGTCGTTCACAGACTGCAGTTACCTTGCTCGCTGAGACGGGACAAGGAAACAAAAAAACAGCTTTCCTACAACAATTTGTAAACAATACAGCATAGGACAAAAAGAGCACAACTTCTAGCAATTGTAACACGTCATTGTTGGCACTGTTTAAAGTCCGCGCGCTTACTACATTAACGTCCAAGAACTGAAGAAAGCCGATTCATTGTTGTGCGGTAAACAAGAATCGCGTGCCAAGAAGCCGTGCCTCGAATGTGGGTGGGGTTAAACAGCATGCAAGTTGTATTTTAAAAAAAAAATGATAAAGATGCAAAAAGGGCGAGAAGGTGCAAAATGTTCTGAGATTGTGAAAAAGGTGCAAAAAGGTGCAACCGAAACACCATGAGTAGAGTTCAATACGTGCTTATTTTGGGGATGAGTCACTTTTTTGCCCATTTTCACACAAAAAAAATTAAGGTGCAGCGCCTAAAATTCCTAGCTCTGGTTATTACAACCCCCCTTCCCATCTTTCGGTAAAGAAAACATTTCTTCGAGCTAGATATTTGTTCATTTCGTTCTTGTTTTGCAATCAGCACAGTGATTTAACTACAAACACTCTTACATAGAACTACCACTCATGAGACAGTTACCACGAAAATCCAATGAATAGTGGTAGACCTTTGTCAATTCTTCATCTGTCTCCGTTTCTTTGCAACGAGGTGCGAAGGGGAAGAAGAAGAACCACACTTTTCACGGGTCAGTTTGACGTTTGTGTGGTGAGCACTGAGCAGACGACAGAACTCCGCTCCTTCGTGGAAGGGAAACCCAGCTGTACGTACTACTGTTGCCAACTTAGTATTTTGGAGCAAGGTTTGTCCAAATCACGAATCACACCAAGCAACTATATTTTCGTCTATTACCTAACTGGTCTCAGTTGTAGTTCAATCCAGCCTTTGCTCTGCAGTCTGCCTCTAGTTGTTTCACAGAAATGGTATTCCTATTTTAGGCGGGATTTAGCTCTTTTCTGCCAATCCGATGTGACAACACTGGCTGCTCCGGTGGGTCTGAACGGCAAGAGGGCCCCTTCACCGGTATATGAATAACCCCATAAAGTCCTTCCCCACTCTTTCCTTGCATTGGCGCCCTCTTCTCCCTTGTTGCCTCTTTAGGGTAGCAGAACGGCCTCCCTCTTCGCTTCTGTCGGCTGCAGAAAAAATGTCTAAGGCAATATCTACTAGACGACAACTGGGTTAATTAACGTATTTAACAAATTTGTCATTTTATTGAAACAACTTTTTAATTATTTACATTTTCCTGTTGCCTGCGGTAACACCGGCTACATGCACGCCACGCCTCTGATGGGGAAAATGTTTCTGTATACCTCCAAAGTATGTCCCATGGTGAAATATTTCTGTATACTTGCAAAGTATGTAACATGGGGAAAATGTTGCTGTATTCTTCCAAAGCATGTCCCATGGGGAAAATGTTGCTGTATACTTCCAAAGTATGTTACATGGGGAAAATGCTTCTGTATACCTCCAAAGTATGTCCCATGGTGAAATATTTCTGTATTCTTCCAAAGTATGTCCCATGGGGAAAATGTTGATGTATACTTCCAAAGTATGTTATATGGGGAAAATGTTGCTGTATACTTCCAAAGTATGTTACATGGGGAACAGTGGCGTGGCGTGACTTTTTAAAAAAGTGTTACCGGCTATCAGTACGACATTTATGCCTGCTAGACGTTATTACCAGGGCTAGGAATTTTAGGTGGAAAAATTTGCCAATAAAGGTGCAAAAAAGGTGTCATTTTTTGTACAAAAAAGGTGCTAAAATAGGTGCTAATTTTCAGATGTAAAATTTATTGTGAGCAGTGCATACATATATGATTCAACTTGTCTGGATAAACACATAAGAGTATTCTCTGGTTTTAAATCGTTTAATATAACTAAGCAAAGAAAATTCTCTGATACATTAGAAAGCGACATAAAGGAAAACATGCTTCTTCTTACTTGCTTAGAATTAGTCATCTAGAAAACTGTTAAAATAGATTACATTCAAAACTTCTATGTTCTTCTGAGTGAGGCTACATCTGCGGTCACTAAGCAGATACTTGTAAGTTGAAAAAGAACGTTCAACGTCAACAGACACAAGTTGTGCATATTTTGTTTTCAACCAGTAATCCACATCCTTGTTTGTTGCGACTTCTTGAACATCAGGGTTTTTGACTAAACTTTGTTCTAACTTCTCTTTCCGGACCCCTTGCAGCTTTCGATGCACATCCATCAAAACAGCCCACTGTGCTTCCTTTTCAGGGCACTGCTCCTCCAGTTTTCTGATTGCAGTAGTAAGAAAAGAGAAGCCATCAACAATATAGAGTTCATCTTGCAATTCCTGTTTAAGTGCAAGTTTTTTGGCTTTTTCTACAGCTGAGGAATCACTAGGCAAAGCATCTAAAAATTTCGATATTGTATGGAAATGATTGCAAATAAACACTGCAGCTTTTAACCATGTACCCCATCTAGTGAGGATGGGAGAGGCTGGTAATGGAAGTTTCGTAATTTCTACGTACTTCTGTATTCTAGGAGCCTTTTAACTTTTTTCTTAATGCCAGAAACAAATTCGTTCACATATGTATATTCATCTTTAAGAGCTTCACAAACTCGATGCAAAGCATGAACAATGCAGGCCACATGTTTTAAGTTAGGATACATATTCTTCAGATTAGAAAATGCAGCTAACATGTAAGATGCTTGATCTGTAAGAACTAACCACACACTATCATATTTTACGCCCTCCGGACACAATACAAAACATGCATCATTGAAACTTTGCATTACACTTGCATTATCTGTTTTGCCGAGAAAATAAGTTTGTAAAAGCATGGGTTTTAGTTGATGTCCATTGAGAGGTGCTACTAAAATGTTCAAAACGTACCTGTTTTGCCTATCTGTGGTTTCATCTAGTATGAAATACACTGGATGGTCAGCTACTACTTGCCTGATCTGCGAGCTTTTAGCTTTGTAAAGAGGTTGAAGGTAAGATTTCCTTAAGGTGCTCTCATCTGGAACTGACTTCCCAGTATATTTTTGCAAATATGATTTCATGAAAGGATTGTTAAGTTTCGAAAGAAGTATTCCACACGCTATAAATGTCCTTGCTGTCTCACTGAAAAATTCATTTGTATTTCTGGAACTCTAAGATGCAACACCTCACTAATGAATTGCTGTCGCTTCCCACCTTTACCATCTCATAGTTCTTTATTCCTGACGTGCT
Source organism: Lepisma saccharinum (assembly GCF_977018435.1). Classification (NCBI taxonomy): domain Eukaryota; kingdom Metazoa; phylum Arthropoda; class Insecta; order Zygentoma; family Lepismatidae; genus Lepisma; species Lepisma saccharinum. Next base: position 2,550,361 of record NC_139237.1, read on the forward strand.
TCCCACTTTGTAGATGCTGCACAACCCGAGTGCGTTGGTGTTTGTCATCAACAGCAATAGAAATATCACACACATCACACCTCAGAACAGATCCATCACTCCGAATGCCATCACCGCTTAACTGTTTAACAATGTCCTGCAGTTTCCCAACATTTACTTTATGTTTTGGCATGGTGAACAAGCAAATCCGATGCATCGATCGGTCGTTCACAGACTGCAGTTACCTTGCTCGCTGAGACGGGACAAGGAAACAAAAAAACAGCTTTCCTACAACAATTTGTAAACAATACAGCATAGGACAAAAAGAGCACAACTTCTAGCAATTGTAACACGTCATTGTTGGCACTGTTTAAAGTCCGCGCGCTTACTACATTAACGTCCAAGAACTGAAGAAAGCCGATTCATTGTTGTGCGGTAAACAAGAATCGCGTGCCAAGAAGCCGTGCCTCGAATGTGGGTGGGGTTAAACAGCATGCAAGTTGTATTTTAAAAAAAAAATGATAAAGATGCAAAAAGGGCGAGAAGGTGCAAAATGTTCTGAGATTGTGAAAAAGGTGCAAAAAGGTGCAACCGAAACACCATGAGTAGAGTTCAATACGTGCTTATTTTGGGGATGAGTCACTTTTTTGCCCATTTTCACACAAAAAAAATTAAGGTGCAGCGCCTAAAATTCCTAGCTCTGGTTATTACAACCCCCCCTCCCATCTTTCGGTAAAGAAAACATTTCTTCGAGCTAGATATTTGTTCATTTCGTTCTTGTTTTGCAATCAGCACAGTGATTTAACTACAAACACTCTTACATAGAACTACCACTCATGAGACAGTTACCACGAAAATCCAATGAATAGTGGTAGACCTTTGTCAATTCTTCATCTGTCTCCGTTTCTTTGCAACGAGGTGCGAAGGGGAAGAAGAAGAACCACACTTTTCACGGGTCAGTTTGACGTTTGTGTGGTGAGCACTGAGCAGACGACAGAACTCCGCTCCTTCGTGGAAGGGAAACCCAGCTGTACGTACTACTGTTGCCAACTTAGTATTTTGGAGCAAGGTTTGTCCAAATCACGAATCACACCAAGCAACTATATTTTCGTCTATTACCTAACTGGTCTCAGTTGTAGTTCAATCCAGCCTTTGCTCTGCAGTCTGCCTCTAGTTGTTTCACAGAAATGGTATTCCTATTTTAGGCGGGATTTAGCTCTTTTCTGCCAATCCGATGTGACAACACTGGCTGCTCCGGTGGGTCTGAACGGCAAGAGGGCCCCTTCACCGGTATATGAATAACCCCATAAAGTCCTTCCCCACTCTTTCCTTGCATTGGCGCCCTCTTCTCCCTTGTTGCCTCTTTAGGGTAGCAGAACGGCCTCCCTCTTCGCTTCTGTCGGCTGCAGAAAAAATGTCTAAGGCAATATCTACTAGACGACAACTGGGTTAATTAACGTATTTAACAAATTTGTCATTTTATTGAAACAACTTTTTAATTATTTACATTTTCCTGTTGCCTGCGGTAACACCGGCTACATGCACGCCACGCCTCTGATGGGGAAAATGTTTCTGTATACCTCCAAAGTATGTCCCATGGTGAAATATTTCTGTATACTTGCAAAGTATGTAACATGGGGAAAATGTTGCTGTATTCTTCCAAAGCATGTCCCATGGGGAAAATGTTGCTGTATACTTCCAAAGTATGTTACATGGGGAAAATGCTTCTGTATACCTCCAAAGTATGTCCCATGGTGAAATATTTCTGTATTCTTCCAAAGTATGTCCCATGGGGAAAATGTTGATGTATACTTCCAAAGTATGTTATATGGGGAAAATGTTGCTGTATACTTCCAAAGTATGTTACATGGGGAACAGTGGCGTGGCGTGACTTTTTAAAAAAGTGTTACCGGCTATCAGTACGACATTTATGCCTGCTAGACGTTATTACCATGGCTAGGAATTTTAGGTGGAAAAATTTGCCAATAAAGGTGCAAAAAAGGTGTCATTTTTTGTACAAAAAAGGTGCTAAAATAGGTGCTAATTTTCAGATGTAAAATTTATTGTGAGCAGTGCATACATATATGATTCAACTTGTCTGGATAAACACATAAGAGTATTCTCTGGTTTTAAATCGTTTAATATAACTAAGCAAAGAAAATTCTCTGATACATTAGAAAGCGACATAAAGGAAAACATGCTTCTTCTTACTTGCTTAGAATTAGTCATCTAGAAAACTGTTAAAATAGATTACATTCAAAACTTCTATGTTCTTCTGAGTGAGGCTACATCTGCGGTCACTAAGCAGATACTTGTAAGTTGAAAAAGAACGTTCAACGTCAACAGACACAAGTTGTGCATATTTTGTTTTCAACCAGTAATCCACATCCTTGTTTGTTGCGACTTCTTGAACATCAGGGTTTTTGACTAAACTTTGTTCTAACTTCTCTTTCCGGACCCCTTGCAGCTTTCGATGCACATCCATCAAAACAGCCCACTGTGCTTCCTTTTCAGGGCACTGCTCCTCCAGTTTTCTGATTGCAGTAGTAAGAAAAGAGAAGCCATCAACAATATAGAGTTCATCTTGCAATTCCTGTTTAAGTGCAAGTTTTTTGGCTTTTTCTACAGCTGAGGAATCACTAGGCAAAGCATCTAAAAATTTCGATATTGTATGGAAATGATTGCAAATAAACACTGCAGCTTTTAACCATGTACCCCATCTAGTGAGGATGGGAGAGGCTGGTAATGGAAGTTTCGTAATTTCTACGTACTTCTGTATTCTAGGAGCCTTTTAACTTTTTTCTTAATGCCAGAAACAAATTCGTTCACATATGTATATTCATCTTTAAGAGCTTCACAAATTCGATGCAAAGCATGAACAATGCAGGCCACATGTTTTAAGTTAGGATACATATTCTTCAGATTAGAAAATGCAGCTAACATGTAAGATGCTTGATCTGTAAGAACTAACCACACACTATCATATTTTACGCCCTCCGGACACAATACAAAACATGCATCATTGAAACTTTGCATTACACTTGCATTATCTGTTTTGCCGAGAAAATAAGTTTGTAAAAGCATGGGTTTTAGTTGATGTCCATTGAGAGGTGCTACTAAAATGTTCAAAACGTACCTGTTTTGCCTATCTGTGGTTTCATCTAGTATGAAATACACTGGATGGTCAGCTACTACTTGCCTGATCTGCGAGCTTTTAGCTTTGTAAAGAGGTTGAAGGTAAGATTTCCTTAAGGTGCTCTCATCTGGAACTGACTTCCCAGTATATTTTTGCAAATATGATTTCATGAAAGGATTGTTAAGTTTCGAAAGAAGTATTCCACACGCTATAAATGTCCTTGCTGTCTCACTGAAAAATTCATTTGTATTTCTGGAACTCTAAGATGCAACACCTCACTAATGAATTGCTGTCGCTTCCCACCTTTACCATCTCATAGTTCTTTATTCCTGACGTGCTTCCCACTTTGTAGATGCTGCACAACCCGACTGCGTTGGTGTTTGTCATCAACAGCAATAGAAATATCACACACATCACACCTCAGAACAGATCCATCACTCCGAATGCCATCACCGCTTAACTGTTTAACAATGTCCTGCAGTTTCCCAACATTTACTTTATGTTTTGGCATGGTGAACAAGCAAATCCGATGCATCGATCGGTCGTTCACAGACTGCAGTTACCTTGCTCGCTGAGACGGGACAAGGAAACAAAAAAACAGCTTTCCTACAACAATTTGTAAACAATACAGCATAGGACAAAAAGAGCACAACTTCTAGCAATTGTAACACGTCATTGTTGGCACTGTTTAAAGTCCGCGCGCTTACTACATTAACGTCCAAGAACTGAAGAAAGCCGATTCATTGTTGTGCGGTAAACAAGAATCGCGTGCCAAGAAGCCGTGCCTCGAATGTGGGTGGGGTTAAACAGCATGCAAGTTGTATTTAAAAAAAAAAAAGATAAAGATGCAAAAAGGGCGAGAAGGTGCAAAATGTTCTGAGATTGTGAAAAAGGTGCAAAAAGGTGCAACCGAAACACCATGAGTAGAGTTCAATACGTGCTTATTTTGGGGATGAGTCACTTTTTTGCCCATTTTCACACAAAAAAAATTAAGGTGCAGCGCCTAAAATTCCTAGCTCTGGTTATTACAACCCCCCCTCCCATCTTTCGGTAAAGAAAACATTTCTTCGAGCTAGATATTTGTTCATTTCGTTCTTGTTTTGCAATCAGCACAGTGATTTAACTACAAACACTCTTACATAGAACTACCACTCATGAGACAGTTACCACGAAAATCCAATGAATAGTGGTAGACCTTTGTCAATTCTTCATCTGTCTCCGTTTCTTTGCAACGAGGTGCGAAGGGGAAGAAGAAGAACCACACTTTTCACGGGTCAGTTTGACGTTTGTGTGGTGAGCACTGAGCAGACGACAGAACTCCGCTCCTTCGTGGAAGGGAAACCCAGCTGTACGTACTACTGTTGCCAACTTAGTATTTTGGAGCAAGGTTTGTCCAAATCACGAATCACACCAAGCAACTATATTTTCGTCTATTACCTAACTGGTCTCAGTTGTAGTTCAATCCAGCCTTTGCTCTGCAGTCTGCCTCTAGTTGTTTCACAGAAATGGTATTCCTATTTTAGGCGGGATTTAGCTCTTTTCTGCCAATCCGATGTGACAACACTGGCTGCTCCGGTGGGTCTGAACGGCAAGAGGGCCCCTTCACCGGTATATGAATAACCCCATAAAGTCCTTCCCCACTCTTTCCTTGCATTGGCGCCCTCTTCTCCCTTGTTGCCTCTTTAGGGTAGCAGAACGGCCTCCCTCTTCGCTTCTGTCGGCTGCAGAAAAAATGTCTAAGGCAATATCTACTAGACGACAACTGGGTTAATTAACGTATTTAACAAATTTGTCATTTTATTGAAACAACTTTTTAATTATTTACATTTTCCTGTTGCCTGCGGTAACACCGGCTACATGCACGCCACGCCTCTGATGGGGAAAATGTTTCTGTATGTCCCATGGTGAAATATTTCTGTATACTTGCAAAGTATGTAACATGGGGAAAATATTGCTGTATTCTTCCAAAGCATGTCCCATGGGGAAAATGTTGCTGTATACTTCCAAAGTATGTTACATGGGGAAAATGCTTCTGTATACCTCCAAAGTATGTCCCATGGTGAAATATTTCTGTATTCTTCCAAAGTATGTCCCATGGGGAAAATGTTGATGTATACTTCCAAAGTATGTTATATGGGGAAAATGTTGCTGTATACTTCCAAAGTATGTTACATGGGGAACAGTGGCGTGGCGTGACTTTTTAAAAAAGTGTTACCGGCTATCAGTACGACATTTATGCCTGCTAGACGTTATTACCAGGGCTAGGAATTTTAGGTGGAAAAATTTGCCAATAAAGTTGCAAAAAAGGTGTCATTTTTTGTACAAAAAAGGTGCTAAAATAGGTGCTAATTTTCAGATGTAAAATTTATTGTGAGCAGTGCATACATATATGATTCAACTTGTCTGGATAAACACATAAGAGTATTCTCTGGTTTTAAATCGTTTAATATAACTAAGCAAAGAAAATTCTCTGATACATTAGAAAGCGACATAAAGGAAAACATGCTTCTTCTTACTTGCTTAGAATTAGTCATCTAGAAAACTGTTAAAATAGATTACATTCAAAACTTCTATGTTCTTCTGAGTGAGGCTACATCTGCGGTCACTAAGCAGATACTTGTAAGTTGAAAAAGAACGTTCAACGTCAACAGACACAAGTTGTGCATATTTTGTTTTCAACCAGTAATCCACATCCTTGTTTGTTGCGACTTCTTGAACATCAGGGTTTTTGACTAAACTTTGTTCTAACTTCTCTTTCCGGACCCCTTGCAGCTTTCGATGCACATCCATCAAAACAGCCCACTGTGCTTCCTTTTCAGGGCACTGCTCCTCCAGTTTTCTGATTGCAGTAGTAAGAAAAGAGAAGCCATCAACAATATAGAGTTCATCTTGCAATTCCTGTTTAAGTGCAAGTTTTTTGGCTTTTTCTACAGCTGAGGAATCACTAGGCAAAGCATCTAAAAATTTCGATATTGTATGGAAATGATTGCAAATAAACACTGCAGCTTTTAACCATGTACCCCATCTAGTGAGGATGGGAGAGGCTGGTAATGGAAGTTTCGTAATTTCTACGTACTTCTGTATTCTAGGAGCCTTTTAACTTTTTTCTTAATGCCAGAAACAAATTCGTTCACATATGTATATTCATCTTTAAGAGCTTCACAAACTCGATGCAAAGCATGAACAATGCAGGCCACATGTTTTAAGTTAGGATACATATTCTTCAGATTAGAAAATGCAGCTAACATGTAAGATGCTTGATCTGTAAGAACTAACCACACACTATCATATTTTACGCCCTCCGGACACAATACAAAACATGCATCATTGAAACTTTGCATTACACTTGCATTATCTGTTTTGCCGAGAAAATAAGTTTGTAAAAGCATGGGTTTTAGTTGATGTCCATTGAGAGGTGCTACTAAAATGTTCAAAACGTACCTGTTTTGCCTATCTGTGGTTTCATCTAGTATGAAATACACTGGATGGTCAGCTACTACTTGCCTGATCTGCGAGCTTTTAGCTTTGTAAAGAGGTTGAAGGTAAGATTTCCTTAAGGTGCTCTCATCTGGAACTGACTTCCCAGTATATTTTTGCAAATATGATTTCATGAAAGGATTGTTAAGTTTCGAAAGAAGTATTCCACACGCTATAAATGTCCTTGCTGTCTCACTGAAAAATTCATTTGTATTTCTGGAACTCTAAGATGCAACACCTCACTAATGAATTGCTGTCGCTTCCCACCTTTACCATCTCATAGTTCTTTATTCCTGACGTGCTTCCCACTTTGTAGATGCTGCACAACCCGACTGCGTTGGTGTTTGTCATCAACAGCAATAGAAATATCACACACATCACACCTCAGAACAGATCCATCACTCCGAATGCCATCACCGCTTAACTGTTTAACAATGTCCTGCAGTTTCCCAACATTTACTTTATGTTTTGGCATGGTGAACAAGCAAATCCGATGCATCGATCGGTCGTTCACAGACTGCAGTTACCTTGCTCGCTGAGACGGGACAAGGAAACAAAAAAACAGCTTTCCTACAACAATTTGTAAACAATACAGCATAGGACAAAAAGAGCACAACTTCTAGCAATTGTAACACGTCATTGTTGGCACTGTTTAAAGTCCGCGCGCTTACTACATTAACGTCCAAGAACTGAAGAAAGCCGATTCATTGTTGTGCGGTAAACAAGAATCGCGTGCCAAGAAGCCGTGCCTCGAATGTGGGTGGGGTTAAACAGCATGCAAGTTGTATATGAATAACCCCATAAAGTCCTTCCCCACTCTTTCCTTGCATTGGCGCCCTCTTCTCCCTTGTTGCCTCTTTAGGGTAGCAGAACGGCCTCCCTCTTCGCTTCTGTCGGCTGCAGAAAAAATGTCTAAGGCAATATCTACTAGACGACAACTGGGTTAATTAACGTATTTAACAAATTTGTCATTTTATTGAAACAACTTTTTAATTATTTACATTTTCCTGTTGCCTGCGGTAACACCGGCTACATGCACGCCACGCCTCTGATGGGGAAAATGTTTCTGTATACCTCCAAAGTATGTCCCATGGTGAAATATTTCTGTATACTTGCAAAGTATGTAACATGGGGAAAATGTTGCTGTATTCTTCCAAAGCATGTCCCATGGGGAAAATGTTGCTGTATACTTCCAAAGTATGTCCCATGGGGAAAATGTTGCTGTATACTTCCAAAGTACGTCCCATGGGGAAAATGTTGCTGTATACTTCCAAAGTATGTCCCATGGGGAAAATGTTGCTGTATATTTCCAAAGTATGTCCTATTTAGAAAATGTTGCTGTATACTTCCAAAGTATGTTATATGGGGAAAATGTTGCTGTATACTTCCAAAGTATGTCCCATGGGGAAAATGTTGCTGTACACTTCCAAGGCATGTCCCATGAGGAAAATGCTGCTGTATACTTCCAAAGTATGTCCCATGGGGAAAATGTTGCTGTATACTTCGAAAATATGTCTAATGGGGAAAATGTTTCTCTATACTTCCAAAGTATGTCCCATGGGGAAAATGTTGCTGTATACATCCAAAGTATATTCCATGGGAGAAATGTTGCTCTATACTTCCGAAATATGTCCCATGGTGAAAATATTGCTGTATACTTCCAAAGTTTGTCCCATGGGGAAAATGTTCCTGTATACTTCCAAAGTATGTTCCATGGCGAAAATGTTGCTGTACACATCCAAAGTATGTCCCATGGTGAAAATGTTACTGTATACTTCCAAAGTATGTCCGATGGGGAAAATGTTACTGTATACTTCCAAAGTATGTCCCTTGGGCAAAATGTTGCTCTATACTTTCGAAATATGTCCAATGGGGAAAATGTTGCTGTATACTTCCAAAGTATGTTCCATGGGGAAATATTGCTGTATACTTCCAATGTATGTTCCATGGGAAAATGTTACTGTATACTTCCAAAGTATGTCCCATGGGGAAAATGTTGCTTTATACTTCGAAAATATGTCCAATGGATAAAGTTTTTCTCTATACTTCCGAAATATGTTCGATGGGGAAAATGTTGCTGCATACTTCCAAGCATCCAGGTCGGGATTCGGACCTAGCGCACCTGACGTCGTAGCGAACTGTGCTATCCACTCGGCTATTACAAATATAATACTGTTTTTGATGTTATACTTTTTGTAAGCCTAGTTTGAAGGAGCCGATTGTACGTACATCGTGTGAAAAATCGCCTCTCTCGACTTAAAAGTAATAATAATAAATAGGGAATAATTTGGTATCCTTTTCCGGAAAATAAAAATAAGTTCGTTATTAAACTTGATTCGGAGCTAGTTATCAAGAATTATTTTTTCTCTTGGCATAGGGTTCACCATCACCTCCCTTCACTTTGCATAACCTTCCCTTTAACCTTAAAAGCCAGTTTTGTACAGAGCGTATTAAGCTAAACTTAGTGAAGAAAGCAAGAGGTCATGCTTTCAAGATGGCAGCCAATCTGGTAGCAGCATACAATGTGTTGCTACTTAGGCTCAGTAGTGGAATCTGAAGAGTAAGTGCCAGCCAAGTATACTCAATAACTATAATATTAACAACAATAATAATAAAATTAACCTGCAAACAAGCCTATGAGGTGAAAATGCAATTTCGGTAATCTTCGTACATATATTTAAAGACCTTTTTCCTCTTCATCAACTTATAAGAATTTTTAAGAATGAACAAACAACGTTTACCGTACACTTCATTCAAATCGTGATGAAAGACAAAGTGTTACAGCATTCCAACCTAGAACTTCTTACATTTTAGGGTGACTGTCATTCTTCATGTTAGCATTCACAATTTGATCGCAATGATAAAAATCTTTGTTAAGAAGGAAGACATTTCGTTGTCACTATCACTGTTTTAAATGTAGTGTTTTAGAATATAGTGTAATACATGAAAACTCGTAAGTAGATTTATGTCTATTATTTATTACAAATTGATATATTTTGTGTTTGTTTGCTAGTGTAAAACTAAACAGCACCAACTAGTCCCGTCGTTATTGAAAGCACCTTAAATATTTCAGTTCTGTCAAGCTTCTTCAAGTGCCTACAGTGTAAGTCAGGGGCTCTTCAATCCATGGCCCGCACAGCCCTTTGCCGCGACTATAACTAAACTTAGTTATTTTGCGGGAAATAACTAAAACACAGTTACTTCTAAGAAGTAACTTTTCACACGCTGTATCAACCATCGATTGCTTGAATTATTTGGTTTATTTTACTCCAATTTTCTGACACTTTTGGCTAATCGCGAAGACGAGGATAAGATGGATGAAATGACAATCACATACGTGGATGACACAACACGAGCCCAAAAGAGGATTCTTCTGGCTGCGAGTCCAGACACCAGAGCCTCGCCAAGGGTGGACTACGTGCAAGGGTGTCTTGACAAATGCTCACCCCTTACACCCCGCTGTCTAACCAGTTGTCGATTAGGGGTGTAAGGGGTGTCATCCTCACTTCCACTTGGTGCACCGCGGTAACTGCAATGTTGCGGCCGAAGAGGCAATGGCGTAGTGTTGCCCAAGGGACGAGACGGGACAGGCTTTTAAAAATTCGAGACGAGACAGCATTTCACAGCATTTCCACGAGACGAGACAGGCCAAAGTCTCGTCTCGTGGGCAACACTACACTGGCGACTGACAGCATTGTCCTCTGTGCGAATTGCCGTCCATGTGCGTTTGTGATTGTCCCTTCACCACTTCATGAAATTACCTTTCATCCTCATCTTCGCGATTTGTCAAAAGTTGCAGAAATGCAAAGCCAAATAAATGAAATCGGATCATTCATTCTTTCGTTCAGCTGCCAGCCCCCGTGGAGGAATGGTTAGCACATCGCGGTACGACGTCAGGGGTCCTGGCCTGCGCATGGATGTTTGTTAGCGTCCATTCATCAATTTCATCATGTCATCACTCATCCACATCTTCGCAAATTAGCCAAAAGTGGCACAATGAGCGAAGTAAAATAAAGTAAATCAATCAATCATTCATTCACTACGGTATCAATTAATCTGTAAGTGTTTCAGTGTATTGAATTGTGATCCTTCTTCAACGACACATAAGCAGTAGTTTAGCAATGCCGACTAACCTCTACAGTGTGTGTGTGTGTGTGTGTGTGTGTGTGTGTGTGTGTGTGTACGAATTAACTGAGTGGGATGCTGGGGATCCCCTCCCCACCAAACACGGTTTATGAGTATGCTATGTATGTATGGCGACTTTTAAATCACCCTGTATTTTGTGAGTAAATATTCCGATTAGATAATTTAGTATTGATTTGGCTACTTCTGGAAATATATGTGAGACAAAATAAAATTTGCATGAAGAATTCAGATTCGGAGACTAATTAATTATCATGTAAATTGTTTTCATCAGCAATTCGTTAAAAACAACTTTGTTTGTCCCACTGGCTTTCTTCACTTCTCTGCATTATGCTCCGAAGTTTCCCGAGACAGAGTGCAGCTCCATGTTAGAAAGGGCGGTTGTTTCGAGTGAATTTGTGAAGACCTTCCACTTCCGGCACCGAAATTCCCAGACCACGATAAGCTCCCGACGGATCAACCTGTATACATTGCACCCTTGCACCGATTTTGAACTTGACAACAAAATGTCTCCCACTGACAACAAAATTATCCTTATTTCTATGGTTTCGTGACTTACGAAAATCATTCCAAATTGTTAGTATTTACTGTTGTTTGGGCTAGCTACCTATTGCAAGAGTGGAATCCGAAGTTCCGATCACGTAGACGTGATCCAATGCGGACAGTCATGGAAAGAATTCGATTTGAAAAGTAAGGTAAACCGGGGTATTAAGGACCACGGGGCATTAAGGACCGTGTGCTAGAATTTCGTAAAAAGCGCAAAGAAATGCCAAGCAGCAGGCACACCAGCCGTGTGCATGGTCTGTGATCCTCTTTTGTTTGTGTAAATAGTACTCTGCACACAAATGGCGTGCAAGCTGCGTAGTTAAGACCGGGAAACGGAACCAGCCAAAAGGCAGACGCACGAAAATGCCATAAAGAACTGCTGAGCGGCTGTATGAAGTTAAAATCGCATCCTGTAGCGTCTACTATATTAACAGCTGCAAAGGAATCACAATTAGAGGAGTGCTTCATTCTATTTGCTCAGTGTGGTTTTGGAATGAACAAACAAGACTTGTGTGACGTAGTTCAAGATTATTGTGTTTGGAGAAAGAAGGACGTACCATTCAAAAGTGGACCGGTCCTTCATAACCCATTGGCTGGTCCTAATTGCCCCAGCAAAGGGGCAATTGGGACCATACAATCTACCTTTCAATTCATTGTTGTCTTTGCCTTTGCTTTATATTCCTACTCGTTGTGTTGTCATTAATTTGAACTAGAAAATATACATTCCAGAACGTATCCTGTTTGTGTTTTCTTGAACAGCTCCTGATGAATTTCTTCAATAGAATAGCAATTTGGTGGTCCTTAATACCCCGATTTACCTTAAGTGAAAGTGTAGCAATTTACTGTGATAATTCTGTAGAATTCAAAATGTTTCCTTTGCCATCGTATCTGTCTATTTACACTGCAGAAGCATTCGCAATACGACAGTCATTGCTTCATGTACAAGAGAAGAAGTTGAATTCAGTTATAATAGCAACCGACTCAGCCTCTGTGCGAAATTCATTACGGTTTACATCATGGTCATGTCACAGGGAATACATTATGTATTGTTAACATAAAAATGCTGATACTCAAATGAAGAACATTGGGATATATCAACTTTATTTGGACACCAGGACATCCTTAAATAAAAGGGAATGATATAGCTGATACTTTGGCAAAATGTGCAGAGAATCAAGGAATCCAACGGCCGTTTTCAATAAAGTTTAATTCTCTATGTGCAACACACGGCCACTAAACTAAGTTTTTCACATATCTCAGCACTGTTGTATTCACAACTGAGATAGCTAATGTTGATTACGGCTCGTCACAGTGTGCATGGATAACGATTTACCCTTGTTTCCGAATAACGTGAGAGGTAGATAAACATTATCAGAGGAGCCGAAAATCACGTCAGCAGCTGAGAGTTTTGAACAATGTAAAGCAATTTGACAGTTAAGCCCATCTGGGGTATTCCAGCGCTATGTGTGTGATATTTTGCACACAAAATTTAATGTTCTAGACAATAGATTGGATCAAAATATTCATAATGAATTCATGGAAATATGAAAAACTTTATGGTAGCTGCTAACAAATGCAACCAGAGAGTATGATGACGTAGGCTGAATGCATGAAAGCATTAACAACGGTGCGTTACGTGTGTGACGCTTAAAAAATGTAGCAAATATTTACTTGATTTGTCTGTGAAGCAGGCTGCAGATGCTAAGAACTTTTATTGGTGAAACGTGTAAATTATATGCATTCACAAACATTTAAACCTTAATGACATTAAAAACAATAATAATTGACATATTAATTCATTTTGTTATTAACTCTTCGTGAAATGACCCATCTACTTCATACAAATTTGACAGAAGATTACTTTCCGTCAGTGGAGACGAACTCCATGGCGGAGTGATCAGTACAGTGGGATGCATGAGTATTAACGTGCAAATTCTCCATCACAATGTTCTTGCACTTTATTTGAGCAAACAATAGCTTTAAGAATTAATAGAAATCTCAAAACAAGCTGTTTACAACTTCTGCATCAGCATACATAAAAATCCATCGCTTAAAAACACATAGCTAGGATGTAAGAGAAAAATTAATGAAAATAGTCATGGACAATTTGCACAGTAATACTCGTGGATCCCACTGTACAGCAAGGGTACGACTCCAGGGGTCACGGAGTTTGAATCTCGGCTGTTCATTCTTTCTAAGTATTGCTTCGTAACTTTCATCATATTATCACTCATCCTCATTGATGCGATTAGCCAGAAGTGGAGAAAAACAGCGCTAAATAAGAAAAATCAAATTTTCTCCTTACGTCATTGCTTATATATCTTGGCGCGCCCTACTTTCTACGCCCTCTTCTGGGGGTTACGAACGATTGCGAGACGTCAGTCAAATGTCACGCATGTTATTTTGTTCTCATGATCGACGACCCCTGCATATTTCATGGAGAGTATCGTTGGGAGGTCCGATAATATATCTTGTTAGTAATTGGCTGGTTTAGCACGTTGGTTTATAACATGGTTTAAACCAGGGTTTAAACCAAGTGATTTTTTAAAAAAAACATCTTTGTTTTTTTTTAATGAAAGATATTCCCAATAACAGATAGAAGTTTATTTGTTTATGTAACTGAAAATCAGCCTAATTAAATTTTCAATAGTTGTCTATTTAAATTAACCTAATGAGAAATTAACTACTTCCTGGAAATCCCCTTTTCTAATGAGGAATTCCCATTCAAAGGGGAACACCCTTGCAAAGGGAAATTCCCCATTTCATGATAACAAGCAGTTTATGAAGTTTTGTGACAGAGTGTGGACCTGTTAGCTTTGGCCTTTGTGTATTCTAAGCTTTACAGTTGAAAATGACTGGTAGAAAACGTGATATTGTTAGGCTTTCATTTGATGAAGTTAAAAAGGATTCAAGAAAAGGTTTGAGGGGCAAATGCAAAAGATGTGGATATGAACCAGAAGGCCAAGTCATCAGAATGAAAAGTCACCTATCAAAATGTGCAAATGCAGATATGGAATTTGAAGATGATACAGGTAAGATGTTTATTTAATTTTCAACTTCGTTCATAATACTCCTTATTAAAATCCAGTAATATTTCTCAAATCAAATCTCAATAAATGTATTCAGATATGTAAAGTAATGTAATCTCTTCCCTATAAATTATAAACTAGGAAATGGAATACATAAAAGATCTATATTTAAATTACACACAAATTAATGAAAATAACTGTATATATCTGGTCCACCACATGTAAAAAATATTGAAATTAATGATCTGGGTTGGTAAATTTGACAGTTTAATATTTACATCTGTGATTACACTGGTCAACAAAATGAAACTTAGAAAATTTTCCTTGCATGAAAGAAGGCTATCCTTTTAGTTTTCGTTCCGCTGAAGACGAATCTGAACTTGGCTTTTGTCCTGCACCCTCAGATTTAGAAATAATGCCAGTTATAGTATTAACCTTTAGACCCAGGCCAAAATTTGAAGGAAATCGCAGAGCTTCATGTTGGCGGCTTTTGTGCCCCTCTATTAATTATCCCAGAATCACAAATAATACCTCGTTGGAAAGCGTATGGAACACAGATTCCAACGAGGTACATTTGGGACCCATCACGCCCAATTTGTAGAACAAGAAGATAAGAAAACTGGGGGAAAAGTTAATTTTTGGAGAAACACTTACAGTGCCGCTACGCAAACATAAACTCAGTAAGACACACCCTATATATTAAGTTGGCCAACTGAAGTTGTCGTGTAGGACGAATTTCAACGAAGAAACTTGGGTAAAGTATACATATTGCCCCAGATAGCACACAAGCTTGTGGCAAACTTACGACAGCTTCCTTGTAGCTTGGCGTTCAACAAAGTACCTCGGAGACACCAAACCACTGTGTAGACTGCAATTACCTCCAGTCGTCCGTTCCTGCTCCCACAAAAATAGGCAACAATCGTATTTTCAAACACAAAATCGCTAAATATCACTTCCTTACAGAGGGCGTAACCCTGTAACAGGTAGCTAGCTTAGGTAGCAAGGGAAAAAAATCAAACGAACGTGAGCACTAGTTATCGGTTAGTTCGTATGAACTTTCCAGCCTGATCATTTCCAGTGCGTAGTTAGAGATCGGTTAGTTCATTGAACTCTCCAGTCTAACTATTGCCTACTTTTGTGGGAGTGGGAAATGGTTTATTATCCATTTTGCCTTGACTCATCTCGCTCAACAGGTCGCTAGGTGCCGTGGCTTGCCGCGAGTTGATAGCTTCCTGGAGATGAGGCCTTGCTCGAGAAAAGGCATATTATCCACTTTCTCAGGAATCGGTTAGTTCATATAAACTTTCCATCCCGATCATTACCAGTGCGCAGTTGGAGATCGGTTAGTTTACTGAATTAAATTTCCTATTTTAGGGGAAGTAGGAAAATTTCTCGCATAACCCCCAATTGCTTTTTATTTTGCTGTACGATGTGTATTATAGCCATATTTATTCTATCAATGAAGAGAAAAATCATTTTAGCTTAAAGGTGCAAGTCAGAATGGGGCTTACTTCGAGCATTCTGTAAGCATACAAATAGTTACGGCAAGCTTGATGCATGCTTGCCTTCTTAAGCTTGGTGCAACTTCCAATTCTGGTAACTAGATTGATGGATGCAAGCTTTCATCCAGCTAGCAGCTTGCAGTGGCGAGCTTGCTGCAAGCTGCTTACTTTGCCATGGCAAGCTTGCTTCATGCTTCCAGTAAGCTGTCTGTGCTATCTGGGGCAATATACAGGGTGAGTCAAAAGTCCCAGACCACCCCTTATAAAATGAAAGGGAGTGTAGATTGCATCAATTGGTCATGGTAGTAATATGTTAGGCCTAAGGCAAAACTTTTTGGTGCATGTCATGACAACGTCCGCCATCTTGGATCCAACTTCATTTCTATAAATTGAAAGGGGGGCATGTGGGGTATGGTTTTGGGCTAGAATTTCACCAGAAATTCAGTGATGAAGACAGATTTATGAAAACTTTAATGATAAGGAAGTTATTGGCATATGAAAGTTACACAATGTGTTCAATATGCAGTTCTTTTTGTGCTATGCACATGCTGAGACCGTTCTCCCATGCTCTGTGGACACGGAGCAATATCTCAGGTGAGGTGTGATTTGTGCACAGGCATTCAGTATCCGTTGCTCCAAGTGACCCACATCCCGAATCTTTTCGGCATACACGAATGCCTTCACATGACCCCACAGGTAAAAATCGAGTGGGGTCAATTCTGGTGATCGGGAGGCCATTCCACTGACCGACGTCGACCAATCCATCGACCAGGGAACTGGAGGTCCAGATAGTGACGAACCTGTCGCCCATAATGAGGTGGTGCCCCATCCTGCCGAAAATATGAGGGAAAGCTGCCATCATCCGTCAAAACTGACGGAAAAATGTGTTCCTGTAACAACTGCATAACCCTATAAGTAGTCCAATTAAGCCGGTTCTGCGCCCGAAAATGGGGCTCGGTGGGGCTCGCAGTGTTGCCAACTCCTCACTCGAAAAAAATCACCAAGGTTTTTCTTGGTCTAACCTAACCTAAAGCAAGGAGCTGGCAACACTGCTTGAGAGTTCTGCAACCGGAAGTGGGGCTCGCAGTGTTGTTAACTCCTCACTCGAAAAAAATCACCAAGGTTCTTTGGTCTAACCTAACCTAAAGCAAGGAGCTGGCAACCTTGCTTGAGGCTTGCCTTACAGTGCATAACGCAAGGTTGCCAACCTACTGGTACTTTTACCATGGCCTTTTACAAAAAAAAAGAGAGAGGAGAGAGAGAGGGAAGAGTTAAACAACCGACAGTCTACCTACAGCTTTTTTTTTCTTGGTCTAACCTAACCCAAAGCAAGGAGTTGGCAACCTTGCTTGAGACTTGCCTTACAGTGCATAAAGCAAGGTTGCCAACCTACTGGTACTTTTGCCATAGCCTTTTACAAAAAGGAGAGAGAGAGGGAAGAGTTAAACAACCGACAGTCTACCTACAGCTTTTTTTTTCTTGGTCTAACCTAACCGAAAGCAAGAAGCTGGCAACCTTGCTTGAGGCTTGCGTTACAGTGCATAAAGCAAGGTTGCCAACCTACTGGTATTTTTGCCATAATTTTTTACAAAAAAGAGAGAGGAGAGAGAGAGGGAAGAGTTAAACAACCGACAGCCTACCTACAGCTTTTTTTTTGGGTCTAACCTAGCCTAAAGCAAGGAGCTGGCAACCTTGCTTGAGGCTTGCCTTACAGTGCATAAAGCAATTTTTACCAACCTACATATACTAAACAGGGGGGAGCCGGCAACAAATATGTACTGCCGTAAAAGAGAGAAAGATGGTTGGATGGTAATATAGTATGTGCGTGCGTGTGTGCGTATAATATGTAGCATTATTAACTAGAGTGTGTTGGCAATTTACTTACAACTAAAAAAAAATAGAGATGCCAACTTTGCTGTAAGATGAAAAGAGAAAAAGAGATTTATGGCTGGCAACAGTAATGAGCGAATGCGCCATATCGTAATTTTCCAACTCCCGGGGGCCAATGTTTGTATATCGTGAGCTTTGTAAACCTCTCTCGGGGGAACGATGTGCCACACACGCGCGCGCGTGTATTGTGATGCAAACAAACAAACAAAATAATAATTGTTGTTTTTTAGGATGCCTGGCCCCTATAACCTCGCCAGGGTGCGTGGTGCCCAGCCAAGAAGTAAAGGTTTTCTAACGGCTGCGGTTATAGATTACCGCACCTCTATAGAGTTTCACGTGTTTTTTTTTTCCCCCAAACTTCCATGAAACCCTACAGAGGACCTCCGTAATGCATGCAACGTGTACTAACGACTCTAGTGTTATTTGATGTTGTGATATTTTTGGATATAGAGTTTTATTGTGAGATATAGATAAAAATAATTATGTTTATTATAATATTTTCTTGATGAAGATGGAGAATATGTGCGTGTTACAAATAAAGTTGCATGCTTTTTTCTAGTGTGTGTGTATGTGTTTTTGATGTTTCGACAGCATCTGAAACGATAAAAAAAGAAATTTTATTGTTAATTTTCACGTGTAAAAAACAACAAATTTTTTTGTGCAAATTTTCTGATTGTCTCGTGCTATAGTGCAAAAAAGATATTGTAACTGATAACTAATGAAATTGACATTTGTAACTGATCTGAACTAGTGAAATTCGTATTGTGCCATTGTAACTGATTGTGCTAGTGCAGAAAATTTCTTATTGTGCAAGAAAAGATGTTAAAAAACTTGTTAAAACTGCTCTGTGACCCTCTCGTTCTTCACGTCGTAGGCGAAGGACTTCTCTGCAATCAGGATGACACTGCATAGGGTATCCTCGGGCAAGGCATCGTGGAACTCGCAGACGACCTTGATGTTGGTTCGATCGTTGACCACAACCTTCTTTCTCTTAGATGTGTTGATGACGGTCATGGGTCTCCGTGCTTTGAACTCGCTGGGCGTGTAGTACATGTCCACGCTTCCCTCGGTCACGCGTTTGTAAGCCGAGAACGCTTCGTAAAGTTTGAGGTAATCGTTTTTGGTCACGTCGAGGTTGTAATTCTCGCGCGGGAACACTTCGTTCCTACCGTTCTTCAGATAAACGTTCTTGATCTTGCAGTCGTCGAACTTGCTGGAATCTTTTTCCTGATTCTTGTCCCTCCCGGTCTGAAAGAGCACTACGACGAAATCTGGCATGTCGAACTGTATGTTGTTGAACTGCGTCGTCACGTCGAATTCCATGTGACTTCCCGACGCCATCTTCTGCACGCACTGGTAACCGTGAAAGTGAATCGGCACCTGCGGATTTTTCAAGATCTCTGCTTTGTACTTGAGGGCGTAGTTCGTTTCGTATTCCACCACCGGCATTCTCAATTCCATGCTCCGGATGACGCACTTGGCTGCTTCGGGTAAAGTGTTGGCTATCGGCGTGGTGCCGTCCGGACCCAAAGTAGCGTATCGCATCAGTGCGTCGTTGTCGTTGGCCGCTCTTCGAAACGTGACCCTCAGTCCTCCCTTCCACATGATCTCCTTGTAGTCCGAGAAGAAACCAGGCAGCAGACGCATGGGAAAGAGCACCGTGTGACTTCTCGTCGATATTTTGGTCCCGGCTTCGAATCCCCCGGCCTGGTAGTACGCTGCGTCCGTTTTGGATAATTTCAACGTTTTAAATTTTTTTACAGGGTTTATTAAAGCACATATTTGAGGAAAACAACGCCACCCATATATAAATAAACCCCTCAAACTAACACTAATTAGAATTAGCCTACAAAATTTTTCTCGTAAGGCATTTTTTTTGTAAACACTCTACCACCAACAGATCACATATAAATAAACATACCCCCCAAAAAAATGCGCTCCATGAAAAGTTGTCCTGTGTGCAAGGAAACCAAATCAAGCAAAAATTTTGCAAGACATTTCCGTACCTGCGTGCCAGGCAAGCATTTGGCTGCCACTGAACTATGTTCCGGATGCAATATACAGTTCACAATTGCGTATGTCAAGGAGCATAAGCTTAATTGTCTAAACAAAAATACATCTGGGGCTCAGCCTTCGACCTCCACCAAGAGGAAGGCAGAAGCAGCCTCCATCAATGCACCACCCACGAAACGCGTCAAGCCTGTGGCGAAAGCGAACCAGGCTGCTTTCGAGCGGTTGTTAGAGGACTTTGTCATCACTTCGGAGGGCTCATGCGACGTACGTAGCTTTTTGGAGAACGTGCAAGCCAAAATCATTTCCATCCTCGGCGATGCGCTTGCAACGCACTCCACCAAATTCTACGCATCGCTACGTTGCCAGTACAAGAAGCCGTCCGATGAAATTTACAGCTTCTGCCACAACACCAAGGCGAAGACGCTGCATCTGGCGGATGTCGACAACCTCGAGGTCATCTACAACCAGTTTACCGATGAGCTGGTGGCAAAACAGGAGGAACATCAAGCTAAAGGCTCGGGGGGTTCGCTGTGTGGCGAGCCTCACGAACTGTGCGTCAAACTTTGTAAGTTCATACCTCTCTCCGCCTCCAGCTACGCCCTCTTACCACCTACCATTGTGGCAAAGAAGGCTGTCCTGAACATTCAGAACAATGACGACAAGTGCTTTCTCTGGTCGGTGCTTGCAGCGTTGCACCCAGTTGAGCGAAAAAACCATCCACACCGAGTTAGCCACTACCGACCCTACGAGGCAGAGCTGGAAGTTGCGATGGCTGGGATCAACTACCCGGTGGCGCTTTCGGACATTCGAAAGTTTGAGGTTCGTGCGCGGTTGGCTATCAACGTTTACGGTCTCACTGACGAAAATGCGGTGTACCCCATCAGGGTGAGCGACGTAAATGTTGATGGTGCGCAGGAAATTCACCTTCTGCTCATCAAGGACGAGATCCATCACCACTACACCCTTATCCGTTCCCTCTCCCGGTTGGTGTCGAGCCAAACAAGCAAGCATCATGGTAGCATAGAAGTTTGTCGCAGGTGCTTGTCAACTTTTGACAATCAAAAACCGCAGGATTATCAGCACATCAAAGGTTCCAACATCGCTGTCGAGAAGCTCGCTCGCCACAAGTTCTACTGTAGTAACAACGAGCCTGGTGTGGCAGTCTTGCCCAAACCTGGCACCGTGGAGCGTTTCCACATGCACGGTGCCATGGTGGAGCACCCCGCTATCATCATCGCGGATTTCGAAGCCTTCCTCAAACCCCTGTCCACTTGCGATCCCGACTCTGAAGTTTCTTCCACCACCCCTTACCAACTCCACGAGGCTTCGAGTTATGCATACGTTGTGGTACGACGTGGCCAGCACATTGCCCCCGAGCCCTACGTGTATCGCGGTCCCGACGCAGCCAAACACTTCCTCGAGAGGATGGTTGTCGAGGCCAACGAGATAGGGAAGGTACTGTTGGCCCCCAAGTCTATGCTCCCACTGTCCCCCGACGATCAACGTAGACACGACGAGGCCATCGCTTGCCCTGTCTGCGTCAAGGAGTACACCGCCAACAACCGTAAAGTCCAACACCATGATCACTTTAACGGTAGGTATGTTGGTCCTTGGTGCAACGGATGCAACCTCATGGCCCGGGACCCGCGATTTATCCCTGTGTTTTTTCATAATGGCTCGGGATACGACTTCCACCATCTGGTGCCTCACTTTGGGTACGACGACATGCGAATCAACGTCCTGGCGCAGAACGAGGAGCGTTACATTAGCTTGAGCAAGTGGGTGCGAATCTCAGGATCACACTCTACCGTCGAGCTTCGCTTCCTCGACTCCCTGAGGTTCCTCCCGGCCAGCCTCGATGCTCTCGCAGGGAAGCTTAGCGACGAGCAAATGCTCATTACCTCCGGAAACTTTCCGAACTTGGACGCAGGTCTCTTCAAGCGTAAGGGGGTCTATCCCTACGAATACATCACAGACCCTTCCAAGTTCGCAGAGACGTCGCTACCTCCTCGAGCAAACTTCTACAGCAAGCTGCGAGGCTCGAACATCACCGACGAGGAATATCACCACGCCCAGTCCATGTGGCGCGAGCTGGGCTGTCGAACTCTCGGGGACTACCACGACGCCTACCTCAGACTTGATGTGACGCTCCTCGCCGACGTGTTCCAGACGTTCCGTGCAACTGCGAAGACCATCTACCAGCTGGACCCTGCATACTTCTACAGTCTCCCCGGACTGGCGTGGTCGGCCATGTTTCTGGTGACGAAGATCGAGCTGGAGCTTCTTTCGGACGTGAACATGGTGCTGTTTGTAGAACGTGCCGTGCGGGTTGGAATGGTCCAGGTGTCGCAGCGACACTCGCACGCCAACAATCACCACATGTCCACCGGTTACGACCCCTCACAACCGTCCAGCTACATCATGTACACGGACGTCAATAACCTCTACGGACACTCCATGATGCAGCCACTCCCCTTTAGAGGCTTCGAGTGGGCTGACCCTTCCAACTTCGACGTCGAAAACTTCGACGATTCAAAACATGGGTTCTTCGCCGAGGTGGACCTTGAGTTCTCCGAGAAGCTGCAGGATTTGTTCTGCGATCTTCCCCCTGCACCCGAGTTCAAGTGTCCACCCGATTCCAACCAGAAGAAGCTCGTCATGGACTTCGAGTCCAAAGAGCGTTATGTCCTGCACTACCAAAACCTCCGGTGGTTGATGAAGCAAGGGGTTACCGTCCGCACAGTACATCGAGTTTTGATGTTCGAGCATTCTCCATGGTTGAAGCCATACATCGAGCTCAACACCGAACATCGCACAGTCGCCACTTCTGATTTCGATCGCGATTTCTTCAAGTTAATGAATAATGCGGTGTTTGGCAAAACTATGGAGAATGTACGGAATCGCATGGACATAAAATTGGTAACGAGGGAAGCACAATGTCGCAGGCTCGTAGCAAACCCATTATTTAAATCGAGGACCATTTATAACGAGCAGCTTGCTCTGGTGCATATGAGGAAGAGTGAGGTGAGGCTCGACAAGCCAATTTATGTTGGTGCCTCAGTATTAGACCTGAGCAAGCTGCACATGTTCGAGACGTACTACGACATATTACGTCCACATTATAGCCACAACATCTCGCTTCTCTACACGGACACGGACAGCTTGGTGTACCACGTCCACTCAGCCGATGCATACAGGGATATAGTCACGGCACCAGCTTTGGTTAACCTCTTCGACACCTCGGGCTATCCCCAGCCGAACCAGTACGGCATCCTGCCCCGAAACAAAAAAGTACCTGGCAAACTCAAAGACGAGAAGGACGGTGATGTAATTCTCGAGTTTGCAGGTCTTCGTGCCAAGGCCTATGCCATCAAAGCCGAGGGCAGCGTTACCAAGAAGGCCAAGGGTGTCGGCAGACAGGTGGTTCGGGAGCATCTCGCATTCGAGGACTTTGTCGATTGCCTCAAGACCAGGTCGTCGGTTCTAAGAGAAGAACAGCGCATCCAGAGCGTCGACCATGTGTTGACCACAAACAAAGTTAGAAAAATTGCGCTGGATCCCAACGACGACAAGAGGTGCGTCCTCGAGTGTGGTATTCACACATTGCCGTGGGGGCACTATCGCTTAGCAGAAAGCAAAACCTGCAACATATGCCCATCTTCAACAGAAGATTCATAAAAACAAAACAAAACAAAAAAAATCATGTTGTTAGTTATTACAAAAAAAAAAACATTGACTGTCATTACAAAAAAACTTTGACCGTATTCTTAAATAACCAGCATGCCTATGAATTTGTTCGGTTTCAAAAAACAGATCATTATGGAAACCATACCAGATCATGAAGTCTTACCTTCCGTGTTACCTAAACTCAACGGTCTGTTGATCATTCACCTCAACAGCATTTGGACGAAACTGAATGACGATGTGGGCAAGATGTTTTATGTTTTTAATAACAATTTACATTTCTACGAAATTCCGATCGACGGGAAACTTCAAATGACCGTGAATCCGGAAAACGCAGGCGAAATCAAAATTTCTACCGGCAAAAACATTTTTCGAATCAAGCACGACAAGGTGCTTTCTAACATTACGTACGATGTGTCTGCAGGAGATTATCTTTACATGGAACTCCTCGGAGATTACGACAAACTTATTCCTCTCTTCGTAGAATTACGAATCGTCTATCCTATTATAAATAACCGTTAACCAAAAATGCCTAACGACATTTTCGGCAACACCAAGCGTGTGGACCACGCAGAAGAGATTCTCATGTTGGACATTCGAGTTAAGAAGTTGAGGACCGATTTGATCGCTTTGCAGGAAACCTTAAACAAAAGTTTAGAGTCGGAAATCGCTACGCTCCAAACGCAATGTCTCGACCCCATTCTGAAAATCGATTCCGAACTGAAGACGCTGATAAAAAATTATGTCGACGTACCTTCTTACGACAGCGTTCAAAATATACAGTTGAGCGTGGATTCGCTTCAAAATGATTTGGCCAAATTACAGCAATTTCAATCGAAAAATGAAGATTTGGAAAAATTGAAACTCGAAATCGAAGAACGAACTTCCGCAATAGAAAAGAATTTCTCAGAACTTCAAACCGTGGTGAACGATATAGACGCAGAACGCTTGCACGTCGTCGTTTCCAAATTACAAGAAGAATTCACCAGCACGTTGGAAGAAATTAAATCCAAGTTGCAGACTTTGGAAGATACAATGACGAACCTACCATCGTCGGACGAACTGCAGGTCATCGGTAAAAGCGTCGCGAACATAAAAATTCAATTGGAGGCCTATCAAGATTTCGAACACATTCAAACCACCATCGCTACGCTTCAGGCGTCCTTGGAATTGATCAACGAAGAAATTAAAAATATTCACGCTGAAGCGAGAGCGTTGACGAGCATTCAAGACACGTTAAGCACGGTTCAGCAGAAGATCGAATATTTAGAAAATTTGAACGTCGAATCCAATCTCGCTCATTTTCATCACGTACTCGACAACATACAGGGTGATTTGGAATCGTTACGGACGAGCGTACCTTCGAGCGAAGATTTGGAAAAATTGAAAACGGCCGTGACGGCACTATCCGAATCGAGCGACATCAAAAGTTCGTTGAGCGATCTCGAGAGTAAAGTGGCCAATCTCCCCACCTCCAAAGAATTACATGCTTTGAAAAGGAACATATCACGTATGCTGAAACGATTGGAAACGGAAACGGCGAACGTGGAACAGATTCGAGACGAAATTAGTTCGCTGGTGTCGACGCTGCCCACTTCGCAGAGCGTTGCCGATCTTCACATGCAGTTTACCGAGATGCGAAGCATCGTGAACGATCTTACCGAGAAAAGTTCGAAATTGAATCAAGTCGAGAACCTTCAGAACATCGTCGTCAACATCAGAGATCAAGTTGGAGTGCTGGAATCCACGCAGGAATCGACGCTGGCCTCTTTCGGTGCCAAGTTGCAAGAACTCAACGAAAACTACAAGCAGTTGAACGTGGAAGTGAAAATCAAACCGTCGTTTTCTACCGTAACGGATACCATAGTCGAGCATTTGCTCCCCATCGAAAATAAACTCGGACAAGTTCACAGCAACCTCGTTAGCGTCGATACTAAATTCGCTAAACTGCATTCTCTGCAAGCCATTGAAATCAACAGCGTACCCAATCAACAGAGAATCTCCACCTTCGTCGAAGGTAAC
The DNA here is from genome assembly GCF_977018435.1 of Lepisma saccharinum. NCBI lineage: Eukaryota > Metazoa > Arthropoda > Insecta > Zygentoma > Lepismatidae > Lepisma > Lepisma saccharinum. The sequence continues at coordinate 2,575,782 of NC_139237.1, forward strand.
AAACTGTACATGTTGCATCCTTATCATCCGTACTACAAGTTTCTCCTCGATGGCACGATTCAGATAAACGAATTTTCGTACTGGTCTCACGGTAGAAAAGCTAGCGTTCCCACCATGACTTTAATATCGAATCGTGGTGTCCAGAAAGCAGGAAACATTCCTCTGGCACGTTGGAACGAAACGCGCAACATATATGAAATACACGAAGACGAAGATCTCACCGTTTTCGACGTGAGTGCCGGCGATAAGCTGATCATTCAAAACACGAGCGAAGTGCCACCCTCTTTGAATCCCATCACGCTTGTGCTTCTCTTGAAACGTAATCTCTAAAAAATGTCTAGGCAAGCCATCGTCGAAGAATTGCATAAACCTGCACGCCGTAACTATGAACGTTTGGCTGTGGTAACCAAGGGCATCGACGACCTCTGGCAAAGTGACCTCGTGGAGATGAGTAGCGGCAATTTGAAAAGCGTGCATAAATTGAACAAGGGCAACAAGTACCTTCTCACCGTCATAGACACGTTTTCGAAATTCGCATGGGCTCTACCTTTGAAGGCGAAAACGGGAACGTGCGTCACGGAAGCATTCAAGACAATTTTTCGCGAAAGCGGTGGCAGACGACCACGGTTTCTGCAAACGGACAACGGTAAAGAATTTTACAACGCCGTATTCCAAAAATTTATTCAAAAACACAAGATTCGACATTATTCGACCTTCAGTCACATCAAAGCCAGCATCGTGGAAAGATTTAATCGAACCTTGAAAACACACATGTGGAAACGATTCACGCTTCGGGGAAATTACAAATGGGTCGACATCCTGCCGGAACTCGTCGACACCTATAATCACACACGGCACAGAACGATAGGCATGAAGCCAGCCGACGTTACCAAGTCCGACGAGCAGCGTTTAATTTCTACAGTTTACTGTCCAAAGTACACACCCACGACAAAAAAAGCTAAATACAAAATTGGAGACCAGGTGAGGATCAGCAAATTCAAACGCACCTTCGAGAAGGGATTCACAAAAAATTGGAGCACAGAACTTTTTACGGTGGTTCGAGTTCTACCTGGAAACCGACACACGTATATAATAAAAGATAGTAGCGGCGAGATTTTGAAAGGAAGATTTTACGAAGAGGAACTCTCTAAAACGAAACACCCCGACACGTACCTCATCGAGAAAGTATTGCGTAGGAAAGGTGACAAACTGTTTGTCAAATGGCTGGGACTTCCGGAAAAAAGTTGGATCGACGCGAACGAAGTGATCTTGTGAGTACGTGGAACGTGGTGAAGCGTCTACCGGATCCGGAAAGTCAAACGAGAAAAAAAAAAAGAACGGCGAGTTGCTTCCCGACAGCATCCGCTGTCTGATCGTAGGTCCTTCGGGGTGTGGGAAAACAACACTGCTCGTGGACAATTTTCTCCTCGCACCGAATTGGTTAGATTGGAAGAACAGGCACCTGTACGTGTTCTCGAAAAGTTTGGAGCAATCCAAATACCAGCAACTGATGAAACTGTACGATGGTCTGGACATTGCAACGTTCGCCTCGGAAATAAAACCACTCGACGATTGTCGTGAAAATTCAGTCGTTGTGTTCGACGACGCCATCCTGGAAAATCAAAATGAAATTCGCAACTTTTTCACGCAAGGTCGTCACAAAGAAATGGATTGTTTTTACCTAGCTCAAACGTTTTCCAAAATTCTAAAACAGTTAGTGCGCGACAACGCTAATTTCATATGTTTGTTTCGTCAAGATCACACCAACCTCAAGCATGCGTACGATGACTACGTAGGCGGAGACATGAACTACAATCAATTTTCGGAAGGCTGCTGCTCTACTTGCTGGAACAGTGACGATTTCGGATTCGCTACGATCGACATGACGAGAAAACCCAACGACGGAAAATACAGAAACAAAATCAACGACTTTCTAAACGTTGCAACGTTGTGAGAAACGATGTATATAAATAACGTCATGACGAAACGAAAAATCGAAGACGAAAATCTCAAGCTTCGCGATTACCTCGCGAAACGCTTCAAAGGTTGGAAATCCGAGAATCGCGGATTCTACGAAGAGAAGAAACGTCAGGATCAACCTGTGATCGATGCCATCAACGGTCTAGGTAAAGAAATTAAAAGTGTCACGGAACAAAATAAAAATTTGATTAATGAACTCGTACCGCTCGCAGCTAAAAGTTACGCCGTACCCACACCCATTTCGAGCATTCCTTCGACGCCGTTCGAACTGAAGGATGCACCGGCACGACGTCGAGCCATTGGCAGCACGTCGTCTTCGGATAAAATCGAGTTGGGACCTTTGGCACGAGACTACCTGAGCACGGGGAAATTCGACAAGGATGAAGTGTTCGGATTGTATCCCAGCATGGAAACCAGCGAAGGCGGCGGTGTGGTGTGGAAGATTGGGAAATCGAAGGTGACCTTCGAAGGCAACGACATTAAAGTCAATTTAGGCGACAAGGATAGTTGGAACAGGTATCCGGGTACGGTGGGACTGTGGGAACTCGTCGCCAAAAAGCAGCCGAAAGATTACACCGACGAAGATTACCAAAGTTACAAGGAAATTCTGATCATGACGGATGCCTTGTACCAGAACAACGACGCCTCGCAGAATAGGGTGAAATCGAGCAGCGGCGAGAAGTACAGGAATCTCATCAAACCGATTTGGAACCAGGTCAAAACAGGCAGCGGCGTCAAACGCTACAACACGTTACCCAAAGAATTCGTTTGGGTGGACGACGTTAGGAAGCTCGTGGACCGATTGTTGGTGATAGCCGGCGAAGAGAATGCAGGCAACCGTAATTTCTACAACGAGAAGGTTGGCATCGTGGACATGATCAGCACGAAACTTTCCAACTTCATCGTGAACGACGACAAGGGCATAGGTTACCTGATCAAAATCATCAACACGCTGCCTCCGAAATTTTGGAACGTGGCCGAAGGAAAGGGACTCGTGAACGACATCATCAACAAGTTACCTTTCGAGATGCATCTACCTGGCTACCAGTACTGCGGACCGGGTACCAAACTCGAGAAAAGATTGGAGAGAGGAGACAAGGGTGTGAATCCGTTGGACGCGGCATGCAAAGATCACGACATCGCCTACAACACCACGCAGACGGATCTGGACGCACGTCACGAAGCAGACAAAAAATTGGAACATGCAGCTTTCGAAAGGTTCGTGAGCAGAGACGCATCGTTGGGTGAACGGGTCGCCGCACTGGGTACCACCATCGCCATGAACACGAAACAAAAATTGGGGTGGGGTATATAAATAACATACCGTAAAAAAACTACACAAGAAAAAATCTCAGAATATATATATAAATAACATACCGTGAAAATAACACATAGAGCATCAACATGAAGCCCAAGGGTGTCGTGTACCAGATACCATATTCGAATCTAAAAAATCTAGGTGCTCTCGATGGGTTACTCACCAAGAAACAACGCGAGAAGAAACGTTCTTGCTTGTCGAAAGGACACGGAATGAAATTACTGCTCAGCACACCTCAATTGAAAAGATTGCAGCGTTCGCGGAAACAGCAAAAGATCGGAGGTTTCATATTCAGCATCCCGGCCATCCTGGCAGCATTGGGGGCCGTTGGAAGTTTGGCCGGCGGAAGTGCCGCCATCGCGAAAACCGTCATCGACTCAAAGAAGAACAAGGCGGAATTGGAAGAACAGAAACGTCACAACCTGGCCATGGAGAAGAAGAAGGGGAAGGGCGTGATGAAAAAGTTTAAAAAAAAGAAACAGAAGCACTCACCAACCGAGACATTGAATCTCTGATCGAACCGTTACAAATCAAACACTTCAGAGGAGTTTTCATGTCCGACTCGTTACCTTCAACCGTCAAAAGAAGAGAATGCGGCGTAGTCAACTTGGACGGTCAAGAAAATCCAGGCACGCATTGGATATGTTACCACAAAAATGATGACAATAACAAAGCATTCGTTTTCGATTCTTTCGGAGGTGTTCCACCTACAAATTTAGTCTATTATCTGAAAACGAACAAAACCTCCATATACTACAACGACGAACGCATTCAAGATTTCGGAGACGTGAACTGCGGTCATCTCTGCCTCTCCGTGCTCGCGTTTCTCTCTAAAATAAATAACCCTACGATCGAGGATTTCCAGAAAGCATTGTGGAACCTCAAACAGCATCACTAGGATGGGCGTGTTCCATCTCACGAGCGAATCTTCAATCTTGAAACTTACGCTGCACGACGACATCGTCTATCCTAAATCCGTGGCTCTGCGTGCATTCTACAGCATGTACCTCATACCCAATGTTACGCATCACAACAACAAAATTAGCGTCGGAAGCGAACACATCGTCGTCACGCCAGGCCAATACAATCTTTCCACTTTGCAAGCTCAATTACCCAAAGGCACGTACCTTTCTCAAAATTCGGTCACGCACAGAGTGGAAATCCTATCCGCGACGGAGACCGTGGACCTGGGCACCATGGGAGAACTTTTAGGTTTCGAGAACGACACCAAACTCGAAGCTGGCATCAAGCACGTGGCAACCAACATTCCTAAATTCTTGGCCATAGAGACTCTGAACGTACACTGTAACGTGGCGGAAGGTATGATCACGAAATCTTCGGACGGATTGTTAGGAAGTCACAAGCAGACGGGAATCATAGCCACTTTCAAACCAAGTTCCGAGTTCATGGAACCGATCATCTACACGCCCTCTTCGCCGATCTATTTTCCAGTATGTCGCAACCGCATAGACGACATAGAGTTGGTGGTGACGAACGAGAAAGGAGACGTGGTGGATTTCGCAGGTGCCACTACGACGGCCATCGTGGAGATCAACATATAATAAATAACCATACATGTAAAATGGAGCAAATCGAAAGTTACGAATTGCAATCTTTCCCTCCCAACCGTCGCACGTTCGCCAATCTCAACGAGGCGAACAGGGAGATCGAATACGACGTGGACGTAAGGGACGGGTTCGTTCATCCTCACAGAGCGGACCTCTACCTTCAATTCGACGTAGTGAAGAAGAAAAGCGGAGACGCGTTCCCCGCAGCAGCAAACTTGATACTCGTGGACAACTTCGTGCCTCACCTGTTCTCGCAGGTGGAGGTGAGGAAACACAACACCGTCATCGACAGAATAGATTATCCAGGCATCACGTCGACGGCAGTGGGAACGTTGAAATTATCCAAAACGGACGCAGCGTACTACCAGGCCGGGGGATTCGAAGCCGGGACCAAAATATCGACGAGAAGTCACACGGTGCTCTTTCCCATGCGTTTGCTTCCGGGATTCTTCTCGGACTACAAAAAAATCGTGTGGAAGGGAGGACTGAGGATCACATTTCGAAGAGCGGCCAACGACAACGACGCACTAATGCGATACGCTACTTTGGGTCCGGACGGCACCACGCCGATAGCCAACACTCTACCCGAAGCAGCCAAGTGCGTCATCCGGAGCATGGAATTGAGAATGCCGGTGGTGGAATACGAAACGAACTACGCCCTCAAGTACAAAGCGGAGATCTTGAAAAGTCCGCAGGTGCCGATTCACTTTCACGGTTACCAGTGCGTGCAGAAGATGGCGTCGGGAAGTCACATGGAATTCGACGTGACGACGCAGTTCAACAACATACAGTTCGACATGCCAGATTTCGTCGTAGTGCTCTTTCAGACCGGGAGGGACAAGAATCAGGAAAAAGATTCCAGCAAGTTCGACGACTGCAAGATCAAGAACGTTTATCTGAAGAATGGACGCAACGAAGTGTTCCCGCGCGAGAATTACAACCTCGACGTGACCAAAAACGATTACCTCAAACTTTACGAAGCGTTCTCGGCTTACAAACGCGTGACCGAGGGAAGCGTGGACATGTACTACACGCCCAGCGAGTTCAAAGCACGGAGACCCATGACCGTCATCAACACATCTAAGAGGAAGAAGGTTGTGGTCAACGATCGCACCAACATCAAGGTCGTCTGCGAGTTCCACGATGCCTTGCCCGAGGATACCCTATGCAGTGTCATCCTGATTGCAGGGAAGTCCTTCGCCTACGACGTGAAGAACGAGAGGGTCACAGAGCAGTTTTAACAAGTTTTTAACATCTTTTCTTGCACAAATAAGAAATTTTTTGGACTAGCACAATCAGTTACAATAGCACAATACGAATTTCACTAGTTCAGATCAGTTACAAATGTCAATTTCATTAGTTATCAGTTACAATATCTTTTTTGCACTATAGCACGAGACAATCAGAAAATTTGCACAAAAAAATTTGTTGTTGTTTTTACACGTGAAAATTAACAATAAAATTTTTTTTTATCGTTTCAGATGCTGTCGAAACATCAAAAACACATACACACACACTAGAAAAAAAGCATGCAACTTTATTTGTAACACACACATACATTCTCCATCTTCATCAAGAAAATATTATAATAAACATAATTATTTTTATCTATATCTCACAATAAAACTCTATATCCAAAAATATCACAACATCAAATAACACTAGAGTCGTTAGTACACGTTGCATGCATTACGGAGGTCCTCTATAGGATTTCATGGAAATTTGGGGGAAAAAAAAAACACGTGAAACTCTACAGAGGTGCGGTAATCTATAACCGCAGCCATTAGAAAACTTTTACATTTTTGGTTGGGCACCACGCACCCTGGCGAGGTTATAGGGGCCAGGCATCCTAAAAACAACAATTATTATTTTGTTTGTTTGTTTGTGTTACAATACATATGCGCGCGCGTGTGTGTGTGTGTGCGTGTGTGTGTGTGTGTGTGGCACATCGTTCCCCCGAAAGAGAAAAAGGTTTACAAAGGTCGCGATATACAAACATTGGCCCCCAGGAGTTGGAAAATTACGATATGGCACATTCGCTCATTACCGTTCCCAGCTATAAGTTTTTCTCTCTCTCTAGCCCTTGCCAACTAAAAAAAAAGTGTAGGTAGGAGTTGGCAGCACTGCGAGAAAATAGAGATCATGCCTTACAAGAAAAAACCATTAAGGCGATTTTTATTTGATGACGTTGAACCCGTGTAGTGTTCCCATCCATCCATCTCTCTCTTTTACGGCAGTGCCGGCTCTCTTTGTTTAGTATATGTAGGTTGGCAAAAATTGCTTTATGCACTGTAAAGCAAACCTCAAGCAAAGTTGCCAGCCCCTTGCTTTAGGTTAGGTTAGACAAAAAAAAAGCTGTAGGTAGGCTGTCGGCTGTTTAACTCTTCCCTCTCTCTCTCCTCTCTCTTTTTTGTAAAAGGCTATGGCAAAAGTACCAGTAGGTTGGCAACCTTGCTTTATGCACTGTAAGGCAAGCCTCAAGCAAGGTTGCCAGCTTCTTGCTTTAGGTTAGGTTAGACCAAGAACCTTGGTGATTTTTTCGAGTAAGATGTTGGCAACACTGCGAGTCCCATTTTCGGTTGCAGAACTCTCAAGCAAGGTTGCCAGCTTCTTGCTTTAGGTTAGGTTAGACCAAGACAAAAACCTTGGTGATTTTTTCGAGTAAGATGTTGGCAACACTGCGAGTCCCATTTTCGGTTGCAGAACTCTCAAGCAAAATTGCCAGCTCCTTGCTTTAGGTTAGATTAGACCAAGAACTTTGGTGATTTTTTTCGAGTAAAATATTGGCAACACTGCGAGCCTCACCGAGCCTCACTTCCGGTTTTCTGAACTCTCAAGCAAAGTTGCCAACTCCTTGCTGTTTTAGGTTAGGTTAGACCAAAAACCTTGGTGATTTTTTCGAATAAGCGGTTGGCAACACTGCGAGCCTCACCGAGCCTCACTTTCGGGCGCAGAACTCCCCAATCTGCACTACTCCTATACATTTAAGTTGTCATGAATGAAGAATGGGCCAATGATACATGTCCTCCAGATTCCGGCCCACACCATAACCTTCCCAGCACCAACCAAAATGTTCGGATCTCTGCACAATGGATTCACGGAGGATCTATACCGCATGTTCTGTTTATTCACTTCCCCATTCGCATAAAAATTTGCTTCATCAGAATGCAGAATATGCAGTGCAAAGTGTGAGTCCTGGCGAATTTGCTGCACAGCCCATTCACAAACCTGCATTTTCCTATGCGGGTCGTCCCCAGAGAGATGGTGCTGCAGCTGCAGCTTGTACGGGTGCCACTTAACCATCTTTAACACCCTGCAAATGGAACTCTGGCTGACACCACATTGCACAGACATTCGACGTGTATTCTTGGCAAACGATGCTAGCACTTCTGTAGCTGTTCCTTCGTCAGTGGCAGTTCTCGCCCTATTAGATCGTGGCCTGTCCTGGACTGTACCACTCTCTTCGAACCTGGTCAGCAATTGGGACACTGTAACGTGCGGCACTGGGTTCCGTTCGTTGAAATCACGAGCTACAGCTCGGGCACTACTGCTCCCTCCTTCTCCCACAGCTTGATGATCTAATTCGTTCGGCCTTGGTCAATGACATGGTTCAGCACTTGCAAATTATATGTAATTGATATGATCCATATTTTTATGTGACGTCACAACTTTAAAATATGTCACTAATATATTTATTTTGAGCATAGAAAGAGTAATTTCCGTGTTATTATATGTAATATTGCACCTTGTTTGTAATGTATATCTTTCGTTTAATATTTATTGTATTTTATGCTCTATTATGAGTAGTTCACTGTATCTGTAGATTTGCGAGAGTGCACTATGTGAATTTGTATTTCAAAACATGTATAGATATCAGTTTTGTTGATAGCATACTTTTGTAGATAGTGAGTGATTCATCTGTACTTAAACTTAAAAAGAACTCCTCGGTGTTGTGAATACATCTTGGTATGGTAGTTCGGGGCGCAAGCTAAGCCTATGTGATCATAGCATGCCGATGGCCACGCATTGAGCTTATGCGTTTTAGTTGAGTCAAGTCATCGTCAAAGCGAAATCCTCACCTTCGTACTAAGCCTGTTTGCATTATAATCACAATTAGTGTTGCCCACGAGACGAGACGAGACGAGACTTTGGTCTGTCCCGTCCCGTCTCGTGAAAATGCTGTCTCGTCTCGTGTCTCGTCTCGAAAATATTCGTTTGTCCCGTCTCGTGTCCCGTCTCGAAGGGTTCTGTCCCGTCTCGTCTCGTCGCGTCTCGTTTTGTCTCGTCTCGTTTTGTAAAAGTGATCCGGGATATCATGCCAACAAAAGTCAAAAGTAGCAGAAACACGAAATATTTTTCCGGAAAGTGGGATAAAGCTCCAAATATTTTACCCATTGCGTGTTGAGAATAAATAAGGTTCGTTAATCATGAGGACATTAATATTAAAAATGCAGTTTGTTGGTTACTGATTGCGAGGTATCTTAAAATCTACCTTGTGTTTTTTCTGGCTTCCATAGAGTGCTCTTTTCATTACTGCTATACCTTTTGGAAGTTTTGAAATGTTTTCCACTAGACCTTCTTTCTTTCTGAATGTCGAACTTCCGTGCACTATGAAAATGTACATTTCTTCTTTAAATTCTAAGCTTGGCGCTCGGGAGCAACAAAGAAGTTTTTAAATGTGTAGTACGAACACAAAAGACTATTTAAAATTTCAATACTTAGTATATTACAAATAGAAAGCATTTATTGTTTTTAATATTGTTAAACATCTTCTATGACATAAGTTTCAAAAAGTGTTTCTTTGTGATATTGTGCTGTTTCTTATGCTCAGCTTATGACGCACATACTTCTTTGTTTCCTCTTTAGCCTCTAAGTCAGATACCACCACCGCTTGATCTAATTTATCCTTCGGCAGGCACGCATCTAGAAATATATGTCGGGGGAGGGTGTCCGAGCCAAGTGTTTCAGAAAAAATGATAATAATAACATTAACGACAACAATTAAGCAAATGTTTAAATTAATACATTAATATAATTCATAGGTCTATTCACTTGAATATGTAAATTAATCAATTCTATTATTGTTATTACATGAAATGTTACAAGATTGTAGAAGAATAGTAATATAACAGCACGAATATTAGCTAATATCTAGCTTACGTGTAGTTAAGATCGCCTAAATTTGCATAAAAACAACTGTCTTGGCAAGAAGTTTAATGTCAAAAAAGGTGATGAATTGAATATTTGCTAAATAACAAAAAAGGATGTTAAATCCACTTGACGAAAAATAAAATTCCTGATTAATATTTTATTCTCATTATTATAAGTAGTAGTGTACATAAATCTTCATTGATACTGTCTTTCAAAGCCGTATGATCGCAGTAAAACCTTGTTCGGCATAAAAAATTAACCCTCGATTATGCTAAAGAAATATATTTTTGTTTAGCTAGAGCAAGGCCCCAGGAGGATGCAAGAAGCCGTTCCTGCAAAAGTGTATGTTGTAATGTACGAAGCGAAGAAACGTGACAAAACCACCACGTATGGTGGCAAACCTGCATACATTTTATATAGCACATTTACAGAGCCGTGCCTCCTGAAGTTATAAAAATCCCAACTTCAATGATTCTTTTAGACATGCTATAGTTGAAAAAAATATGTTTAGAAGCGCCAAAAGTGCATCATTATCAGATTATACATATAACGTGTTATTGGAATCAACATATTTGTGTAAATTGGGTGCCTCCCGATTACGTAGTAATAACGTCGAGGTCTTGTAATCAAGGGTCCCCGCGTTCGATACCCAATGGAGGCACAAAGTGGATCGGATCGCACTTTAAACTGTAGGTCGGTTAGCCTATTTGTGAATCAAGTGGACTTGAAACCCAATATCAACCTTAAGAATATTAGAACCCATTAATTCATCCGCAGCTAAGTCAAATTTCACGTATCCCTCTTCATCCTCGTTCATAGACTTCCTGCAATACTCTTGTGCATGTGGGTTGCATCCCACCAGGTGCGAGAAATGTGAGGAGTTATTCTTTCCCTGTACTGCGTTATTTCTTTTCATAAGAGTAAGGATAAATTCTCGTTTTATCTGAACTTTTAAAAAATGTGCAAAATACGTCTCTATCTTTAAACAACCACCCTTTCTCATGTATGTGTAAAATAATCCCACTCTGTCTCAGAAAACCTCTTCCTACGATCAAATGAAGGAAACAACACTCAAGTCTCAACAATTATAATTTTTTGCTTAAATTTCCTATAATTTATACAAACAGTAGCACACATCACATCCTTTGGTGTAACACTGTCAACAGCTAATGTTACTTTCCTCGTCCTAATAAATTTACTTCCAACCAGTGACGGCGCCAGGGAAATGTGACTGTGGGGGGGGCGGAAGGCTGGCAACAAAATATTGTAAGGGGGTAGTCACATTAAAACGCCCGAAAACACTACACATATATATACATATATAATAATACTTATAATAATAATAATAATAATTATTATTATTATATTCATGTATGGTGTTTTGTGTTTTTTTTTATTTAGAGTGGACGTTTACTGCCTAAATTTACTTCTTGATTACGAGTTTATCTCCACATGATTCGTTTTAATAAAGACATTAATTCTTTTTTATTGATAAGTTGCGTTGTCCCTAGTGGCCTATTTCAGTATTGGAAGACATTCATAATTTTATAATTCATCGTCTTTCTTGAGATGAAACCACTGATATAAATATTTTAGTTATAAGATAATAATATAAATGACGAAAAAATGCTTCAAAGAGTTTAACTTTCTTGGAAAATGAACGTGACGTTGGAAGAAATGAATCTTCTTAAGTATTAGAAACAATGTGAGGCACTTCTCCTGTAGGTTCTATGTGCTTTGGAGAACACATTGCCCACCTTTGGAACGTCCAGGACTTGACATTTCTTCTCAATGGCAAGAACAGCCAAATGAGGCAGTTTGCATCCAGCATCCTGTTTCGAGCAAGCCTTTTCAAAGATTTTAAGGACAACCATCTTCGTAACGCTGAAGAGTTTTGGGCAAAATTTGTGTTTCACCTTTCAGGGAAATGTTATCACAGGATAAAAAAATCAGACAAAGGTTACAGTTATCTTATAATTCAAGAAATATTCTGGCCCTGGCATTACTTACTCTTACTCTACCACTCCAACGTATGTCTGTGCTACACAATTACAGGCACTTATGGGGTTCGTGGGAAGAAGTTCTTCGATTTTGATATGTACGAGAAAGAGCGAACCTGCATCCAATGATTGAAGAGTGGCAAATCCTAATAAGCATTCTTTACCTGCCCGCGATATGTTTTGAATCGAATTTTAAGTGTAATTTGCATTTTAAGGTTCACGTTCAATACATTTCCAAATAATATCCCCTCATTACCTTCAAGAGTATCGAAGAAATTCCCTTTGTTACGGTTTCCTCAGACTGATCATCTCGAAATTCAAGTCCCTGAATAGTAAGAAACCGCGATGAATCCACAACAACTGACATGTAGTGTCGGGTTTTCTTCGATCACCTTTGGTCCTGGGTTCGATACCAAGTGGAGGCACTTTAAACTATGAGTCCAGTCCCGATTAGCCTTACTGTGCATAAAGTGGACTTCAAACACCAAATCAACCAACCAACCAAATCTTGAATCAACTTTGAATGTCTTTTAATAGCTAATTATTGTTGTCACTAACGACCACGATTAGAATAATTTGCACGTACTACAGATGATGTCTTGTGGTCCTGAAAATATTCGTGATGTTTTAAAACCATCCACATTCAACACTTTTTCCCAGTTCTTAAGACTGGTTAAAACTTAGGTTAATCTCGGCTATTACAGGACATGAATGAATGAGAAATCACCTATGCTCAAGTCGGCGCTCGAATCTTGAACGAAAGTCACATACACATAGCTATATATATACTAAACAAATTAATATTTGTTAATCAAGTTGGTATTATAAGCAGGAAAGTGATATCATGCAGAATACACCACTTTGAATAGGTGAAAATCGTCATACTCTTATAAATGAACTCGCTTATTATTCGATATTTAATTAACTTCAGTTGGAGGGCCCGGGGGGGGGGGCGAAGTGTCTGACATGGGGCGTCCCCCTGCTCTGGCGTCGTCACTGCTTCCAACCCTCTAATAACTTCGCTGCTGATAGCCTCACCTTCGAAATGGAAGCTTGTGTGTCGGCGAATAATACAAAGAACTTGTGTTCACTGTCCCTCTTTCATTCAAAGTCTGCCGTTTTCCTTTTCAGCTTTCCCTGCAAAACTTCCTGTCAGCAAACAAAGCAAATTACAGAATTTTTATTGCCCCTCCCTTGCAACAACCTCCATTCCTACTTTAGGCCTGGATTTATGGCACTTACCCGCTACTGCATGTCAACCTCGCCCCTATGTTTGGTCTTTACCCCCTGAAGCAACGGTGTCCATTGTTCAAAGCGAAACCTCTGTCAGTGAGGAACGGCGAAAAATAGTCTCGGAATACACCCTGGCCGTAAACAGGCTCCCGCCACCCTGACATTGGTGTCAGCTTCCCTCTGAAGTTTGATAAAACTACTTTGTGAAATTTGTTTAGTAACGATTGAAAATGTAGACAGTAGATACTACATGTATTTTGCTCATAAACCTGAAGGATAAATTCACAGAATAAAAAGAACAGCTACAACATTCCTTCATCTGATTTACAGAAAGGCTAATCGCGACTGGACCCACACTTTAAAGTGGGATTCAAATCACTATGTTCCTTCACCGGGTCGGGGAGTACCCATAGAACAACGTTTCCTTCTACGACGATTATACAGAACTTAGTGCATTTCCTTCATTTGAAATATATTCTATATTTCGTTATTACAATCCAAGGAATAGTATTCCCCTTAAATAAGAAATAAATAAATAAAAAAAAGCATTGGAAATAATCTTCAAACGGACATAAAAAAATCGAATCCAACCATCTGTAGAATGCCTGAGGGAAACAACAAGAATTTTCTCAACAAAGACATTTCCGAAATTTCCATAACATTCTAAAAATTTCACAACCCGTGCAAATAATCATGTGGTAAAATCTTGCCATGGTTCCCTGTAAACACTAAAATCACCAAATTACTTCTTTGCATATTTCCCGTATTTTCTCCTGCTCTTTAGCTCTCAGCTGTTCGGAGTGGGATAATGCAAGATTATTTGTCCCTAATTATCTCTTTCTCTTAGACTTGCTAATATCTTGGACTCCTTAATAACTTTCCCAACAACTCCTTATCAATTTGTACTGCCATGTTTCCCACAATGTTTTTCCTACTTCCTAATAACATACTGTACACACTTTGATGTAAAAATTAAATAATAATAATAAACCCTATCCGTCGGTCCGTTTATCTTTCCAACCTATAGAGCTGAGACTATGTTTACAAGATAAATCTCGGACTCAGATACTCCACGATCTTTTGGCCCCTCCTTCCACCTTCTCTACCTGCCCTTTTACTTGATGTTATTCAGAATTGTATTAGTATCTGGAGTACTATCGTAACATAAAATTATTAACCTGGAATGAATTGAAAAAAAATGGGGAGTAACCCTGTGTTTTGAAAGAGTATTGAAAATAAGTTTAGGTATTCTTTCATTCATTCCTCTCTCTAGAATAGTCTTCTTTTGACTTAACACGCGCTTATCAACGTTTCTAATTGAAATATTTATTCCAAGCAAACAAGTATTTGCAACTGATTAAATATTTTGCTTTTATTTTTTCGAGACATTCGAGACGAGACGAGACTTTTCAAAAGCCGTCCCGTCCCGTCTCGTGTCTCGTCTCGAAAACGAGACGAGAAAGGCATTCCGTCTCGTCCCGTCTCGAATTTCAAAAGGCTTGTCCCGTCTCGTGTCTCGTCTCGAAAACGAGACGAGACACGAGACGAGACGGGACATGGCCCGTCCCGTGAGCAACACTAATCACAATAAATAAATAATAAAACCTTTCATTATATCTACTGCAGTAATGTGGTTTTATTTGTCTGTGCTGTGAAGCATTGTCTTTGCCTAACACTATCCCTGTACCTGAGAGGAGTCTGTGTACTTCGCCGAGTCTCATCGTTCACCGCTGAGTATTACTGAGTTATTAATATTAGGAATAATACAACGACATAGTACCAAATCTAATAATATTACGTTTAATAATAAATAAAGGAGCTTGAACGTATCATAATTATCATTTTCATATGCCCATAACTTCCTTATCATTAATGTTTTCATGAATCTGTCTTCACCACTGCATTCCTGGTGAAATTCTAGCCAACATGCTTCCCTTCTCATTTAAAGAAATGAAGTTGGATCCAAGATGGCGGTCACCAAGATTGCGGACGTTGTCATGACATGCACCAAGAAGTCTCCCCCTATGCCTAACATATTAGGCAAAAAGACCCATTGCTGCATTCTACACTCACTTTCATATAAAGGGTGGTCAGGGATTTTTGACTCACCCTGTGTATTGCAATATGTATACTTAACATATGTTTCTTCATTGAAATTCGTCCTACACGACAACTTCAGTTGGCCAACTTAATATAGGGTGTGTCTTACTGAGTTTATGTTTGCGTAGCGGCACTGTAAGTGTTTCTCCAAAAATTAACTTTTCCCCCAGTTTTCTTATCTTCTTGTTCTACAAATTGGGCGTGATGGGTCCCAAATGTACCTCGTTGGAATCTGTGTTCCATACGCTTTCCAACGAGGTATTATTTGTGATTCTGGGATAATTAATAGAGGGGCACAAAAGCCGCCAACATGAAGCTCTGCGATTTCCTTCAAATTTTGGCCTGGGTCTAAAGGTTAATACTATAACTGGCATTATTTCTAAATCTGAGGGTGCAGGACAAAAGCCAAGTTCAGATTCGTTTTCAGCGGCACGAAAACTAAAAGGATAGCCTTCTTTCATGCAAACAAAAATTTCACTGTCAACCAGTTTTATCTTAGATGAAACGGGGGCATTTTAAATGAACAAGTGGTGGTCACTGCATAATTTTGGATTTTGTGAAGGCTGTTTGTGCACGAATACAGTGTAGGGAATACTTTTGTTTGATAAGAGTCTAGTGTAACTGTTACCCAAGCATTTTATCAATGAACATTTACCATTTCTTAAGGATGTGTCCAGGGCCGGATTAAGACGAAATTGGACCTGATGCTTGAAATCTTCTGTGAACAATAAACACAACGACGTTATAGTTAGGTCACAGCGCAAAGAATAATAGTAGGTTTATAATAAGTAACGCTGTGTCTAGGTGTCCGAAATTGTGGCTCCAAATTTCATTCTAAGATTTATTTCCAGGTTAATATAGCAAAAGAAAAATGTTCAGCTTTCGGAAAATTCTCGGCTGTTTTCATCTGGGTCTATTTCATGAATGGGTCTAATGATGCGGCATCAATAGCACCCACCTTAATCCGGCCCTGGATGTGTCGCCAGGGGTCCCGGGTTCGAATCCCGGAATGGGCATGGATGTTTGTGAGCGTATATTCATCAATTTCATCATGTCATCATTCATCCCCATCTTCGCTAATTAGCCAAAAGTGGCACACAGAGCGAAGTAAAATAAAGCAAATTAATCAATCAATCTATTAAGGATATGTCAAAGTAGCAAAGGGGAGGGAATCCAGTTTTGCACCCAGGAAGCATTGGGGAGGGGATACCAAAGAAATTATGGATGAAACTCCTCATAATCTTGAAATCGCTGTTAGAAAATAGGAAATGTGTAGATTTCATGTTGAGGATTACAAGTTACAAGAAGCTAACCTAACCTAACTTCCGCAACCGTTAATTGGTATTGGGGAGGGGGGGAGGTGCTAAGTTAGGAAATGTATCACAACATATGGATAATTTGAAACAAGCCAACCTAGCCTTCATGACTCAATTCAATTTGTGCCCCTCTTCTGTGGTGCAAATGTTAGGTTAGTATCTCAGGGGGCTGCAAAACAAATCTAGTCTTTGATGTTATGTTGGACTTGATTGACAAGTTTTAAAAAAATTGAGAAGTTCTCCCCTGTGCGTTGCACCATGACATGGAGGTATATACGGGGTGTGAAGGCAGAGCCTCACACTTTCTTGATCTCGGCTATAGTAGAGGTGATGTGATCAGCACCACGCTCCGGCCGCCTTTGCACCCCCTCCCCCAGGGTTGCTCCAAGGTACCCATTGATGAGAGGCTGGGTGAGCCCCAGAGCCGCTTATGCAGGGACACTGATCGAAAAATTCCACCCGCACATCACCTACCCCAGGAATCGAACCCGGGTCTCCCTCGTGGCAGTCATACACTCTACCAACTTTTTTTTTTCTTTTTAAATTTGCTTTATTGATAGAAGCTATTACTTACACAGATTTTACATTTGGGCGTGAATTTCAAACGATCACATGTAAGAAATTTGCATACAAGGCTTTACAGGTTATCCGATCATTTTAATAATATTGTTCACTGGCATAGAATTCAAATGACAGTTTTTGTCCATGAGGTTGGTTGCCAAGCACATAATAAACATAATGTCTTATGAGAAATTGCACTGCACGTGTTCTTCTGAGAGGAAAATACTGAAACGCTGGAGTTAATATATGATTCACCGTGAAGTCGTTCGGGGAGCGGCGGCATTTGATTCCAAGTAACTTCTTAAGGTGTTTCCAAGGTTCCACTACTTTCACACATGTCGTTAATAGATGCACTAAGGTGTTGTCCCGTGCACATTTGGTACTCTGGTGACGATAGCATCGCGTACAGTTAAGTACCATATGGAGCGCACTCAAAAGGGGAGGTGGGTCGCCGCTATGTTTCTCCACACGATGTTCCAGCGCACATTAGGGAATAACGGGACAATATGCTTCATCCGGGTTTGTAGCATTTTTGATAGAGATTTGACTGTTACGTCAGAAGGATCCACACTTGGAAGGTGCACAAACATGTAACAAATTTCCATTATGGTTGTTCGTAAATAGAGAAATTTAGTGGGTATAACACCTGTAAATTGGAGCACATAGTTCCACTTCATCTATAATGGAGCGTAGTATCATGGTAATATGGCGGTGCAAAAATAAAGCTTGCGCTTGTCGGTCGATACTCAGCAGGTTTATTCCTTCAAGGCGAGTTGGTAGGCATAGTGTGTTATGAGCTACATGGAACAGGTGACCGTGCCAGAGAAAGCGTGTGATCATTCCCCGGATTCTTGCAGCCGTTTGAGTAGGCACGGGTAGTATTTGCCCACATACCATAGTTTCGAGAGTGCATAAGTGTTGACATATTTGATTCTAGCGCTTACTGACAGTTGGCGGAGTCGGTTCATGTTTGATACCGCTGATATTTTGAGCACTATGGCTTGAAATGTGCAGTTAAAAGTCTCGACCAGGGTTCTCGAGAAGTGGATCCCGAGTATTTTTACTATGTCCGTCATGGTCATTGGGACAGATTCTGTCCAATTCTATGCCATTGTCCCCAAGGGTAAAAAAAGGTAAAGTGCTCCCCTGTGCTTAGCACCACGCCATGAAGGCGTATAGGGGGTGTGGGGGGTAACGCCCCACACTTTCTTGATCCGGTCATGAGTGGGGGTGATGTGATCAGCATCACGCCCCTGACTGCCTTTACCCCCCAGGGTTTCCCAGGTACTCATGTTATTCGACGCTGGGTGGGCGCCGGGGCCGCTTCCAACGTTAGAAAAGTTCCCGGATTTGAACCCCAAGGGTAGTATATATTTTTTTTCAGGTTGAGACACAAGCCTGTAGTTACTCTTAATTGTCCCAAGATTTCCGTTAGGTTTACATAATCCTGGTGACCACGCACAACCACTGTGATATCGTCGGCATATGTAAAAACTCGGTAGGTCATGCCATATGCTTGTATTCCTCGTAGTCATTGATTTATTTGGTGTAGGAAGGGGCTAAGAGCTTTAGAGAAGGGAGGAGTGAAAAGGGGCAACCTTGCCTAACAGAACGTTGAAGAACAAACGACGGGGATAGTATTCCATTTACACACAAATGTACCCGACCCTGGGTGTATAGGCTCTTTATTGCTTGTACGAAGAATTCTTCGCATCCAACTTGATTTATATGCAGAAATAGATAATGATGGTACAATGAGTCAAATGCTCCTTTGAAGTCCAGGGCCACTAGAGCTGCTTCCGAGTCAGGGGCTTAATTCATTTCAGTAACGATGTCTTGTATGATAGTGAGAACGGTACTTACGTATATTACCATTAGTTCCGTGCACAAATTGATGGGGATAGCTGCAAGGTGTTGTAGTCGGCGCGTTAATACTCGTGCTAATATTTTGTAATCGGCACATGACAAAGTGATGGGCGATAATGTTCTGCTGTTAAGGGATGTATCACTTTCGGGATTAAAACCATGAGACCTGTCGAGCTTGTACACTGGCCTCAACAAATAGTCTGTTTCCCTCCCCCTCCCCAACCGAGCCTCGGATAAATGAAAGAGTCTCAAGACTGCCAACACTGATTGGAGTAACAGACACACTTTCTTATTGCACTACTGTAAGGTGCACGTCCTTGAGGCGAACACTCCTGGATATCGAGAACAAATGAAAAAGCTTTTCGTCTTTTTTTTACCCTTGCATTCGATGACCTGCAATAAGTTGCTTGCTTTACTTGAGAGCGATACCAATGCCCGCGCCGTGATATCAAATTATCAGGTGTGTGAATACGTCAGCATGGTGTGTTGTGTGCGCGCAAGGGGCGAGGGGGTGAGGTAAGGACAGGGAAGCACGCGTTCATCGAAATTTCAGACACACAAACTCTTGACCCACACTGCTGACATACGTGGAGGAGTGGTTAGCAGAACACTACGTCGCCAAGGACACGGGTTCGTTTCCCGGCCACCTGGGAATAGGTGTTCTTTAAGAGTGTACCTTCATCAATTTCACCATATCGTCACTCATCTTCATCTTCGCGGTTAGCCAATAGTGGCAGAAAAGGGAAGAAAACTAACCAAAGCAATCAATCAATCTTAACCACCACCAAATCTTTTCTCATACGTAGGACCAGAAAAGTCCCGACATGAACCCCTCCCGCTAATTCTTAAACGTAACTCAGGTCTTCTAATGGCTGTTAATATATTTTAAAAAACAAAAGAAGAAAGCACGAATGATTTCCCGATTCCATGCGTTTCATGACGAAAAATTTGTAAAATTTATCAAGCAATTAACATGCAGGCCTCCCCGATGTTGTAGTTGTAATATCGTCCCTCGTAAACGAGGAATTCGGTTTCGATATGTGGAGGCACATATTGATTCGGGTCCCACTTTAACCTGTAGATCCAGCCCCGATTAATCTGTTAGCATAAGAAGTAGACTTAAAAATAAACAAACGAATTCAGCTGCTGTAATTATTAAAATGAATATGTGGTTAAATTTGCAATTATTAAGAACATTTTAAAATTTCATATAAACAAAGTAACGCTAATAATGGAATATAATGGAACTCAACATAAATAACTAATTTTGATCTAATTTATTTATTTAGCGTAAAATAAACTAAATCAACCAATCAATACCTTGTTATATTTCTGAAAATTAAAAGAGCCGCCTAAAATTCCCAACAGTCCTCTCTGACCATGCTGTCAAAAGCGCTGGTTCGAGTCCGCCTGGGTTCAGTCTTTGAGTTATCGGCTGGTGTATAGGACCGATGGCAACCCACCATCGTCAAGAAATTTTTATTTTCTCTCTCTCTCTCTCTCTCTCTCTCTCTATATATATATATATATATATATATGTATATATATATATATATATATATATATATATATATATATATATACTATATTTAAAATTTACAATAACACACTATACTACTATTTCCCCTGGACCAGGTTCTGAGATACCTTTTTTCTCTCCAGAAACTGGCATTTTTCCTACTTAACGTCGCTTCTGTCACTCTTGCCCAGTCGCAAGAATGAAAATGAACGATTGTAGGGTGAGATTTGTGAAAGGACACTCCCAATGGACACGCCTATGTCCAAGCTGAGACTCGAACCAGGAACCTTCGACGACGAGATCGTGAAGGCAGCAAAGGTATTTGTTATTTTATAAGTTGCTTTTCTATCTCCCATGTTAATCTCGACAAAGAGAAAGGATGAACTGATGAAATGACGATATCAAAAACATTCATGACTGACCAGGCTTCTCAACGCATTACGTTGTCCATTTGTTTTCAGATGTCTTTATTTGGCTCTAATTCCCCTACATTAGTTGTAATAAACATATTTTTGTAACAAGATCAACATGCCAAATGCTGTTTTTGAACTGATACTAACTCACCTAAGAGATTAAGTGTGTGAGCGAACGCACACACTCACAAAAACACCCGAGAGGCACATTTGTCACTATCATATAGACATCCTAACTCCAACAGATACACGTAGATTCATTCCCATGTTGCATTTGTAAAGCCGCGCTTCTTTTCCTAGTATGGTGACATTACGGTGAAATTATCCTGCAATTAACTGTAGATCAGTCGCTATTAGTAGATCTGCATGAAGTTGTTTTCAGGTAAAAAAATATGGTGTAATACTTGAATGCATTCTTGCCGGCACGCATGAATAAAATCAGAACACTTTCACGGGTGGGCTCACCTAAAATAAATTTATATGTGTGAACATATCTGCAACCGCATCACTAATGTATTTATATTTTTGGTTATATAGAGTCACTTTTCTACCACTTCTGGCTAACGCGACGATCAGGATGGATAATAATTAAATGAAATTGACGAAGAGAACTTCACAAAAAACATCTATGTGCAGGCCATGAATCGAACCCGGGAACATCGGTGGCAAGGTCCAAAATCGACTACGTAAGGCCTTCAGCTGTCGAAGGGAAGTCCATGCTTTTCAGTGAATATCAGCAAATCTAAACACCTCCTTCCTCCTGTGGGTTTTGTCTATCGAGTTATTCAAGGTCTTGTTTCAATCGTGTTCAAGCGATAAGCAGGTGGCAGTGTGGATGGAAATGAGGCCTCGGACATGTTTCTTACTAACCAGGACTGCATTGCAAAGCACGGCATTATCAGATTAGATAAAATTCTTTCTGAGCTCACTGTACGACCTATCATCTTCTGCGCAGAATTCGGCCAACCTGACAACTGTGCAAGTTATCTTTCTAACTTGTACTTGTTTCCTTAACTTCAAGGTTTGTAGACTATGTTATGTTTACAAGTGCAAGTAAAAGGTTTACTAATCCTGATTAAATAAAGCAATGGCATGTTGCAAAACAGAATATTTTCATATTTTAGCCACTTTCACTAAGGGGAACCACACTCAATGAAATATTTCAAGATCTTAATCTTGAGAGTGATGCAAAGCCTCGCAAGAAGAATACAGCATCAAAAGCTAGCGCACTAGTCTTTCTGCTGATCTTAAATAGTTGTCCTAACTATCACCATGGGTACTGGTTGGAACATGGGATATCTATAGAATTTGCATATCGTTTGTACGAACTTGCAAATGAGGATAATATCAAAATAAATTTAAAACTGATAGATGTGTCGTTATATTTTTTACCATCCTAGTTCGAAAAATAGTTCAATTTACAAAATTAATGTTCCACCAAATTGTTATCATATTGTCATTTCCACAAAGTATTTTTAGTTCTCTGAGATAGGGGCAGGATTTGCCACTTAAATTGTAATGATCCTGAGAGATCATACTCATTAGTAACACTAATGTTATTATGTTCAAAGTTATTTTATTTACTTGTTCAATGTTACATGTGTTAATACCTGCTTTGATAATTGTGTTATTATTCTGTTAATAAGGCCATGCGTGGTCGCAAAGAATATGTAATATTATCTTATAATTGTATATTAACGTTTAGAACACGTTTAATATTATAATATGTATTTATCGTTGGTGCCTTGAGCACGTAGTTCAATCTACTGCCGTAGAGATGGCCTTGCCTGCTCTAGCATGGTTCCACGTAGTTCGCGTGAACGGCGCTACTTGAACCGAGGCTATATAACCAGCCGCGGAGCAGATTTTCTTCAGTTGGCTTTCAGGTCGGCTCACGATAAGATCTCTCTTACCAACTCACCCGGAAGAAAGGAGCACTCCGCTCTTGCGAGAGACCAAGCACCCTAGAGAAGTTGCCTTCCGCCTGCGGGCGAGAGAAGTCGCACTCCGCTTTCCAGCGAGAGAGGTTGAACTCTGTCTTTGGCAAGAGAACCCACTCCGCTTATTGGCGAGAGAGAAAAACTCCACTTTAGAGTGAGAGGACCCGCTCCGTTTGCTGCGAGAGGTTTCCTCCCCCTATCAACCTGCGGCAGTAGAGGGTAGTCCTTTGTGGACGTACTGTTGTTGCCAACTTAGTATTTTGGAGCAAGGTTTGTCCAAATTTAGAATCACACCAAGGAAGTATATTTTCGTCTATTACTTAACTGGTCTCAGTTGTAGTTCAATCCAGCCTTGGCCCTGCAGTAGGGTGTATCGAAAAAAACTTTTTTTCGAAATGTTAAGGTGGCTAGTGCGGAAAAGTGGCCATTTGTGACCAAAAACACGTCTGATTTTTTTCAGATTTTTTGGAGGTCGTTTAGGTGGCGCGCATCGACCTTGAAGTTTTGATAGTGATTTGGTTATGCAACACGCACAACAATTTCATTAAAATGTCATTATTTGGCTATTTCATGTGTTTTTTTCTGCATTATGGTCGTTTATTGTTTTGTTTATGGCAAATATGTTACATTCGTGCCTTAGGGGTGGTTTCCAATGCTGTTTACGTATGATTTTGGTAAAAAATTGTCAATTTGAGGCTTAAAACTCCATATTTTTCTATTGATGGTTTCCAATTGGTTTCGACTGTGTTTTATTCGAAGGTTTTCCGATATAAAAGACTAAATAAAATATTTTGGCTTTCTAATTGCACATAGTACATAATGAAGGTGTACGCACCGGTGTGGTTTGGGATCAAGAAGGAACCATCGATAACTGACGGAGCCCGACACCTCTGGAATTTGATCCACTTGTCCCGATTTCTCTCACACCACTTGAGAGATCTGATTAATAGGGTCATTCAACAAAACGCATTCTTCGCCATCCTGAAAATCTCCTGCTGGCTTTAATAACCGACCAAAACCCATAAATAAGAAGTTTTGGTTGGCAAAGAATTAAGAAAGCAAGAGGATTGAAAAAAGGCAAAAGAATTCGCACTTTTGTTTTACCAACCAACAATTTTAATGCAAACCAATACTATGACATGGTTGATTGAGCTTCATGCTCCCTCCACGAGCCTACGATGGCCAATAATATTACAAATGAAGAAGTAGATGACTACATTAAAAACAAAAATATAGCGGAAATTCAAGACTTCCCCTGGCACATACAAGGAGTGGAGCGACTTGTGAAAATTATCACAGAGGCTGCTTCTTCCGTTTTCGGCGCCAGCGCACGTGATGGCTACATCAAAGCGAAATTGGAATCTAGAGAACATATGCCGACATTTCGAACAAAAAGTGACTATAAAGTTCAAGGAGAAAACTAGAAGAAAATCTTGGCCTGTCCCTTAGTAAAATTATGTTTCCCAACATCATTTGGGTGGGTGGAGCTCGCAGTCCAGCCACCTCCTCGTGGTGAGCTCTGGGTTATTTTCAAAGCATAATAAGCTATGAAAATAAGCGAAGCGCTGGACAGTAATTGAGGAACTGTTAGCAATTAGAAAGCCAAAATATTTTATTTAATCTTTTATATCGGAAAACCTTCGAATAAAACACAGTCGAAACCAATTGGAAACCATCAATAGAAAAATATGGAGTTTTAAGCCTCAAATTGACAATTTTTTACCAAAATCATACGTAAACAGCATAGGAAACCACCCCTAAGGCACGAATGTAACATATTTGCCATA
This sequence comes from Lepisma saccharinum, assembly GCF_977018435.1. Lineage (NCBI taxonomy): Eukaryota > Metazoa > Arthropoda > Insecta > Zygentoma > Lepismatidae > Lepisma > Lepisma saccharinum. The sequence continues at coordinate 2,600,534 of NC_139237.1, forward strand.
AACAAAACAATAAACGACCATAATGCAGAAAAAACACATGAAATAGCCAAATAATGACATTTTTATGACATTGTTGTGCGTGTTGCATAACCAAATCACTATCAAAACTTCAAGGTCGATGCGCGCCACCTAAACAACCTCCAAAAAATCTGAAAAAAATCAGACGTGTTTTTGGTCACAAATGGCCACTTTTCCGCACTAGCCACCTTAACATTTCGAAAAAAAGTTTTTTTCGATAAACCCTACTCTGCAGTCTACCTCTAGTTGCTTCACAGAAATGGTATTCCTATTTTAGGCGGGATTTAGCTCTTTTCTTCCAATCCGATGTGACAACACTGGCTGATCCGGTAGGTATGAACGGCAACAGGGCCCCTTAACAGGCATATGAATAACCCCATAGAACACACTGCCCCAAAGCCCTTCCCCACTCTTTCCTTGCATTGGCGCCCTCTTCTCCCTTGTTGCCTCTTCAGGGTAGCGGAACCTCCCTCTTCGCTTCTGTCGGCTGCAGAAAAAATGTCCTATGCGATATATACTCGACGGCAACGGTGTTCATTAACGTATTTAACAATGTTGTCATTTTATTGAAACAACTCTTTAATTCTTTACATTTTGCTGTTACTTGCGCGGTAACATCGGCTACATGCACGCCACGCCTCTGCACTCCAGATTTAAAAATGTTAACAATAAAGCACCCCCAACTTCCACGGAGCAAAGTGTGAGGCATTTACATGCTTGCCCTCTATAAGGAGTACGCGGTGTCTTCCCGTTCCATTGCTTCTTCGAAAAGTGGGCGTGATTTGTCCAGATCCATCGCTCCTGATAACGAAAGTGGTATTTCCGAGTTGTATGCAGGTGTTCGCTCTGTGGTGTCAAGTGTTGCAAGATTCTGTTCTCGTTGAAAGCAATTAATGATTGATTGATTTATTTGTTGTTTTAAGTCCACTTTATGCACAGAGAGGCTAATCAAGACTGGACCTACAGTTTAAAGTGGGATCCGAACCACTATGTGCCTCCACCGGTTATCCTTGATTTGAAAGCAATTAAGTAAGTTCCCTTACTGTAGGGGCAACGTCACTATCAATTTGAATAATCAGTTATTAGTATGAAAACACAATCTTGCGTTCCCGATGTTGGTTAGGTTAGGTTAGGTTATTTATGTTTATTTCTTTGCTTATTATTTATTTAAGAAATGCTCAGTTGCTAATTTACTTCTTTTTACATATTTATGTGTGTAACAATGTTTGTTAGTTTTGTTTGTGTATGTGGCACAGATTTTTATATACATTCTGTGAGTGTTCATTTCCTTATATGGATCGGAACACCTGACCCGGAAAAAACACTTTCGTTATAATAGGGACAAACCACGCTCACTTTTCGAGAAGCGATGGTTCGGGAAGAATTTAGGTAAAAATGGCAAAGGGAAAAAATGGCAAAAAGAAAACAATGGCACTGGTAGAAATGGCAAGAATAAAAATAGCAAATACAATAAATTACGATTTTACATTAAAATTGAGAAATTATATGTCTTGCATTTCACAGTTTGAAATTTAAAGTTAGTATAATTTTTGGGTCATTGTCACTAATCTGTCTTTGAATTGATACATTTTATTTGATGTTTCCAAAACTAATTATAATGCAGTTTATTTCTTCTGGCAGAAGTTCCTGACGCTATAGAATCACATGTTAATAAAAGGCAACCTTTGTAAATAAATTTAAGCATGCGTGTTTCATAAAACTTAAGGGGTCGAGTTGGCGGGTTCTCATCTTGACTGAAAACACGTTTACACCTTGCGCACACCTGCTGATCAATCACACGTGTTTGTTGCCAGCCCTTATCTAACCCCCTCGCACTAATTCACTCAGAGAGACGAACTAGTTTACTTTTTCAAAATGACAATTGTTAAATCTCGGAAAGCTACAGGGAAGCTCTTCTATCTACGCGTGTACAAAACAGTCTCATCTGAAGAATGTAATGAGGTGGAGGACCAAATTGAAGTGTGGAGGAATTCTAAAAATAAATTTATTGAAACAAAATCGTGTGTTTTCTTACGACCATAATCCTCCACCTGATTAGGATGCTGTAATGATAGCCAAGTGTCCTAATGATATGAAGATTCGAAATCAACATCCGTGCAATCCAAGTGAACCTGAAACGATAGATTTAATTTTGGACGGTATAAGAGAACATTTCATACAATATACTTGACAACTGCCAAAGAAGAAAACTAGGGTAATTTATACCGACAGTGCTATATAACAAAAGAACAATGCAGGATTTCTTACGAGGAGTAACACATAACCTAAAGTTGCAATGCATGTTAAGTGACGATATCAAAGGTGAATACATATTGATTTTGTTAAACACAGCATCAATATTTTTCTTCTTTACAATTTACATATGAATTATATATATCAATTATTTATCATTTGCTTGTGATTTCTACTTTCGCCTTTTTTCCATTTGTCATTTTCACTTTGGCAATTTTTTCCGTTGTCATTTTTCTTTTGACATTTTTACCGGACACCATCGGGAAGCAATGGACCGAGAGTAAATGAGGTCAGTCGCCTGATATTGAAGGATTGACTGATACGTTGTACTTCTCTCTTTGCGTTTAATTGACTAATTTAGGTTTTCTGTTTTGAAGGACAAATGAGGACAAGACGAAGTATCGTCTCGATATATCATCCCTTCCTTCCGCTCTCGGTTTCTAGTGATGCAAACTTTGAAGTGTATATTTTGTTGTTTATATTCCAATATATGGCAATGAGAAATCGATAATTCGGATATGAAAAAATCTTGTTGTTCAGTTTCTTTTTTAGATGTGGTGTCCGGGGCTGACTGATCGCTTAGTTTTAGACGTCGAAAAGAGGTATCGTCATTTATTCTTTCTTATCTCCGCCTTCTATCTGGTTCTCATGAAATATTTCTCTTATATCTGAAACATCTGAGCGAAGAAGAGTCATTGATCTGTCAAGACTTGTAAAGTTAAGAGGGATGAAAAACATCACCTCTTGATAGAACATTAAAATGCTGACCAAGACAAAATGTATTGCATAAAAAATATACACTAAAAACGTAACGTTTCCACCCTCTAACAAGGTCTTCTTCAGACGAAGATTCAAAATAAATTCTATTATTGTGAATGTTCGTCTGAAGAAGACCCTTTTAGAGGGTGGAAACGTTGCGTTTTTAGTGTATATTTTTTATGCAATAAATTTTGTCTTGGTCAGCATTTTAATGTTTTATTAACGTGGAAACAAGGCTCAACAGTGTTACCACCTCTTGGTGCAATTTATTCTTACACACTAAGCTTTGTGCTTCATTGCTAAAATACAGAGTGCCGCAAAAGTCAGTTTACCCAAAAGCACATGGATAATATGTGTATAGTTAAACTGACTTTTGCGCCACTATGTATTGTTAATATTCTGTATTATTTTGTGTGGAATACTCTGCGTGCGATACAAGGCCACTAAACTAAGTTTTTCACATTTAGCATTGTTGTTGTATACAGAAATGAGGAAATGTAAGATAATGGCTTGTCACAGCATCTATGTTATTTATTCGCGCGCATACACAGATAAACAAGTTCTTTATGTCAGAATTACTTTAATTGACGTTTCCTTGCAAAGGTGATTGGTTGATTGATTGAGTTATTATTTTAAGTCCACTTTATGCACAGTAAGGCTAATCGGGACTGACCTACAGTTTAAAGTGGGATCCGAACCACTAATTGCCTCCACCGGGTATCGAACCCGGGACCCCTTGATTACAAGGCGACGACGCTACCACCGTTTTTTGGGTTTTTTTTTATTAAAAGGAATACGCCTATTCGGCAGTATCCCCCGTCATTCACACATTTTTCACAATCTTTCACACATGTCAAGTTCACTGTATTCACATTGGTTCTCATTATTCAGACAAACACAAACATTCAATCCCGAGCGGGATTTGAACCCGGGATCTCTAGCGTTGTAGCGCGATGAGATAACCACTCAGCCACAGGGTCCGGCCTGCACTGCGCCATCGGGGAGGCCTTTGCATTAAGGTGAATTTCGTTCAAAATAGTGTTAATCGTTTGTGAATCGTTAGGCTACTCTTATGTGTAAACTTCAGCCAGGGTGCGAAATCCTGGGGGAAATAGGGGGATTTGCCCGCACCAACAATCTTGTCCTAAAAAATCGCCCCACCTAAACATTCCGGGAGGGGAAGGGAAGAATTCTTGCCATAATAAGAAAAGTTTCTTTTTGATTTCAAATATACTTTACTAAGGATAATATCGAAAACACACACTCACGTAGTGTGGTTGTAATTTAATGTTCTCTCTTTCTTTCAAGAGATCATTAAGAGATCTACACACACAATAAAAAGTAAATGAAGAATGCACCACAAATATAACTTTGAAATCTAATTAATTTACATGAAAATAAATAAAAAAGTATTACATAATAACATTACTACAAGGATTTTGTAATTTATTAACATCTATAACCACTTAGTAAAGGAATTAGTTTGCTACTTTACAAAGATCTTCCTTCCCCCCCCCCCTCACCTATCTTCAATGATTTCGCACCCTAACTTCAGTATTTGTGTACAAAAAGCACAAACGACAGAGTAAGTTCAATGGGTGAAATTTTATCATTCCCCAACCCCACAATAGCTAATTGTATTCCGAACAGTGTCAATCATTTGTGAAACGTTAATGTACATAATTTTAGTTTTTGAGCAAGACGCTGAAACATGCACTTCCCCCCTTGCAAGTGTTATCGCCAGTGGCGGCGATCAGGGGCGCAGTTGGCCCCCAATTTTTGCACCTGCACTGTGGCCTCCTAATGCTATGCCTTATCTTCCAAGAGAAAGTAAACTTTCTTTGCTTTCTTCCTAGTTTTGGCATCCAATCGCCGCCACTGGTTATCGACGAGTATTCAAGAGGTTCCGCGTTCGACTCCCGGTGGAGGCATATTGCACAGCGGATCGGATTCCTCTTTAAATTGTTGGTCTACTCACGAGCATTAAGTAGATCTCAACTTTGTCTCAGTGGCCGAGCCACTGCAGGGTTGGTGATTTGAAGGTTACGGAAAGGCGTCAGAAAAAGGCTCTTTCAATGCTTTACAGGGTCTCCTGCCACCCTCTTTTCCCTCCCTCTTGTATTGCAATATTTCATCAACCCCCTGCGCAAAGTACCTATATCAGCGATCGAACTCAGAACCCACTGATTACAAGGCGGCGTCACTCTTGGAAGACTGAAAATGATTTTCGTATTGCGACTACTTAAGAAAATGTCGCTCTCTATTACAATTTAGAAAGTGTATATTAAATCATTTCTCGTGTCATACACGACAGCTGACCACAGCGTGCTAGGCCGCATGGGGTCCCGGGTTCGAATCGCGGCCTAGGCATGGGCACTCTTTTCGAGTCCCTTCATTAGTTTCATCAAATGGTCACCCACACTCATCGCCGCGAATAGCCAAAAGTGGTAGAAAACCGACGCCAAGAAACAAAAATGAAATGAAATTATCCAGTCTAAACTCTCCAGTGGTTGCCTTTGAATGGCTCCATAAGTCGAAGGCATCAGGTAGGTATCCCGCAGAGCGACTAAAAGCGAAAAAAGCCAGGGGTGGTCCGGTAGTCGATAGAGCAATGGCATGGTATGCAAAAAACTCTGTTTCGAATCATCGTCGAGCATAAGCCTGCATTTTTTTCATTGACCGTGTTGAAAACAACTTGACTGGTTCACTCTACGTTGCCAACGCATTAAAATGTTACTTCCTTATGTTTGTTCCTGTCACTCTCTCTCTTTCTCTTTGTGTTGTGTATGTGTGTGTTTTACAAGGATATTCCAATATTCCGTATCAATTAAGGCCATAAAAACTCTTTTTCTTTAACGATGATAACATTAATGTATTACTTTGATAGAGCATTATGTACGTATAATTATTACAATTGTTGGGAGTGTAGACGGTATTTTTTTATATATTAATGTCCTTGTGCGTTTTATTTATGCTTATGTGGTTTATATTTATGTTTGTTTGTAATGCGTAGATATCCTGTCGAAAACGCAACCAAGAAGACACACCTTCGAGACAAACCTCTTTAGCAGTATCCCCGAACAGGCAATAGTTAATTAAGAAGAATTGTATTCAATCATTTATATTTGCATCGAAACAAAAAACGAGGTACTGAATTGGCAGAAATATCAGTACTTCAATTTTTGTTCAGGCAAGTAAGGATTTCTTTTGTTTTAAAAAGTGCAAGAAACAGAAATTCAAATAACTAATTAAAAATATTTTGCAAGCAAACAAAATCCAGGCTTTCGTAGGAAATGCATTGTAAATGGCAAGACAAGTAATAAAGTTGTGGGTATTTTGAAGAACACTTGCACCTGTGCTACCACCTAGCGGAATTTTAGCTTACGGCACGCACACCACCTGGATTGCTGAAAGGAGAACAGTCGTATCTGGCACACGTACTTTGGCTTCACACTCTACAGGCACGGTAAGTGCTGATCTGTGCAAAATGCAGAAAGTAGTTGTAGTATAATACACCGAAATTATACAACTTTGAATATTTCGTGGAATAGATATAACTGTGGCAAACTTCCGTCAACTTAACGAGCGTACACGCTAAACACTTCATTGATAAAATGTGGAAGAGGTAGGGTAGTTCGAAGAGTGATTTGAGTTTTGACGTTGACAGAAAGATAATTCGTATTGTGACTACGTACAGTTGATCCATTACAGTAAGTGTTCTAATTGGGTAGAATGAACCTATATGCTAAACTAATATAAAGTATATTATGTGATCGTGCTCAAGTTCAGTGGTATTGGAAACGTTAGGAAACGCGAGGCCCTGTGCTAACCATCCCCGGAAGGCCCTTATATTTTCAAAAGTGAAATATAGACACCTTTCTTTCCTTGTAAAACACTGACCCCCCCCCTTTCAATCCTCACCATCAGTCCTCGAAAAACATTTTTCTTGTGTAGTTTTCGAAGTGGAAATTCCTAGCTCGGAAATGCTTGGTCGAGTTTGGAGGTAGAAGTTCGAGGGGGAAGGGGGCGTGATTATACGTATCAACATTGAGACAATGCACTAGGAGGAATGATCAGACAAATTAGCCTAGGTGGCGGGCGCATTATACAATTTGTTTAACTGAAGGGCTTATCCTCCACACTTTGGACGCTGATCTTGTGTGCATGTAGGTGATATTTTTTTCTGTCAGATAAGATACTAAAGACGTCAGTATTCTATGGAAACGGGACCATGTTAGCAGACAGGATGAAAGATGAAACCTCTGAGATGTTCCCTTTCGCTTAATTCATTTACTGGCTTATCATAGGCGTAACTTGGTGTGGGCAAGGGGATGGGGCCAAATCTCCCACGTTTATTAAAATGTACACATGTTTTGGAACGTTAAACCTTTTGTATATTTAGAACCCTGAGGTTTATGTTCGACCCCAAGTTACGCTGCTGCTTATCGTTACATTAAAGACTTGTTAACTTTTATTCAGAGATATTTATATCTTGAGGGCCATCCTTCCCAGTTCGCAGCGTGAAGATTTTGTCTTTCGACAGGAAAAATGCTACCTAGTACCGTAGTAACCATGAATGTGATGCATGGACACAAGCATACAGGATAAAAAAAAACTCTATTTTTGAGAGCTGAAGTCGAAATGAAACGTCAAGGGACAAAGGGTTAGCAAGGAAAGTTGTTCGCATTGACGTCCTCTCCAAGATTTCAAAGTTTGTCTGTGGTCCACGATGTCACCTCGTTATTTAGCGTCTCTTTCTGCCACTTTCGGCTAATCGCGACGATGAGAATGAATTTTGATTTAATTTGATTTGATTTATTTTGCTTCGCCTTTTGTGCCACTCTTGGCTAATTTGCTAACCCCCGTTTAAGAAAATTCCCATAAAGTATTCCACACTCGGGGAGATGGACAAATGCCCCCTTGGCCCCCCTCTGCAGGCGCTCTTGTCTCGAATACGTCTTGATTGATTTCGAACGACAGAAGCCCCTTTCGCCACTTGCTACTTTTATCGGCGATATTAGACGATTCTTTTTTTTTTACGTAAACTGAAAATGAAATACTTCGATGGAAGCCGAATGCACTACTGCTTCAATCAAACGATAATGATTTATTTGACTTGAAACTTGTTGGCCCACTGGCATAGTGGTAATATCTGGCGATATCTGTAAACGTCCCTTCTCTAGGAGGGGTTTTGAGGAATTAAACTAAAAGTTTCTTCAGCTCCTTCTTTCGATTTCAGCTAAGGATGTTTTTCACACAAAAGGGAATATTGACCCAGAACAGTTTCCTTGTCACGGCCAATCCTCTTATTTTCTTTTCTCAATTTTTCAGATCGTAAAACCCAAATACGGGAGTCCAACCATTTGTACCCTAAAATTTTGGGCCTCAGCTTCACAAGGATCACGTTCTAGTTCCTGTGCTCTCCCGGTCAATAGTTTATGGCAGGAAATCTGTCGAAGGTTGTGGTCACAAACAAGAAATTCAACTGCGTTCCGCAGACACAGCAGGCATGCACCGCACCTTGCAGCCCACGTTTGAAAATTGTTTTTTTTTCTACACTACGTAAGCTTATTTAAATTGATTTCTACATCTAATATAGATTTCCTTTCTTTTTTTCTTCTATTCTAAAGCGATCATTTTTGCACAAAAAATAAATGGGAATAAAAGACTCAATAATATTATATAAATATCTCGGAAGCGCGAGGCCCTGTGCGGTGGCACGCGTCGCACACCCCTAACGGCGGCTTTGCGATGACCTGAATTAGTGTTCTGCAAGGCACGGACGTATCATTGCCTTCATGCCTCCACTAGATGGACTATTGGTAATGCCATCGCCTTGTAATCAAGGGGTCCTGTGTTCGATACCTGGTGGAGGGGTCCACTTTAAATTGTAGGTCCTGTCCCAATTAGCCTATTTGTGCACAAAAGTGGACCGAAAGTAAAAACTAAACTCATTGCATTAAATTAGGCACACACAGGAGATGTACTACGCTGTTTTACCTGTGTGAAATCTTCTCTGCAAGTGCTACTGCAACGGGATCTGTTGCCTTTGAAACACTATAGACGTCGACGTTGCCTGGTTCCTCCTAGCGTAGAGATATGCCTAATTTAATGGATTGACATCTCTACGCTGGGAGGAACCAGGCGACGTCGCCGTCTACAGTGTTTCAAAGGCAACAGCTCCCGTTGCAGTAGCATTTGCAGAGACGATTTCACACAGGTAAAACAGCGCCAGCAAAAATGCAGGGGAAGCCAGGCCGGCTCGGTAGCTCAGTGGTAGAGCAATGGCACGAGTCCTGGTCGAGCCTGCATTTTTCGTTGAAAATCTACGTAAACTCATTGCCTTTGTCCAATCGTCTGTTTCATAGACTCATCACCCACCATCGTTGTCACAATTAACCCAAGGGCAATAAAAGGGACGTAAAGCTGTTGATAAATATGTATAAAAGACTTTCTCAAAACTCCTGGACTTAGAAACCTGAAAGTTTAAGAATAACTTCCTCTTATGACGTAAGCATCCACCAGGGAGGGATTTTCCTGAATTCAATCCCTAACGGGGAGGAGAAAGGGGGATGTTAAACTATATTAGTGTGGAATCCATAGCTTTCAGGGTTGCTAAGATGAATAGTGACACTCCCAATGCCGTTTCTCCTAGACACCCCTGGCATCCCTAGGGGTGGGAGTGGGAAGAGGTGACATGTAAAACGACCGATATTAGTGTCGAATCCATAGTTTTCGGGGCCGCTAAGATGAAAATTGACTCCCAATGCTGTTCAACTCAAAGTTAATTTTACACTATAGTTAGAATTCATTATTTTCCTTTCTAATAGAAGGTTTGGATAAATAAAATCCACGGGCAACGCCCGGAAATAATCGAATCTACCGATATTAGTGTGGAATCCATAGTTTTCGGGGTCGCTAAGTTGAATAGTGACACTACGAATGCCGTTCAAACCCCTGGCAACCCTAGGGATGGGGGTGGGCAGGGGTGACATGTAGAAATAGAAAACGAGCGATATTAGTGTGGAATCCATTGTTTCCGGGGTCTCTAAGATAAGTGACACTGCGAATGCCGTTCAACTCAAAGTTCATCACCAATCGGCATGGGGGTGTGGTGAGAGGGGGTGAAAAATAAAATGTCAAAAATGACCTACATTAGTGTCGAATACATAGTTTTGGTAGTCGCTAAGCTAATTGGTGACATTCATAATGATTTTTGGGGGAGAAAGAGAGAGACTTGCTTTCTCGATAACAATCAACAAGTCACAGGGGCAGTCTATTAAGTAATTCGGAGTGGATTTAAGATCGCATGTTTCTCCCACGGACAACTTTAATAGAAGATTGGGATAAATAAAAACCCGGCAATCAGCTGGTAGTTTCTCAATTTTTAGGTTATTTAACGATGTTTTTTTTTTATATGGTGAAGGACTCACATTATTATGTGGTACATTGAAAAAGAGCTTAGTGATCAAAGTGTGTGTAATGAGGTCAACCCACAAAACGCTCAGAATGTTTGTGCTGCAGCATATGCGTTACAAAGCAAGATAAAAGAGGTTTCAATTCGTAAACTATAGGCGTATCTAGAGAATAACTTTGAACCTTTGAAATATTGATTTATTTCCTAAGATCTTCAAGTAAAATGCTACCACCACTTGTCACTGTAGCATGACATGATTCCTAAGGGCATGTGGAACACAACCTTCACTACTATTCCACAAATAAAGCTTTTTGACATCATACCCTTGGTGCCACAATCTGTGACGTGTGGTGACGTCGACACTTGGGATAGCAATCAGTGGCGTGCCCAAGGGTTGTTGATGGGGGTCAATACCCCAGCCCCCTTTAGGGCCCAGTATTCCTAAATAAAGAACGTGAAAGGTGGCAAAAGATGGCAAATTGAGTAATGACTAGTAAAAAAAGGTAGGATGTAACTCTTTCGAAAATAAAAAAAAGATTTGATTTTACTACTAAGATATAAATCCAGGGTTCGAATCCCGGCCTGTCCACGGGTGTTCTTTGTGTGTGTGTCCCTTCATCAATTTTATCCTATCATCTTCGCGATTAGCCAAAAGTGGCAGAAAAGCGAAGTAAAATAAACCAAATCAAACAATGATTTGATTTAAATTTTTGTTACTTAGCATCGCTTTTTGCCACATTTGATTAATCGCGATGATACGATAAAATTGATGAAGGGACACACACAAAGAACACCCATGCCCAGGTCAGGGTTCCAACCCGGAACTCGTACTGTCGTAGCGTGCTGTGAAAACCACTCGCTCACGGACGTCTGCCGACGAAAAAGAGAGAAAGCACTAACCTTCGCATACGTGGGTATCCGTAAAGCAAACTGAATTTTTCCTCAGTGGTATTTTTCAATTGGATTTTTGAAACGCCATCTTTTTACATTACTAATGTTCTTTGGAAAAAAATCCATTGCTTGATTTCCCTAATTCCTCCATCTCATGATGCCGTTACTGAAGGATCAGGTTACGAGCCGTGGCGTTTGCACGAGTGTTTCTTGTATCCACCCTTCACCCGTTTAATTGAATCTACGTTCATCGATCGCCATGGCAGGAATTGGGTAAAGTGATGGAAGAGCAACGTTAAAAAATACAAATAATTCCTTCCCAGTGCATCTGCGGGGTACTGCAAATTCAGGAGTCCAGAGTTCTCTGTTGACGATTGTTCCTCATAACTTCCATAAGCTCATTAGCTACTTATCGCGATTAAATTAAAAAATTAAAGAACAGCTAGAAAAAAAGTGATGGGAGGTGGTAACAAAATACACTCTTTTGTAGTTTCTCCAATAATATTCTTTAGTTTCTTAAGTTCTGGGATACATTTCACATTCCAAATTATTTCATTATTCATTGCAGAGTACAACACATAGGAACAAGAATTGGTACTAGTCATGGGTTCAAATCCCGGCCTGGACATGGATGTTCATTGTGAGGTCCTTTCATTAATTTCATCAAATCATCACTCATCCTCATTTCCGCGATAACAAAATGTGGCAGAAAAGCGAAGTAAAATAAACCAAAACAACAACAATAAGAATGCGTGTTCTCTTGCTCAAATAAATACATCCGTATTTATGACCGTTTAGCTAACCCGTTTTTTTTATTGGAGGCCAAGAGATTAGTAGATTTAAATAAAACACTACTAACGTAAGACGAGAGAGAGCGTGAGCAAATATTTGTCATATCTTCCGTATTTTTTTAAAAAATAAAAGAATCCATAACATTTCCAAGTATTTTTGTCTGCACATAATAGAGTACGTTCCCATTTCATAAACAATAAAACTATATTTTTACATCCCACATTATAGATACATATTATACAACGTGCATAAATAAAGAGAACATAAGTACTGCAGACATTATCCCCCGAGTTCTTTAGAGGATTTACAAAGGAATCTAAGTGAAACCAATCCCCTATTTGTCCTATAGGAAATAGACTGGGGGACCTGAAAGCCTGGGCTTTCAATCATTGCAGCGGGGGGTGAGGGGACAAGGGAGGTAGAGGTAGAAATCTTCACTTTTCCTTTTGGCGGCCGTTTCTATGTACTTTCTACCTGGAACTGGTGAGGTGGAGGAAGACCAGGCTAGTCCAGTCTTGCCGGCTGATCTCACCTAGGGACGAGATGTGCGTGAAGAAATAAGTGTTGCATGTAAACTTTGGCTGCAACAAGACAATAAATATTGTGATTTGAAAATAGAGATGGGCTTGGATATGCCACTGGGAGTTTAACAGGTGGCTTAGTTTACAAGTATGTTGGTCAGAGATGATCATTTCAGTTGTTTGGAGCACATACTTTTTTTCAAGAAGACAATGATTCCAGCAGGTTTGTACTTACTAGTTAAATGAACTTAGCAGTCCTTAATTAACTAGAAATTCAAATGTACATCATAGTGATAATAATTTGAATGTAGCTAATTGGAAAATAGGTTAACCCTTGAACAATGGACACCACATTCTAATGGAATTAGAAAGATGATGATAATGTACTTCAGAGACAAAGGAACAGACATTAATTAAAATCACAGACTGAAGGATGGGACAAGCTTATACTTTCAAGTTTCATTTTTTTGATATGAGGCTCCAAAAAATGTTCATTTCATCATGTTTATTTCGAAAATTTTTATTTCGAATATTTAATTAAATCAATGTATCAGTTATTTGGTACATTTTGTACTAAACACACAGCCATGAAGTAAGGCGGGTAGCAGAAGTTTGAACTGTGGCCACGTCGGAGCACAACCACTTGTTCTCGGAATTTTAAGAGAATAAAAGATCTTTGTTGTAGAGTTGGCGTTGCCAGTTGACGTTGCCACAGTGTACGGAAACCAGCAACTTTTGTTTCCCTCTCTCACTTTGCTTATCCCACATGTGGCACCAGTGCAATTCTGCCCAGCCACCTGTTTTCATGGCTGTGCATTTACAGAACTGTCCACTTCAGGAGATATTCCTTCAAAAACATTAGATAATTCCACCAAAATATCTCATTTAAATTTTTCTCCCACACTGCATGGTGGGAACAACTGATATAATTAATTAAAAGTAACACCACAATAAACAATTACTGGGAAAATGAATAAAAGGTAAATCAATTCATTAGTACGGTTTTTATATTTCCCAACTTCAACACTAACATATTAGCACTGGTAATATATCTGAAATTTTTAAGTTGCTAGTCACACTTTGACTATAATCATGAATGAATAAGACAAATTGGAAATCCAACGCACACATATCCATCATTCTTTATGATACATTCTCAACATCGAATTGCGGGAATGTCTTCCCCTTTTCCCAACCTTTTACATGACTATCTGCAGTTTGTATTTTGTATGGACTGAATTATGATGTAAACTACAGGGTGTTTCACTTGCTCTCAGCCCCTGATTTTAGCTTATAAATATCAAACTATTGGTCAGTGTTATGAAATTTGCTGTGGATATGCCTTGGTGTATGAGGAGCATGGTAATGTCACAGCAAGTGTTGGAAGTGGTTGCCATTAGCATCAATCAAGCCTCCATGTTACAGAAGATAGTCACAGCATCAATTTCCCACTGAATGCTGTCTTGCAGTTTCATGCTAGTCCATGGCTTGTTGCGATAGACCCTTCCTTTCAAAGAAGGACACAGTTTCTTGCATGCTGGTGTTGGAAGTGTAGCAAGTCGCACCATCCTGCTAAAAATAGCCATTACATATTTCCTCATCATCCAACTGGCCAAGAACTCAGACTGAAAGCACACATCCGTTCAATTGGCATTTAACGGCAGAATTGACCAGATGCACGTGCATGCCCATGCAAGAACTAGAGACTGTGGTGCCATCTCCAATGATGTCAGAATGCTTCTCATACACCAAGGTATGTCCATGGCAACTTTCATTACATTGTGACCATTAGTTTGATTTTTATAGGCAGAAAACAGGGGCTGAGAGCAAGTGGAACACCCTGTAGTTTACATTATAATTTGATCCATGTAGAGTACAAACAGCGGATGGTCATGTAGGGGGTTGGGAGGAGGGGAGGGTATTCCCGCAATCCGATGTTGAAAATGTGTCATGGGGAATGATGGATATATGTGTGTGTGTGTGTGTGTGTGTGTGTGTTGGATTTCCAATTTGCCTTATGACCAATAGTTTGATTTTTATAAGCGAAAATCAGAGGCAGAGAGAGAGAGTGAAATACCCTGTACTATCTGCTCTTTAGAAGCTATTTTCTTGCTTTATATCAGAGGAACGTATTCTATCAAGTCAACTTGTCTTATAAGAGACCCCTATTGATTCAGATAATCGGTTTGTTCATTATATCTGATGATCACTAAACCAAAAATGCCTTAATCTGAATTGAGGTTAGTAGTGACAGAGGAAATGGAAACACCTAAGGTAGAAGTAGTTTGACTGATACAGAGTTTTTGATTTAAGCTCACTTTATGCATTGATAGGCTAATTGGTACTGCCATACAGTTTATTAAAGTGATTTTGATTGGATTTTGATTGATGTAGTTTATTTTACTTTGCTAACTTTTGGCTAATTGTGAAGATGAGGATGAGCGATGAAATTGATGAAGGGACACTCACAAAGAACATCCATGCTGGGATTCGAATTCTGCCTTCTTCCAATTTAAAATGCATTTGGGGTAGGGGTGGTGATTTTGTTTCACTAGAGCTTACTGTCTACTACAACTGCATCCAGAGTTAACTTTATTAACACATGGTTGATTTTTCCTGTTTTGTACCATCTGAGTACAAATATACCATCCTCCTCATATATTTTGGTGCGAAGTGCTTGTAGTTCAGTGGCATTGCTAGAAAATTTCATTTGAGTTGCCTCAATGGTGGAGAAAATATTTTCAGGTAGGCCTTTCTCTCTCTCTTATTTTCTTGTCCTGTTTTCCCTTTCTTTTCCATCACCATATTCCTCTCCATTGGCGATAAGAGTAATTACTCTGTTGGGATTTACAGATCTGTCCTGTCATGGCTCTATGAGCGTCCCACAATTGTCAGAAGTGGGGTACAGTTAGTGGACTACTATGTGATCCTCCCAGCTAGATCCGAGGGATCCACTGACCAACGACAGGTGCGGTCCTCCATTCATATTGGGGGTTAGGCGTAGAGCTGACAACTCTGCACTGTAAAAAGACATGTCAAGAAACAGCAATATGAGGCCATGGATGTTCCCAAGGTAAAATATTCCGGAGGTAAAATAGTCCCCCATTCGGATCTCCGGGTGGGGACTACTTTGGGAGGTCCCTGGACTAAGGATAAGATCTTCATTAGGAATAAGGATATTAAATTAGGCACCTGGAATGTTCTGAGCCTTTACCGGCCTGGGGCATTTCAGTGTACAGTTAATGAGATATTTAAGTATAAATTAGATGTAGTAGCTGTCCAGGAATTTAGGTAGCCATGAGAAGGGAATTTTAAAACTAAGAATTATACTTTTTTCTATGGTGGTACTGAAAATCATAATTTTGGAACAGGCTTTTTCAAAAATAATAATTATCTCTGGTATTAAAACAGTAGAATTTATTAATGATAGGATATCATATGCAGTTTTACAGGGTAGGTGGTGTAAAATTATTTTAATATACATACATGCACCAACGGAAGATAAAGATGATAATACTAAAGATGATTTTTATGCAGAGTTAGCTGTTAGGTGACTGTAATGCACAGATTGGCAAAGAAGAGACATTTAAACCCACGATTGGTAAAGAAAGTCTTCATGAATTAAGTAATGATAATGGTAAAGGTAAAAAAAGGTAAAGTCTTCCCCTGTGCATAGCACCATGCCATGAAGGCGTATAGGGGGTTTGGGGGTAATGATATGATAATGGTATAAGATTGATTACTTTTGCAACCTCAAAGAATTTAATTGTGAAAAGTACCACTTTTAAACATAAAGATATCCATAAATATACCTGGTCTTCTCCAGATGGTAAAACTCATAATCAGACAGATTATATTCTCATTGATAAGAGAAGGCATACTAGTATAATTGACGTTCGTACACATAGAGGTGCTGACTGTGCCAGTGACCATTATTTAGTAATTGCTAAATTAAGAGAAAGACTCGCAGTGATAAATCATAAGCAACAGTTCTAAAATTTAATGGAGGACAATTTGCTGATTAAAGAATTAAGAAAGATTACCAAATGAAACTGTCAAATAGATTTGATGTTTTGCAGGATTTAAATGATGATGAAAATATAAATGAAACAGACGTAAATAAGAATTGGGAGCACATACGTAATGCAATAGAATCAGCAGCTAAAGAAAGTATAGGATACCATAAACTGAGAAAAAGTAAGCAATGGTTTGATAATGAATGTCATAATCTAATAGAGATAACAAATCAGGCTAGACTTAGGTGGTTAAATACCTCTGGTGATACAAATCTAAACAATTATAATAGAATAAAGCGAGAAGTTAACCGCACGTTTAGAAGTAAAAAAAGATATTTATTGAAAAGCAAAATTAACGAAATTGAAACAAACAGCAAAAATAAAAATATCAGAGATTTATATAAAGGTGTAAATGAGTTTAGAAAGGGGTGGCAACCTAAAGTAAACTTGATAAAAGATAAAGACTGTGATTTTCTAGCTGACCCAAGTGATATTCTAAATAGATGGAAGAACTACTTTAATGACCGTTTAAATGTTCATGTAGGAGATAAATCAGAAGTAAATGAAGTACACACAGCAGAACCTCTAGTTCCAGAACCTAATTTGACTGAAGTTAAAGATGCCATTAAATGGCCGCGGTGGCTCAGTCGATAACGCGTCTGACTACCATGCTAAAAGTCCCGGGTTCGATCCCCGGCCGGTTCAAATCCGGGAACTTTTCTAACGGTGTAAGCGGCCCCGGCGCCCACCCAGCGTCGAATAACATGGGTACCTGGGGGAAACCCTGGGGAGATCACATCACCTCCACTCACGACCGGATCAAGAAAGTGTGGGGCATTACCCCCACACCCCCTATATGCCTTCATGGTGTGGTGCTATGCACAGGGGAACACTTTACCTTTTTACCTATTAAAAGGCTAAAGAATAACAAAGCACCTGGCATTGATTTAATACCAGCTGAGTTAATTAAATATGGTGGAAATTTGTTAATATGTCAAATTCATAAATTAATTTGTTTAGTATGGAAATACCTCAACATTGGAAAGAATCCATAATTGTTCCTGTGTTTAAAAAAGGTGATAAAATGAACTGCAATAATTACCGTGGAATTTCTCTACTCTCAACAACATATAAAATATTATCTAACATTCTTTTAACAAGACACCCCATATGCTAATGAAATTATAGGTGATTATCAATGTGGATTTAAACGTAACAGATCAACTACAGATCAAATTTTTCACATCAGACAGACACTTGAAAAAAAAAGGGGAATATAATCAAAATGTCCATCAGCTATTCATTGATTTCAAAAAAGCATATGATTTGGTAAAAAGAGATAAACTATATAATATTTTAGTAGTGTGTTAGTATGATAAAGTATGCACCAGTGAAACAAAGTAAAATTTGTGTGGGTATTAATGCGTCTGACAAATTTACAATTCATGATGGGTTAAAACAAGGAGATGCATTACCTCCATTGCTCTTTAATTTTGCCTTAGAATATGCTGTTAGGAAGGTAAAAGAAACTAACGAAGGACTAAAATGGTGTGACTGAGTTGTTAGCATATGCAGATGATGTAGACTTATTAGGGGATGATATAAATACATTTAAGAATAATGCTAAAATATTTTTCAAAACTGCTAAAGAGAGAGATTGGGAAGTTAACAAAGAGAAAACTAAATATATGCTTACAGGTCGAAACCAAGTGTTAGGTAATAATCAAAATCTAATTATTGATAACAACTCGTTTGAACCAGTTTCCAAATTCAAATACTTAGGAGTAATATTAACAAATGAAAATTATATTAAAGAGGAAATAAAAAGTAGGTTTAATTCAAGAAATGCATGTTGCTTCTCTCTTCATAAACTTTTGTCTTCTCGTTTGATATCTAAGAAACTAAAAGTTAAAATATACAAAACAGTAATTTTGCCTGTAGTATTATATGGGTGTGAAACTTGGTCCCTTACATTGAAAGAGGAACATAAATTGAGAGAATTTGAAAATAAGATCCTTAGGAAAATATTTGGACCTAAAAGGGATGAAGAGACAGGTGAGTGGAGAAGGTTAGATAATTTAGAACTACATAATTTGCATTCATGTGCAGATATTATTAGAATTATTAAATCAAGAAGACTTAGGTGGGAAGGCCATGTGGCACGAATGGGAGAGGAAAGAGGAGTTTACAGGATTCTTGTCGGGAAACCTGATGGTAAGAGACCTGTAGGAAGGCCAAGACGAAGATGGAGGGACAACGTTGAGATGGACCTAAAGGAAATCGGTAGGGATGGAAAAGAGTATATAGATCTTGCTAAAGATAGGGACAGATGGAAGGCTTGTGTTGCTGCAGCCATGAACCTTCGGGTTTGAGAAGGCTAGAGAGTTAGTTAGTGTGAGATTGATTGATCTATCTCTTTTAGACTAGCTACTCCTCAGTGCACATCACTGCACAATCTCAGCTCTAATTTGTTTGATTGCTATTTACGTATACAGAAACCTTTGCATGCTAACATGTTCTTACCATGTTGCGCGATGGCTAATTCGGTGTGGTTACTGGTTAACGCAAAGAACACTCATGCCAAGGTCCGAAGTCGAGCCCAGGAACTTCAGTGGCAAGATCGAGCGGCTACCGAAATGACTGGGAGAGTGGTGGGGCACAATTTCATTGTTAGAAGACTTGCTGTATGACGTAGAAGGTTTTCGTGGTTTCGTTCTTTTTGAAAATAACAATATTAC
Organism: Lepisma saccharinum; assembly: GCF_977018435.1. Classification (NCBI taxonomy): domain Eukaryota; kingdom Metazoa; phylum Arthropoda; class Insecta; order Zygentoma; family Lepismatidae; genus Lepisma; species Lepisma saccharinum. Next base: position 2,619,939 of record NC_139237.1, read on the forward strand.
GAAGTTAGATTCGTTGAAACCGTTAAATAGATTTTGGTGCTGCCCATTATAAAATAGTGAAGCAAACCAAAAGGCATTTCCTAATATAAAAGCTTAGAAATGAAAGACTCATCAAACGGAGAACTATAGCTGGATCCATTTACCAGTTTTACAATCTACTGGAGCATGACGTACTTTCAAAATACCATCTTTCGACTTGTCCAATTCGTTTCCATGACTATTTTTTGCAATTTATTCATATCGAAACTATTACCCAGTTACGAACCTACATACAGATTCACGATGTATATAAGTATATAAATTTCGTGACGCGACAACCCTATGAAGCAGTTTGTTATTGGGTAATAACACTGCTTCGAGTCCCTTCACCGTTGTCAACTAGCTTTCTACATCAGAGTACGCTACTTTTCTTTTTAAGTAAGCTGCCCAATTAGTAGGATGCTGAATCAACATCTAAATTTTGGGAACTTTTACCAGGAATCGAACACATGACCATACTTGCCAAGGGATCAACTATAACAAGAAACTAATTCATCACGTCATTGGAATTTGAAACCAACTGTTAGAGCCATACAAAACGATTGGACAAGGACATGTTGTATCCTGTGAAACTATAGAAAAAGTACGAGGGGAGGGTGAAAAGTTTTGAGCCTCCCAAGGAAAGTGTTTTTGAGCTACGGTTTCTCATTATGATTTATCTACATAATCACCCCCAGATCAATGCACTGATGCATTCTGTGCTGCAATTTGTTTACAGTCATCTGGTAGAGTGATTTGTCCTGAGTCTCACACCACTGAATGACCGCCTTCGTCCGTGTGGAAGTGATGTCCTCAAAGTGAATTCTTCATGGCAGGGAACAGATGAAAATCTGACGGGGCAGGTCGGGGGAATAAGGTGAAGCCACAGTCGATCAAAGCATCTGTTGCAGTGAGGCCTTCCCGACAGAGGTACCAAATCGCAGCCCTGTCGGCCACTCTCTTCTCTCGCACTTCATTCATTTTCAACCTGACAAAAACATAGAAGAAAGCATGTGAATTTCATAAACTCAAACTTTATATCCTCCAAAATTTTAACTACCTACGTATTGTTAATTGTTAGTGGCGGTGATTGGGTTCCAAAACAAGGACAATTTAATTTCCCTTGATAGATAAGGTTTAGCATATTGCGGGAGCAAAAGTGGCAAAAAGTGGGGGGCAATTGAACTTCCTCTCCCCCCCACTAATCGCCGCCACTGCTATCAACACTACGATAGCAACAAAAAGTAGCTTAAGTTACTCTCTCGAAGAATATCTTAGTCGTAGCTTTAGGCGTAAGCTTATCACGATAATAAATGTTTCAAGTTAATGCAAAATCATTGCATCATGCGACACAATATTTACGACATTCACACTTTTCTAGACAATAACGCATTATTGCTATTACTTTTATTAGTGTGTGCCTTTAGAATAAATATACAAAGAATGTTTTAAAAGCCAACTGTTGTAGTTATAACATGTAAAGTTTGAGACAGTTGCACCGAATTCAGTGCCTTTGAAGATGTTTTAAAATTCTTGAGTACAAATTCATTCCATACTAACTTTTTGATCAAAGCGCAAATGAAGACTAGAATAGTTAAACACTGAAAAACTTGAGTCATATAAAATTGTAATTGTCATAATTCAAAATATCGTGACTGGCGCATTGATAACTCGTGGTTTGTTGCTAAAAGTGGGGAGGGAATATGAAGTAAATTACTGATCATATTTATCCAAATAATCGCAAGAAGAAAACTATAAACAATAATTTTCACCACAATAATACTATTTTAAACTAGCTGATTGCCCGGCGTTGCCCAAGTATTTATTTATCCCAATCTTCTATTCGACAGGAAAATAATGAATTCTAACTATAGTATGAAATGTAACTAATTTTATTTAAATGTAAATGTCATTGTGCATATCACCAATTAGCTAAGTGACTCCGAAAACTATGGATTCGACACTAACCTAGATAATTTTTGACATTTTATTTTTCATCCCCCATGCCGATAGGTGATAAACTTGGAGTTGAACGGCATTGAGTGTGTCACTATTCATCTTAGCGACCCTGAAAACTATTGATTCCACACTAATATTGGTAGTTTTCGATTACTTTTACATGTCACCCCCACCCCTAGAGTTGCCAATGTAACTAATTCTATTTCCATTAAATGCCATCGTGAATGTCACAAACTAGCTTAGAGACTCTGAAAACTATGGGTCCGACACTAATGTAGGTCATTTTTGACATTTCATTTTTCACCCCCTCACACCACCCATGCAGATAGGTGATGAACTTGGAGTTGAACGGCATTGTAAGTGTCACTATCCATCCTAGCGACCCCAAAAACTATGGATTCCACACTAATATCGGTATTTTACATGTCCCACCCCCCACCCCTAGGGGTGCCAGAGGGTTTCTGAAGTTGAACGAGATTGGGAGTGTCACAATTCATGTTAGCGACCTCTAAAAGTATTGATTACACACTAATATTGGTAGTTTATGAATATTTTTGCATGTCACACCATTCCCACCCCCACCCCTATGGGTTCCAGTTGTGTCGTGGAGTTGAACTTCATTAGAAGTCACTATTCAACGTAGCAACCCCAAGAAATATGGGTTCCACAACATCGGTCTTTTATTTATTTTACATGTCACCCCCTTTCCCACTAGGGGTGCCAGGGATGTCTTAGTCCAACAGTATTTCTATCCAGATTGAACTCATATTTGTACAAAGTTTGGTCATCGTGAATGTCACCAATTAGCTTAGCAACTCTGAAAACTATGGATTCAACACTAATCTAGGTAATTTTTGAAATGTATTTTTCACCCCCTTTCACCTCCATCCTGATAGGTGATAAACTTGTAGTTGAACGGCATTGTGAGTGTCACTATTCATCTTAGCGGCCCCGAAAACTATGGATTCCACACTAATATCGGTAGTTTTACATGTCACTCCTTCATATCGGTAGTTTTACATGTCACCCCTTCCCACACCCACCCATAGGAGTGCCAGGTATGTCTTGGAATAGAAAGGGATTGGGAGTGTCACTATTCATCTTAGCAGCCCCGAAAACTATTTATTCCACATTCATATTGGTCGTTTTACATGTCACCCTCTTCCCACCCTACCCTTAGGGGTGTCAGAGGTGTCTTGGAGTTGAATGGCATTGGGAGTGCTACCATACATTTTAGTGACCCTGAAAACTATGGATTCCACACTAATATCAGTCTTTTTACATGTCATGTAAAAATAAGTGGAAAAAAATGTGCTAACTTCCAGGAGGAAAAGTCACATTAAGTTTTGTTTTTTCCTTACTTTTTTTAAAAAAAGTTAAATACCTCCTGACTTTATCTGCATGGAAATTGCAGTATTTTATTTGCACACTGGATATAAATAGACATTCTACCTTTAACAACTGCTATTGACCTGTTTGTTTTGCAGAAACGATGGAATGGGGTGATTGAGGAGGAATACCGGGAAAACATTTTGAAGTAGGTACTTTCCTATTTGAATTTTCAAACAAATTATGTATAGCACTTCTGCCCATACAGCCCTAGCATACATAATTTTGTGGTTTAACTGTAGATAATGGTAATATTTGAACAGTTATTACAAATAAGCATTTGTTATGTAACTGCATCTCAAAGCAACTCTTCAAATCCTACAACAGAAATAATTATCGAATGTAACAGTGTAATCTTCACAAATAGTCCATGTAACCCAATCATATTACAAATAATATTATAAAAAAAAAGAAAAGAGTGAAAAAATTCTCATTAAACACTGCATTTTCGCCCTTGATCACCCCTTTTAGTTTCTTTGTCTGTTTTGCTATATTACTCCTTCTTTCCATTTTCCCTTTCTTCCTCCATTTCACGCACATTACTTTTGTTTCTTCAGTTGCTCAAGTTCTTTAAATTTCTCCGATTTGATGTACTGCCTCCTAGCTCCCCACAATATTTCTCAAGAGCCAAGGATACAATGGAATTTATGTCTGTTACACAATATAATAGGTATTATATATACAAAGTTAGCATAAATGATATTCCTGATTTGAAAGACATGTTACTCATAGAATTTTCACTGCAAAATGCAGGGTCAACCAGGACTCGAACCTGGGTTTCTGGCATACCATGCCATTGCTATACAATTGAGCTACCGAGACAGCCTGGCTCCACCTGATTATTCGCTGTCGCTGTTTTACCTCATGTTCAATGGATTCCAGGTGCACAAAATTGGTACAGTTGGAAAGATAGTTCAAAAAGTGTTTGTCTGTCTACCTTGCAGTCATGAGCATCATCAAAGAGGGGAAAGCTTTTGCTACATTCACAAATCTGTTATTTACGTGCAACATTTCCATACCAAGTTTGCTTAATATCCATCTGATGGGCCCGTATTTGTTAAGTGGTACTTGTAAGGGGTGCATCTGTAACAAAAGGTCAACAGACCAACCACAAGTAGAGGAGGAAATAGCTTTACTTTGAGGGGCTCTGGGGTTTATCATCCTCACCACAGACCACATTTGATACATGAGTGCACGTTAGAGTAGCCAAGCCAACAAAAACTAATTTAGGGTCTCCCTGATGGTGCAGTGGTATTGTCATTGCCTTGTAATCAAGGGATCCCAGGTTCGATACCCTGTGGAGGCACATAGTGGTTCGGATTCTACTTTAAACTGTGGGTCCAGTCCCAATTAGCCTTACTGTGTGTAAAGTGTACTTAAAAACACCAAATCAATCCATCAATCAAAAACTTTAGTTTATCAATCAGTCTGCACCAATTTTGTGCACCTGCATTCCATTAACCTTGAGAAAATATGTTCCAAATTGGGAAGATCATTTTTGATAATCCTGTATACATTTGGTATGGGACACATTCTTTATTAGCCAGTATAGGCATATTGGTTTATCATTAGAATTACTGATTTTTCAAGAGTCCGATATATCTTACAAAAAACTTACTATTTAGTGTAAAATTCTGCCATTTTGTTATTTTTTGAATACACACACCTGGTAACATACTTAATTTTCATTTTGTTCGAGGAACATTTTCAACTTTATATCAGGTTCTTGGTAGAGACATTTTGTAGATGTGATAATACCAAAAATGTTAATGGTTGTTTATGTAAGTGCAAAGATACGTTCTAAACGTGTTTTTCGTCAAAATTGCAAAATAATGCAAATTTGACATAAGTAAAATGCATGCCCATTTTCATGAATTTCAGCACATTTTTTTTGTATAAAAAAACAAAAATTACTGCAAGAATCAAACATTGTGAGTTTTAGGTTTAAAAATAAATGTAGTGTTTACTCATGTATAACATTCACATTTATTCACAAAAAACTATGGTGCATGTTATACATGAAATTATTCTGACAGCTACATGAAACAATTCCCCATGATTTCTCACCTTAAGTTAAAATGTTCTGCATTTTCATGCAAAGTGGCATAGTTTTGGCAGGGATCGAGGGAGGGCATATTTACCATCACACACATTAGTATTTGTCCCACGAACAATAATGAAGAAAATAACTTCCTCAAAAATTATTTCAGAGGTTTGAAACTGTATGAACAGGTGCTTCCCATGCACAGCCTGCCATTCTCATATGGTTGCCTTACCAGAGTCAAATTTTCAATCTGCAGCTTGGTTGCCTTTTTCCCCATCTCGATCTTGCACTCTTCCACTACAGAATAAACAAAGTGGTTACAAAATTGAAAGGTTAGACTGAACATGAGGTAGCTTGGGTAGCTGACTCAAAGTATATGCACAGTTATATTCTGTCTTGGTCAACATAGTACTACCTTTACGTCCAATATTAAGAAAATCATTTCTTGAACTTGTGCTGCAAGCTATACATGCGTAAATATGATTTACCCAGTAATTACAATTCTGCCCCTCGGTGCAAGATAATGGGAACCCACAACAAGGTAGTTTTGAGAAAAATGTGATTGAATATTTTAGAAATTCATTAATTTCGTAAATATAAGATGAAGCTCTTGAAACTCTACTTACCGATAAAATGAACTTTCAAGAACCTTATACCCTGTAATCCAAACATGAGACTCCATAAATCACGTTAAAAAGAAACAAAATTGATGTACATGTTGTGGGAAAACATGGACGTGGCATACCATTATATTGCAGCTAACTGATGGTTACCATGCTTTTGCTATAAAATTTATCAAAGAAATATGTATGGTAATATGAATAATGCAAAAGGAACTATTATTTTATTTGGAAAAGCGAAGTACAAACCAATATTACTAATGCTTTATCTTAGCATGTGAGGATGATTGTCAGTTTCTATAATCTTAAGCAATCAGGATTGATGATATTAATACAAAATGAGCACAAATTGAGATAGTCTAGTGATGTATAAAAAACCCTCTTTTACATTGTTTGGAATGATTAATATCTACAGTCAGTCTTCATCTTTAATTTGTGCATCAAAATGCAGATTGCTGTAGAAACAATGATACACTGGAGGCACGTACAACAGCAGATACTGTAAGTCCTCATACTTCTTTACAGAAATTGGAACCTGAGAACTGTATTCACGTGCAAGTTTAGTGAGGTCGATCTTGGGTCGAGGTCCACATTTGCCAAGGGGAATGTCATGCCATGTTTCCATATCACTGTGTGTGTGTATACAATTTTTTTAAAAAAGGTAAAATGCTCCCCTGTGCTTGCCATGAAGGCGTGTGGGGGTAACACCCCACACTTTCTTGATCCGGTCATGAGTGGGGGTGATGTGATCAGCATCATGCCCCTGACTGCCTTTATCCCCCAGGGTTTCCCACAGGTACACATTCAATGCTGGGTGGGTGCCGGGGCCGCTTCCAACGTTAGAAACGTTACCGGATTTGAACCGGCTGGGGATCGAACCCGGGACGTTGAGCATGGTAGTCAGACACGTTACCGACTGAGCCACCGCGGCCACCTTCCATATCACTGTAGGTGTTTTTAAATTTTACAGTCCAGGGATCATCCTTTGTAAACTGAAATGAACAAGTATCACGAAATTTTAGCTCCAGACCATCAGTAGCAACTTTTAGTTTTGTGAAGTTTGAGGACAGTTCACTGATATGAAAGAAATCTTCTTGTGAAATGTTCTTTACTATAAAAGGCCTTTTCCTTGCAGCTGTGGCAATGATGTTTATCCAATCATCATGTGAATATATGAACTGGTGTCGTGACTGAGCCTTTTCTATAATGGCTTGATCTGAATCACATGGAAGATTGCTATGTCCAGCTGGAGGCATAATGTGAGTAACAGTCTCATAAAACCCACATGACACAAATGCACTAAGAAGATACAACATAGTGTGGTTTTTGTTTTGCCCTGCACAGTTATCAGTATACAAAAACAAGTTTTTTCCCTTTTTTTGGATATGACTTGACAAAGCAGAGTAAGCACGATGCAATTTCATCTGAACCTCTCTTAGCTATATTTTCAGACCAAACATAACCTGCATCTTTGGCCAGAAGCACAGTCATGGATGGTAAGATTGTACGTCCAAGGCTTCCTTCTCTAAAATGCAACATTGGTAGACAACTTTGGTGTTGGAAGGGCTTGTTGTAAATCAAGAGTTAAAACTTGGACATCATCTGGATGAGCCCTTGCTTCTTCTGTGTGCCTCTGCATTGACTTCGCAACACTATCAGCTATTAGCAGATGTACCTTTTGACTTTCTTGTAACTTCATTTTCACTTCTGTGTTCTCTTCACCTTCAAGTTTGATCATAAGTTCGTCACAAAAATTGCAAGTGTCAATAGCTGGTTCTTTGAATCCCATGTTATAATTGCTGCAAAATACTCGTCGATACTTGTCACCTCACACTGGAATTCGAGACCGTTCTTCACATGCTCCAATATACAGTTCATACATTTTACTTACATTTAGCTCTGGACCTAAATATTTCCTTCCTGTTTCACTCCCTCGTCTTGAATAATGAGACTGGAAATGATTCTATATGCTTCTTAACAAATGCAATATCTTCGTCAGAAATTTTGTTCACTCTTGTTCCATGTGTTCCTCGTTTATCTTGAGGGTGTGTGGTTTCTTCATTCAGTTTCGACTTCTTCTGGAGATTTTCCACTCTTCCCCGATGCTGTTGTAATCCTAAAATACTTAGGAAAGCTGTTTTACATAGAATTACAGGTTCTCCGGAAGATCCTTTGAGTGAATACTAGGGATGTGCCGAAGCTGATTACAGATGTATGAAAATCGGCCGAAATTGACACATCGGCATCTGAATCGGCAAAAATCCAATATTTAAACTGGTACAGATTATACTAGTTTTTTACCTTCTACTCCCTCTGTCCCATAATTATTGTCCGGTACACCTTTGTTTGTTGTCTCATAATAATTGCCCAATATTCAAACTGTGACATTGGTGTATACAGAAGAAGAACATGAAACAAGGGAATGAGTCGTACAACTTTACTACTCAAGGATCAGTACAAATTGTGGTTTCCATCTGCCTCTTCGTCTGTCATTTCTGTACTACCATTTAGACATACCAGACTATAATTATGGGACAGAGGGAGTAATAAGTTTTATATTCTAGTTTTGTAAGATTTATTGAAAATTTGGTTATGATTCATCATTATTGTAGAGTTTTTGTAATAAAATTATTGCAAACTCATTCCGAGGATCAACCTAACTATAAATCGGAAATAAAACAGTACATTGCTGAACCAGGATCTGCTGTTGTATTGGAAATTAAAAAATGAATATTCAAACCTGAAGCTAGTCCTGAGAAAATACTTGGGCATCAGTATTCAGTGATTGAGTGTTCAGTGTTGCTGAACAGATTTGAGATAAGAGAAGAAGTAGGTTACTGCCTGAAGTGCTTCCAAATATCGTGTTTCTGAAGTTGAATCTGGCAGAACAGGAATTAATTTTGCATTTCAAAGAACTGCTTGTGTACTAATGTTTAATCTCTTGAGAATCCATGTTCTTCTTAAAGGTTCACATAATTTTGTAGATGCAAATGTACATTCACATCTCTTGAGAATATATATGTATATACATATGATATGCAATAGAAATGTACATAGCAAATTTATTTGTCATGCTGAAAATAACATCCCATTTCTATTTAATGCTCTTATGTATCGGAATTGGTTAAATATCGGCATCGGTATCGGTTCCAAAAATTATCGGTGAGTACATCGGCATCGGCAAATTTTCAGCTTAGTCACATCCCTAGTGAATACGTTACTGACCTCTGTCATCTAGATTTTTCCTTCTGTACATAGTGTCTCTTCACTGGAATCAATTTCATACAAGAGCAGATGTATGAATTTTGGAGATCAAAATTTCCCAGTTTCCAAAACTCTGCAAACCACTTTTCTCTTTGACAGGAAGTTAAATTCTTTGAAACACTTTCTAGAACAGTCTTTTCCTTGAATAACCACTTTGACTTTTTTCTTCGAAGACTATATGTACTCGCATCCACTGTTGCGCAAAAGTTTTAGTTTGTTCCTCTCCCACTGGTTGAGTTAAAATTTTCTTTGACGTTTCCTACGTGACTTCCCCTGTGGATTAATCTGGAGACCTGATGGACCAGCAACTGCATCATCTGAGACCATGGGCACGATCTGCAATGAACAAACCGAATAAAAATTCCCAGTACATCAGGAGCAAGACAATGGTATTCAACACAACAATAATATCTTGGTGTTATGTATGCCACAAAAATAATGGAATGACTATATAATAAACCCGATAATACATACACTTTCTTCATCATGTGTGGAACTCCCACTGTTTGATGGTTTGTATGATGATTCACTATCTTCCAAATCACATTCTTCTTCCTGAAATCCACTTTCTAATTGTTCCGATAGATGCACACCCTTCACTGAATTGGTGGCCATCTTGCCTTGTGGGTTACCACTATTTTGCTAGGAAAAAGTGATGATGGTATAAATTAGTACACGCTAGAAAATGTAGATGGCAGTGTCGATTGCAAACTCTGACAATGCAGGACGAAAGGTAGGGTCATGAAAGTTTGCAAAACAACTATAACTCATTTTTTGTTAATTTGTGGGTTCCCATTATCTTGCACGGAGGGGTAGAATTATTTGACCTATCCCACCAATTACAGAGAAACTTAGTACTCACGTTCTCATATTTTTGGAAATGAGAGAGACTGTGGAAAATAATTACAGAGAAACTATCCCACTTATGTAAGCATTTTCGAAAGGAAATTTAGTATTTCTTTGCCTTAAATAGAATCCATCACTTGAAAAAAAATGATAGATGCTCAGTCATTTCTAATTTAGTGATTCAAAATAAGTTGGATGGCAACGTGACCTACAAATTATTACTTTAAAAACACAATGGAAGTTAAATTTGGCACTAAGTGTGCTAAAATAAAAATGCATCCAGGAAAAATTTGCATGGAAACATAAAAAATATGACACCAAAAATATGAGTTCCTAATTATTGGTATCAGTAAATGTTATGATGGCACTTTATCATATTGGCAAACATTTCACATTGGTCAATTCTCTGCATCATTGAAACAGTGGGAAACTTTTTTGAGAAATTTAAAATTTTAGCTTTAAAAAAACAAAATTCTTGTTTATAATATTATTTGAAAATGTTTGAATGGTAGAAAAAGCTTGTCCTAACCAAGCCTTTAAAAATAAGATTATTTTTAAAACAATGTGGTTCTTGTACAGCCAGTAACTTGATTTGTTCATAACCCTTTGTTTATCTTATTGCTTTTAGTAAATCAAGATGGTTACCAGTTCCTACATAAGGATCATGACTGAGAAGAACAGCTGAAACACTTTTGTCACTCGTTAGTACATGATATTATATTCAAGGGACAATTGCCAAAGACACTTGGATGGAGAGTGAAATATTCTGCATGTTTAATCAGGACGATGTAGAATAGTGGTTAATGTGTTCACCTGTTCTAGTGACTTGTGATTTCAGTCATATGTACAAGGTACCCATACAGGACGAAGACAAGCTATTTCCTGTGTGCCGTGATGTTGATAGTGAATTCCTCCATGTTGGACCTCACGAGTTTTGTTTTTGAACTCTGCTTTACCGAAAGAAATGAAGGACTAATGGAAGGACTTATTACTTTCAGTTTGCCTCTCATATTATTGTGATTATTATTTTGCAAACTTTTACAAAGTTTTCAGTAATTGAAAAAATGCAATTTCAGTTTTTGTGGAATGGTTAATACAGGGAGGGGTATTTCCTAGTTACAGTCAAAGCTCACAATGGCTCTCATTATGGGGGAGGGGGGGAGAGAGAGGCATCCTGGATGCAGACCCAGAAGCCCAAACGATACTAGAGATGATTGGGAAGGGAAGGCACAGTGAGGGTCTGCGAGAGCCAGAAGAGAATGAACTTTGAATTAATTTTGTTCCTTGTGATATATTGGTGTAGTGTAAAGGTTGAATGTTAGTTTGTGGTGATGAATGTATTGTGGGGATGATCATAGTTATTAATGAAAGACTACTTGCATTAGCACAAAATTTTTAATTGCAAAATATAGTGCCAAACTTGTTTAAAGTAGATTATATAATTTATTATGGAGGAATATTAATTTTTGTGGTGTGCTGATGTATGTGAAATGGTTACATTTTTTCACCTGAATGTCTTGCCATCCTGTATTTATGTAAGTGGTCCATTGTACGTACATTTTTTTTTTTTGACCTATAAAGGTCAGGACATCAGCTGTTGTGGGGACCTGCATCTTGTTTACAATTTATTCATTAACAGGTATCATACATTTTTTAAATTTACAATAATCAAGGGTTTACAATCTTCAAATACAAACCCTCTGCGACTGTCGCAAGAGGAGACATTTTCTATTGTTCCCTAAAATTACCCAATACAATACAATATAATAAAAGACAATACAAAAGACAATACAAACATACAAAGGTGGTAACTTTTACCACTTGGTTCTGAGAAGCCAACTTCAGATTTGCTATTGTGGACGAGGAAGTGCTATTCTGTCATATTTGTTTTTGATGGTCCCAATTTGTTTAATGAGAGGATTTTGATGATTGACCAATTTGTCCCATAATTTGTTCCTATTATGTCTAAGGACCTCGATAATATATGGCATTTCCAAATCTTCGTGCAATTGCACTGTTGTTGTTAATCGTGGGTAGCTGCCTATTGCACGAAGCACTCGGTTTTGAAGTCTTTGAATTTTGGCCAGGTGAGTGTTTGCTGCCTGCATCCATACAGCACCTGCATAGGTAAGAATGGGACGGACCATCATTATGTAAAGATGTAATTTTGAATTCATTGCTAAAACCGGAGATCGAAGCATTGGAGTTAAATATCCAATTCTTTTCCTTGCTCGTGTACACACTACATCTATGTGGGGGCCAAAAGTGAGAAGGGAATCAATTTGGACCCCCAGGTATCTTACATTTTTTGCAGCCGGTATAGCGGTACCAAATAGCTTTAAGTGTGCTTGGTTTTGATTTTGGAATCCCCCATATCCAAGTACCATAGTATTGCACTTTTCTGGATTTAGTTTAATTTTCCACTTACTTGCCCAACGCTCTAATAATGGCAAATACTTTTTCATGTGATTTTCGCAGGTGGGTAACTTCCTCCCATGAACGAAGAAGGCAGTGTCGTCTGCATACGTGGCTATAAGTCCATCCGCTATGAATATCTGCTGTATAGAGAGCATAAAGCATTGGAGATAGTGCTGAACCTTGAGGAACACCTGCTGCTATGGCATATGCACGTGACTTTGATCCTTGAACTGCCACCTGGAATTGTCTGTTTGTTAAATACATCAGAAAGAACTTTTTGTAGCAAACTGGAATTGGTAGCTTTGCCAATTTGTATAGTAGCCTTTATGCCAAACTCTATCAAAGGCTTTTTGGACATCTATGAAAAGTCCTAGTGCTGTGTTTCCTGTTAATGTGAGAGGCAGTGTAGTCAATGACTCGTAACAGTTGCTCGGTGGTCCCATGCCCTATACGAAATCCAAATTGGTGATCAGGGAGTAGGTGGTTTTCATCTACAATCTTAGTCAGACGGTTCCGAAGCACTCGTTCCAGCAGTTTACTAACGTGAGAGAGCAAACTGATTGGTCTATAGTTGGTGACCTCTTTTGGGTTTTTGCCAGGTTTTGGAATTGCAATAACCTTAGCCATCTTCCAGATTGTAGGAAAGTAGCTTATTTTCAATATGGCTGTGAACAATTTTGACAAACACAAAACCTTTTCTTGTCATTTTTTGCAAAGCTGAGGTAGGAATGCCATCCAAGCCAGGCGCTGAAGTAGATTTTAATGTCTTTGCTATGCTGCCTATTTCTCTTGGGGAAATATGGGGAGCATCTAGTCCGGACGGAAGCTGCCTAAGATGAATGTAACTTTGAGGTGCTGCTTGTTCAGTCTCTAAGTCCGTTAGACCTTCGTTCAGTTGGAAGTTGTCGTGGAATTGTCGAGCAAGAAGTTCCGCCTTTTCCTCCGGAGCCAATAACGTTCGGTTATTCCCAGTAAGTGCTGATAGTGCTCCTGTATCTCTGGCATTTAGTTTTCTAGACAATTTCCAGAAGGAAGGATCTTGTTCTGTGAGGTTTTGAAGTCGTTCATCCCATTGGGATATTCTATCTCGTTCTAAATATTTATGCAATTGATTTGCAATAAACTTCCACTCGTATCGATGGTGTAGTGCTCTTGTTCTTATCCATCTTCTTCTAGCCCAACGGGTGAGTTGCAGAAGAATCGTGAGAATTGGAGATGAGATGGTCTTACTCCTGGTCTGCTGAACGGTGGTAGCTTGTCGATAAGCTTTAGCTACCACTGATGTAAAATTCATAACAGCGTTGTCAATATCTCCGGAGGTTTCCATACTTTGATGTAGATTAAGCTTCTGGTGAGTGCATCTTTGAAATTGTTCCCAATTCATTGAGAACGTTTGCGGAAGCTGATAGCGGTAGCAATACACCCCTTGGGCCAAGGCTGTGAAAACTGGTAGATGGTCTGAAGTTAATGAGTCTTCCACGTAAGGAGCTATGCTCATTCCTACTCCTTTACATAAGATGATGTCTAACACATCCGGGAGTCCTCTACCCATGGGATAAAAGGTAGGGTCCTTCGGTGCGGATACCGAGAATGCGGTATTTGGGAGTATTCGACAGAGTAGATTGCCAGGCGTATTTGAGACCCTTGAATTCCACGTTGGGTGTTTAGCGTTAAGATCTCCTGCAACTACTACATGTGGTCCTAAGGAGTTTAATGTAAAAATGTCCTGATCCTGTAAAGCAGAGCTCTGAGATCTATATGCTGCAACTACAATTAGTTCTTTATCAGCTGCATGCAGACGAATGCCTATTGCTTCAATGGATTGCAACTGAGGTATTGCAATTTGGGCTACATTCATTCCTTTCCGGGCTAAGATGAGAAGGCCTCCCTTTTGACGACCTATTCTGTCTTCTCTGATTATTCGGTAATCCGATAAATTCCATTGGATATTGGGTTTCAAGTGAGATTCGTTGATGAGTGCAATGTCCACCCGTTTTGCTGTTAACTGCTGATATAGTTCTGGAGTCTGCTGTTTTATACCGTTGGCATTATAAAACAGCAAATTTAATTGGCGCAACAAATTACGTTTGCTAAAAGCAGCCATCAGATTGCATTTCTAGGAGTATTTGAATGATGGTGCTGATGACTGCCATTCCAGTTGTGGCTTGGGAGATTTGCTGGAGCCCTCTTGAAAGGTGTTGCCAAATTTTCGATAAGTTCCAGTTTTTCGCCATTTCCAGAAGTGCTATGATTCCGTCACCTGTAGATGTAGGAGGTGGGATATAAGATTTTCTTCTTTGCCGTTGTTGTGGATCAGCATATTGGGCGTATGTAAGTGGTTGCGAAGCTGCTGTGGGTCTATATGCTGTCTTCGTTGCTGCTTTTGGTGGATCATCTGATGATGCTCTTGATGGCCCCGCAGAAGTTGAAGGGATGCTTGCAGGTCTTGAAGCTGTCGAGGTCTCTGTTCTGTTGGTTAATTGACTTGTTCTTGCGGCATTTGCTGAACGGTTCTGACTGTCTATAAAAGTTCTGCATCCTCGGTGGTTCGCAGGGTGAGCACCCCCACAGTTAACGCACTTCGGAGGTTGATCATCTTTCAAGGAACAGTTTTTGGCCAGGTGATATTTTCCACACTTCACACAACGAGGACTTGTAAAACATTGTAGCTGGGTATGCCCTAGTCTCTGGCAGCGAAAACATTGCAAAATCGGCGATGGCTGATAGGGTTCCACTTGCACTCTATAACGGCAGAGGAATTCTAGTTGGTAGATGCTGGAAACTTCCAGAGATTTGTATAGAGTCACTAGAAATAGCGGGATTTTCTTCCTTTCAGAGGCTCGTTGAGTCATTTGCTGAACTGTCAGGACTTCAAATCCTTCTGCATGTAATTTTGAACAAATGTCCTTGGTGTCCAAATCGATCGGGAGAAGGCGAAGAACGACTTTAACTTTGTAGTTTGTCCTCTCAGGAGCGATGGCATGTTTTACTTTCATAAATTTTAAATATTCACAGAAACGAGCAAATTCAGACGATGAGTTTAGGTGAAATCTGATGCTGTCTCTAGTTATCCTGATTTTCGGGTCAATTTTCAGTTTTTGCGTCATCGAACTAACAAAATTATGGGGAGCAGGCTGTTCATATACATATATCAATGGGCAGCGACGAGTATTCGACGGATTTTTGCCGGATAAATCTTGTGGGACATCTGACCCCTCCCCCCACGGCCCCATCTATTTGCATTTCATCATTGTCTTCTTCATTTCTGTCTTCTTGCTGCAAACTTGCAAATAGATTAGAGATTTCTATCGATTGGAGCGTAACATTGTCCGTTGTCTTCGGAAAACTTGCTTTTCGGGGAGGAACCTGTTGGAATCCTTGCGTGTCAACTATAGGAGTTTGAGGTCTCAAATTCAATTGTTTTTGTTCTTGGGGAGGAGAAATATCCCTTTCATTTGATCGTGTTATCTTTCTTTGCTTGGATTTCCATCCTATTGGAAGTGAATTCTTACGGATGGCCCCTGTAGAAATAGATTTATTCCTCTCTAGATGTCGACTGTTCTGATGTGGCAGACGAGCCATCTGAGTGGTCATGGAGTTGTCGGCCAGTACTCTGCACCGATTGGTCTTCTTGTTCTACTTGGCTCGGCCAATCAAGGGGAAGAGCTTCTGAGTGGTTACAGCCGTTGACGAATCACCGAAGTGACCCACTGGTCGTCTGCAATTGGTTCCTCGGGAATCGAGGGAAGAGCTGCGATTGGCTGGCTTCTCCATCACGCTGGAGCTGGCTGCTGCTCGGCGCGATGTTCTTCTGTCTGTACTGGAGCTTCATTGTACACCGTGAGGTATCAACTCCAGGTCCCTTCGGACAGAGGTGATTGTACATACAGTAATGCACAGTATTAAATACAAGCATTAGTCAAGAGTTTGTTCATTATTTCATCCTTCAGTTTTTCATTTGGGTGTTAGTATTACTACAAATAGCTCCTTGTGAGTAATATTTCATAAATAAACATAGGTTAAAAGGAGATGGTTTATAATTATAGCTAGAAAGTGGATTTGTGTGTCTTGATTTGATTTGCTTTATTTTACTTCGCTTTTTGTGCCACTTCTGGCAAATTTGCGAAGATGGGGATGAGTGATGATATGATGAATGGACACTCACAAATATCCATGCACAGGCCAGGATTTGTACGCCTTGAGAAATGACATAATATGCACTAAAATTTCATTTGTTCGAATGTGACTTTTGTGGTGCACATTTCTGAAAATGCCTTATAATCAGTTATCTATTTTACCTTGGTTTAAAAATATATATTCTGCATGACATTTTGGAAGGGAGGGAGGGGGTTGCAGATAAGTTATGTCACCAATGAAAAATTGAGTGAGGAATGGAGGATGGTGAGAATATCTTGTGGGTGTTCTTCTCCCATACCTCTTATGGTGCATATTTATGTACGCTCTTGGATAAAACTTATTACACGTAAAAAAAATTTGTAGTGTGTTTTATGGACCTGTGAACAAACAACTAGGAAAGACACTAATGAAGTGGTTTGTGTGGAGTGATCGTTGTACGGTGCATAAACCTGGATGCTGCAAAGAAGCAGGGAGTTGTAACGTAACAAAGTTGCATTACACAGTACGTTCCATTTGTAGAAGGAAAAAGTATGGCTCAACTGCTACTTGGTACCCATGTAATGTAACGAAAAGACAACATAATATAGACATGTTACAAGGAAGTAACAAAATGTATTATGGTAGAAATTAACGTTACAAAGGAACGCAACAGAACGAGCATATTGGAACATTAAGTGACACTCAACGTATGTTGAGCATGGTTTCCATTTATATATCAGACATTGTATTGTGTGCCCAAACCATCTTAGTCTTTGTGATTTTATGAAATTTACAATGTTTTCATTACTGATTAATTTATTGAGTTCATTAGTTTGTATTTCTCAATTGCCATCAGGTTCTTTCCGAGGTCCATAAATTCTTCTTGAGATTTTCCTTTCAAATATTGAAATTTCTGCTCACAGGAGTCTTTGAGGGCCTTAGTTTTGCATGCATATGCGATTACGGGTCTTATTATGTTATGATAAAGTCTCAGTTTAGCAGATTTAGATATACATTTGCTCTTGAATAAAGATAAGTTGACGAAAAATGCTTTATTACCCAGGATAATTTTCTCTTTAATTTCTTCTTCAATTATGTTGTCGCTATTTACTACTGAGCCAAGATATTTAAAAGATCTCGATTCTTCTATTCTCTCTTAGTTTATAATTAGTTTTTTTAATCTACTTGTAGCTTTTACACATCTGAGGTATTTTGTTTTCTGTATGTTAATTGAGGCCCATTTTCAAAGTTTCACTTTTTAGTTCAAATGTTTCTTAATGTTTTTTTCGTCCTTGCTGTTAGAAAGATATAATCAGAAAATGCAATACATTGTTTTATTCTTGTCGATGTTTCGTCTCGGTTCCATCTGTTTCAATACAGTCTATCACTATAGTAAATAGTCGAAGATAAGGAATCGACATGCGTGACTCCACATTCTACATCGAATTCTTCACTAAGTTCTCTGTTTATTTTGACTCTTGCTTTATTGTTGGTTAAGGTTAACATAATTAGTCTAATCAGCTTAGATGGGCATATATTTCTGTCAACTGAATTTTATTTATATTTTTTCGTAGGTCTAGTTTCTGAGAAATTGAGGCAACAATAAACAATCATGAATAACACTGAAGTTACAGTAGGAATGCCCTGGTTGGTGCTGGACTGGCTACCCATTTGCTAGTTTTCGCCTCGCACGATACTTGTTACCGCGTACTTGTCGATAAGACTTTTGTTCCCATAATACATTGCACAGTAAAGATGGACAAGCAATTTGAAGAATGTTGTAGGAGAATTACTGCTTTGCTCTTTTATTGAAAATTAAAAAAGAAAAGTATGGACTAGAGACTGGCTTGCAAATATATAGTAATCAATGCGTACCGAACAAGCTTTTTAACTTGGGTATGCATATTCACATACATGAGATTCACAGGATTCATTCACAAATTTAAAAAATCAAACAATTTAATACACTTGTAAGTAATAATAAGGACTTTAATTTTCGGCTAATCATATTTGTCATGTACACATCACATCGCTTTTGCATAAATACCTAATAGTTACACGGGGCAACAGAGTAGTCTAGTTCATGGATTTGGAGTCAAGTAGTGTATTTGGTGTCTGCACCGTTTGCACTACCTTCCAGACCAGTGTGTGTGTGTGTGTGTGGTGTAAGATCTCGTGGTGAGTATTAACTAATCAAATGACAGTTTAAAGCAGCAGACAGGCATTTGTTGACTCTTCTGAACTTGAACACTGCTTTCAGTCTATTTGGTTGAGTAATTTCCTTACACTGGATACACCTGCACTGCACAGAGTATCAAAAAGTGCAGCGAACTAGACGGGGCTAATGAACTGAATGAATGCACTGCACATCATATCTTTCCTTTTTTATTTATTGAGAAACTAACAAAAAGAGCCAACACTCGGAAACCACAGACAAAAAAATCCCCTTTGGATACTCAGATCATCTTCACATGGACAAACTTTGCTCTGATTGGCTGCCATAGAATCCAATCTAGGAAAGCCAGTAGCAATTAGAACATGTCCTATTCCTCCAAACCAGTCAGCCAGTCAGCGCCAACAAACTGGAAATCCAGTTCCGTGTGAATCGGCCTTAAACAAAAAAATTGAACTATAGTTTATATTTGGCCTCGCAATAAATTTTATATCAGAACACAAACCCATCTGTACTTTAGTTTCCAGTACATTGGCCCAACATAAAACAAGGCCATTCGGGTTTGGCCAACAATTTTTTCTTTACTTGAAATTTTCAGTTTCTGTTCAATACATATTAATCTTTGCGACACCTCTGCCTCCAGAAGGATGATTTATTGATACTAGGGTGGGAAATAAAATCGTGTCATTTTGTTCACAGGGTTTTTAAAAAATGTTAACAAATTATTTGGATTAATTTAGGACACAAATATACATTTTTTTGTGTATTGAACATTTATTTTGCCATTATTGAATGTGAATTTCACGCTGAACATATGTATATACAATTCAGTGATTCTACTTTACATTTTATACTTTCAAGCATACCACAATTCTGTAAAATTTACTTTCCATCATGGAAATACCTGGGAAAGTTATGAGGGTTCCATGAAATACAATGATAAGTTTCTCTTCGTACCAAGTAACGATTTCCCAACCAGGTTCAGACACTGACCCACAAAATATAAGTGCACAAATTTTGTCACAATTTTTCTTTGTGTATTTTACATCCATTGTGCTTCTAAAGGAGTAACATGTACTGAGTGTAGCCGCTTGTGCTATTTCAACCTCTAGGTTGAAATAGATTATTAATTTCTGTCTTTAGTTTATTGTTTTATTTTTATATGTATTATTATATTGTAGTTGCTAATCTCAACAGTATTAGCGAAATGTATTGTAGCAATTTATTATTTTGTTGTTTATTGAGTTTGTGTTTTAAGTGTTAACAAATTGATTATCTTGGGAGTCTACGTTTGTATCTCCTAAGATAATCAATTTGTCAACACGCGGGAAAACTTCAGAGATTGCGGTTTCAAGCCCAAGCCAGGACATGGGTGTTTCTTTGTCAGTGTCCCTTCATCAATTTTATCCATTCATCATTCATCTTCATCATTAAAATTAGGCAAAACTATCAGAAAAGCGATGTAATGGGTTGTAATCATGTTTTTGTTTTTTTTTTCAAATTTATTTGAGGCGAAAGAAAACTACAACAAATTATTCAATAATATATTCTCCATTGTTGTTTACAACTTCCTCCCATTGGTCAATAAGTTTTTCGATGCCTTGGCGATAGAAACCTCCTGGTGTTGACGCAAAGAATTTGTCCAACCAAGCCCTCAATTCCACATCATTATTGAACAATACACCGTGCAAAGCAAATTATTAATCATAACACTATTCATTACATAGTACTTCATTGAGTACTTTTTTCCTTTGTTGCGCATCAACAATTTTGTTTTTAATGTTTTGTTTACATTATATCATATTTGCTTTAACATTGGTAAACCTTTATATATATATATTTATTTTGACCCAGGTTCCGATTGTGTAATTTTTATATCAACTTGATGCACACTTGTATTTTGTATGAATTGAATTTTTTTCACATCTATAAGTACATATAGAACAATTTTCTCTGCTTACCTACTGCTTTTGTCGGGCAGAATTATTTTTTCCATCTCATTCCTGTTAATAATGGTGTGTGTGTGTTTGTGTTTGTTTGTTTGTTTGTGTTTGTTTATATTGCGTAGTAGTTGTGGTGTGTGTATGTTTATATTGTGTTATAGTTGTGATGTGTTTGTGTGTGTCTTGTGTAGTAGTTATGCTGTCTGATGTGTTTGTGTTCGTCTTGTGTAGTAATTGTGCTGTCTAATATGTTTGTGTTTGTCTTGTGTAGTAGTTCCTCCATTCATATTGGGGGTTAGGCGTAGAGCTGACAACTCTGCACTGTAAAAAGACATGTCAAGAAACAGAAATATAAGGCCATGGATGTTCCCAAGGTAAAATATTCCGGAGGTAAAATAGTCCTCCGTTCGGATCTCCGGGTGGGGACTACTTTGGGAGGTCCCTGGACTAAGGATAAGATCTTCATTAGGAATAAGGATATTAAATTAGGCACCTGGAATGTTCTGAGCCTTTACCGGCCTGGGGCATTTCAGTGTACAGTTAATGAGATAGTGAAGTATAAATTAGATGTAGTAGCTGTCCAGGAAGTTAGGTGGCCAGGAGAAGGGAATTGTAAAACTAAAAATTATACTTTTTTCTATGGTGGTACTGAAAATCATAATTTTGGAACAGGCTTTTTCATAAATAATAGAATTATCTCGGCTCTTAAAACAGTAGAATTTATTAATGATAGGATATCATATGCAGTTTTACAGGGTAGGTGGTGTAAAATTATTTTAATAAACATACATGCACCAACGGAAGATAAAGATGATAATAATAAAGATGATTTTTATACAGAGTTAGAACAGGTCTTTGATAAATTTTCTCAGTATGATATGAAAATTCTGTTAGGTGACTGTAATGCACAGATTGGCAAAGAAGAGACATTTAAACCCACGATTGGTAAAGAAAGTCTTCATGAATTAAGTAATGATAATGGTATAAGATTGATTACTTTTGCAACCTCAAAGAATTTAATTGTGAAAAGTACCACTTTTAAACATAAAGATATCCATAAGTATACCTGGTCTTCTCCAGATGGTAAAACTCATAATCAGATAGATCATATTCTCATTGATAAGAGAAGGCATACTAGTATAATTGACGTTCGTACACATAGAGGTGCTGACTGTGCCAGTGACCATTATTTAGTAATTGCTAAATTAAGAGAAAGACTCTCAGTGATAAATCATAAGCAACAAAATCTAAAAGTTATAAAATTTGATACAGGAAAGTTTGTTGATGAAAGAATTAAGAAAGATTACCAAATTAAACTGTCAAATAGATTTGATGTTTTGCAGGATTTAAATGATGATGAAAATATAAATGAAACAGACGTAAATAAGAATTGGGAGCACATACGTAATGCAATAGAATCAGCAGCTAAAGAAAGTATAGGATACCATAAACCAAGAAAAAGTAAGCCGTGGTTTGATAATGAATGTCATAATCTAATAGAAATAAGAAATCAGGCTAGACTTAGATGGTTAAATAACTCGGATGATACAAATCTAAGCAATTATAATAGAATAAAGCGAGAAGTTAACCGCACGTTTAGAAGTAAAAAAAGAGATTACTTGAAAAGCAAAATTGATGAAATTGAAACAAACAGCAAAAATAAAAATATCAGAGATTTATATAAAGGTGTAAATGAATTTAGAAAGGGGTGGCAACCTAAAGTAAACTTGATAAAAGATAAAGACGGTGATTTTCTAGCTGACCCATGCGATATTCTAAATAGATGGAAGAACTACTTTAATGACCTTTTAAATGTCCATGTAGGAGATAAATCAGAAGTAAATGAAGTACACACAGCAGAACCTTTAGTGCCAGAACCTAACTTGATGGAAGTTAAAGATGCTATTAAAAGGCTAAAGAATAACAAAGCACCTGGCATTGATTTAATACCAGCTGAGTTAATTAAATATGGTGGAAATTCATTAATATGTCAAATTCATAAATTAATTTGTTTAATATGGAATAAAGAAGAAATCCCTCAACAGTGGAAAGAATCCATAATTGTTCCTGTGTTTAAAAAAGGTGATAAAATGAACTGCAATAATTACCGTGGAATTTCTCTACTCTCAACAACATACAAAATCTTGTCTAGCATTATTTTAACAAGACTAACCCCATATGCTAATGAAATTATAGGTGATTATCAATGTGGATTTAAACGTAACAGATCAACTACAGATCAAATTTTTCACATCAGACAGACACTTGAAAAAAAGTGGGAATATAATCAAAATGTCCATCAGCTATTCATTGATTTCAAAAAAGCATATGATTCGGTCAAAAGAGATAAATTATATAATATATTAGTAGAGTTTGGAATACCTAAGAAGCTTGTTAGTATGATAAAAATATGCACCAGTGAAACAGAAAGTAAAATTCGTGTGGGTAATAATATGTCTGACAAATTTACAATTCATGATGGGTTAAAACAAGGAGATGCATTATCTCCATTGCTCTTTAATTTTGCCTTAGAATATGCTGTAAGGAAGGTAAAAGAAACTAAAGAAGGACTAAAATTAAATGGTGTGACTCAGTTGTTAGCATATGCAGATGATGTAGACTTACTGGGGGATGATGTGAATACAATTAAGAATAATGCTAAAATATTTTTCAAAACTGCTAAAGAGATAGGTTTGGAAGTTAACAAAGAGAAAACTAAATATATGCTTACAGGCCGAAACCAAGTGTTAGGTAATAATCAAAATCTAATTATTGATAACAACTCATTTGAACCAGTTTCCAAATTCAAATACTTAGGAGTAATATTAACAAATGAAAATTATATTAAAGAGGAAATAAAAAGTAGGCTTAATTCAGGAAATGCATGTTACTTCTCTCTTCATAAACTTTTGTCTTCTCGTTTAATATCTAAGAAACTAAAAGTTAAAATATACAAAACAGTAATTTTGCCTGTAGTATTATATGGGTGTGAAACTTGGTCCCTTACATTGAAAGAGGAACATAAATTGAGAGTATTTGAAAATAAAATCCTTAGGAAAATCTTTGGACCTAAAAGGGATGAGGAGACAGGTGAGTGGAGAAGGTTACATAATTTAGAACTACATAATTTGTACTCATGTCCAGATATTATTAGAATAATTAAATCAAGAAGACTTAGGTGGGCAGGACATGTGGCACGAATGGGAGAGGAAAGAGGAGTTTACAGGATTCTTGTTGGGAAACCAGATGGTAAGAGACCTGTAGGAAGGCCAAGACGAAGATGGAGGGACAACGTTGAGATGGACCTAAAGGAAATCGGTAGGGATGGAAAAGAGTATATAGAACTTGCTCAAGATAGGAACAGATGGAAGGCCTGTGTTGCTGCAGCCATGAACCTTCGGGTTTAAGAAGGCTAGAGAGTTAGTTAGTTAGTTAGGTCGTTCCAATTTGCTACCTGGCACATGCAAAATGTCAGTTTCCCTTTGTCACAGACAACTGATAGCCAGCAGTAAATATAATAGTAGGCTAATTGCACATTGTTGTTTCCAAGTCTTTCACATCCCGTGTGCCATTGGCCATAGGGAGGAAAAATTTTCGAAGGGGGGAGGGAGGTTTCATTCATAATTGTTCCCATGAGCGCCACCAGAAATTTTTATAATAGAAATAATAACAATAATAATTATACAATGACTAAAATCTCATAATAATTATATACTAATTTTATTGTTATTATTATTGCTGTTGTTTAATCCATCAGATGAGTGAATACGCAGCACATCTGTTTACATACATATTTAGTGCGAATGCATAAAAATGACTTCCATTCCTAATTCACTAATATTACGTTGGAAGAAATTTTATATAACGTTACTTACATCATCATATGGTAGTATATTTTCAATAATGTGCTTCATCAATGATGATGATGATCATTACAGTCATTAAGCTATGATGCTGATATTTATAATGACAATGCTCCTAGCATGTTTCCACAAAGTAAAGATAGTTATTATCTCAACAGAATGATAACATCTACTGAAATCAATGCATTGTTCACTGGACAATGCCTGCATGAATGTTACTAAAATAACATGCCTGGGTAAGGGTTAAAATGTTTGCAGACTGTCCATGTATTAATTATGAAAGTAGCACTATTAAAATTACTATCGTTAATTAAAAGTTTTTTTCTTTTTGTAGTGAATAAGCATGGGTTATTAGGTACTCAATGTTTCAACACAATTTACATCCCCCCAAAAGCATATAAAGAATGAAGATGACTAAAGATTTATATTGATAAAGAAAATCCAGATGTAAAAAAAAAAAAAAAAAATTTAACCATTAATTGTTAGTTTGAAAACCTAAAAATGTAGCTGTTGGTATTTCAGTATTTAATCACTTGTTATTGATTACCTGACACTGCATTTTCATTCTTTATTAACTTTTGAAAACAGATACATGTGATATTGTCACAATTATGGGTAATAAAAAAGTTTATTCAGTACAATAAAAATTGTAGCTTTTATTAGTGTTACAAATTTTAATAACAAAATCCCCAACACTGACTGGTTTATAATGGTAGAATGGTAAATTTCAAAATTACTTCAATTTGCTGTATCACACAATGGTGCATGGAAATATTTATGTATCACAACATTATTGTACCTGCTGAAATGTAAAACTGAAAATCATCTAACTAATTGTGCATTAAAACCATCACTGTATGTGTAAAAATTGCAGCGCATTCATATTCTTCTCGGTACACATTTCAGACACAAAGAAAACTTCGAAAGCTCAATTTATACATCTACACTACAAAACTAGGTTATTTCTACCAATATGTATTTTCGCAGTACTTAAAAAAGGCAACATTAGCACTAATCTAATTAGCCTTCTTAAACCCGAAGGTTTATGACTGCAGCAAAACAAGCCTTTCATCTCTCCCTGTCCTGTGCAAGATCAATCCAATCTTGTCCAGCCTTACAGATTATTACAGGTCCATTTCAACGTATCCCTCCATTTTCGTGTTGGCCTCCCTACTGATCTCTTACCATCAGGTTTCCCAACAAGAATCCTGTAAACTCTTCTTTCCTATCCAATTTGTGCCACATGGCCTGCCCACCTATGTAGTCTTGATTTAATTATTCTAATAATATCTGAACAGGAATACAAATTATGAAGTTGAAAATTACGTATCCACCTCCATTCAACTGTTGTCATTTTTAGGTCCAAATATTTTTCTAAAGATTCTATTTTCAGATACTCTTAATTTATGTTCCTCTCTTAATGTAAGGGAATAAGTTTCACATCCATATTACTGTTCTGTATATTTTAATTTTTAGTTTCTTAGATATTACATGAGAAGATAAAAGTTTATGAAGAGAAAAGTAACACACACTTCCTGAATTAAATCTCCTTTTTATTTCCTCTTTAAAATCATTTTAATTCGTTAGTATTACTTTAGCAAAGAAAGCATATGTTTTAACTCTGAATATACTTTGTTCATTGTTCCAATTCTTCTCTTCAATATTTTATTTAAGTAGTTGATTGATTGAGTTGGTGTTTTAAGTCCACTTATGCACAGTAAGGCTAATTGGGACTGGACCTAGAGTTTAAAGTGGGATCCGAATCACTGTGCCTCCACCGGGTATCGAACCCGGGACTCCTTGATTATAAGGTTACAATTACATTGTAGATTTGATCATCTCCAATCAAACTTCCTGGTTGCCCTAATTCTATACGGATTAAGATACTCAATGATGTTCCAACTATTCCTGATCAGACTCCAAAAATTAAATATATTGTACCAATATCTTTATGGTTAGTAGAAAATAATCATCGTTGCACTACCACTGCGCCATCTGGGAGGCCACATATTTAAGTAGTTGAATACTACTGCTGGAAAACAGCATACATGCCTAATACAGCAGTTTAACATATAATAGTAAAATAACATATATATCCAAATTTACACGAGAATAAGATTACTACATACTAAAATATACTAAGAACACAAATTGCATTGGAATAATAAAACCAGTTAGTTCTATTAATTATATCAATGAAATATTACAATTGTAATATAATTAAGCCGTGTTTCCATATTAAAAACACTAAGTTGCTGACCAAGGCAGTTTATTAAGATAAAAAACACTTTAACAGGTAACGTTTCAACCCTGCATCAGGGTCTTCCTCAGATGAAGAACTAAACTAAAATGATTAAATATACTACACACAGAAAGATTACACACACATAACAGGGTCACTAGCCACACAACAACAAATCAAGTTGACAGTCCTTATCTAGGAAGATTTCTCCAAAGGAATTAAACATATCACCTCTAGACAGTTGAGGGGTGTAAGGGGTACCTTCCACTTAGGAGCCCAAAAGTCAACCTCACTTCCACTTAGTTCACACTGGACTGAAGACTAACAAGGCTCTGGCGACTGGCACTATGGCCAGTATAATTTTTTGTGTTGTCCTGTTTTTTGTCTTTATGTGTGCTGAGTGCCAGTTTACAGCCTCAAATTTTAACAGCAGTCAGAAAATTTTACGATTTTTAGTTATGCAACGTTAGAGTTGTTATTTGGCCCCCGTATAATGTGAAGGGTGCAAAATAGCCTAAGTGCTGAGCACCCAAAATTTTAAATTCAAAATTCTAGACAGTTGACTAATGGGTCTACTACACTGACAGGTGATTGACAGGTCAAGATTAGCAAGAGTCTGGAACCACCTGTTTACCACTCACCCACCCCTCCTGCCTTTTTGGATATGGATGAATACCTCCTCAACTTCATGTCCTGTTGAATGGGATTCGGCTAGGCGAATAGGAAAAGAGAAGAGAGAACTAGTGAGAAAATGGAAGGAGGCCAAAGAAATAGAAAAGAAAGGAGAAGACATCATGAATTGGAATGGAGGACTCAAGATAAACAGGGAATGGAAGTGTGTGTTAGAGAAAGTTGGAAAGGATGAAGAAAAGGAATGAGGGAAAAGAAGAATGAACAAGGAAGAAAGAAGAGGAAAGAAGTAGACCAGAGGAGGAGGTATTCAACCATATCCAAAAAGGCAGGAGAGGTGGGTGAGTGGTAAACAGGTGGTTCCAGACTCTTGCTAATCTTGACCTGTCAATCACCTGTCAGTGTGGTATGCCCATTAGTCAACTGTCAAGAAGCAATGTGTATTTATTTCCTTTGGAGAAATCATCCAAGAAAAGGACTGTCAAAATGATTTGCTTTTGTGTGATAGTAATCCCGCTTTGTAATTTTTCTGTATCTGTAATTCGTCATTTTAGTTTAGTTCTTCGTCTGAGGAAGACCCTGATACAGGGTTGAAACGTTACATGTTAAGTGTTTTTTATCTTAATAAACTGCCTTGGTCAGCAACTTAGTGTTTTTAAATATTACAATACAACAGTAGTGCCATGTTGCCTGTTTTACTGCTGACAAACTAACTTTTTTGTATGAGAGGAGTTCAACAATTATTATCCCTGACATTTCTCCACATAGTCCCCCAATCACTAATGCACTTTTCCCACCTATGTTCTACAGCATAAATACCAGTTTCAAAAAAAATGTGATGGCTGTGCTAGAAGCCATTCCTCGACAGCATGCATAACATGCACATCACTGGCAAATGTGGTCCCTCGCAGGTGTTGCTTCAGCCTTGGAAACAAGTGAAAGTCACTCGGGGCAAGATCTGGAGAGTAGGGAGGGTGCTCGATTAGTTCAAATCCAGCAGCAGCAACAGCGGTAGCTGTAAGATGACTTCTGTGGGCTGGAGCATTGTCCTGCAGCAACAGCACTTTCCTGTGACACATCCCTCTGAGTTTCTCCTTCATTGCATCCCTCACTTTTGGAATCAGTTGCGAATAATAGTCACCTGTGATCGTCTTTTGGTGCTGGAGGTAGTTAATGAACAATAAATACTCCCTTGGCATCCAAAAAAATGGTGGCCATAAGCTTGCCAGCTGACGGCATTGTCTTGAATTTCTTAGGGGGGGGGGGGCAGAGAATCATGGTGACGCCACTGCATGCTCTGTTGTTTTGATTCAGGGTCATAATGGTGTACCCAGGTGTCATCTACGGTCACACATCTACCAAGAAAGTTCCCAGAGTTTCTCTTAAACAAGGCCAAATTTGTCTCTGAACAGTAGACTCTGTCACTTCCGATATTTCAATTTTCTGTCAGGGCTCGCCTTGTTCTGAAAAACATTACCTAACATTAACATTATAGATCCTACATGACTGGAATTTTGTGTGTAATCATTCAGAGAGTTACATGACACACAAAAAATTTCAGTTGTTTTGGATCATTCCTTCTATGTTAGGGACATAATTATCGAACTTCCCTCATATATGTATTGAAATCGCCATAAAATTTGAAGTTATGGTACTTTTGTTTTTGGTTTACGTGCATGCCTCCATTTTTGTATTATTCCTATTTTATCTAATTAATATATAATAAATATACACAATAAAAAAGATGCCTCCACAATGGTGCAGTGGTAGCGTCATCGCCTTGTAATCAAGGGGTCCCAGGTACGATACCCAGTGGAGGCACATGGCACAGTGGATTGGATCCCACTTTAAACCGTAGGTCCAGTCTCGATTAGCCTTTCTGTGCATAAAGTGGACTTAAAACAACAATTCAATCAATCTCGATAAACAAGAACTGCTGTAAAATTTTCAGAATGACACTGCAATACAATCAATTATACTAAGACTCATGTTAAGTTGGTAAAATTACACATCTTATATTTACAATAAAAATAATTTCCATCCAACAGACTGTGGTAGTATTGTGATAAAACGACAATTAAGATATCTATTATTTCTACGATTAGAAATGCCAGAAATAGCAGAGCAGTTAGTTCTAAGTGCATAATGATGCACCCTTAGTTATTTAGGATAATAAGTATAAAGTATAAGTATAAAATATTAAAATGTGTGTTTTTTCTTGTTGGGACTCTGAACTGGGTGGTCCGATTGTTTGCCATAGGGACGAACTTCAACGAAGATAGAAGAGATCGTAAAGATTGAGTATCCAGAGAGAAGAGGGACGAGAAGCAGGCGAGCATTAAAGGCACACCGACGGGAGAGCCGCGGAACATCGCCAAGACTGAGCAAGCAGAGCAAACAGCGTCATCAAAATACAGGATAGAGACAGGGCCAATCACAGTGCACCACGTCACCACAACGTGATTCCCGGTGGGAGAGGGTATATCAATCCGACACTGGCCGTGGGTCAACAAGCTGATACTACAAGCACCAATAGGACAACGCCACGTCACAACAAGCAGTCAGATGGAGAGAAACGCTTGATTAATAAGGAAATTGAAGCGGACCAATCAGAGATCGCCATGGAAGAAACAGCATAGGCAGGCACTTCATTGAACAACCAAGCCAGTCTACCAGAAGTATTGATGCATCTGATCGATTTAAGCAACAAAACCAACAACAGAGAAAGACAAGCAGAAAATACCGATGAAGAAATGGAAGGAGAGGGATTTGTTGTCCAAGACAAGACCAAGATAGCGTACCTAAACAAGTACATACCAGCAACAGGTACCGAAACCTAAGCCAAGACCAGCCTGATGATCTACCAGAAATCACAGCTACACCACGACCAATACAGCGTTCCATGCCAAAACCGCCACTGCTGTTCATATATAACGTGAAGAACAGCCATAACTTCAACTCGAGCATGGCCAATGCAGTCAACGGCAGACCTTTGGTACGGAACTTGAGAGACTGTATCAAGATGCAATTCACGACAACAGCAATGTACGAGAAAGCCAAAGCATTCTGCGAACAACAGGGGATAGAACATGCCACAAGCATACCAAGAAGAGAAAAACCAATGAAAGTTGTACTCCGGAAGCTGCCGAACGACATGTCTGTAGACGAGATCAAAGAAGAACTTGGAAATTACTACGATATCCAAAATATCGCTCAGATGTCAAGAAGAGATAGGAATACACACGAAAAGAAGCCACTGCCGCTCTACCTAGTGACACTTAACAAAAACGAAGCGTCCAGAGGGATATATAATGAAGAATCATGCAGCTACTACAAGATGAAGGTAGAAGCATAGCGAGCTCCAGGAATGCTTCAATGCTACAGGTGCCAGCGTCTAGGGCATGCACAAAGACAATGCCAGGCCACTCCTAGATGTGCGAGATGCACTGCGAACCATCATACAAGAGACTGCACTAAGAAAGACAGAAACAAACCAGCAAAATGCACCAACTGCGGAGAGGATCATCCTGCCAACTTCAGAGGATGTGTAATCTTTACCTCATCGCAAAGGAAGAAGGAACCTGAAAGAAGACAATACACAGCACCACAGCAAAGGACACCTCCTCAAGAAAAGCCCAAACAGAAGTCAGATGGCCAACAGCAACAAGAAAAGAAGAAAACTTATGCCAGAACTGCTTCACCATCAAAGCCGCAAAACGTACAAGAAGAAAAGACAGACACAGAAGATCTCAGCATACTACTCCAATTGCTGAAAGGAAGCAACATCAAGAAAATACTATGCTACGTCGGAACAGCATGCAGAAGACTTCAAACAGCCAACACCACCATGGAAAAAATGATGATACTCGTAGAGATAGTTCTCAAGATGATCGACGATGGACTATTCTAAGAGAACAAAGACGCAACAACAGATAAGCATCCACGAGTTCAACGCTGATGGCATCCTCGATCAGAAAATTGAACTACAGAACTACCTGGCAGAACACAAAGCGGACGTAGCACTACTTTCTGAAACATTCTTAAAACCAAAGAGAGAATTTAAAATCAACAACTACCAATTCTTCAGAAAAGATAGAATAGGAGAAAACAAAGGAGGCCTAGCAATCCTCGTCAAAAAATCCTTTCCGGTGGAACAAGTGGACATTCTTCAGCTAACAACAATTGAAGCAACAGCAGTGAAGATTTTGACGCCTGGCACACCTCTCATCATGATAGCAGCCTACAAAAATCCGGCCATACCACTACATGCGACAGACATACAAATCCTCGAAGCACTGGGCCCAAGGATAGTTTTAGCAGGAGACCTTAACCCTAAAAAACACTCTATGGAATTTGAGAATAGACAACCCAGCTGGAAGACAACTCGAGAGAGCACTTCATAACTCAAGATTTATCATCACTGCACCAACAGAACCAATGCACTACCCAAAAGGAAGAGTGAGAGGAGAGCCAGATGTACTAGATTTTGTCCTTCTGAAAAACATAATGCTGCTGACAAGACCATATGTCCATCACGCACTCAACTCTGACCATCTACCAATCCAATTCGTAGTTCCACATAGAAGTATCATACATGAGACGCCAAGGAAGTCAAGATTCAACAATTGGAATCAGTTCACTCAAATGTTAGCGGAAAACACTGACCCTAAACAGCAGACGAAATAGACAGGGCAGCTAACAACATCACGGTATTGATACAAGAAGCAGCTAGATACAGCACCACCAAAGAAGACTGTACTCCCACTGAAGCAAGAGTGGACAGGAAACTTCAAGCACTCTTGCACCTCAAGAGATGGGCTCATAAGAAGTTGCAGGAAACATACCTCATCAGATACAAGACTTTATGGAAAGACTTGACAACAAAAGTCAGAGATCACCTGCAACGCACGGCAACAGACAAATGGGAAAAAAACATTCCAAGACAACCCACCAAATCACAGGGATTTCTGGAAGATAGTTAAAGGCTGCACACGAACAAGTACCACATCAGAGACAATGGTATTAGACGCTGGCTACAAACTCCCCTTCGAACCACAAGAGCAGGCCAACCTAATGGCAGAACACTGGGAAAGCCACTTCATGCCTCATAACGAACCGCAAGATCAAGACTTCACGCGAAGCACCGAAGAAGAAACAGAAATGCTGCTACACAGTCCTCCGTCAACTAGCCCCAAACTTACCACTCCGAGGGAAGTACAAATGGTACTGAAGAAAATTCCAAACGGGAAAGCTCCAGGTTGGGACAAGATAACACCAGAAATGCTAAAGAAGATTCCGAGGAAAATGTTGATGCTAATTACCAAACTTTTCAACGCAATCCTGCAGGCCACTTCCCACAAAGCTGGAAAACATCGAAAATCTGCGCCATGCTGAAGCCAGGAAAGAATCCAAGGATGCCCAAAAGCCATAGGCCGATAAATCTATTATCACATCTGAGAAAGGCCATGGAAAGAATAATACTGAAGAGAATCCAGAAACAGGTGGAAGAAGCTAACATGTTACCCAACTTCCGATTTGGATTCACATCTGCACATAGCACAACAGGACAGCTAGCAAGAGTAATGGACCATCTAGCAACCAGATTCAACAGGAAGAACAACTCTTAACAACCAGATTCAACAGGAAGAACTACTCCCTTGGAGTCTTCTTGGACGTAGAAAGCGCATTTTATAGAGTCTGGATAACAGGGCTAATCAGAAAAGTATTCCAGATGCCAATACAGGACACATACATCCATCTCCTAGCAAGTTACCTAAGAGGAAGATCATTCATCTCGACATTTCAAGGATGCTTCAATGCTACAGGTGCCAGCGTCTAGGGCATGCACAAAGACAATGCCAGGCCACTCCTAGATGTCCGAGATGCACTACGAACCATCATACAAGAGACTGCACTAAGAAAGACAGAAACGAACCAGCAAAATGCACCAACTGCGGAGAGGATCATCCTGCCAACTTCAGAGGATGTGTAATCTTTACCTCATCGCAAAGGAAGAAGGAACCTGAAAGAAGACAATACACAGCACCACAGCAAAGGACACCTCCTCAAGAAAAGCCCAAACAGAAGTCAGATGGCCAACAGCAACAAGAAAAGAAGAAAACTTATGCCAGAACTGCTTCACCATCACCATCAAAGCCGCAAAACGTACAAGAAGAAAAGACAGACACAGAAGATCTCAGCATACTACTCCAATTGCTGAAAGGAAGCAACATCAAGAAAATACTATGCTACGTCGGAACAGCATGCAGAAGACTTCAAACAGCCAACACCACCATGGAAAAAATGATGATACTCGTAGAGATAGTCCTCAAGATGATCGACGATGGACTATTCTAAGAGAACAAAGACGCAACAACAGATAAGCATCCACGAGTTCAACGCTGATGGCATCCTCGATCAGAAAATTGAACTACAGAACTACCTGGCAGAACACAAAGCGGACGTAGCACTACTTTCTGAAACATTCTTAAAACCAAAGAGAATTTAAAATCAACAACTACCAATTCTTCAGAAAAGATAGAATAGGAGAAAACAAAGGAGGCCTAGCAATCCTCGTCAAAAAATCCTTTCCGGTGGAACAAGTGGACATTCTTCAGCTAACAACAATTGAAGCAACAGCAGTGAAGATTTTGACGCCTGGCACACCTCTCATCATGATAGCAGCCTACAAAAATCCGGCCATACCACTACATGCGACAGACATCCAAATCCTCGAAGCACTGGGCCCAAGGATAGTTTTAGCAGGAGACCTTAACCCTAAAAAACACTCTATGGAATTTGAGAATAGACAACCCAGCTGGAAGACAACTCGAGAGAGCACTTCATAACTCAAGATTTATCATCACTGCACCAACAGAACCAATGCACTACCCAAAAGGAAGAGTGAGAGGAGAGCCAGATGTACTAGATTTTGTCCTTCTGAAAAACATAATGCTGCTGACAAGACCATATGTCCATCACGCACTCAACTCTGACCATCTACCAATCCAATTCGTAGTTCCACATAGAAGTATCATACATGAGACGCCAAGGAAGTCAAGATTCAACAATTGGAATCAGTTCACTCAAATGTTAGCGGAAAACACTGACCCTAAACAGCAGACGAAATAGACAGGGCAGCTAACAACATCACGGTATTGATACAAGAAGCAGCTAGATACAGCACCACCAAAGAAGACTGTACTCCCACTGAAGCAAGAGTGGACAGGAAACTTCAAGCACTCTTGCACCTCAAGAGATGGGCTCATAAGAAGTTGCAGGAAACATACCTCATCAGATACAAGACTTTATGGAAAGACTTGACAACAAAAGTCAGAGATCACCTGCAACGCACGGCAACAGACAAATGGGAAAAAAACATTCCAAGACAACCCACCAAATCACAGGGATTTCTGGAAGATAGTTAAAGGCTGCACACGAACAAGTACCACATCAGAGACAATGGTATTAGACGCTGGCTACAAACTCCCCTTCGAACCACAAGAGCAGGCCAACCTAATGGCAGAACACTGGGAAAGCCACTTCATGCCTCATAACGAACCGCAAGATCAAGACTTCACGCGAAGCACCGAAGAAGAAACAGAAATGCTGCTACACAGTCCTCCGTCAACTAGCCCCAAACTTACCACTCCGAGGGAAGTACAAATGGTACTGAAGAAAATTCCAAACGGGAAAGCTCCAGGTTGGGACAAGATAACACCAGAAATGCTAAAGAAGATTCCGAGGAAAATGTTGATGCTAATTACCAAACTTTTCAACGCAATCCTGCAGGCCACTTCCCACAAAGCTGGAAAACATCGAAAATCTGCGCCATGCTGAAGCCAGGAAAGAATCCAAGGATGCCCAAAAGCCATAGGCCGATAAATCTATTATCACATCTGAGAAAGGCCATGGAAAGAATAATACTGGAGAGAATCCAGAAACAGGTTAAAGAAGCTAACATGTTACCCAACTTCCAATTTGGATTCACATCTGCACATAGCACAACAGGACAGCTAGCAAGAGTAATGGACCATCTAACAACCAGATTCAACAGGAAGAACAACTCCCTTGGAGTCTTCTTGGACGTAGAAAGCGCATTTGATAGAGTCTGGATAACAGGGCTAATCAGAAAATTATTCCAGATGCCAATACAAGACACATACATCCATCTCCTAGCAAGTTACCTAAGAGGAAGATCATTCATCTCGACATTTCAAGGAGCTACAGCTTTAGCCAGAAACATCAATGCAGGAGTTCCCCAAGGCTCCACCCTGGCCCCTATAATGTACGCCCTGTATACAGCAGATATTCCGATAGTTCCAGGATGCTTCCCAGTGCTCTTTTTGCAGATGACTCTGCATTCTTTGCATCCAGACGCCAGCTAAAGTTCTGTTACGCAACACTGAGAAGACAACTAGATGAATTCCAACACAGGACAACGAAGTGGAGAATAAAAACCAATGCGACAAAAAGCATAGCAGTCATCTTTGCTAGGAGTAGAAGACAAGAGCAGCAAACACTGCAAATAACAAACGCCAGGAAGGCAAAATATTTAGAACTGATGCTAGACAGCGGACTTAAGTTCAAAATCCACATAGAGGAAATGCATCATAAGGGAAATCAGCGAATAGGAGGACTATATGCCATATTCAGAAATCTACAGCTATCACTAGAAACAAGGATAGGGCTTTACAAAACAATGATACGACTGCGTTACTCTATGCCATTCCAGCCTGGCATCATGCAGCAAAAACCTACATGGCGAAATTCCAGATAATTCAGAACAAAGCTACAAGAATAATCAGCGGCCACGATAGATACACAACCAATCAGCAAATCCAGGAAGATCTAGAAATTGACAAGATAGAAGATGTCATTAAAAGACTAACAACAAAGTTCTAAAAATAACTTAAAGGACACCACAACCCTGCAGTAAACCAAATAGGCACTGTGGCCATAATGCACAACAGTCACCGCACCCCACAGCCAGAATGAATTCAAAGTAAGATCGCATAAACATCAAGAAACTTCAACTGTCAACTTCCATCCAAGAGGCTTTAAATATTAAATTTGTCTTAACAAATTAGTCTAAAAAGTCTGAATTTATAACAAAATTAAATAAATCTTTTCTGTACATTCTCTAGCATGACTTCCATTACATGAAAATTCCAAATTGTTGAACAATATTCCAATACAAGCCTTACATACAAAATAAACTGAATTAACAGAAATAAGTTGTTAGAATTTTATCATTTGTTAATTAAGAATTATGTGTTTCTTTCTAGCTTCCTCGGGAATTTCATACACAAGTGGAAGAAATGAACATTTATGGAAATTGCACATGTATTGCTGATTCTCTCTTTAAATTTGTTTGTTGGTTGCATAATCTGACATACACTGGGTGTGTGCATGGCTTCATCCTAGTATGGCTCTTTAAATATATTTCTATGCTTCCAGTTATCTAAAAATGAACTGCTGTTTTGAACACACACACTGTTTCTCTCCTGTATGCCCTCGTGTAGAATTCACATGCGAGTTCATACTGGAGAGAAGCCATAAATGTGTTGAAAATCTTGCGGACTGTTGTCTCCTCACTATAAGTTCAAATTTGCTATACAATCGTTATTAGAAAAATGCATATTGCTTCAGTCAAAGATTGGTTGCGGCAAATTTGCTTCTTTCATTTGTTATCTAGTAGCAAGTACGTTTTTGTTGGTTTTA
The DNA here is from genome assembly GCF_977018435.1 of Lepisma saccharinum. NCBI lineage: Eukaryota > Metazoa > Arthropoda > Insecta > Zygentoma > Lepismatidae > Lepisma > Lepisma saccharinum. The sequence continues at coordinate 2,657,187 of NC_139237.1, forward strand.
ACTGTTCATTTTCATCCATAGATCCTTTGAGCAGGACTACCTTCCTTTATTTCCTAAGGAGTACCTGAAAGAAAAATTGTGTGCAAATAAATATGTTTACTGCCAGCATTATTCTATTTACCTCTAAATGTGATTGTTTTACAGTTGTGTCTGTGAAGGAATTCAAAACTAATGACAACAAAATGCTACTTGTAAAAATAGGTACACGTTAACTTGCACATAAAAGGAGAGGAGATCAATATTTTATTAAAGATGGACACATATATTTTATCACTAGCGAAATGAAATGGCACGTGCTTGGTGTAGCACCATCAGTTTGTGTGTAAAAATCAATGGCTACATACAAACTGACCAAAAGTTGCATGTCTTATGGTATGGGACACAATTGCAACTCAACCATTGTTGGCCACTCAACTTCAAATCTATTGAGGAGGGTGACTAAGTTTCCCCAAGCAAGACGAAAGGTAATTAATGACACTTTATGACAGCACTTAAGTCTTGAAGGAACCTAGCTAACACACAAAGATCATGGTTAACCTGAGAGTTACTTTCCTTTAAGATTTCTATGGAGTATCAATTAAAATCCTGCATATGATTTCCTCCACATTGTATTCATCCAATCCCCTTTTGGATGAAAAAATTATAAGCTCCCTTATTTTACAATAGAAAAACTGCACATGGTAGTAAGGTGTAAAAGTGTTAAAATATCAGTGAAATAAGTTTCAAATATTATGCAGGAGCAGAAAAGTTAAAAACTCAAGAACTTATTCCTTTGATCACTCAATAAACAACTAACACATTGCAGCCCAAGGCTAGTGCAGTGTCCGTGAATTATTGCATCTGTTCTGAAATGCTGCCATTTTCTTTTCCAGTATCAATGAAGAAATATGCTGTAATCTGAATGTGCCAACTAGATCCTCTAGAGAGAAACATATTGATATTGGGAACATGGTAATTAGTGGAGTGGAGAAAATATCTGTAGTAAAACTAGAGCTGTATTTTGGGAGTAAATTGTTTGGAAAAAAATGGTTGCATGTAAACAAGATATGTACAATTTTTTTATTAGTATGGCAAAAAGTTGATGTAAAAATACAAGAAAAATTATTTACTGGGTGGTGAGTAACAATAATAAAAAAGCATTTAAATGACATGAATCGTATTTTATAATTTTACTCAAATACATATAGAATATAGGATATACTGTGATTGGGGTGGGGCAAAGAACCAAACGTAGGGGGGGGGGGACAAGGATAGTTTACTTCCCCTTGGAAGATAAGGTTTAGCTTATAAATATATAACACATATAACCCTGCTAATAAGGTATAGATGTTCTTTTGTGTTTGTTCACACATTTCATTAGTATTTAAACTAAAATTACTGATACAATAATTTGGGATTCAGTAATATTGGTTGGTTAGATTATACAGGTTAAAATAAGCTAAACTCCACAGCACAACAGTTCCTTTGGGAATCAAGTCTCATTGGCTGAAACTGTCAATGTGAATGGCTGCCATCACTACTTTCATCTTCCTTGCTATATTAAAGCCTGATACACACATCTTTTTTCAGATAACTTCCAGGGTGTCTATTATTTCATAAAAACAAAATTCCCTGACTTTTTCAGGTTTTCCAGAACAAGAACCAAATTTTCTTTACTAAGTGATTAGGACAAATCATGTATTTAAACATGTATGTATGAAGGTCACTACATTTTAGCTAAACACCAGACTTAGAACGACACTTAAGTATGTTCTTAGAATATTCACTTGAAGACCACCAGTAAGAGCTTACAATGCACAAGGAGTGGGAATAAGGCCAAGGGGGAGACCAAGATGTCTAAGCAATTACTAATGCTCAGAAACTTGTTTCATATCTATATGAATTTAATAATACCTTTAGGGATTGAAGATATCGGAAATTTGATATCGTGATATACATATCAAGAAAATATTGTCACTGACGATACAATTCGATATGATAATTTTTCTGTATCGTGATATCGGGGATATATAGTCTCCAAGATATATATATATCAGCAAATACCATGACAATATATCACCTACATGATATATATTGCCAAAATATCATTGACATGATATATATCGCCAAAATATCATGATATACGAGGTGCATGTAAAAAAAAAAAAAGAAAAAGGGCCAATAATGTTTTATGTAGGGTTGGCAACACTGATGAAGTTGAGCATGCGCAGGAGTATTCTGTGCTTGCAACAGAGAGAGAATCGTCAGAGTGGGGTTGCGTGCGTGCGAGTAGCAGTAAGGTGAAATGGCTGCCGTAAAATACAAAATCCCGCCAAATGCGAAGTAGATTTGTCATACGATTTCTGAACGCCAAAGGACAGAATGCATCTGACATCCATCAGGAATTGTGCGTCACTTATGGACAGACAGTGATGAGTGAAGGGATGGTCAGGCAATGGTGCAGAGAGTTTCGGGAATGGTTCTCCTAAAGCGAAGAAATTCAAACAAACACCATCAGTTCACAAAATCATGGCAACCGTGTTTTGGGACCAAAAGGGTGTGATTTTTGTGGAATTCTTGGAACCAGGACGAACAATTACAGCAGAGGTGTATTGCGAAACACTGAATAATCTGAGACGTGCCATCCAAAATTGGCGGAGAGGAATGATACGCTTTGGAATTTTTCTAATCCATTACAAGGCCCGCCCACACACAGCTGCTCGTACTGTTGAGGCAATTGAAAGATTTCGATGGGAACTATTCAATCATCCCCCTTACAGCGCCCACCTTGCCTCCAGCGATTTCTTTCTTTTTCTTCACCTCCAAAAGTGGCTTGTATCCAAGCGTTTCAAAGACAGTGACGTACTCAAGACATTAGTTCTGGACTGGCTGCACTCTCAGGTGGCAGATTTTTACACAGAGGGTATACGGAAGCTTGTGCCACGCTAGCAGAAATGTCTGGAGGTTAATGGTGACTACGTCAAAAAATAGCCAAGGTATGTACTTGTTTATCAAGCACAATAATTGTTTTCTATCGTTTTCTTGTTTTTTAAAAAAATATCTGCCCTTTTTTTATATAGTCTAGTTGATATTTTTTCAATATTTCGATATATTGCCTGGACGATATATCACCCAACACTAATACCTTTATTTTTAATTCACAGAACATCATTCAAGCATAAAAAATCCCTATTTTTGTTTACAAAAATTCCCTACTGCTTATGAAATGAAATATTATTGAATTATCACATAAAATAATGTGTCCTTGTCTCATCATGCAGGGTAAATTTCTATTCACTGTTAATACTGCTGACAATCATTACAGTGAGTGAAAGAAAAAACAGGAAACTTACAGGTTCTGTGTCCAAATCATCTTCAGCCCTTCGCATAATAACATCCATTATGATGTGTGTATATGAGCCCTCTGGAAAGATACGAGGGTCACTATTTATATTTTGAGCCTAACAATGAAAAAAACAGGAATTTGGCATTGACTGCTTTATTGTTTTTCGAAGTATTCTCCTTTATGGTCAATACACTTTTGCATTCGTTCGAACCATTTGTCAAAGCAGTTTTTCCAATCTTCTTGAGACACCTCCATAATATGGTTTTTGAACGCAACAACGGCGTCTTCCGCCGACGAAAATCGTTGTCCACGCAATTTATTCTCGACATTCGGGAACAAGAAGAAGTCATTGGGTGCCAAATCAGGACTGTACGGCGGATGACCCATCAATTTGATTTTTTGACTGTTCATAAAGTCTGTTGTTAGACGAGATGTGTGACAGCTGGCATTGTCTTGATGAAGAATGATCCGATGGCGTTTGTTTGTTTTCCGTATTTGACCGAAGATCTATGGCAAACAAATTGTTGTGTACCATTCAGAGTTGACCGTTCTACTTTCCTCTAAAGGCACAGTTGCCCCATGACCAGTTTTCCCGAAAAAACAGGCGACCATTTGTTTCGATGTGCTTCGAGCGCCAACAACTTTTGTTGGATTGGGTTCATCTTGAAACACCCATACAGTCGACTGCTGTTTACGTTCCGGCTCATATGCATATATCCATGATTCTTCACCTGTTACAATCTTATATACGTCTTTTGAAGCACCACGATTGTATTTATTGAGCATTTGTTTGCACCAATTGACGCGAGCGTCTTTTTGAGTTTTTGTTAAATTGTGTGGGATCCAACGAGAACATACCTTTCTCACACCTAAATGATCATGTAATATTTTATATATGCTGGTGGAACTAATGCCTATGGTTGCCTCAATCTCACAGTATGTCACACGACGATCTTGCAGTATTAAGTTTTGCACAGCATCAATGTTTTCTTGAACAACAACTGATTTTGGACGACCTTCGTGAATCTCGTCGGTGAGCGAATGGCGGCCACGATTAAATTCGTTATACCAGCGTTTCACAGTGGCAAAGGATGGGGCTTCATCGCCAAATGTGGAAGTAAGTTGATCGATGCACTCTTGTCTTGATAATCCACGTCAAAAATCGTAAAAAATCATCGCACAAAAATGTTCACGAGTTAATTACATTTTATTGTTGTCGTGCAATCTCCAAGGCAACATAAACAACACAAATGAAGCTATTGACAAAACATTTGAAGTACGTTATGGTCAATAATGCCAGACGATTCCGTGCAAACGTCAAATCGTACCTAACTTCAATCAGTGTTGCCAAGGCTCAAAATATAAATAGTGACCCTCGTATTTAGTTTAATAGATTATTTTCTTTGTAATGTGTTTGCAGCATATTTTTTTGTTGGGTCATAATTATTGTATGGTTGGAACTAGCGATGTGCCGAAGCTGATTACAGATGTGTACAAAAATCTGCAGAAATTGACATATCATATAGGCATCGGCAAAAATCTGATATTTAAACCGGTACAGATTATACTAGAGTTTACCTTCTAATAATTTTTATATTTTAGTTTTGTAAGATTTATTGAAAATTAGGTTATGATCCATCATTATTGTAGAGTTTTTGTAATAAAATTATTGCAAACTCTCATTCAGAGGATCAACCTAACTCAAAATCAGAAATAAAACAGTACATTGCTGAACCAGGACCTGCTGTCAGTGGCGAAGATATAGTACAAGCAAAGCAAGCACTGCTTGCACTATTAAAATATTATTTAATGTACTTAACGTTGAGTGCATTATTTATTTTCTATCGCACTCGATTTCGCGAAATTTTACGGCCGCAAACTCTCTCCGCAGCCCGTTGGCAAGCAGCAACCTCTCTGCTTGCAGCCACTGTGCGGGAAACCAACGCTTCTCAAGTATCATATGGCGAAGGGTAGATGCTGGTGAAGGTACGGTCCCCAAACCACTGATAAAAGCTCTGCTTTTCGGAGCTTTTCGGCTTCTCGAAAACACCCGAGCCAAGCAGAAAGCAGACACTACTATCAGAAAACATGTAAGTGTTAACATGATCTCGAAGATGTATATTTGCTTTATTATAAACACAGAATTATTGAAATAAATTAATATAACTGTTCCAAATTCCATGTAGATAAACTTTAAAGCATTACTTTGAGTTTCAAGATTTGTAAAACGTGTCAATAATGTCGACGTTCAGGGATTAAGACAAACATGGTGTTCCGGCACTGGGGAGCGTTGGAATCTGCAGAACAGCTGGCTGTTGTCCGCTTCACACTTCTCTTGTCTCAAATTACAACGCACGCCAGTGTTGACAACTACCAAATAATTTACACTATATTTATCGTAAGTTTTCATACAAACAATAAACTGATGTTTTTTTCGATAAAACGTATGTAAAACAAAAAAAACAATGAAACTCTATCCCGAGACCTGCAAATAACAAAAAACGTTAAGTCATAAATGCTATCCAACTCGAAATATTATTTTTATTAATATAATACATTATTAAAAAGAAGAACCAGCGCATGTTCTTCCTATTGTAATGACCTATTATTCGAAAGCTTAATTAATTTTAAGCTTCAAGTCAGTTCTTTTACTCCCCCGTGAACATTAATTTTTACAACGAGGTTGACATCACTTTTCTGTTAGCTTCTGAGCTTTTCGGAATATTTTCCATTTGTGTGGGAAGAACGAGTGGTTGAAGTGAGTGTTCTCTTTTGTTTGGTGTGTTGTGAAGTTACGAAAACAAACATGGATATTTCAAATTTCGTACGGGAAGCTGTAAGTAATAGCAAGTATTTTATTATCAATAACGTGACAAGAATTTTGAACTTAGCAGTATGGCCGTTGAGAGAGGAGTTCATGGATATATTATTATTATTTAAAATGTCCTTTCTTTCCTAGAAAAACTGGGGCAATGGGCTGTATAATTTATATAACCCCCCCCCCCCCATTTTTCGGAGTACTGCATTGCTTTCCTTCCTCTTAAGACCACGCTTCGCTACTGCCTGCTGTTGTATTGGAAATTCAAAAATGAGTATTCAAACCTGACACAAGTGCTGAGAAAATACTTGGGCATACCTGCTGCATCAGTATTCAGTGATTGAGTGTTCAGTGTTGCTGAACAGATTTGAGATAAGAGAAGAAGTAGGTTACTTCCTGAAGTGCTTCCAAAACTTGTGTTTCTAAAGTTGAATCTGGCAGCAGTAAATTTCCAACATTAAGAACAGGAATTCATTTTGCATTTCAAAGAACTGCTTGTGTACTAATGTAAAATCTCTTGAGAATCCATGTTCTTCTTAAAGGTTCACATAACCACCTTTTGTAGATGCAAATGTACATTCGCATCTCTTGAGAATATATATGTATATACATATGAAATGCAATACAAATGTACATAGCAAATTTATTTTTGTCACTCTGAAAATAACATCCCATTTCTGTTTAATAATCTTATGTATCGGAATCGGTTAAATATCGGCATCGGTTCCAAAAATTATCGGTGAGTACATCAGCATCGGTAAATTTTCAGCTTAGTCACATCCCTAGTTGGAACATATTAATTAGTTAATTTATATTTTATTTACTGATGCGACACTTTCTGAAGTTTGAATTATCCTGTGAGTTTCGCAATTGACAGAAAATTGATTAGTTCTGCTGTGAGAAGCCAAAATGGACCCCTTTATACAGGAATAAACTTAATACTCTGGTAACTACGAGGGCAAATCTAAAAGTCTTTGCCCCTATTTTTTCAGCTGAAATATTAGTGTGATTGAGAAACCGAGATATACATTCAATGCAATAGGTTTTTCTTGTAACGGTCCAGCATTAACACTTGGCTGCTCCGCGGCACGGCACTACTGTCAGTTTGCTGTAGTACTCAACATGTCCACATCATATGAGCAGCGACGTGTTATTCGTTTTCTAAGGAGTAAGGGACTAACACCCATTGAGATCCATAGGGAAATGCAGCTGACATATGGGGACAAGTGTCTCTTTGAGAAGTATGCGGTGGTGGTGGTGGTGGTATGTGTTCAAAAATAGCCGAGAAGACCTTCATGACCAGGGCTCGAAAAATTACGGTCGCCATGGCGACTAAAAATTTTGACCTGGCGACTGTGATGTTATGCTGTAATATGTATGAAATTTTGATGATTCTAAGTTTAAATTGCAGTACAGCGTAAGTTAGCATTTTTTTTTTTTTAACGTTGTGAACATTCGAGAGAGTCAGTAATAATTTCTTACTCTTTGTCCCCCAACATCTCATTTCCTGTTTTCCGAATGATTTAGCGATGTTTTGAATACAGTGATGCTCAGCTTCTTATACAGTGTGTTTCAAAAGTTCCACATCCCAAACTTTGAAAATGTATATCGTGAAAACCGTAAGAGATATTTACACCGGGTTTTCTGTATTATATAGTCTCATCCATTGAGATATTTTTCAATGCTTAGAATTATCAGTTTTCTCCATACCAAAAATTTAGATAAATTAATAACTGGCGGAAGGCAGCGTTAAAATTTTTCCAGAAATGCACTTTTCAATGAGAAAAATACATAAGAAATTATTGAAGGGTTATAATTAGATGACTGATGCCATGTCAATCTGTCATTTGCAACCAATATTGGTCATGTGGAACATTTGATGGATTTTTTATTGGCGATTTTATGGGTTGAGTAAAAAAGTGCCATTTTCGGGACACACATGGCAATGCTAGCAGGTCAAAATATTTAATTAATTTGATTTGATCGATTTAATTTATTTTACTTCGCATTTTGTGCCTCTTGGCTAATTTGCGAAGATGGGGATGAGTGATGAAATTGATGAATGGTCATTCACAAACAAGCATGCCTGAGCGGAATTTGAACCCGGGACCCCTGGCATCGCAGCATGATGTGCTAACCACTCAGCCACAGGGTCTGGCAGGTTGAAATATTGTCAACAGACGCACATCACATGTGCCTAAGTATTGGCTACACATTTATGTGAAAAATCATAAACCAAGATTTTGTGCCAAAATCGGACTCTTGAGAGAAACCTAGTCTGCCTCTGGTTACACTGAATTCTCTTCGCTCACTTTTGACGCTACTATGCCTGTTCTTTTAATTGATTCAGTATGGCGTATTCTTTGGAACAGAACAGCACATGTGCATTGCTGAAGAGTATTTTACTACTCATTCTTACACTCATGTGCAAGAGGTTTTCCAAGAAAAATCCCTTGCTTCTGCTGTACCTCACAAAGCAACTGTTTTAAGACTAGTCAAACACCCAACGAATGATACCACAAATTGTTAAGAGTTGGTATTATTATTGAAGATTAGGCACACACAGAAGATGTACTACTTAGAAATTTTCAGCGAAAAATGCGGGCTCGACCAGGACTCGAACCTGGGTCTCTGGCATACCATACGATTTCTCTACCCACTGAGCTACTGAGCCGGCCTGGCCTGATTTCTCGCTGTCGCTGTTTTACCTGTGTGGAATTGTCTCTGCCAGTGGTAGCACAACGGGATTTGTTGCCTTTCAAACACAGTAGACTTCGACATTACCTGGTTCCTCCCAGCGTAGAGATGTTAATGCATTTTTCACTGAAAATTTCTACGTAGTACATTTCCTGTATGTGCCTGATCTTCAATAATTAACATCTCTACGCTGGGAGGAACCAGGCGACGTCGAAGTAAACTATACTTCAAAGGCAACAGCTGGACCCTGTGGCCGAGTGGTTAGCACATTGTGCTGCGACACCAAGGGTGTCAGGTTCGAATCCCTCTCGGGCTTGGTTGTTTGTGAATGTCCATTCATCAATTCCATCATTTCATCACTCATCCCCATCTTTGCAAATTAGCCAAGAGGCACAAAACGCGACGTAAAATAAACTAAATCAATCAATCAAAGGCAACAGACCCCGTTGCGGTAGCACTGGAAGAGAAGATTCCATGCAAGTTAAACAGCGACAGCGAAAAATCAGGCGAGGCCAGGCTGGCTCAGTAGCTCAGTGGTTAGAGCAATGGCACGGTATATCAGAGACACGTGTTCGAGTCCTGGTCGAACCTGCATTTTTCGCTGAAAATTTCTACCTTGGTATATATTGTTGAAAATCAATTCTCAGATGTTTTCAGCAAATTAACAATATTTTTTAAAATAATGTAATTGCTTTTATTTGGATACATGCTAACATAAATTTATTAACCCGGTGATAGCGTACATGATTAGTTTAGTGGAGAAAACCTGGTGCAAAATACCTCTTACGGTTTTCATGATATACATTTTCAAAGTTTGGGTTGTGTGACTTTTGAAACACACTGTAGTTTGCACAATTGCTAGTAGGTAGTTTCCTCGTGCCTGATTTTCATAGCTGGTGCCTAGCTTTGAAGAAATTTTTTTGAGCACTGTTCATGACAATGAGTGGTCAGGGCATCCTCTGTCATCGCTCACAATGGAAAACATTGCTCACAGTCTTCTGGGATAGCCGAGCACCACTCTTGCAGGATTTCATGCCACAAGGTGACATCATCAACGCTGACAGCTATTGTGGCACACTCTCATGTCTGCGAGTTGCCATCAGGAAAAAGCATCAAGGGATTCTCGATGTGGACAATGTGGTTATCCTCCACGATAACATTAGGCCTCATGTGGCAAACAGGACCATCAATAGACTTAAGTCATTCGAATGAGGAAGGGAGACAAAGACATTTAGATTTGCGCTCGCATAAATGTACTATTAGAAGGGATATGTTTATTTTGTGTAATAAGTGCAGTTTTAAAATCAAATTTAGGATTATACTTACAAAATGTCATTTTATATACCCATTTTGATCCAATTTTTTGCCACTATAACACAAACATTTTGTTTCATTTACAGCTATTGAACCAAAATTGACTCTTTTTGTATAGAAATTTTACTTCTTTATTTACCAAAATATATTTATCTCTAATAATGCCTTATTTAAATCATAAATACTTTTTTTTTGGAGGGACATTAAATATAATTTCCTTTCAGCAAAAAAGGTGGTGAAATAAGTTTGTAACAGGTTAAACTGCATGATACTTTAACTTACTTTCTCTACACAAAATATATTGGTCATTTTATTTAGTTAAAATTCATTTCAAGTATTAAAGTTGTACAGAACACTGACTGTGCAAAATATTACACATGTGTTTTGTTGGTGCTCATATAATTTTTCAACAAGAACTGCACACTTGATACAAGATTTGTTACGAAAATGTATGAACTTCAGTTTCTGTTTGGGCTAGCCTCCATCTTAGTTGATGACGTATTAGCAGCAGCCTGTCTCTTTCTGTGTTTTTATTATGCATTACAGAGTTAAAGGAAATCTTTGAAAACAAGGTGTGGCACGAAAGCAGGCACGAAGCATCCATGCAAGCCGGGCTTACACTTTATTACTTCTAGTAAAATGTATGTAATTATATGGCAAAATTCGTAAAAACTTCAAAGTTCAACTTGTTTCAATATCAGTCTTCGAGATCCTGTTTGTTAGATTGCAACACTTCAGCACCAGGCGGCACATGGAAACTCACTCCAGCCTTCTGCTTGCGGAAAGTTGTAAGCCATCTGAATGTTGCCTTACAAATTTTTGACCGCGAAGGAGCAGTGCCTACCATCACCTACCGTATCTGGATGGAGAAGAGCGGGCCAAAACCCTACGTGTGTAAACCTACGGCCAGAGACTTACGGCACTTTTGCAAACCTCATGTTTAGAAAAAGTGTTGTTCATGGACGACCGCAGCATTTCTTTCCACCAGGGAGGATTAAGCAAAGTAATTTTTGTTTTCAGGGGTTGGGGCAAACTAGGTATATTTCCCTTCTCAAAATATACTAATTTAATTTGAAGTTAACATTTTTCTGCAACGCCCTTACAATAATTAACAATTTGATGTGACTGAAATGAAATTATATGTGTGAAAATGGTTGACAGTCATTTTTCAGGAAGTGTCTCCTCTCTTTGCCCCTTCTGGACATCTATGGTGTAGTTTAAGTCCGAAATTATGCTACATACTACTAAATTGTTCTGGGATTCTCATATTATTAATATTAATTTATAACAAAACCAAATATAAATTCGAATGGTTCAACCATGGGTCCAACGTTATACGTGAAAAGTTTGAGAAAATTCAACTACAACGAAAAATGGCTCTCTTGTTTTATTTATATACCCAACTTACAAACGACTTTTTAAATTTGTGCGAGATTTTGCACCATTATGCTTGGGTTGACTTCACTGAATACGCGCCAGCGAGACACAGGTGCTGCAAGAGGAGGGGCTCCAGTGTTGTCAGGTATGAATGGTTGGCTGCAAAGGAAATTTGAGCCGGTGGTGCTTCAAGGAATTTTTTTTCCAGGAACAGGGAATTTTAAAAGGAAAAACTAACAGGAAGGGGAAAAAGGAGAAATCTAAAAATGAGCGGGATACGGGAAAACTAGATACACATTGATGTGCTACAATTCTTGTTTATGTTTTTTGCTTGTAGGAGAGCATAAACATCAGATATATTAGGATCTGTCTTCCGTTTATGTATGAACTTGGCTGGTAATAATTGAAAAAATGTTAATGAAAACTGAAGATTGAACCAATTTTACAAATATCATGTCAAATGTGAACCAAATATTATTAATTACATAGTCCGTGATTCAAACACTCTTTGAGCAACGTACGAAAAGCCTGTTTATGATCTTTTAGGTGCTATATTTGCCTTTACACTATCCTAAGAAAACACTTACATGTCCTTTAATAGAAATTTCTGGACATGTCCCTATAATTAGTGAGCATTTCTTTTATATTGTTTTTTTTTTTCACTATATAGGGAATTATAAGGCAAGAGAGGGAATTTATTTATATCCGAAAGGGATATTCCCCTCACAGTCCGAAAGATCCACTGCTTTGAGCAGTGATCGATTTTGGATCTGGTTTCTTTTTATTACTCCCTTAAAGTATAAGTTGTTAAAGTCTCGAGGTATTGGTTTTGCGAATTCCATCATTTAAAAAGCGGACTGTCGTCCCTGTGCTGTGGTGTGATAGTGAAGTGAATTATGGATTATGGAATAAAATGAGTGTGATTGTGCGGTGGGGTGGAGAACTTGTTGAAGATGCCATTGTCCAGCTAGGATTTTGCTGCCAAGAAGAAACTTGTGGATGTGGGTAGGCCCACCCCTTCCTTCTTTAGCAGGCGTAGTAACAGAAACGAAAATTAAAGTTCACCGATTTTGTGATTCATGGTACAAAGCTGATACTTGGTTATGCAGTTGAAAAAAGTATTTAGCACTTTTCTGTTTCCTTCTGTTTTAGTTTCTTTATTGTTATTATTCATTTTATCTAACTTTGCATATTTTTTATCATTACGTTACTCATTGTGATAGGAATAAGACTGACTTAATTATCAGTAATTTAGAAGATACACAGTCTAGCAAAAGAAAACACCAATCCCAGGGATTTGTCCAGAATTTTTAATTTGGTGAAAAATTCCAGGGAACTGGTCTGAAAAAATGGGGGGGGGAGGTGTAGATGTGTGTGGATAAATCACTAACCATGTCAGCTCAAATATAAGCACAACGGGAAACAGCCTTCATCATTATAGGCTTATACTATTGGAATGGTCACGCTCCGACACTACACACACGTAATGAGACTGACAACACTGCGTATGAATTGACGACACTGTTGCCTTCACCTTCACATGGGAGTTATGTAAACTCCTGCCATGGATTTAGTACAAGTTTAAATTTGCTGCAGTTGCTACGCGATTGTTCAGTGTCTGAAGTGAAGTTGTGTTTGTGAGGTGCGTTACAATAATGGACTGGCAAAATGTTTGAGCAATGTTTTGCCATCAAATTTTTTGTAAAGCTTGGCGAATCTGCTACTATGACTTATAGAAAGTTACGAAGGGCTTATGGAGAACATTCCCTGTCCAGGGCACAAGTGTTCAGATGGTACAAGTCCTTTTTAGAAGGCAGAGAACAAGTGGAAGACGAACCTCGTGCAGGAAGACCTTCAACCTCAAAAACGGATGACAATGTGGAAAGAGTGAGGTCAGATCGTTGACTGACATTGAGAATGATCAGTAGTATACATTTGAACTGGTTTACCATCCATGAAATTTTAGCACTTGGATGCTGCACCACGACAATGCCCCATGTCACAACGGCAGTTTCCATCAATGAAATTTTGGCAGAAAAAAAAGCAGTCCTGTTGTTCCTCATGCCCCAGATTCGCCGGATCTCAGTCCTTGTGACTTCTTTTTAATTCCCCAGCTCAAAAACCACTTGAAAGGGCACCATTCTGGTACTTTGGATAATATCCAGAAGAGCGTAACCGACGAGCTGAAGGGTATTCCAGCAGAAGCCTTTCAGCACTGCTACGAACAATGGAAACAATGCCTCCGTCGCTGTGTAGCTGCCCAAGGGAACTATCTTGAAGGGGATAACCTTGATTTGTAAAAAAAAAAGAAAAAGAAAACCAGTCTTGTTACTTTTCTGCCACACCTCTTAGGTTGTTCTCCATATCCTTATTTATATCTATATGTTACAAAGACTAACAACTGAGCAAGTCAAAAACTAAATTAAACATTTTGAAGGTCTGAAACCCACCTGCATTTCTGTGAAAGACATGACATGGTTAAGGAGTGGCTGCTGTATGTCTGAAGGCATTTGGAACACGTCCTTCAGATGCACAGGAGGAACCTGGAGAAGAACTTGGAACTTCTGAGATTTCGTTCTTTGGCAACACATCATAAAGCCTTCCCAGACCTCCTTCTGCTTCCACACCTACAAAGAAAAGACAACAATTGTAAGAAAACACTTTGGGCTGTACATCTTGAACCCCAATCCCTTGGAGTCCAAAACCAAGGGATTTGCCCCTGAGAGGGGGAATCCAGTGATTCTCTTGTATCATTTTATATTATATAAATTACATATGAACCCCCGCCCACTCCTCTCTACAAGTGCCAATAATTAGCAACCAGAGAGAAATGCAAAAACAATAGGATGAATTCCCCCTCATCCGCATTACATACCACCCTCCTCAGAACTGAACAATTACGGGCGTTTGTGTAATTGTAATGAAAAATATTTTAATTATAATCTTTATGTATTTGATTGGAATAAAATAAACCTGATTATAATTGTCCAAATATTTTGACAATTCAAGTTTTGTTTCTCAGAGATTTGACACATTTTTTTAGAAACTCGCTTCTCAATGTCTGCATTAAGTTTCTTGTGAGCAGAAAACTCTTAATGCAGACAGCAAATGTTTGTCAATCATTCTTGATCTTTGGGCTGGTTTATTAATGTTCATAATGAGAACAGCTGTTCACATAGGTAAGTGCAGCCAAATATAGGTAATACTGCAGCAGCAAAATGGCTCGTTCCGTGATACTGCTGTGGGAGAATTGAGGAAAATCTAGGAACATCCAGATAAATGATACATTTGGTCAGAAATCGGCAACACAAAAAACATACAGCCTTGACTGCAAAGTTTTGTATCTTTCTGATCTAATTCAGTGCTATTTTGGTAATATTTTGCACAAAGATGTTCATTTCATGGAAAATTACACATTTTGCATTATTTCGTGAATAAAACTCATGAATTTTTTATCACTTGGGATGTCATTATTTTTGGAATTCTAAAAAATTTCATATTTTTCACATATTGCATTTTTACCTACTCAGAGTTGCCACTCTAAGACCCTGATAAAATTCAAATATAATTCCTGGTTTTCAAAGCGAACTTTCCAAAAATTCAAGGATACAAGTAAGAGTTTCATCTATTTCAACATTAATTATTACCCCCCCCCCCCTCCACAAAAACACACAGAAATATAATAAAAATATGAAGGGTCATTGTGATTCCAACGTACCCAAAAAGGTAAGATTTCTATGGCTGTCAGAGACATTGTTATGCAAAGATCCTTAACAAAGTATAATAGACTGAGAAATCTGTTTTGTTTTCCACTGCAGCTTTCTTCTATTTCCTCAACAACAAAAGCTAATCTGTGAAAAACATACCCCAGAGCATTTATAAATGTGCAGAGATTCAATGGCATTTGTATTAATAAAAGTAGTAATTTGTCACATCTACGGAGTAAAATTCCCGGAGCCAATAATTCACATAATTCCCGAATTCAAGGAACTCCCGGTGAGTACTACTGCAAAACATTCAATGCCCCTTCCAATAGAGTTCTGATTAATCTGTCCCTTTCGAGTGACACAATGTTTCAGTACCTCAGAGTGTTTCTTTCAAGCTCAACGATACATTTGATATGAAAATCCTTCTCTTCCAGAGAGGTTAACAATGTATTTTTTGTCCCTGTTTTTAATGAATTTTGTTCTAAGCCTACTTTGTGCACAGATTGGCCAATCAGGACTGGATCTACACTTTAAAATGAGATCTGAATCACCATGTTCGTCCACCAGGTATCAAACCTGGGACCCGTTGATTACAATGCAATGAAGTTGCTACTGGAATGCTTTCTTTCCTTTAGGCACAAAGAAAATCCAAAAACTACTGTTGCCATAAGTAAAAAGTTAAAATGGAAATGTTTATATAAAAACTAGAAACAAGTGATTCATTTAGCGATACTGCTTGTGACATAGTCTTACCATAAATACTGTCACAAGGTTTGCAGGAAATAGACACAAGATGGTTACGAATAGTGTAATATCTGTATATGGTACATGAATATGTGAGAAACACAAAACACCTATAACTACTAAAAATGACCACCTTTAGCATGCATACGGTTCTTCAGTCTTTGTGGCCACGCATCACTTGCATTACGCACGATATTTACAGGGAAATCGGCAACTGCCTTCACGAGAGAGCGCTTCAAACTGACAATGTTGGGGTGTCTTTCTTGCATGATATTTCCTGAACTACAGCCAACAATTTGTAGTCCAAAGGGTTGTGATCGGGGCTACCAGAGGGCCAATCAGACGTAGAAATTAAGTCTGGCACATTCGTATGGAGCCAATGCTGGCCTGACCATGAAAGAGGGTGTTTGCGAAACCCCTGACCACACCCTCAAGGACCATCTCTTGGTACACCTTGGCAATGTTTTGATGTTTTGCTTGCAGAAATGCAGCTCAGTGGTGCCCTCGTAGCCCCCCCTACCCCCCACCACCATAACTAACACTGGATGACGGCCCCTCTGGACCTTCGGAGCCTTGTCAGCAGCTTCTTGTGAACTCCCCGCATACAGCTTGTCGTTCTGGACATTGAATACCTTCTCAATATTGAACTGTTTTACAATGGTGTAGAGGATTCATTGGTGAATTGTCCATTTGCTGTGTACCACGTGAGTAGGCACTCCACTTTAACGCATCAGTGAGAAAATGACCTTTACGTCGTTTGTAAGCTTGCAGCCGCAGGTCACAACGTAACACAAGACACATGGACATTTTGGACATCTTGTAGTCCTGAGCCATCACTGACTGACTGTCTCCTGACAAAATTTCATCGCACACGATGCTTTTACAACCTCTGGCGTCCGTTCTGTTCCAGGTCGCTCTGCCCTGGGCCGGTCGTTCACAGTTCCAGTTTCAATGTATCGCCGGATAGTGCGATACACAAACCTTTTTGAGATTTGAAGCTTCTGGAGAAGTTTGAAAATCTCACGTAATGCTTTCCCTACCTTATTTAGTACAATGACAGCCACTCGACTTTCATACTCGCCCCATTCCATCCTGGTTGATTGATTAATTTGGTGTTTTAAGCCCACTTTGTGCACAGTAAGGCTAATCGAGACTGGACCTATAGTTAAAGTGGAATTCAAACCACTATGTACCTCCACTGGGTATCGAACCTGGGACCCCTTGATTACAAGGCAACGACGCTACCACAGCACCATCGGGGAGGTCCTCCCATTCCATCCTGACCTGTATCACAATCACATTCTCCCATCCGCAGCTCACCACACAATGATTCACGTCTTACAGCTCCCTATGGGCAGTGCTGCCCTTGCCATGAGGGTCTCCAGCCAGCCTCCAAAGCCATGATAGTATTTATGATATGACTAGGTAATTAAAAACGTGTAACTACATGATAAAGCCATGCAGCCCAAAGTAGCATACACCTACCTGTTTGAGAATAAGTCATCGTAGAATGTTCATAACAAATCCTATGAGGCGTGGCTACAAAGACAATGATTGTATCACAGTCCTCATCAGCATGGTGGGCAATCGATTCTGTTTCATGAGTTGTTGCATTACTACGGCCAGCACCTCTTGTGTATATACTTGCTTTTCACTGAAGCATAGGGACATTGCTGTAGAAGAAAATTGCATTGTAAATTGCTATATACAATTTATAGACACAACATAAAACATTCATGCATAGAAATCACTCAAACATACAAACAAATTACAATTTGTATGTTTCATCACAGGGTTGCCACTCTATGACCATAAAAATGTAAGTATAATTCCCAGTTTTCAAGGCCAACTTTCCCCCCCCCCCCAAAAAAAAATAAGGGTACAGGCAAATGTTTTATTTATTTCAACCTTACGTATTATCCCCCCGCTCAAAAAATATATTAACAATATAAAGGATTTCCAATCCTATCCAAAAAAAATTTAATTCAATTCAATCAAACAGTATATATTTACAATATTTAATTTATGGTGTGGAGTTTACATTTGCCATTTCATTTATTCAGCCTCAAAATACATCTTCAAACACAAGTCACAAATGTTTTGGGATACGAAAAAATGTTAATACTCTAACAATTTAAAACTCAAATTTACCTAATCAACTTCAAGATATCCTATCTTGCAATAATTTTCTGTCTGTCTGTTCTGCAAAGGACAGTAATCTGATTGAATTCTGTTTTGTTTCCCATTCGGCTTTCTTTTCCTTCCTCGATACAAGCAAAAGCTTAACTCTGAAAAACTTGCCTGCAAGGTATTTATAAATATGTATAAATTCAATGGGATTTGGATTAATAAAAGTTGCAATTTGTCATGTCTATGGAGTAAATTCACGCAGAATGCATGCATACTTCCGGGAGTCAATAATTCACGGTGAGTAGCCACCTTGTGTGATTTAAAAAAAAACATCAATAACACACGTAAAATAATATACACGACAGTAAAACTGAAAGACACTAAATAATTCCGTACACTCACCTCACTTAGTACTCCAGCAGTTTGTTTCTTTATACAGCATATTTGCAGAAGATACAATTTAGCATACAAGTGTATCAATATATGCTGTATAAAACACAACTTATTACTAACTTCGTTGACCGTACAAATATGGCATTAGCAATTTTCCATTTCCACTCATCAATCTAACTATTTAGCACGGTGTTTTATGTTCACTTTATGCACAGAAAGGCTAATTGGGACAACCTGCAGTTAAAAGTGGGATCTAAACAACTGCGTGCCTCCACTAGGTATCGAACCTGGGACTCCTTGATTACAAGGCAAGGACACTATCACCACACCATCAGACGCACCCTATAAAGCATGATGTAAACTTACAACTAACCATACTAGTAATTTCTACACTCGTATGAATGGATATGTCGTGACAATCGTGAATATAAACATCGTCAATAGAAACGACCCTTACAGCATTTGCACACATATCAAAGCTGATATGTATACAAGGATCCTAAACTTCAAAATTTTAACCACATTTCATATATCATACTTGATATGATGAGGAACATCCAGTTCAACCTTGGATTTTCTATGCTTCTTATAATTATAAGAGAGAGAGAGAGAAAATAGAGAGTGACTGAGTGAGAGAGTAAGATTGAGAGAGAGGGGGGAAGTGAGTGAGTGTGTATTATATGCAGTGAAACCCTGATTGTACATTCCAGATTCCAGATGTTACATTTTCCTGCTTAAGAGGCTTCTAAAGTCATGTTAACAAATAGGCCCAAATTTCCAGGCACAACCGTATCACTAATATGGATTCTATAAGGAAGAAATTTTCAGATGTAAAAAATTGTTTCATTCACTACATTCTGGAATATGTACTTATAATTTTGTCACGATTCAAGGTATTTAAGTAAATAACGGAGAATATAAGGTGTCCGTCATGTTCAAACTGCTGCATACAGTTGACGCTGAAGTGGTAGTTTTGTTAATACCGGTGCATTTTCTCTTTTATGACTCGTAAGGAAGATTTTTACTATCAACTTTAGTACTGCCTTAATACGAGGGACATTAAGAAAAAGGGCCAATATTTGTAAAAAGATACTGGCAACAGTGAGTAGTAACAACACCTGGTCCATTGGCGATCCAGCAACCATATTTTCACTAAGCTGCTCGTCAAGTCAACCTTGCAGCAGGTTTTATGTATCAATCCGCGCGAGAACTGAGCTCAGAATCTTCCGTGCCAGTCTTTCCTCAACCGCCGAACTGCTTACATCGCAGACACTGAGAAAATCCACAGTATTGCCAACCGCACAACACATCAAAACCCGCATGCATGTCAAGTGGAATGTATTTTTGCTTCTCTTTGTCTCCTGAAACATAAAATTTTAAAAGTACTTTCTGCGCATAGATTATTTAATAAATGTGTCATTACTTAATATAAATGCGAAATATCTTCGAAACATGAGAGCGTGTGTGTATATTTCGAGCACGCAAAAATAAAAATGAACAAAGATAAAAGTAAACAACGATAGGCCCTCTTGAATTTAATGACAATTTTTTTTTTTTTTTTTGGTTTAGAAAGAAATACATTTATGAAAAACGTGGTTGCTTCGTCCGCAATACATCCGTTCCTGTAAGACACACGCAATTCAAGTTATACCACCAAAACAGCATGATTTGTTATTGGTGATATATACAATCAGGTGCATTGTCTGTCGCTATTATTCTGGTTTCAATTTAAGAATCACTTCACTAAACCAGGATTCAAATCTTGGTCTGTCCATTTCTTGCGGATAATCACCCTTCCCTTTCTTTGCGCGGAACAGTAAATATGCACCTTCAACAAAGCTTTCATTGCCGCCAGTGGGTGAAACAATAAGCCTCCCCCTTCCCCTCATCGTTGGTTTCTTCAGCCCTGGCGTGGTTTTGCATGCTGGTATCCTTCCATGTTTTATTCCCCCTTCCCCCACCCACCGAGTTGAAGGACGTCTCGTCCAAATAATAAACATGTTTCTTCTCACTGCGATATCTTTTAATACCGCGCAGATTCTTTTGTCGTCAAAAAACAAACAATCGTTTCCTCTTGCTAAACTCAAACAGCAAATCATTCAACACCCGTGATACAATTCGTGCGCACATTGACGGAAAATCACCTCACGCCCTGTTTTACTTTGATCTTGTTGCCGCAAGGAGGATTATGCATTCAAAACAACTTGCTTGTCTTTGAAGAAAATTTCCCTTCGGACGAAGTCCAAAATAACATTCGGGTAAAACCGCGCGCTGAACAGTAGATTCAGCCATTCTCGCCGCTCTACAATAAACATAGGGTTAAAAGAGTGGGATGTGCAACACTGGTATCGCCGATTGCACGCGTTCTGCAACGCATTCAGTCTCGCACGACTCGCTCTAAAGTTTCAGTGTCTCTTCAACGCACTACACATTGCAGTTGGCGAATCTACGGTTCTAAGTTCGTCTGCACAGTGATTGCAACCAATTAAGTCCATACCTGCTAATGGATGTACTATTTTGTCTGTATATTACAAATTAAATAACTGTTTTCTTGCAAGTATGCAGTTGTGTCGGAATAGAACCCGTCTCAGTGGAACTATGTTCTTGCGCGCACGTTTGGAACTACATATGCGAAAACCTGCTGCAAGGTTGACTTGACGAGCAGCTTAGTCAGCTGTTCGTTATTGTGTGTGTGAGCTTGTTAAAATTGCTACGTGCATAAAACATCCCGCCAGTCGTGAAGTCCGGTCTGTGATTCGATTTCTTCACGCCAAAGGTCATAATGCTGCCAAAGTTCACCGAGAATTGTGTGAAGTGTATGATCAAACTGTAATGAGTGAATGAATGGTACAGCAATGGTGTCGTGCGTTCAAAGAAGGTCATACAAATATTCACGATGAAGAGGGGAGTGGGAGACTGATCATTCAGGCTAAAGACCTGGTGCAGCGTGTGAATGCAAAAGTGCAAGAAAATCATCACTTAGCACTCTCAGCATCAAATTGCAAAGGTTTCACCATCAACATTGTTCCACATTGTTACTGACACATTAGGCTATCAGAAACTTTAAGGCCCCAAAATGTTGACAGACAGACACTCACAAAAAGAACTGACGGACATCGGCACGTGCATTTTTGGATCACTAAGACAGAGAGGGTGATAAGAATATTTTCCCCCACATTGTTACTGGTGACGAAACGTGTATTTCTTACTTCAATGTCAAATCCAAAGAACAATCAATGCAGTGACGTCATTCACATTCACCACAGTTCAAGCAAACTCCATCTGCACGAAAGGTTATGGCAACTGTGTTCTGGGACCAACAGGGTGTGCATTTGGTGGATTTCATGAAGCAGGGGAAAACAATCACATTGAAGGCATACTGTGAACCACTATCAAAACTAAGACGTGCAATACAAACGTGACGATGTGGACTGCTTCACTCAGGAGAATATCCAGAAGATTCAGATGGCAACTTTTTGATCACCGCCCACATAGTTTGGATCTTGACAAGTGACATTTACCTCTTTCTGCACCTCGAAAGTAGCTTGCATTTCAAGGATTTGAATAAATTGAGGAGTTGAAAACAGCAGTGTTGGATTGACTGAACTCCCAGGTGACGAATTTCTATACAGAGGGTATAAAAAGCTTGTTCCACAGTACCGAAAGTGCTTGGAAAATAATGGTGACTATTACTTATGTGAAATTTCGTATTTCCACGTTGCACAATTTAATTGTTAAATCCTATTAATTTCAAAGACTCTGTCTTCATTCACTAAGGGTACGGCATCTGGAGTGGAGATGGTACCATGTCACTGCTTTGTTTATTCCCGGGTGGCGGTAGTTGCAATCTCTCCCATTCGGTGTATCATGGTTTGCGTCGTCTGCTGTGCTTTCTGCTTCCTGTTGTCAGGTGGCTCTGCCAGATGGTGGTTGGGGGACTCGGCTGTGCTGTTTGGTGCAGTGCATTTCCTGTTCCTCACGTGACTGGAGGAGGGTCGAGTATGCACAACGCATCTTTTCTTTTTCTGGTCTGGGATCTATTTGAGGACAGGGTGCCGTCGGATGTGCCTGTCCATTGTCCACGTTCCGTGCTGGTTTCTGTTGGAAGATAGCATGGGTTTCTTTGATAGTGTTTTCTATGACAGAGCCGATTGGGTGAAGTATGGATGTGATGACGCAAACCGGGACACACGTGCCACTGAATGGGAGAAATTGCAACTACCGCCACCTGGGAATAAACAAAGCAGTGATGGGGTACCATCTCTGCTCCAGATGCCATGCCCTTAGTGAATGAAGTCTTTGAAATGAATAGGATTTAACCATTAAATTGTGCAATGCGGAAATACAAAATTTCACTTAAGTAATTTTAAACCGCGTTTACCGCATGCATCATGAAATGGTAACTATGTTGAAAAATGAAGCAGATCTGTATGTGTTTGTAACTAGTAATGCAGTGTTGCTACACCTAGTTTCTTGTAGGGATGGGTCAATATAACGTTTTGGCCAAAGAAGATAAAGTACTGATATAAAATTTACCAATACCAATATTCTAGCAATCCAATACAAAATTACAAATTACAAATGATCCTTGAAGAACCTATATGGTTCTTTCATCTCATACATAAAACAATGTTTCCAAGTGATTGCAATGCAAAAGAAGTAAAGGTAAAGGTAAAGTGTTCCCCTGTGCTTAGCACCACGCCATGAAGGCGTATAGGGGGTGTGGGGGTAACGCCCCACACTTTCTTGATCCGGTCGTGAGTGGGGGTGATGTGATCAGCATCACGCCCCTGACCGCCTTTACCCCCCAGGGTTTCCCCCAGGTACCCATGTTATTCGACGCTGGGTGGGCGCCGGGGCCGCTTCCAACGTTAGAAAAGTTCCCGGATTTGAACCGGCCGGGGATCGAACCCGGGACCTTGAGCATGGTAGTCAGATGCGTTACCGACTGAGCCACCGCGGCCTTGCATACTTAAATATTTACTCTTTTAAAAAGTAGGGCATTGAGATTATCCATAAAAATTATAACGAAATGGCAGGTTTTGCACCAAATCATAAGATATTTATAGATATATCGGATCGGTAAAATAATCGGTAATAATAAATATGCCTACGTCGGCCGGTACAAATAGAGTACTGATTAATCTGTCCCATTCCTACTTTCTTGTTTGATACGAAATATCTGCCCCTCCTTTTCTTTAATGCACCTTGCAAAACCCTACATTTAAAAGAACATTTACTTGATGTTATCTTTGCCATAACTCCTGATTTTGTTTTATATGAGGGGCGTTCAAGTCAATCTGTGACTTCTCTTTTTTTCAGGTTTAAAAACAAATCCCGGGTTGGAGGTAGTGCATGCAGTAGGAACTGGCAAATGTGTTGTGTTACTGGTAGGCAGTGCTCATTGCACGTGCTAGTCCAGAGACCAGTATTCAAGATGGCGGACAACAGTGTGAAAGTGTACATGGAACAGTGTGTGGTGATGAAGTTTTTAGTGAAGGAGGGCATAAAACCAGCTGAAATTTACAGACACTGCAAGCGCAGTACGGCGATGAAACACTCAGCTGCAGTAAGACATTAGAATGGTGCAAGTGCTTCAATTGTTGCATAACCTGTCGTGAAATTGCTGAGGTGTGTAATCTTGCGGTAGAAACAGTAAACACAATAATTATTGACAATTTGCTATTCTGAAAAGTTAGTGCATGCTGGGTGCCAAAACAGCTTTCTGCTTTTAACCGGCACAGAAGAGTTTAAGTCTGTACTGAACTGAAGGACCGCTATGTCAGGGAAGGCCAGTATTTCCTGGATCGCATCATCACATGTGATGAAACATGGGTTCCCCATTTCACTCCGGAATTGAAAAGAGCATTGAAGCAGTGGAAGCATGCTGTCTCACCACCACCAAAGAAATTTCGAACAATTTCTTCAGTAGGTAAAGTGATGGCAGGTGTTTTGTGGGACAAACATGGGATTATTCACGTGGATTTTTTACCCCATGGTATCACTATCAACAGTGAATATTACTGGAATAACACACAAACAGCACGATGAAAAACACTTAGGGATTTCTTCCGAGCTTTCGACTCCTTCACGGAGTCATCTTCAGGGCTGGACAAGAGAAGACGGAGTGGACGCGGTTGTAGTTCCACTAGCGTTACTTGAAGTGTCTGCCGGCAGATGTCGGTGCGGTCTTGCAGTGTTGGTAAGTCTTTGTATGTTTGGATTGTTGGCTGGGGGAGATGGATTTTTAAGTTTCACTGTGTTGTACCAAGATGAATAAAGATTTCCACATAAATTGTCATTGAGGTTATTTGTGTTTTTGATCATGTGTACCCCTTCCTTAACATCCCATTATATTTTTCCTTTCGCCTGTGCAAGGAAGAAATGACATCTGCCAGTAGATACATCAAGTAACGCTAGTGGAACTACAACCGAGTCCACTCTGTCTTCCTCCGACCAGCTCTGAAGATGACTCTGTGAAGGAGTCGAAAGCTCGGAAGAACTCCTAAGTGTTTTTCATCATGCTGTTTGTGCGTTATTTTAGTGTTTTAACAAATACGATGCCGGTACGTGACGTAAGAAGTTTTCTACTGTCATAGAGAATATTACTGTCGTGTTTTGCATGTTGTGCATAAGAATTTGAGGAACAAACGGACTGGTTTGATCACGAAGGGTGATTTTTTCTGCAGGACAATGCAAGACCTCATATCGCACAACGCACTATGCAAACATTACAGGAAATCGGCTGGGAATTATTGCCACATCCCCCTTAGAGTCCAAGTGATTTCCACCTCCTTGGACCCCTAAAAGAATTCCTCGGGGGTCAACATGTCAGCAGTGATGAGGAAGTGAAGCAGGCTGTCCTAGAATGGTTCAAACGTACTGACAAATTTCCTTTTGCCGAAGCTTTCCAGGCATTAGTTAAATGCTGCAATAAGTGTATAAATGTAGCAGGGGAGTATGTTGAAAAAAAAAAGCAGTTTCCACCCCTTGAAATTTGTTATTTTATCTTATAAACTCAAAAGTCCTGGATTGACTTGAATGCCCCTCATATGTTTTCACAAGTTGTAATGTCACAATATTTACCAGAAGGTTGTTCCGTCAGCCACGTAACTTCTCTCTCCTGTTCCTTGCTTTTGCAGCAGTTTCATTCACCAAGTGACCTACCCACCCAAGCTTTTAAAATAACCAACATATCCAATGAACACAGTAAAATGAGGCACAATCCATTCAATTTATATGTAAAACAACATGGAACCTATATTCTGGCTGTAGTCCACTCACAATGCAGAACAGTTATTTTGACAAAATCCTGTATCACTGCTCGTTGATTTGGGTAGTGGAATTTTTAATGTTGCCACTTCTTGCCAAGCATTAGGCCTAATTGGTTGTTTGACCATGAGTGCCTTCGTAGGAAAATCCTGAAACAGAGAGTCGATCGTTGAGGTGAAAATGACTTACTTGCCACATTTCATACAATCCAGGAAACAGGAAACTAGAAAGACAGAGAAAAGATAAAGAAAAGAGAAGCAAGGAGAAGAAAAATAAATACAGCATATGCTCGGTGTTGGTTGTGGGTACTAAAATATGCACAACATCAACTTATTTTCATACAAATATGTACCTGCAAATGAAATATGCATTTTTAGTTAAAAATCCTTATATATGCATTTGCATATACAATATGCAAAATGCATAATTATCCGAGCCCTATTTATTACTTAGCTCCTCAGGTCTTAGGATGTTAACAAAAGTCTCTAACTTGTAAATTTTAACAAAACTAAAATATTTGGGGGGGGGGCAAGTGCTCCACCCTTACACCCGCAAGTGGAGACCAATAGTGGTAAGCTGCAACTACTCCAGTATCCAGTCTTGATCCCTTGATTGATCTGAATTGTTCCAAGTGCAGTGAATTTCCGAATTAATGTTTTTGGCAGGATAGCAAAAAAAAACGTTAGGGTTCCGGGAAAACGTGAAATCTGACTTTTCGCATGATATCTTTGTGATTGTATGAACAAACATTTATCCTTAGAAAATACAAATTACATTTAATGTCATGAGAATTAATAACCCCTTTACTGTCATTACCTGAACTCCAAATATAATTCTTTAGCACACCACTTGATTTATATCATCATACAAAATGTTGATGCACACAGTTTGGAAAGTATGCAAGACACCTACATCTGTGTGGTACTGTATGTATGTATGTATGTATATGTGTGTGTGTGTGTGTGTGTGTGTGAGTGTGTGTGTGTGTGTGTCTATATCTATATATCTATATATATATATATATATATCTCCATGTAGAAACTGTATTGCTTTAATTTTTACTTTTCAGTTATATTTTTCATTGTATGGAATTAACTGTAAAGAGAAACAATTGCCCACTGTAATTAATGGTTAAGTGGAAGAGAAGGCATTAATACCTTAACTTCGCCATGTAAACAAAGTCGTAAAAAAAATAAACAAACAGAGAATGTGCTCTCGATTGCTGCCACCTTGTTTACATCTCCAAATTAATTTCCACTGTAACATGCATCACTCATACGGTTGATGATGCTTCTCCTGTACACAAATCTATCTTTTCCTACACTTTAACTTTATATTTCTCAATCCACAGACACATTACGCTTACCTTACAGCATTGCTTCCTCCCATTACATTCTGACACTGTCGAGATGTGACTGCTAAGATGATTCTCTGACTCACGGCACATGTTGAAGAACTCATGGAAGCTTTCCAGTTTGCCCATGCACGACAGACACGCAACCTATTGCAAAAAAATGCAAGTAATCAGTAACAATGAACATTCCCCACCTCAATAATCTACTGATGGTCGTATGAAATCGAAAATGAAAGGGTTCCTGGATAATAATATTTTGTCATCACATCAGCCAAGGTACTATAAAAGGGTAGCTGGGGAGGTAAGAGGGGGTGGGGAAATGCAGGCAATGGGTAATTCCATGTCAAATCAATCAGTGCATAAACCTTTGATGTCATGGATTTGGCTAAATTTTTGGTATACATGTTTCTTACCTGAAATATACAAAATATTTATTTTTTTATTTTTCATGTTGCCAGTTTTTGAGTTATTGAAAAACGACAAAATTG
Organism: Lepisma saccharinum; assembly: GCF_977018435.1. NCBI lineage: Eukaryota > Metazoa > Arthropoda > Insecta > Zygentoma > Lepismatidae > Lepisma > Lepisma saccharinum. The sequence continues at coordinate 2,684,806 of NC_139237.1, forward strand.
CCCATAAACCGCTCATTGCTGAAATTTTAAATACAATTTGCAAGAGACCTTTTTCAACTACAGGGCTGGGCATGGTCTCATTTTAAAGCATATGAAGATGGCTTTCATTTGCTTGGTTTTTTGCAAAAAAACAAAATTGGAAAGTTTTTCCAAAATTTTATTTTACAATTTCCAAAAAATTAAATTATCAAAAATTTTACACACATTGGCACACATCTACTGAAAGTTCAGTCAAAATTTCAAGGTGGTATCTCTTTGGTTAAAGCCCAAGTGTGAGCCATCCCTTTATTCCTGCTCTCCTACGCTTCTTTGTCCAACTGGATCAGTTGTGGCGTAGCTGTCAGATTGTGTACATCTCAGTTAACTTCTGTGCTGTGAATTGTTTGTAACTTGCTTTATTAGAGTTTTCATTTTTAAAAACAAATCTTGATATGGATGGCAAGAAGTGGTCCATTTACTGTTGTAATCCTTTGAAGAAAAAGGGACACTGGTGTAGTCAAGATCTGAGGAATGAGGCAGCTTTGCTGATTTCTTTATACTATGGAATTGAAGAAAACATGCAGTCCTGTAGACTGCAGTTGTGGAAGGAAAAGCAGGCTATCTTTCCAGAAAAAGAAAATCCTTCAGGGCCAGATGATAATGCTGGTCCTATGCGCAGAAACCAAGATTCAGAATATGTGGATATTGATACAGGGTTCAGCTACTTGAATGCCTCTTTGATCTCTCTTGGCGAGTCTCCAGTGAGTAAGAAGAAACTGAAGAGTTTGAAAAGGTATTGCAGAGAAAAGATGAAGAACATAAGAAATGTTGAAAATGTTCCCTTTGAACACATCACAGGTTTTGTAATGTGTGCGTATGATGCCAATTGGGGAATGGGATGTGTACTTTTGAAACATAATGTAGAACATGAAGTGCAGGTGTCTTCCTTGCATCCTTGTGGTCCAGCACAGTCATTTTGCTATCCAAGGCGATCAGATGTTCTTAAAATCCCAAGACACACAGTCCATTGCAAAGTGAATCTTGTAACAGCCACCGGTAGTATATACTGGCTGAAGCAAGAGGAGATGACACAAGCATCATACATTTTATCAAAGAAAGACTTTCTGTATCACTAAGCAGTTTCTTGGTATGTATGCTTCTGTATTTATAATGTGGCTAGGTATGTAAAATATGTTAACTTAAATCATTGCATGGTCTTGAAAGGAATTCACTTTTCATATGATACCAGAAACATGCCACCTTGAAATTTTGACTGAACCTTCAGTAGATGTGTACCAATATGTGTAAAATATATGAAAATTTCGTTTTTTTTTGGAAATTGTAAGCTACCCGTGCATGGTTTTACGACCCCTAATTTTAACTGTTTGCTTAACCAAACTTAACCTTACCGAGAATGGTCAGTGGGGCTATAAGTGAATGGTTTTTGCGCTAATTGTGATAACGAGCCGATACAAAATCTTATTTTCGTAGCACTTTAACAGCAAACGTTCTTCATCGAAGATGCCATTTTCATATCCTGAAATTTTATGATCGAAGCATTGTTGCCAAACTTACCTGTAATCAACAACTTTTTTACTGTTTTCTTCAGCCATTCTTACACGATCCATGCTCTCCAAGTATGAAATCAACCATGTGGCAACGCTGTAGACAGCGAAACTAATTGCGAATGACAATCGTTCATATCAACAAATATGGTTCCCATACTTGTATATGGAGAATCATTGCGAGAATAGAAAAGCTTATTTCACAACTTCTACATGTTAATGAATAATTTCTACACCTCACTCCAACATGCTGACCTCAGATAAATCATCGCGACTTATTATTTCATGAGTATAAGCAGTAGCATAGAAATTTCAGAAGAGTCCGATATTGTAAATTCTTGCCAAACTTTCAAAATTTGTTTTTCACAAAAAACCAAGCATGTTGTATATTAAATGAAAGCTATCTTCATAAACTTTAAAATGAGATCATGCCCAGCCCTGTAGTTGAAACAGGTCTCTTACAAATTGTATTTAAAAGTTTCACATTTCAATAACTCAAAAACTGGCAACATGAAATAAAAAAAAAATATTTTCTATATTTCTGATGATAAGAAACGTTTATACCAAAAATTAGTCAAATCCATGACATCAAATTTCAAAATTTAATTTTTCTTTGTTGATTTGACATGGAATTTACTCCAATATAATAATATCACGTGTCATGTGACCTGCAAATTGTTGGTCTATGTGAGTCAGAGCCAGTGATGGCATCATAATAGGGTGGACACCCTAGTTCACAACAAAATGAGTGCGTGATAGTGCAACTTCTGCCTCCAAAAGACCTAAGTTCGCAACAGTGCTTGGAGCTGCCACGAAGAAAAAACCTCATGCCCTTAAATGCAAATATCACTGCTTTCCATCGACAAGGCATTCCATTTCCAACACAAGGCTCAAAGGAGTGCCATGCTTGAGACCAGCACCAACATCATGAGATGTTGAAAGGATTTAGTGAAATTACTGTAACACTTAGATCTCTAAACCTGGCCCACTAACCCAACCACGAAAGAATTTAGAGACGTTATTTGGATACTGAGAGTCCTAAAGCTGACCCGACTAACCTAACTACAAAACCCATTTGCACCACACACATGTGATGTAGATGGCAGCAGCAGTCTGTAATCAAGACAACAGTAAGCAAATGGCTGGTTGCAAGAGAAGAGAAGAATCACATAGCAGTTTACGGAAGTGAAAAATCATTCTCAAGCAAACACGTAGTAAGTAATCGCTAAAACTCTAAAATATGTTTTAACAGACATAAATAGAAATCAAAAAATGAAAAAAATGGCCGTGTGCCATGATGGGTACTAATCTGATATTCCCCGGACAGATTTCTTCATTTTTACAGAAGAAACTACTTACGATAATAAGTTCCTGTAGCATTGTCTAACATCTGGAAGGTGTTTTGCGTGATGTAACAGATTTAACAGATTTCTTCAAATTTAAAAGTTTGGGGCTCATTTGGGGGCAGGTGATTCCGGCCATTTCTAACATGCCTTTAACAGGGACTCTATAGATAAAGCCGGGGAACCGGAGCAGAGCCAAGGCGGGGCCACGTTCGTGGTTTCGGGCGGTAGGTCAATTACCCCAGGGGCGGAGCCCGAAATCGGTCGGAAATTTGGACTCAAAAATTTCAAACAAAAATAATTTTTTAGTTTAAATTTCCCACTGATTCCGGGACGAAAAACGTGAATACACCTTAAAGAATGTTCCGCAAAGCAGATAGGTAGGTACAAATGTCAAAAATTGACAAAACGAAAAAGTAATAGGTGTTCAGGGAATATTAGATTTTTACCCCATGATGAAATCGGAATTAAACAATAGGAACTTGGGCTATATTAACAGTTCTGATTGTTTTATGATTTCTTCTAGCACAAAGACTAATTATCGTAGAATTTTGGAAATCATTGTCACACAAAATTTGAACCTTCCTTACAATAATGAGCACAGTTTGGGCTCGAAAAAAGTTAATTATGTTGAAAAAAAAAACGTAAAAATTACCTTACGCACTTTTCATGGACAAGATATTCTCTGTCGACAAGTGACAGTAAATATCGTAGAATTGTGGGAATGAATGCAGAAGTAAATCGGATTGTTAGCTGAATGCATTTAGGGACTTTATTTTAATGCTAAGGGAACCAAACCGGTAACAGTTTCACAGATCGGAGACATATTAAAATCGGATATTTTGTGTTTCGCATGGTTCGTACTTACCAATTGTGTATTGCGGAACATAGTTCAAGGTGCCATTATGCTTTTTACATGAAAACAAACTCAATTTTTTACATTCTGAGTGCTTTTTTTTATTACTTTCTTCGCTTCCGGAACACACAATATTGAGGGCACATCTTGACTCATGTTGTGGGTATGCAGTGTTTCAACCTTCTTCACCTATAAAAATACCTACTACTGTGTTCGTCACCGGTGGAAATTATACATTATACACGGGTAGCTGCCAGATAGCCCCACAAATCACTACGCACGGTAACTGACCAATAGCCCCACGAACCATTCACGGATAGCCCCACGAACCATTATGCACGGTAACTGACCACTCACGAATCATTTCCAATAAGGTTAGGTTAGGTTTGGGGTAAATATGCGATAACGCCCGGACACCTTTAACTCATTTATTTCCTTAATTTTACCACTGGCACTTAGCTTTTCTGCATTGCGGAACATTCTTTAAGGTGAAGGTATGCCTTTTTCCATAAAATAGTGTCAACTTTTCATATTACGAGTGATTATTTGTCTTCCTTGTTCCGCTTGGGTAACAGACAATATGACATGCACTCGTCATGGATCATCGCGCCGTACTTGTGTTTTGTCGTTTTGGAGTGGGGTATGCAGTGTTTCAACCTTCTTAACCGAAAAATACCTACTTTCGTGTTCCTTATGTCATCACTAGAGACCGGATGTTTAGGCACTAAAAACATATAAAATATGCAGGCAAATAAGCACTTATAATTTTCAAGATAGGCAGTAAAATAGGCATTAAAATACAAATAGGCAATAAAAAAGGCAATGAAATTTTACTCAAAATAATGAAGATAGCCATACAAAAAGAAATAGGTGTTTAAAAAATATAGAAACATACCTGTACATTCTTTATAGTTGCTTAAAATAAACCAGGAGCTCATGATTAGGAACGCAGTCCAATATTGTACTTAATAAATCACTGCAAACAGGAGTCATGTCAGCCCAAAATTTTCCATGTATAATGGCTACACACAATAGTCTGACAAAAGAAATTGTTGGCTACTTCCAACCAGTACACAAATTATTTAAATATACACTTTATCACTGCACACAGGGTTATTTCAATTAAAAATTTACACTATATATTCCACACAGCAGTTCGAACTAAGAAACTGTTTAAATGCATTTCAAGTTTGTACTGTACGGTTTGGCAGTCTCTGAATAAGAAGCAGTAATTGTGGTTGCACATCACAACAAGGTATTTCTTCAGGTGATCAACCGACAAGTTATGTCTGCGATCGGACAACACATTTTTTAGAATTAAAAAAGATCTTTCAACCTCCACAGATGTTACCGGAGCATAGCCTACTTAAAGCACGCGAGAACATGTGGATCTAACTCAGTTTGTATATTTTCACCTTTCATAACTTGTTGAATTGCCCTTCATTTGTCCAAGTCCTTATTAGCTGCAGTAACTCGCTGACATTTCTCACGAACAGCCTGACCTTTAGCACCTGGTACAGCACAAATTTGGTCAACTGCAGAATGAAAACGGTCCATAGAATTTATCAGTGTTTAACTTCTCTTTTCCAGTAATGTTATTGTGTCTGGCAAATTTGAATAATGGGTGGTGATGAATCTTAAGTCGTTTCGCACAACAGAATTGTTCAAAAGATGCTGTGTTACGCGCATTGATGTTGCATCATCTTCAGATAGGTAATTAATTACCTTCTGATAGTTGGTCGCGTAATATACTGCAGCAGATATCCAGGTAACATCTAGTTAGTATTGGCTGTGGAGGCAAAGCAAGTTCAGGGGCTGTTTCTTTAAACAAAAGAACCCGGGATGGTGCTTTGAGGAATATTTTCTTAGCATTGGAAATTAAAGTGTCAACTTCGGGAAATGAAACACGAATTTCCTCTGCAATTTTCTCCCAATTTTAAAGAAAATGCCTAAAGTAGGCAATATCTGGCATTTATGAAACAATATAGGCAATATCGTATGAAATAGGCAAAATAGGCAAAATTAAAATGCCTTTAAATGAAGCTAATCCCTCCCCCTGGCGTTCGCAACATTCGTTTTCATCATATCTCTAACAGGAAAGAATAGGCATTTTGCCTAACATCCGGTCTCTAGTCATCACAAACCACTGACGGATAGCCCCAAAAACCATTCACGATAGCCCCACAAAACATTGCCGGATAGCTCCAAAAACCATTCACGATAGCCCCAAAAACCATTTCTGGCAAGGTTAGGTTGGGTTAGGTAAGCATAGTTAAAAAAATAAAAAAAAATTCTCGTAAAAAAATGCACGTTTGGAAACACTGACGAGACCGTGTGACTTTCGACACTCTCGCCATCTGCATGCACACAATGGAAACAACGGCATAATATGGCAGGCAATGCAAGTTTCTTACGTAAAATGTGATTAATTCTTGTTCGGCAGCATTCAAATACGAAGTTTTTAGTTTACCGTGAAAGAAAATACCTCCAAGAACGTCCAGAATGATAAAGAAACTCATTTCAGTAAGTACTTTATCCTGTAAATTTGAAGAAATCCGTCCGGGCGATATCGCATATTTACCAGGTTTGGTTACGTTAGGCAAGCATCCGGTTGTTGTAGGGCAAGCAAATGAAAGCAATGGCAATTGTGGCGTCGGTGAGATATTTTTCATGGAAAATACATGATTTCCCGGTCAAATATATTCCACGATAAAAGAAAATACCTTGACGAACTTTGTAAACCTTGGAGAAACTTATTTCCGTAAGTAGTTTCTTGTGTAAAATTGAAGAAATGTGTCTCCGATGTATGAAACTGTTACCGTATGTGTTAACAGACGTACATCGAAATCAAACCATGTAAAAATTGCATTCATAGAATAATGAAAACGCAACGTGGGCCCCTAAATCTTTTGTTGTTTCGTTAGGCAGGTCAGGTTTAAGGCTATTAGCATTAAAATACCAACGTTAGTTCTGTAAATACTTCTCATCGCCTGATCATGTAATTTCTGTTCTTCAGCAGTTTCTGCTGTTCTCACTACCTGGTGACTAGTAGTTGCACACATTTTTAATTTAAAATTACTTCTTAGCAGGGCTAGAGTCTAGTTTGCGTCCTGCTTGCCCGTTTACGCCCTTCTTGTGCACTCCTTCTTGACCGTTTACAAAACCATGCTAGCAGACATCCGGCGCTCCGGCATCCGTAGGGTAAGTAAGTTTTTCTTTTTACACTTTGTCACTAACCATTCACGGGAACGAGGTATGCCTACGATTTTAGGTTAGGCCTGTTAGGTTAGGTTCCATTAGCACTCATTTCACCCCTAAATATGTGTTTCATCATCGAAATATGTCCTCAGTACGTTCAATCACGCATATCCGGACAACATATCCGATTTTCTTCTCTAGGAAATTTTTCCTCACCTTGGGATTTAGTTTCTTGAATTCCTTATACTGGTAACATTATCGTATGAGGGAAACGGATTTCTTCAAATTTACAGGAGAAAATACTTACGGAAATAATTTTCTTTAGCGTTGTGGAAGTTCCTGAATGTAGATTTGATACATTTTAATGTGAATGCATGTTGTTTTCTGCGAAAATCTCTGTCCGACACGCTGTTTCTGCTCCCGCCATTTGCTTTCTGCACGAGAGTGCAATGTTACATGTGTTAAGATGATGCAACCCCGTAGCCAGTGTTTCAGCCTCCCCGTGTTTTCACTAGAACATGACGTGTCGAGTATTTTTAATTTTTTGGTACTACTTTACTATACCGGAGACACCTATCAATGATTTATTTCGCAATTTTTTTACATTGCTCACGTACTATTCTGCATTGCGGAACATTTCTTTAGGTGAAATAATGAATTTCTAACGAAAATAATGTCTATTTCTTACATTAACGAGTACTTACTGTTGTTCCTTATTTCCCACAAACCATCCACGGGCAGCCCCAAAAACCATTGACTTTATCCCAAAAATTCAGGATAGCCCCACGAACCATCATGGGGACGAGGTATGCCTACTAGGTTAGGTTAGGCCTGTTAGGTTAGGTTCCATTAGCACTTCTTTCGTTCAATTTAGCATATACGGACAATACGAGAGCGTATTGTGCTCTCGTGCAGAAAGCAAGTGGCAGCAGCAGTAATAGCGCGTCGGGAAATAGATTTTCGTAGAAAACTACATGCATTCGCATTAAAATGGAACAAAACTACATTCCCGAACATCAACAACGCTACAGAAAATGATTTGCGTAAGTACTTTCTCCTGTAAATTTGAAGAAATCCATCTCCGGTATAGTAAAGGGTAAAAATTTACTATCCTTCGGACACCTCTAACTTTTACGTTTCGTCAATTTTTGACATTCGTACTTACGTATCTGCTTCGCGGAACATTCCTGAAGGTGTATCAACGTTGTTTTGATGAAAATAATTGCAATTTTTCACATTACCAGTACATCTTTCTGATAGGCCTTTTCGCTTGCCTGAGACTAACTAACCTAACCATGCGCCAACGGTTCGTGGGGCTAGCGCCAATGGTTTGCAATTATTTCCAATTTCTAGATCCTGATACTAACACGACACCAAATTTTATCTATGTTTCCTAACCTAACCACGCGCCAATGGTTCACAATTATTTCCAATTTCTAGATCCTGATACTAACACGACACTAAATTTTAACTTTGTTTCCTAACCTAACAGAACTAACCTGTCCACGCGCCAATGGTTCGTGGGGCTATCTATTCTCCGTTGGAGAATTAATTTTCAACGAACAACATGAATTTCAGCTATGAAACATTCCCACATCACACAAAACACCTTCCCGATGTTAGACAATGCTACAGGAACTTATTACGGTAAGAAGTTTTGGTAAATATGCGATATCGCCCGGACGGATTTATTCAAATTTACAGGAGAAAGTACTTACTGAAATGAGTTTCTTTAGCATTCTGGACGTTTTTGGAGGTATTTTCTTTCACGGAAAGTAAAAACTTCGTAGTTTAATGCTGCCGAACAAGAATTAATCACTTTTTACGTAAGAAATTGGCATTGCCTGCCACATTATGCCGTTGTTTACATTGTGTGCGTGCAGATGGCGAGAGCGTTGAAAGTCACGCGATCTCTGCAGTGTTTCCAAACGTGCCTTCTTTTTACGAAAATTTCTATTTTTAACTATGTTCGCGGCACTTTCTTTTTTCGATGAATTTAGGGGTGAAATGAGTGCTAATGGAACCTAACCTAACAGGCCTAAACTAACCTTGTGTGAATGGTTTGTGGGGGCTAGCTGTGGATGGTTTTTGGAGCTAACGTCAATGGATGGATTTATGGGGATAATGTCAATGGTTTGTGGAGCTACCCGTGGATGGTTTTTGGGGCTAACGTGCATTATTTGTGGAGGTAAACATGAAAAAAAAATCGAAATAGTACGTAATTTTCCGTCACGAAGGTTTGAAACACTGCTTGCGCACTGAAAATCGACAAAACACATTACGAGTGCACGCCATATTGTCTATTACAGAAGCGGAACAAGTAAGACGAATAATCAATCGTAATATGAAAACTTGACAGTATTTTATGGAAAAAGGCATAACTTCACCTTAAAGAATGTTCCGCAAGGCAAAATAGGTAAGTACCAGTGGTAAAATTAAGAAAATAAATGAGTGAAAGGTGTCCGGGTGTTATCGCATATTTACCATAGTTTCTTCTGTAAAAATAAATAAATGTGTCTGAAGGATAGTAAACACGTACCTAGTAAAGTGTTACCAATTTTTTTTTAACTATGCTTGCCTAACCTAACTTAACCTAACCTTACGGAAAATGGTTTTTGGGGCTAACGTCAATGGTTTGCGACGTATTAGCATAATTTCAAATCCGAGCACGAAAGTAGATATTTTCCGGTGAACGAGGTTGCAACACTGCATAAATCGACAAAACACTCTCAGAACGCCCCCTAAACCAGTACGGTATCACGGGCATCATGTGTTACAGATTCGAAACAACAAGTAACAGTAAGTACTCGTAAATCTAAGAAATAGACATTGATATGCATTATTTCACTTTAGGAAATGTTCCACATTCGAAAATAACACGTTAGCAATGTAAAGAAGTCCGAAATATACGATTCGCAGGTGTTTCCCTCATACGATAATAGTACCCAATAACCTTTCCAACGATATATGACACGTATTCCTTATGAAAATGACGTAAACTAGACTCTTATCCTTAGCAGTACGTTCAGCAACACTGGAAATGAATATAATAAAATAAAAGACAATGTTATGATAGACCAATGATATGATGCTATGTTATGATTATGCTGGTGAAAATAGCCACATATTTTCTCACAGCCAAAATAAATACAAATTATACTTACAATAAGAGATAAACAGTTCAGTATTTTCCCTTGAATATTTCTTTGCAATCCTCTTTCTACATACATATCAATTTTCAAAGGTATCTTTCTCAAACATAATGTATTGTAGTCTTTCCAAGTTTGTTGGGGGGAGTCCTGATAATTTTCGACTCATGTTCACACGTAGAGTACGCACTATTCCTGTATTTGAAAGCCGTTTCTCCTAAGTTATAAGATATACATATGGAATTGTTAACATTTGTGTATGTATTAATAGAACACACAGGTTTGAAAGTGGAACTTTGGTAAGCAATCCGGCACGGAAGCCACATGGGAAGCTCACATAGGGTTTCCCTTATTTCACAACACTATTGCAACATTGTGTTCTGACTTCAGACAATACCAAACCACGTCAGACGAGGATTGCCTACGAGTTTAGGTTAGGTTCTATTAGCAAATTATAAAATATGCTAATAGAAGTAAACCTAGCTAGCCTAACAACTTAAGCATGTAGCCTAATAGTAAAAAGACTTCTAACCAGTGGCGTGCCCAAGGAGGGGGGTTTGGTGGGGGTTATAACCAATCCCCCATTTGGCCCAGTATTCCTAAAAAAAAAAAAGAACGTCAAATGTAGGAAAAGCTGGCAAAATAAGGATGAGTACCAAAAATAGTGTACGTAACCCCTTCCTTTCGAAAATCCTGAGCACGCCACTGGTGAGCCCAACTTAAGAGTTCAGTATGGGGCTTATGGCAACAGCGTTGCCGCATGGTGCGCAGTACAAGAAAGCTCCAGCGCGCATCGAGCGTCTGATGTAGTACACGCCGCTGTTCTGTCAACGGGGCTGTTCACTGTCAAACTTTTCCACTAGAGGCGCTAGACCTGTTGTGTCCCTAAATAATTTCGTTCGTCATCTGGTTGCCCTAAGCTTTACATTGGAGCCCGATAGGATGGCTATTCAAACGTTATTTTCAACGAAGGTAAGAATTTCTCGTGTAAATCGATAACAAAAATTGTTTAGCAAAGCTTTAGGATTATGTAGCAAGTCATAAGTTTCTGAAAATTACGTTGTCCTGAACCTAAGAATTAATATATTAAAGCGCAACGACAGGGTAGCTCAGACGGGTTAAATATAGTATATTTATGCACAAAGAGCACTAAACTTGACGTTATGTTGGTCGTCCCTAGCTGCCATGGGTCTATAATTAAAAAAAATAGATTTTTGCACTACGGTTTTATGTTTCCTCTTGTTGTGACTTGCGAGTATGTGCAATTCAACGGCGGGAGTAGGAATCGGGGAAACTACCCAAATTACAAACAGAAAATGTATTAAGTGGATAAGCGCATAATATTTATTATTATACACTATGCCCTATCCGATAACTTAATATTAACATATGTTTTCTTTGTATGAAGCAGACATTTCCCCCTCGTATTTTCGTCCTTTTAAGATTATAATTCCTGTAAATAAGAAAGTCCTAGAGGTTGCGAGATATGAAACAGAATGTAACATATTTTTTGTAATAACTATTCTTTTCGATAAATGTGTATGTATAAAATAGAGAACCATATTTACTAGCCATGAGGAAAAGTATGATATCACGAAAAAAAATAAGTCGGGTATTAATAACAACTAGCTATAAAAAAGTGCTGTCGCGTGGAATTATTATGTATTATTCTTTACGAGATTCACAAGAATAAAGCACTTAAATTGTGAAAATTCAAAGTGACGTAAACAAGTGCTGTGCAAATTTTAAGGCTTTTTTTAGTTCCGATATCTTTTCTGTTATTGACGATCGTCTTATTAAAATTCTTAGTTTCACAGCACTGGTGTTCTGACATAATTTCCGATGTTAAGATGAAATTAAACTTGCAATTTAATGTAATAGCAGCACGTTCAACATCAAATTCCCCTTATATTTAAATATGGGAGAACAATTGCCCATCAAAAGCGTGGGGTCACAACATGGGTGCTGTCACCTACAATAGTTTGCTTTGACCAGGAACATACAAGAATGCATGACTTGGTGGGAAGCTGTTCATTCTTGCAGCTGTTGGTCCACAATAATGACGGTCCGTGGAGAAGATTTGAAAATAACTGTTTCCGAATATGCTTTTCATACGTCTTGCTCTCTATTTTATCACAGTGTTTTTCTTTCCTTTATGCACATAAAGGCAAATCGGGACTGGACCTACAGTTTAAAGTGGGATCCGAACCACTATGTGTCTCCAACGGGTATCAAACCCGGGACCCCTTGATTACGAGGCGACAACGTTACCACTGCGCCATGGGGGAGGCCTCTTTCACATTTTTCGGTGCACTGTCTCATTTGAAACGGAACAGTGTTCATTATAATACCGGCATACACCAAAGTACCCCGGTCGTCGCATTTTAATTAAGGGATTAGGGTTCCATACCCTGTGGAGGCATTTAAAGGTTCGTATCTCACATAAAACCGTAAGTCCGTCCAGTCCCAATTAACATATCTGTGCAGAAAAGTGAATTTAAATCTCAATTAATCAATTACTAGAGGTGTGAAATAGATGAAGTTCTGTTGTATTTGTGTGAACAATGATTACAGAAAGAAAGAGACAGACATTGGAAATATTCAATCTAAAATGCTCTCGCTTTGTGTCCATCAGTTATCGTTATTGCCTTGCAAGCAACAAGTCCCGGATTAAATTTACTTAGGTATCTCATAAATCTATTCCCTATTTATGCATTTGCGTCAAACTTTACTATCTGGAAAAGAACTGCTCGATCATTTTATGTTCTTTTAATATAATGCTATCTAACTTTTTATAATAGTTCGTCATCCTTTGGGAAGAGCAAGTGAACCGGGGGTATTCCCGCTAGATCCGCCAATGCATACAATATGCCTGTTTTCAGAGAAAAATTCCCCAAAACGAGAAAGCGCACACACAAATAATAAATTTCTTGACCTGGCCCCAAGACGGAAGCCTATTCACGAACTTTTGCCTGGCCATTCCCCACCCCTTCCCTCTTCCCAACACGTGTTTGCAGCGAGTGGCCACAGGCGGACGGCTGTTATTTTTGACTCCCCAAATCGCGCTTAACATAAGAAAGGAAAGCGCATTTTTGAATGTTCTGAATTGTAATAGAAGGTATAGACCATCAAAACCTTACATTTCCTCTCCTTTTTGCATATTTATTATTTTCTCTTCGCATGTTAACGACTTTTGTTTCTGGCAGAATGGGGATGGGTATCTCAAAAGTAAAAGCCCATAACAGCCCATACTGAACTCTTAAGAGTGGGCTGGAGGTTGGCATGAAAGTAGTTTCCTGGCCCGATGCGATACAGAGACACCTAGCGACATATCAGTGAACTAGCAATTTTTCTCTGTTGTGTCCTAAACTAGAGGAAGAGCACAGGCCGGAGGGCAGAGGACCTCCCCCCCATGGTGGAAAGACTTGCCACCATGTTTCCCCCCTGCCTTCACCACCCCCTCCCCTTCGTGACCGCTGCGAAAGGGCACCACCTGTTTCATTTCATTCTGGTTTCGGCTTCTTTCTTCTCCACTGGCAAAATATTCACTGCTGGCTGGCCACAGCAGACAGTCAGGACCTTCACAAATGAGATTTGGACTGAATAAATTTTGTTGATTACAGTGGCTGCTATAATTATGTAGAATTTCTCTTTGTGCGTTTGAGATTATAAATTGAGAGTAAAGAAGGTGGTAGAGATTATCAGTTGAAAGTAACGACGAATCAAGTAAGAATAACTAATTGAAAGTACGCTGTGTAAATGTATAGCATACCAGTGATAACAAGGCAGAGGCATACTAGTCGCCATTTACTTTCTTTTTTTTGTAGGGGGTTTCGTGTTGATACAAAATTTGTATCTAATAGTAATAAGCACAAACAATAGTAACAGTTATTATTTTAACTACTACGAACAGTGCTGATAATAATTCGAGATGGACGGGAGCGAAACTATTTCGAATTTAAAGGAAAAAGTCTTGGATATGTGGAATGACCTATGGATAATCAGAAGAGGCGAAAGACAAACCAATGGAACAAAATGTACAACTACAGTAGTAGCAATGATGTAAGGTAACGAATAGGTAAACATTGAACTTACACTTTATGTATTACCCATCTTAAAAACAGCTCAAACGTATTTGAAACTTTCTACATGTTATCATTTTGTATCATTATGACACGTGCTTCCCCTCGAACTAATATTTATTGTTGTTAATTTCCTTTGTCGTTGCACAAATGTTTATTGCTCTTTCCAATTCTAGAAATATTTTTAATGTTATTCGTAATACCTTTAATTTGCTGCGTGATTTTTGTGTTATTTAATATTAAGACCTATTACTGATGATGTCACAGAATAGTGACTCACCTGTATGTATATATCTTGTAAGACCTGATGCTATGGTAATTATGGACTGTGTTTAGTTTTTAGCTTTGGCTTTCGCACCCCTCAGGATAAGTCACGTATCATATCTGGTCATCTTGCTCCGAAATAACTACAAGTATTACGGTCACAATGGCAGTCTTACGGATGACGTCAAGATGGAATGTTTACTGGAAACCGAACGATTGAAATATAACACCACCGAGAGTGTAGATACGTTGATTGATTGGTTGATTATTTTTCGTCGCTTTCTGTCACTTTTGGCTAATCACGACATAAAATGGTGATTACATGGAATTGATGAAGGAATACTCGCAAAGAACATCCGTGCCCTGGCAACTTATAATCCCCACCCTACCATTAATTTCAATTGATAATACGCACCTCACCATTACTTTCAATTGATAATACCCACCTCCCCATTACTTTCAATTGATAATACCCACCTCCCCATTATTTCAATTGATAATACCCACCTCCCCATTACTTTCAATTGATAATCCCCACCCTACCATTACTTTCAATTGATAATACCCACCTCCCCATTACTTTCAATTGATAATACGCACCTCTCCATTACTTTCAATTGATAATACCCACCTCCCCTTTATTTCAATTGATAATACCCACCTCCCCATTATTTCAATTGATAATACCCACCTCCCCATTAGCCCGACCCTGTGGCCGAGCGGTTAGCACATCGCGCTGCGACGCCAAGGGTCCCGGGTTCGAATCCCGGTCGGGCTTGGTTGTTTGTGAATGTCCATTCATCAATTTCATCATTTCATCACTCATCCCCATCTTCGCAAATTAGCCAAGAGGCACAAAACGCGAAGTAAAATAAACTAAATCAAACCACCTCCCCATTAATTTCAATTGATAATGCCCACCTCCCCATTACTTTCAATTGATATCCCCACCCTACCATTACTTTCAATTGATAATACCCACCTCCCCATTACTTTCAATTGATATTCCCCACCCTACCATTACTTTCAATTGATAATACCCACCTCCCCATTACTTTCAATTGATAATACGCACCTCTCCATTACTTTCAATTGATAATATCCACCTCCCCATTATTTCAATTGATAATACCCACCTCCCCATTATTTCAATTGATAATACCCACCTCCCCATTATTTCAATTGATAATACCCACCTCCCCATTACTTTCAATTGATAATACCCACCTCCCCATTAATTTCAATTGATAATACCCACCTCCCCATTATTTCAATTGATAATACCCACCTCCCCATTATTTCAATTGATAATACCCACCTCCCCATTATTTCAATTGATAATACCCACCTCCCCATTATTTAAATTGATAATACCCACCTCCCCATTACTTTCAATTGATAATACCCACCTCCCCATTATTTCAATTGATAATACCCACCTCCCCATTATTTCAATTTATAATACCCACCTCCCCATTACTTTCAATTGATAATACCCACCTCCCCATTATTTCAATTGATAATACCCACCTCCCCATTATTTAAATTGATAATACCCACCTCCCCATTAATTTCAATTGTTAATACCCACCTCCCCATTACTTTCAATTGATAATCCCCACCCTACCAATACTTTCAATTGATAATACGCACGTCTCCATTACTTTCAATTGATAATACGCACATCTCCATTACTTTCAATTGTTTATCCCACCTATTACTTTCAATTGGTAATCCCCTTACCTCACTATTACTTTAAATAACTAATCCCTACCCCCCACGTTATATGTAATTCCAATTGCTCACATCCCCATTATTTGAACTTACTAAATTTCGTGTCTCATTATTTTCAACTTTAACGCCCTATTATTTATTATTTGGATTTACTAAATTCAAATGGAATTCGGTAAAATTTTATGTATAGAGCTCTTAAAATATTAAAAATTTAAATAATGAAACAAAGCATTTGTGGTGGTTGTGCAAAATGCAGCAAACGTATGACGAAGATTAATATGTACACATTCATAATTAACAAAATTCATCAATTAACAAGAATTGTGCAAAATACAAAGAAAGGTAACTAGAAAGAGAGAATGAATTATTACAATTAAACCTAAACATATGGCTTGTCCTACAACGTTTACATCATTATTACAATAAATAAATTAATTAAAATTCTATATATTACAGGTATGATGAAACAACGATATTCTAGTTGACAACTTGTTAACAAATGTCTGATTGTAGTTATTGTGGAAAATGGTTAAATAGTACGACGTATATATGGGAAAATTACATGAACTTTCAAAACATTGCAACAGATCAAAGAGTACAAATCCACAGTCAATAGAACATATACATTATTAAAAAAAGATTCACATATTAATGTTATTAAAAATCACATTTTCTAGCACTATATTTCGTACAATAATTGAAACTGTAGATAGTTAAACCAAATAAACACTATATTTTATGCAATAATATAAAAAGAAAATAGTTAAATAAAATGCATCACAAATACTTGTAAACAAACCCCTTCTCAAATTTAACATTTTATGAGGCTAAGCCTTTTTTCATCCTTGCTTCCAGTATATAAGAGGGATCTCGGATTGACATTGATCTACTCTGGCGTGGATCCACCAGCTCTGGTAAAAGGCAATTCGTGTAGAATTGCTCGAGTTTTGGAAGCATTTTCTCTTCCCAGAACTTATCGTCTCGGTCAATTCTTGCTACTTTTACGCCGAGCGGAGTCCACATTGTATATATGCAATATTCTCTCTTTGTTACGTGCAATTGTCCCTGGACCTGGTAATAGTGGTTATGAGTTGTCTTTATTCCTTCAATTGTGCCTTGTTTTGACAAATTCCACGCAGTAGATTTCTTGGAGCGGATTGCTTCATCAGGTGTTAGCGTAGATGCAGACGAAGGACACTTCACTTCCACTATACCCTTGTCTCCAATTAGGCCATCAGGGGATGCTCCAAGGAATGGTATTTCGGCATCAATGAAGAGTCCACAATCCACCACTGCTTCTTTGAGTTCTTTCTCCACGTCTCTTTTCGCTCTTTCTTCGTTTTCACGTCCATATGCCATTGAAACACAATCAAATATTGAATACAGAATTTCTCTGACAATTGACTGGCAGCTAGTGGTGGGCAACATCTTGCAGACTCGTCCAAAATACGAGGCAGTCAGAAGTTTCCGGCGTTGCTCCATCCATTGACCACTCCTGGATTGAGCTACAGTCATTCGCTCTATTTTGGCACGTTCTGATTCCGACTTCCGGATGCTGGCGAGAAATTCCTTGCTCTCTCTCTCAAAATCTACTTCTGGCATGTCGGGTCTCTGTGCATGAGGTCCGTAATTCTCGTCCTGTTTGCCATTCGGTCGCGGGAAAATTGATCTGCGACATTTCTTGCTCGTTGAATGCGACTTTTGTTCTGCCTTCCTTTTTCTGCTCCATTCAGTTTTCTTGGCTATTTCACTAGGACTGCAATTGTACATCTTCTTGTGCAGTTTGTAAAATGCCAAACCAGTGTTATGACGAACAACTGCACCCGCACATCTTCCTCCATATGAACGACCAGCAGAATAATTAATCCTCTTTCCTCCAACGAACTTTGCCACAGCAGAATTATAATGTTCCACACGATTACTGTCCACGTCTTGCATGAGACTTCTACTGTGCAAACTAAGTTGCCTCACTACACTGTTTATTTTCTCGAGCAAACCACATTCTTCCAGTTCCTTGATAAAGCACTTTTCATGCAAATCTTTTCTCTTGCAGAAATATTCTGCGCAGCTGTTGTGATTTCCAAATACATGATTGGTTATGTTCAAAATGTCTTTTCTAACATTTTCTGTTTTGTTAGCTGTTGATACATTTTCACTTCTTCGATACTGAACAGCCTTGACAACTGCTGTTCTAAATCGCAGTATGTTCTCGCCCAACTTCTTCCTCATCACTGTCGTGTTTCTCTGTTTGTCACTTTTGATAGTGATATCACGGAGTTTATTGCAGAAGTTTCGTAATAGGTGATTCCTGCACTCCACTTTCTCCACTGTCACATTTTTGTACGGTCGTGCCTCAAGAATCTTTTTATAGACGCTGCTGTCACCGTCTGCTATAAGTTTGTTATATATCAAACCATAATTAGCTTCACTTTTGCAGAAGCCTTCGACAATTATAGCCGCTTCCATGGCACTTGAGCTGCTGCTCTCGCTCCAGTTTTTGAAGCACAGGTGGTCTTCCGGTTGGTCTCCTTTGGAGTACGCTCTACTACAAGTATAACAATATTTATTCTTCACTCCAATGTAGAGAACCTTTCCTGTTTGGTACCATACGATAGCGCCCTGAAATAAACAAGAAAAAATCACAGTCGTAAGAAAACCTATTTGGCAAGAAATATTAACATGACTATAAAATTAGTTACCAGCCTTGGCAGGCAGGTGCACTTGAAGTTACGTTTATATTTTGAACATTTTGTGTCTTCACTGTGTGGTTTGCATTCGGAAACACTTTAGCTGAATTAAAGTATCAATCTGAAATTGGAAAATCTGTCTTGATATTGATTTGCTCAGTATCCATTTTTAATAAAAAGTGGCTATTGGAATACGAATTTGGATTGGAAAATGTATGTTCTACATAATTATACTATTCCAGAATTCTGTTTGACAGCACATTTCTTTCGAAACTCATGCAAAGAAAAAATCTGAGGAGAGTTCTTGTAATAAAGATTAAAATCTAGTTGTAAACTGAAGGAAATTTATTCTCAGTTATTTTACAATTGGTTGTACGAAAACATAAAATTAACTTCAAGATGTAATGTAACATTCCGTAGTAAATTATAATAATAATAAAAAAGAATTCCAGCAATGCATGTTACCTTTTGTAAACCAAGCGGTTTGTACGTTGTCGCGATTATCCAAAAGATGGAAAAGCGACGTAAGATAACGGACATAAAAATACAAACACAAATGAGGTATCATTTCTCTGTGAAATCAGTCACCCAGGGAATCAAGGCCAGATAGCCAGCGTGACAGACACACGTCTTGCAGAAGTAGGTTCAAAAATTTTTCCACAGATACCGTAGAAGAAAATTGACGCTAAACAACAAAAATCGAATTCCCTTCCAGGAAGATAACGTTGTATTAGAACTTCTACGTTGGTTATTTAAAGCTGACGTTGGTACTTCATTGTGTTATTCGCGGCGATGAGAAGAAATGGTGATTAGATTAAATATGTTAATTGCTAGGAATCTAATCCAGACCCTTATGTGGCGTGATCGTGAGTGTGCTGCTCGGAGCGCTCAGGCCGGCCCCTGTGGCGGAGTGGTTAGCACATCGCGCTACGACGGCAAGGGTCCCGGGATTTATAGACTTGGCCATGGATGTTTGTGAATGTCCATTCATCAATTTTATTATGTCATCACTCACCTCCATCTTCGCAAATTAGCCAAAAGTGACACAAAAGCGAAGTAAAGTAAAGCAAATCAATCAATCAATCGGTGCGCTCGGCTACCGATCAGAGAGAGGCTTTGTGCTGTAGCAACAATGAGCCAATGAGTTTCAGAACGTGAGTAAATCAAGACATGCACACTAGGAACATTTACTCAGATAATTACTTACCACTCCTGACAAAGAGCTGTAGTTGCTTCTGTAAGACCGCTTCCCCCAGCTTCCATCTGCAATCACAGTTATTAGCGGTGTCCCGTTCTCATCGACATCGCCACGTTCTACAGCGAGCCGAGCTTCTTCCTCAGCAGCAAATTTCATTTCGTCTGAAGCTAATGAACCAGACAAGATATGTTACATTCGAGGAACTGAGGCCAGATTGGACCTCGATATATTATTATTATAAATTCTTTATTAACTGGCAAAGTTCAGCCTGCGGCAGCTCATTATATATATGATAGGCTATATGATTATAAATTTCCGATCCATTTTTGTGAAACAGTAGAACAAAACTTTACCATTCTGTTTTGAATGCTGCAATGCTCTAGGCATATTCTGCAGTGTAGATGGAGCAATCATTGCAGAGGCATCACTAACACTGTTTTCGTAGTGAGAATAACACTTATAATAGTTCGTGCTAAGGAAAGAAATGTAGATACATATTTACAAATGAACTATCATGAGTGAATATATTTTACAGTATATTTCAATAGCTGTTAACTCGACATAAATCTTCTTTACTGATTTGAGTTGATTTTTGTTATTTAGCGTCGCTTTCCCGTCACTTTTGGCTAATAGCGACGATTTTAAAATCCTTTTTACACCACAGTAAACTATCTTATGAACATGGACGTCCGCAGGATCTTTTCCAGGGCGGGGGTGGGGCAAAGAAGGCAGATTTTCCCAATGATAATGATGCCCGCTCAAAAAACATTATTTCAGTCTGAAATTATCACGCTCCTTAAACACAATTATAATGAGTAACATAAATTACTGTGATGGAAATTAAATTATCTGTGAAATATATATATATAATTATTATGTGGACATTCATTCTCCCGTAGGGGGGACATGGCCCCTCTTGCCCTCCCTTCCGGACTCCCATGCTTATGAAGGTATGGGAACTTTTTTCCTAAAGAGAAAATAAACTGAATAAATAACAAGCAATAGCTCTGTCGTTGACAGCTAGCACTAAGTTCCTGTGCTTCAATGAGAAATGGATATTTCGTGCATGCTTTAGTGTATTAAATTTTATATGTATGTAAAGCAGAGGAAATATACCATGTTGCGTGAATAATATATTGTTAATTTCATACAGTGTTTATCCTCTGCATATGTTTCTAATTATACATTTTCGTAGTTGAAAATTACACGTTTGACACGTCTGTATTTGTATTTTATTTTCTGCTTCTGTCACATTTGACAATTAGCGACGAGGAAGATGAATGAAGACACGCACGCACGCACGCACGCACGCACTCACTCACTCACTCACTCACTCACTCTCTCTCTCTCTCTCTCTCTCTCTCTTACACTCTAACACTCATGTCCAGGCTGATGCCACGGCTGGAACGTGGCACCTTCCATGGTCAGACCATCGGGCAACTGCTGAGCGCGCTCGGCCACAGTTTCCTTTCTTATAATCTTCCAAGTCCCTTCGTGCAGTTCTCATCGTTGAGTTCACAGCAGATATACTGGGCCAAGGTTGATCTGTTTGGTCTATTTTACTTCGCCTTTCTGCCACTTCTTACTATTCGCGAAGATGGGAGGGAATGAGTGATGATATGAAATTGATGAAAGAACACCCCCCCCCCCATGCCCAGGCCTGGATTCGATTGATTGGTTTCAAACTGAAATTTCAGTCCAACTAACAATAGTATGATCTTCGAGATGAGCACTATACGTGTTACAAAGCACTCTTAAAAAATCCCCAGTGAATTGGTCAAAATAAATTGACAGAATTTTGAGGAGAGGTCGAGCCGCTGTGAGCCCACACCTTACGCCAATATATGTAAGTAAACCCGTGGCGCAACAGCCCGTGAAGGCAAGGGCCTACTCACTCACTCACTCACAAGGGCCGGCCTCACTAATACACCAACAAGTTACAGGGTGAAGTGTGGTCAGCACGACGAACCCCCCAGCCGTTGTTGAAGGTTACCCCAATCTCCTCAACAGGTCCTAAAGACCAGCCATGTCAAACTCAATTCGTGAGTAGGGCCGCATAACGATAATGTCAAAACTATCCGGGTCACACATCTAGAACCCCAACACCTTGAAGTCCAGAACTAAGTGGTTCGACCCAACGGTGCCAGATTCCAGTGATTGTTATTGCAGCATCGATATGTAAATTATATATAGACCTCCCCCCATATTTTTTCATGGTTATAGTATTTTACATGTTACTTTCGAGTATAAATTGGTTACAATTGTGAAAAACTTTTTGCAAGAAACTGTTTGTGTGCAATTATAGTTTCGTTTCGCACAGATTTGACAGTTTTTTTTAACAAGCTTCTCAAAAGTCTGCAATAAGTTTTTTGTGAGCATGAAACTCTTAATGCAAACAACAAATATTTTGTCAGTCATTCTTGATCATTCGGCTCGGCTGTTTCATTAATCTTCCATTATGGAAAACAACTTTTCACCAAGGCAAGTAAAACCAAAATTAATAAAATTTCTTCAGCAAAATAGCTTATTCGAGGATACTCCTATGGGAGATATGAGAAAAATCAAGGATAGCCCACCTCGCGACATTTATTTTTCAATACGAGTTGCACTGCAATTCAATAAGTTCCATTCGAAGGCAGGACTTCCACACGCATCATCAAAAGAAAAGGGAGCAGAGCAGAACAAGAATATTGCCCTTCGCACCCTCTGAAGTCTTGAAACCTGTTTCCAAATTCATCACGTAGTATTTTTACTGTGGACAAATATTCCTGCCATTCATGGTATTCCTGAGAAGTTGAGAAGGACAAATTATAACTTTATTAAAAAAGTTTTAATATAACGGAAGACTGTAACTTTGCAAAATGACCTCCACTTCCTTCAAAATATCAGCCCTTGTGTCACGGGGAGGAATCATTCAAGTAGTTTTACTGTCATATCGAGATGAGAATCGCATCCACGAATGAAGGGAGCTAACCCAGCTAGCTCGCAGACGTTTGTAATTTCACATATTGTGAGCGAAAAGGCAACAACACGAACAATTTCTGCTTTCAATTGTTCGTTGACTAAGTTATCAATCCTCTCCTCAACTGTATTTCTGATTTTTTAATATTTTTTTTATTAGCGTTGCTTTTCTGCCACGTTTGGCTAATGGCGACGATGAGGATGAGTAATTGTATGATGAAATTGATGAAGAGACACATACAAAGAACACCCATGCTCAGGCCAGGATTCGAACCCGCAACCTCTGGTGTCGCAACGGGCTGTGCTAACCATTCCTCCACAGAGGTTGGCAAATTTATTTCGTGATATAGAAATACTTCTGAATGAATAAACTTTATCAGGGTACAAATTTTCTACGCTTTTCACTATTCACTTCACAACAAAAGTAAGCATTTCACTTGAAAAATCTACATTCCTCGTCTATAGTCCTTTTCTTACTCCCACGAAGTTTGGGCAGCCATATGGTTCCCTGAAACTTTTACAGAAACTGACTTTTCTTCCAGGTAAATCCTTGAAAATCAAGAAACAGACTCATAGGCGACAGAAAGTATGCACGCTGCCCTCCCCCAGCTGGCAAGATATTTTCGTACTTCAGAAGTAACATGTCCATCAGCTTGCTTAGTTGACACAACACCTACTCTATAATGGAGTGTATACCTGTGTAGGGAAAATTGGTCAATGTGTTCAAGTTTGGATGAGTCTGGTCTTGTATCACGAGAAAAGAGAAAACGCGATAACTACAAATATATAGATAATTTCAAGCATGAAGTGTTAAGTGGGGCCAAGGCGGGCCGCATTAACAGATGCTGGGGCCTACATGCGGCTCGCGGGCCGCGAGTTTGACTGGCCGAAATATCAGGAGAAAAGTTGTTACGCTTCTTCCAGGAGACTCGAACCTGCGCGCGTCCCGTAGCTGGAGAGCCCAAAGCATGACGCCTTGGACCGGACGGTCACGATGCAGGACAGCAGGCCCGTAGGCAGAATTTTATTTTTTTGGGGGGGGATGCTCATCCCTTATCAGCAGCTGCCATCTAAGGGCGAAAAAGTGAGGGAACCTCTGAAGATGAGTTTTTGTTTCCTAATTTTAATTTGGCAAAGGGGAGCTCTCTCACTGTACCAAGCGCCGTCAACCCTATGCCGGTCGTTTGAGTATCTTGAGTTTGAGTTTCTGTAAGTCTTCTTTATGTATAGATAGGCTAATCGGGACTGGACCTACATTTATAGTGGGATTGAACTATTGGGCGTCCACCAGGTACCAAACTCGGGACCTTTTGACATTACGAGGGTCATCTTTACCATTACGCTATAGGGGAGGCAAAAATATCTGAAACTAAGAAGACATTTTGAATGGACATGTAGAATGTAGGAGGCAGGGTTCGCGCTGAAGAGGAAGAAGACGGAATTCTCCCTCCCCTTTCCTAACCTGTACATCTCTAATGTAATTCTCAATCAAGCCAGGAGTCTTGTCCTTCTACATTTTATGTCACTTTTGTTATTGTTAATGAAGAATTCAAATTAATAATTTGTCTTTAAATCTCAAGTTAGCAAGTCAGCCAAAATTATGTTTTTATACTAAATTTTAGATTAATTGAAGATTTGCAAAGAAACAGTAGACCTTTTCATGATCCTTCCACTCCAAAAACAAATGTTTTGTAAGAGTCACATCAAGTTTATGTTTGGAAATAGTGAAGTTCTAGGAACCACACACACACACACATATGTAAGCAACAACGATAGTAGGCTATTGTAATTTGGAGAGGATGTGATTTGTGAGCGGAACAAGCATGGGAATTTAACGAAGTTCCTTTGCGAATCATCAATTATGTGTGTGTGTGTGTGTACACGTATTTCCTACCTGCATCGTTGACTCACAAAGTACTACATGTGAGGTAAAACTATCGAAATGTAAAAAGAGGAAGCGCTACCACCCTCCCCGCCTTTTCTACATTTCATTCAAATCGAACACCAGGCACGTATCGAGATATATATTTCGGAGGGGCGTCCTAACGTAATGTCTCAAAATAATAATATTAATAATGTTAAATTAAAATAAGTATAATTATATTAAAATAATTAATCTATTTTTATTACATTAATAGATAAGAAGGCGATATAACAACAGTGATACAGTATAACATCACGTATTCATTATCTAGCTTACGTGTAGTTAAGGTCGGCAAAATTTGTAAATAAATAGAAACTGCCCTGGCAAGGAAATTAATGTCAAATAGATAAAGAATATAATATTTATTGAGTATGAAAAAATGATGTTAGATCCAGTTGACGAAAGTAAAATTCCTGGTAATATTTTGCATGTTATTATAAGTATTAATAATTCTTGCATAAATCTTCTTTGGTACTGTCATTCAAAGTCGTATTGCTTTCCAATATTTTTGCGGAAATAAACAAATTGCGACTAAACAACAACCTTATTTTCATTACTTAATTGAAGTTATTTTATGATCTCATTATTTAATTTTTGTACTTGGTAAGTCTTTCGCGGGGAGGTTGGGACTCCTGGACCCCCCTGAATACGTTCTTCGCGGTAGGAATCGAGATAAAGTTACTGTGTCACTGGTTCCAATTCACGGTAAATATGCTCTGCTTCTCTACACTCAAACATACACAAACTCATGGCCTTCCTGCTTTCTTGGTTTCTTGCCTGGGAAAGAGGCAATAAATCAAGCTGTGACAGCTACGGGACCTTCTGACGAGGGGACGGAACCCAGCTGTGCAGAGGATTCAAACACCCGTGCGAAACAGCCCTCCCTTCAGCCTGGGGCAATTTTCGAACAGAGACATCTAGTGGCCAAGTGGCGAACTATGATGAATGAAATTCGGCTGAAGCGGCCGTATCTTTCGCCGTCGATAATACATGACATTTTTAAACAATCATTTTGGGCTGTGCAAGTGACTTTTGAAAAAAAAGCCCTCCCTGGCTTAGTCATAAAAGGATTGAGCATTACGTTAGTATGCATCATAATGGCCATTTTCGTTGGTGCTACCCACAAATCCTATAACCATTCTGTGCTTATTTACGTATTTCCTTATGGGAAATTGAAAAAAAATAATGGTATTTGTGCACATTTATCGAACTGAAATTGCATAAATGTGTCATGTACTTAAAGTTTCATAAAGTAAGTTCACATCCACTGCGTGTTTTCCGGCAAATTTTTGTCCTAAAACGTTATATTCAACAAAATGCAAAAAAGCCCATGTTAAATTTAAGCGCTTTCCACGGCGACCTTCGCCAAACTCCACCGCCCTCTTAAGACTGTATATCATGGAAAGGCCTTTTCCGAATTCGCCTTCCTTCTGCCGATAGAGCGCGCACAGCGTTTACACCACCAGATGTTTTGTCCAGGCCCGCTTCGCGAGGCCCTCAAGAACACGCCTCCTCCGGTACACGGGCAGTTAGTGATTGACAGGTCGTAAAACCCTTGTCATTTCTTTTCTCAGACATGTCCTAGGTTTTGCTGTTCGGGTCGATTGGCATCTTCATTGTCAAAAGCTGATCTTACCATTTCGTGTCAAAATTCCAGACGATAATATAGAGTCCTGCAGCAACAATATGTGGCTTGTAACATACGTAATTGTGAAAGCTTCTCTTCAACGAATAAGGAGTCCCAGTAGTCTATTTGACCTCCGGGGCGAGGTAGTTATGACAGCGCGCTACGACAGCAGGGGTTCCGGGTTCGAATCCCGAGTAAGACATGGATGTTTATGTTCTGAATGTGAATGTTAAAAAATATGGAACTGAGTAAATACTGATATATGACAATAGCAGAGAAAATATGACATCGGACTGCCACGTAGTAAACCCAGGTTTCGATTCTGAGTGTGAATGATTTCAAGCGGAAAATTTTCCAACATTATCCTTGCATAAAACCGACTCTGTGAATGTATTTGATCTATATTTATAAAACTTTCACTGATACGCAATATATGCGCTAATTTAATCAAACTTGCATATTTTAATTAATATTAGGTCTAAAGCAAAATATGGCCATTTAATACCATGTGAGTAGATGGTATCCCCGCCAGTGGCTGTTTGTGCCCTCGGGCGTTTAATATTCGCAATTCATTTGCACGTACTTATAACTAATTTGCACGTACTTAGAATTTATTTGCAAGTACTTAGAATACTTTACATTTATGTATTTGCATGTTTATAACTTTTTATGAATATATAATTATTTATTTTATGAAAAATATGTATATAGAAGGTAATTAGAGGTACTAAACGCTATTCATATGGTTTTATATTCATTACTGCAAAGTATGTAATGTAGGAATCGATAATATTAATGTTTATAATATTGAAAATAAGTTTTCTATGGTTTATGAACCGCTATGAACGGTGGTAATGGCTGTAGGTACAGGTTCAATTACGATTGGGGACGGTCCCGGTACTCGAACCATGATATGTAATATTATTAATTAGTACTATGTAATAATTGCATTATATTATGAAACACGGTGGTGCAACACGCTAGACAGAAGACGGTGAACTCCGCGCTCCGCGCTGAGGGTAGACGAGAAAGGAATTTGGGGGAAGAGCGGTCAAGGTCAAATGACGTCAGAACGTCAGAACAAAGGAAGAATCTGATTGACCAATCAGAGAACGCGTCGGTAGATTTTCAGAACCGTTTTTTTCAAGGTTAACCAGTACGCAAGAACAGGGGAAAGCTATGCAATGCCGTAGGGCAGGGGAGGGATTCAACCAGACAACAAAGGATGTCTGGAAATAAGCAGCAAGGGTCAAATCTCTGAAGCTATGCGGTTTCCGCCGCCAATTAATATTCCGCTCAGGTTTGCCTCCAAGGCACAGGACGCTTTAGCGCAGGTTTTTTTTATCTGTACTATGAAGAAGGGAGAGCTATTAGGGACGGGGCCTACAGTTTTCACCATTTGCTTTTATCACGGGGTAACGAACCTAGGACCCTTTGATTATTGATTTAGGTAGTAAATGTATGTTACTGTGTGCTATTTAACTTAATTTTGAGTTTATTTTTTACCAAACTTTGACTTTATGTCAAACATTTTCACAGCTTATCCTTATTTTTACCAAAATAACACTATTTGTACTATTCAGGCAACACTTTTATTAAATTTTGGACTCACAAAGACATTTTTTTTTCAACGTTTAACTTATTATTTTACAACTTTATATTAATTTTTTACCAAAATAACACTATTTGTACTAATCACCAACATTTTTTATTAAATTTTGGACTCACAAAGACATTTTTTCAACTTTTAACTTATTATTTTACAACTTTAAGTTAATTTTTTACCAAAATAACACTATTTGTACTATTCAAGCAACATTTTTTATTAAATTTTGGACTCACAAAGACATTTTTTTCTACGTTTAACTTATTATTTTACAACTTTATATTAATTTTTTACCAAAATAACACTATTTGTACTAATCAGGCAACATTTTTTATTAAATTTTGGACTCACAAAGACATTTTTTCAACTTTTAACTTATTATTTTACAACTTTATATTAATTTTTACCAAAATAACACTATTTGTAGTATTCAGGCAACATTTTTTATTAAATTTTGTATTTACAAAGAGATTGTTTCAACTTTTAATTCATTATTTACAAGTTTATGCCTATTTTTTACTCAAATAACACAATTCTATCTGTTCAGGAAAGACTTTTAGTTACATTTTCGACACACAAAGTGTGTGTTCTCAACTTTTATCTGTTTATTTCACAAATTTATACCTATTTTTACCAAAATAACACTATTTGTACTGTTAAGGAAAGACTTTTAGTTATATTTTCGACACACAAAGTGTGTGTTCTCAATTTTTATTTGTTTATTTCACAAGTTTAGCCTAATATTTACTCAAATAACACAATTCAATCTGTTCAGGAAAGACTTTTAGTTACATTTTCGGCACAGAAAGTTTGTGTTCTCAACTTTTATTTGTTTATTTCTCAAGTTTAGCCTAATATTTACTCAAATAGCACGATTTGATCGTGTCTTTTATTACATTTTGGACATACACACACACACACACAGAGAGAGAGAGAGAGAGAGAGAGAGAGAGAGAGATGGAGAGAGAGAGAGAGAGAGAGATTTTTTCCAAGTTTACAGGATTATTCTCCACGTTTACTCAAATAACACAATTTAGATGTGTTTTGAATTAAATTCTGTACACATGAAGTGTGTTTTGTCAAGTTTTACCCTTTTATTTTACAAGTTTAGGCTTAATATTACTCAAATAACACAATTTAATCCAGTCAGGAAGGATTTGTTATTATATTTTGGATGCACAAAGAGATGTTTTCAACTTTTTTACTGATTTTTTGCAGGGTATGTATTAATTTTTATTTATTTTGTTTTGTATTATATATACATTTACAAATTTTTAACTTAGAGTTTAGTATTTATTTAAATATTTTCAAAAACACTAAAGAAAAAGTACTTTTAGCTAAAATGTAAGCCACAGAATATATTATTATTATTATTATTATTATTATTATTATTATTATTATTAGGGTTTACTGATTTCCACTATGCTATTTTTGGTTCTGTATTTCTATATGTATTTCTTTAGGTCAGGTTACGCCTGCCACGTAGGAAAGTTTGTTTATTTTAGAGTTTGCTGAGTATTTTGTTACTTTTATACTAGGTAAAGTTTTCTAAATATACCAGGTAGGGCTCCATCCATATACTTTTGTTTTTGCTGTTTGGAGATTATGCGATCAGCATCACTCTCCATCTGCTTTTTATTTTATGTACCCAATATTATTTTGAGGCTTAGTGAATTCTAGAGCCTATTTATGCAGGAGAGAGGGCTTGAAAATTTTCATTTCAGATAACCCACAACTATTTGTCAGAGTATTTTAAAGGATATTTTATATTTATTATGTGCTACTAGAATATCAAAGCTTGCTTAATTTTTATGTCTGTAACGCTGTTATTGTATTTCTAGCTAAGGTTTACTGGATAAAGTACACGAAATGTTTATCATTTCGACTATTTACTTTTATACGAGGCCAACTTTTTAATGTAACGAAAATTATTGTGTGTCTATAAAGACTGAAATCCCTTTACCGATGGGTCCATAACTGGACGCTTACCAACATTGTTTCTTTTTTTAAAAAAATATATATAACCATTTATCAATATATTCTCAATTCACAGGACAAGACGAAGTTCACAGACGACTGACTATATGGACCATAGGTCCACTTGCTAAACTTTTTTTTCTATGCTAGAAGAATAATTTAGCCTTATAGCCTTTTTCAAGGTATTTTTGAAGTATTTCTGGTTTTTTGGGTGCATCAACATTTGGGTTATTTCTATTTTCTTTATTATACGAGGCAACAATCACTATCTGAACACTGAAATTCTCTGATTGAAACTAAAACCTTAGGCTGTAACTAGGGATTTAGTATGTATATCGACAATTTATAGGACAACACGAACCTTACAAAGGATTGTAGGTGATGTAGGCCCACACGCCAGAGCTTTGTTAACCTGCAAGAAGCATTTACAGCTAATGCTACGAGGAAATGAGGTTTTTTTTTACTGTTTCACAAGAATGCTATTTTTTATACACCCAATATTTGCTTTTCAAGTAACTACATGTACCAGAAGCACTTACAGGCCAACTCTAACTAGACTTCGACTTATTCTATATCAGGTGCTAAATTTATAAAGAACTATGATTGTGTATATTTCTGAGGAAGTACGCAAAAGCAGATTACCCGATTAAAGTATCTGAAAAACATATTTTTCTATGCAAGTATATTTTTATTGACTGGATTATTTAACAGATCAAACAGGAAGACTGCAAAATTCATTAAATGTAGTTCTATAGTATAGGTGGTTTCAGAGATATAAAAAGAACAAATATAAGATTTCGCTTTTTTTTTTGCTTCTGAGGCTAATCGCGACGCTAAGGATAAATGGCCAGGAAATGTAACGGAGGAGAAACAATCCCAAAAGTTATGGGCTGCACCACAGAGATATTACAGTAGGTGTAGGTTCTACCACCAGAACAGTTCTATTATAATAATACTGGTTATGCTGTACTGTTAGCTAAAGATGCTGATATTTGAGAAACTTAAAAGCTTATTTGCAAAATTTTAGATAAATAATAATCTGTTAGACTGTAAACATATTTTATATCCATTCTGCAAAAGATCCGATGACAAAATTTAAAAATTGTTATCGCCCAGACAGGGACTCGAACCCTGGACAGATAGGTTAAAAGCCTAACGCTATACCAACTAAGCTATCTGGGCACAAGGTATTCTTTTTTGAAAAGTTAGTTATGTTAAGAAATATATTGAAACACTTGAGAACACTTTTGGTCTGGTTCGACAGAGAAGGAGACAACATTTCCAAATTTTTACAGACTGGGTGTATTTTTCCACTATAGAGGCCTTCACTATATGTAATTCGAACCGCTAAAGTTCAGCTAGCTTCCAAAATTGAGGTAAAAATTGTGTTTGGCGAGATTAACAAGTTACAATTATATCCAGTTACGGACAAATAAAGCTAAAACTCTTAGATTTACTGTACTAGCCAAGTTTTAGTAACATTTTCTTCACTTTAGTACAAATACCAAAGAAATAGGTATATTTTATTTATAATTTGACAAAATGTACTAGTATTTAATTCACAAAGTTAGGTAAAAGGCAGTATTTTAAAAACTTCAAATTTACTGCCTTCAAATTTTATGTTATTTAGCCACTAACAACTGGTTTACACTGTTTGGCATCCTTTAAATAGGAAAAGAAGGAATTATTTTTTAGTATTTTTACTACTTTATATTTATTTAAGAAAACAATTCTACAGTTTAACTTAATTTTAACAAATTGTTACTAATTTATATATCAAAGTTATGTTATTTAGAGTGTATGAAGGCGTATAAAGTTAATATTTGTACTTATCAGTTCAACTAACAATTATATTTTACACACAAAAGATGATGTTTACAGTTAAATTACTTGAATCAGAGAATAATATTTTACAGTAATTGAGTCATTCAGCACTAGTCAGTACTTTTATGCATCAGAAAGTTTTCTTAATTTTCTATTACGCATGCTATTTTGGGCTACTCTTAAAATGTATTTCTAGGGCAAACTGGTTTAATTTTCTGCTTATAATGCAAAGTTGACAGTTTTCGCACAATGCATTGTACATTTGTTATATTCTCTACTTACAATCCAAATATTGTGCTTATTTAATGTATAACTAACTAACTCTCTAGCCTTCTTAAACCCGAATGTTCATGCCTGCAGCAACACATGCCTTTCATCTGTCCCTGTCCTGAGCAACATCTATATACTCCTTTCCTTCCTTACCAATTTCCTTTAGGTCCATCTCTACATTATCCCTCCATGTTTGTTTTGGTCTTCCTATTGATCTTTTACCATCAGGTTTCCCAACAAGAATCCTGTATACTCTTCTTTCCTCTCCCATTCGTACCATATGATCTACACACCTAAGTCTTCTTGATTTAATCATTCTAATAAAATCTGGACATGAATACAAATTATGTACTTCTAAATTACGTAACCTTCTCCACTCATCTGTCTCCTCATCTGTTTTAAGCCCAAATATTTTCCTAAGGATTTTATTTTCAAATACTCTCAATTTATGTTCCTTTTTCAATGTAAGGGATCAAGTTTATTTACTGTATTTAACTTTTATTTTTTGTAATTAACAAAAATTAAAAGCTTATACTGTAGTTATTAGATCTTTTTCTATCAGCTTATTTTGAAATTAATATTATTAGGTATAGTCTTTGATTTATAACTATATTGCTTTTTTATCAATTTATCTAAGAGTACACGCAGACAAACACATGTGTACACACTTTTCTGTAAATAGATATGCCTTTTTTCAATATTTTAGTATGAAGATTGCACTTTAGCTATTTAAGCAAGGGTAGGAAAGGTAGGATTTCTGAGAATTTGTTGCAGGATTTTGTTGTCCAAGTATAGATGAGAACTGAGCTGGGAGACTGTTTTGAACCTTTTCATGATAGTTTGCATGTGAACTGTATGCAAATTGAGCACTATTGACTGTGCATGCTTCTAAGTTTTTCTGTTATTTTACATCAAGTCTGTGAGACTGTAGTCAGTTTTCCCATTTCAAGTAGTTTTTATTGATTGTATTTGTATATGTTGTGGGGACTTAGTAGTTTTATGTTATGAGGCAGTTTGTTGTAGAATATTTTTACATGATTGTTTTGAGATATTGAGTGTCTGCTGTTTTACTTGTAATTATTTTCCTTCTTGTGTTGTGTATTTGACTATATTTTGTCCAAGTTCGTAGTATTTAGAATAATTGTTGTTAACTTGTAGATGTAGGGAGTAATAATCCTTTGCAAGATGCCCTATACTTTAGTCTTAACATTATTCTTAGTGTTCACTTTTGAAGCCTTAGTATTCTGGTAGTATTATTAATGTAGAGGTAAATTAGGCTGAAATGTAGGCATTTTTCTGATAAATTATACTCACTTAGTTGTTTCAGCAGGTAGAAGTTGCATGATGGTTTACTGCTGATGATGTTAATTTGCTCTTCTTATGTACTACGTATGATGTAGCTTACTTGAGTAATTGGAATTTTCTACTGAAAAAAGGATTGCTTGTCTATTTTATTCCTATGTTGTTGAGTTTGTCCATAAGCAAGCCATGTTTTTACTCTATCCTATGCCTTGGAAGAATCTAGATATATATATTGTGTTTGCAGTTTTAAGTTTCTCTAAGGTTTCAGCTATGTAGTTTTTTAAACTGTGCTATGGGTGTGACTACTGATTTCTCTTTCTGGATGCCATGTTGGTTTCTGTGTATTCCTCTTGCTGCTTGAATTTGACTTAGGTTGTTTGCTTTTTTTTCTTAGATCTTTATTTGTTTATTTGTTCAGTATTTTTTATTTTTTGAATTTTAATTACTTTAATTTTACATTAACTAACATATTTTACTTTAACAACAAAAGAATTTACTCTAGTATAAAAACTTCTACTATCAAAAATGTACTATTATAACTTTTAATTTTAGAAAATTGTATTTTTAAAACTTTAACTTTGAAAAATTGATTTTTAATTACTTTAATTTTACATTAACTAACAATTTTTACATTAACTAACAAATTTTACATTAACAACAAAATAATTTGCCCTAGTATAAAAACTTCTACTAACAAAAATATACTATTATAACTTTTAATTTTAGAAAATTGTATTTTTAAAACTTTAACTTTGAAAAATTGAATTTTAACACACTTTGACTTTAACAATGTACTTTGAATTTTTATATGTAAAAAAATATTAAATAATAATGTTAAGACTAAAGTATAGGGCATCTTGCAAAGGATTATTACTCCCTACATCTACAAGTTAACAACAATTATTCTAAATACTACGAACTTGGACAAAATATAGTCAAATACACAACACAAGAAGGAAAATAATTACAAGTAAAACAGCAGACACTCAATATCTCAAAACAATCATGTAAAAATATTCTACAACAAACTGCCTCATAACATAAAACTACTAAGTCCCCACAACATATACAAATACAATCAATAAAAACTACTTGAAATGGGAAAACTGACTACAGTCTCACAGACTTGATGTAAAATAACAGAAAAACTTAGAAGCATGCACAGTCAATAGTGCTCAATTTGCATACAGTTCACATGCAAACTATCATGAAAAGGTTCAAAACAGTCTCCCAGCTCAGTTCTCATCTATACTTGGACAACAAAATCCTGCAACAAATTCTCAGAAATCCTACCTTTCCTACCCTTGCTTAAATAGCTAAAGTGCAATCTTCATACTAAAATATTGAAAAAAGGCATATCTATTTACAGAAAAGTGTGTACACATGTGTTTGTCTGCGTGTACTCTTAGATAAATTGATAAAAAAGCAATATAGTTATAAATCAAAGACTATACCTAATAATATTAATTTCAAAATAAGCTGATAGAAAAAGATCTAATAACTACAGTATAAGCTTTTAATTTTTGTTAATTACAAAAAATAAAAGTTAAATACAGTAAATAAACTTGATCCCTTACATTGAAAAAGGAACATAAATTGAGAGTATTTGAAAATAAAATCCTTAGGAAAATATTTGGGCTTAAAACAGATGAGGAGACAGATGAGTGGAGAAGGTTACGTAATTTAGAAGTACATAATTTGTATTCATGTCCAGATTTTATTAGAATGATTAAATCAAGAAGACTTAGGTGTGTAGATCATATGGTACGAATGGGAGAGGAAAGAAGAGTATACAGGATTCTTGTTGGGAAACCTGATGGTAAAAGATCAATAGGAAGACCAAAACAAACATGGAGGGATAATGTAGAGATGGACCTAAAGGAAATTGGTAAGGAAGGAAAGGAGTATATAGATGTTGCTCAGGACAGGGACAGATGAAAGGCATGTGTTGCTGCAGGCATGAACATTCGGGTTTAAGAAGGCTAGAGAGTTAGTTAGTTATACATTAAATAAGCACAATATTTGGATTGTAAGTAGAGAATATAACAAATGTACAATGCATTGTGCGAAAACTGTCAACTTTGCATTATAAGCAGAAAATTAAACCAGTTTGCCCTAGAAATACATTTTAAGAGTAGCCCAAAATAGCATGCGTAATAGAAAATTAAGAAAACTTTCTGATGCATAAAAGTACTGACTAGTGCTGAATGACTCAATTACTGTAAAATATTATTCTCTGATTCAAGTAATTTAACTGTAAACATCATCTTTTGTGTGTAAAATATAATTGTTAGTTGAACTGATAAGTACAAATATTAACTTTATACGCCTTCATACACTCTAAATAACATAACTTTGATATATAAATTAGTAACAATTTGTTAAAATTAAGTTAAACTGTAGAATTGTTTTCTTAAATAAATATAAAGTAGTAAAAATACTAAAAAATAATTCCTTCTTTTCCTATTTAAAGGATGCCAAACAGTGTAAACCAGTTGTTAGTGGCTAAATAACATAAAATTTGAAGGCAGTAAATTTGAAGTTTTTAAAATACTGCCTTTTACCTAACTTTGTGAATTAAATACTAGTACATTTTGTCAAATTATAAATAAAATATACCTATTTCTTTGGTATTTGTACTAAAGTGAAGAAAATGTTACTAAAACTTGGCTAGTACAGTAAATCTAAGAGTTTTAGCTTTATTTGTCCGTAACTGGATATAATTGTAACTTGTTAATCTCGCCAAACACAATTTTTACCTCAATTTTGGAAGCTAGCTGAACTTTAGCGGTTCGAATTACATATAGTGAAGGCCTCTATAGTGGAAAAATACACCCAGTCTGTAAAAATTTGGAAATGTTGTCTCCTTCTCTGTCGAACCAGACCAAAAGTGTTCTCAAGTGTTTCAATATATTTCTTAACATAACTAACTTTTCAAAAAAGAATACCTTGTGCCCAGATAGCTTAGTTGGTATAGCGTTAGGCTTTTAACCTATCTGTCCAGGGTTCGAGTCCCTGTCTGGGCGATAACAATTTTTAAATTTTGTCATCGGATCTTTTGCAGAATGGATATATAATATGTTTACAGTCTAACAGATTATTATTTATCTAAAATTTTGCAAATAAGCTTTTAAGTTTCTCAAATATCAGCATCTTTAGCTAACAGTACAGCATAACCAGTATTATTATAATAGAACTGTTCTGGTGGTAGAACCTACACCTACTGTAATATCTCTGTGGTGCAGCCCATAACTTTTGGGATTGTTTCTCCTCCGTTACATTTCCTGGCCATTTATCCTTAGCGTCGCGATTAGCCTCAGAAGCAAAAAAAAAAGCGAAATCTTATATTTGTTCTTTTTATATCTCTGAAACCACCTATACTATAGAACTACATTTAATGAATTTTGCAGTCTTCC
This sequence comes from Lepisma saccharinum, assembly GCF_977018435.1. Lineage (NCBI taxonomy): Eukaryota > Metazoa > Arthropoda > Insecta > Zygentoma > Lepismatidae > Lepisma > Lepisma saccharinum. The sequence continues at coordinate 2,721,768 of NC_139237.1, forward strand.
TGTTTGATCTGTTAAATAATCCAGTCAATAAAAATATACTTGCATAGAAAAATATGTTTTTCAGATACTTTAATCGGGTAATCTGCTTTTGCGTACTTCCTCAGAAATATACACAATCATAGTTCTTTATAAATTTAGCACCTGATATAGAATAAGTCGAAGTCTAGTTAGAGTTGGCCTGTAAGTGCTTCTGGTACATGTAGTTACTTGAAAAGCAAATATTGGGTGTATAAAAAATAGCATTCTTGTGAAACAGTAAAAAATCAACCTCATTTCCTCGTAGCATTAGCTGTAAATGCTTCTTGCAGGTTAACAAAGCTCTGGCGTGTGGGCCTACATCACCTACAATCCTTTGTAAGGTTCGTGTTGTCCTATAAATTGTCGATATACATACTAAATCCCTAGTTACAGCCTAAGGTTTTAGTTTCAATCAGAGAATTTCAGTGTTCAGATAGTGATTGTTGCCTCGTATAATAAAGAAAATAGAAATAACCCAAATGTTGATGCACCCAAAAAACCAGAAATACTTCAAAAATACCTTGAAAAAGGCTATAAGGCTAAATTATTCTTCTAGCATAGAAAAAAAAGTTTAGCAAGTGGACCTATGGTCCATATAGTCAGTCGTCTGTGAACTTCGTCTTGTCCTGTGAATTGAGAATATATTGATAAATGGTTATATATATTTTTTTATAAGCGTCCAGTTATGGACCCATCGGTAAAGGGATTTCAGTCTTTATAGACACACAATAATTTTCGTTACATTAAAAAGTTGGCCTCGTATAAAAGTAAATAGTCGAAATGATAAACATTTCGTGTACTTTATCCAGTAAACCTTAGCTAGAAATACAATAACAGCGTTACAGACATAAAAATTAAGCAAGCTTTGATATTCTAGTAGCACATAATAAATATAAAATATCCTTTAAAATACTCTGACAAATAGTTGTGGGTTATCTGAAATGAAAATTTTCAAGCCCTCTCTCCTGCATAAATAGGCTCTAGAATTCACTAAGCCTCAAAATAATATTGGGTACATAAAATAAAAAGCAGATGGAGAGTGATGCTGATCGCATAATCTCCAAACAGCAAAAACAAAAGTATATGGATGGAGCCCTACCTGGTATATTTAGAAAACTTTACCTAGTATAAAAGTAACAAAATACTCAGCAAACTCTAAAATAAACAAACTTTCCTACGTGGCAGGCGTAACCTGACCTAAAGAAATACATATAGAAATACAGAACCAAAAATAGCATAGTGGAAATCAGTAAACCCTAATAATAATAATAATAATAATAATAATAATAATAATATATTCTGTGGCTTACATTTTAGCTAAAAGTACTTTTTCTTTAGTGTTTTTGAAAATATTTAAATAAATACTAAACTCTAAGTTAAAAATTTGTAAATGTATATATAATACAAAACAAAATAAATAAAAATTAATACATACCCTGCAAAAAATCAGTAAAAAAGTTGAAAACATCTCTTTGTGCATCCAAAATATAATAACAAATCCTTCCTGACTGGATTAAATTGTGTTATTTGAGTAATATTAAGCCTAAACTTGTAAAATAAAAGGGTAAAACTTGACAAAACACACTTCATGTGTACAGAATTTAATTCAAAACACATCTAAATTGTGTTATTTGAGTAAACGTGGAGAATAATCCTGTAAACTTGGAAAAAATCTCTCTCTCTCTCTCTCTCTCCATCTCTCTCTCTCTCTCTCTCTCTCTCTCTCTCTGTGTGTGTGTGTGTGTGTATGTCCAAAATGTAATAAAAGACACGATCAAATCGTGCTATTTGAGTAAATATTAGGCTAAACTTGAGAAATAAACAAATAAAAGTTGAGAACACAAACTTTCTGTGCCGAAAATGTAACTAAAAGTCTTTCCTGAACAGATTGAATTGTGTTATTTGAGTAAATATTAGGCTAAACTTGTGAAATAAACAAATAAAAATTGAGAACACACACTTTGTGTGTCGAAAATATAACTAAAAGTCTTTCCTTAACAGTACAAATAGTGTTATTTTGGTAAAAATAGGTATAAATTTGTGAAATAAACAGATAAAAGTTGAGAACACACACTTTGTGTGTCGAAAATGTAACTAAAAGTCTTTCCTGAACAGATAGAATTGTGTTATTTGAGTAAAAAATAGGCATAAACTTGTAAATAATGAATTAAAAGTTGAAACAATCTCTTTGTAAATACAAAATTTAATAAAAAATGTTGCCTGAATACTACAAATAGTGTTATTTTGGTAAAAATTAACATAAAGTTGTAAAATAATAAGTTAAAAGTTGAAAAAATGTCTTTGTGAGTCCAAAATTTAATAAAAAATGTTGCCTGATTAGTACAAATAGTGTTATTTTGGTAAAAAATTAATATAAAGTTGTAAAATAATAAGTTAAACGTAGAAAAAAATGTCTTTGTGAGTCCAAAATTTAATAAAAAATGTTGCTTGAATAGTACAAATAGTGTTATTTTGGTAAAAAATTAACTTAAAGTTGTAAAATAATAAGTTAAAAGTTGAAAAAATGTCTTTGTGAGTCCAAAATTTAATAAAAAATGTTGGTGATTAGTACAAATAGTGTTATTTTGGTAAAAAATTAATATAAAGTTGTAAAATAATAAGTTAAACGTTGAAAAAAAAATGTCTTTGTGAGTCCAAAATTTAATAAAAGTGTTGCCTGAATAGTACAAATAGTGTTATTTTGGTAAAAATAAGGATAAGCTGTGAAAATGTTTGACATAAAGTCAAAGTTTGGTAAAAAATAAACTCAAAATTAAGTTAAATAGCACACAGTAACATACATTTACTACCTAAATCAATAATCAAAGGGTCCTAGGTTCGTTACCCCGTGATAAAAGCAAATGGTGAAAACTGTAGGCCCCGTCCCTAATAGCTCTCCCTTCTTCATAGTACAGATAAAAAAAACCTGCGCTAAAGCGTCCTGTGCCTTGGAGGCAAACCTGAGCGGAATATTAATTGGCGGCGGAAACCGCATAGCTTCAGAGATTTGACCCTTGCTGCTTATTTCCAGACATCCTTTGTTGTCTGGTTGAATCCCTCCCCTGCCCTACGGCATTGCATAGCTTTCCCCTGTTCTTGCGTACTGGTTAACCTTGAAAAAAACGGTTCTGAAAATCTACCGACGCGTTCTCTGATTGGTCAATCAGATTCTTCCTTTGTTCTGACGTTCTGACGTCATTTGACCTTGACCGCTCTTCCCCCAAATTCCTTTCTCGTCTACCCTCAGCGCGGAGCGCGGAGTTCACCGTCTTCTGTCTAGCGTGTTGCACCACCGTGTTTCATAATATAATGCAATTATTACATAGTACTAATTAATAATATTACATATCATGGTTCGAGTACCGGGACCGTCCCCAATCGTAATTGAACCTGTACCTACAGCCATTACCACCGTTCATAGCGGTTCATAAACCATAGAAAACTTATTTTCAATATTATAAACATTAATATTATCGATTCCTACATTACATACTTTGCAGTAATGAATATAAAACCATATGAATAGCGTTTAGTACCTCTAATTACCTTCTATATACATATTTTTCATAAAATAAATAATTATATATTCATAAAAAGTTATAAACATGCAAATACATAAATGTAAAGTATTCTAAGTACTTGCAAATAAATTCTAAGTACGTGCAAATTAGTTATAAGTACGTGCAAATGAATTGCGAATATTAAACGCCCGAGGGCACAAACAGCCACTGGCGGGGATACCATCTACTCATGTGGTCCAAAAAGATATTAATTGAGAAAATGGTCAACTTTTTCTATTTATATAGCCTATATTTTTGTTGTTGTAACCCCTATGCAAGAGTAGTATTTTCCTTTATATGACTTCGTTTAAAAATTGCGGCCCTGTTTGACTTATGATTTGCGGTATTTTTAGCCTTTGTAGACAGTTGCGGTAATTATGATAACTCATCTAAGAAAAATGATAGCTTGGGTAAAAAACATTGTTTTCAGTACATTTCAAGCTACATTGTATGTTTCGTGTATTTTTTCAACATATTGATTTTGACCAAAATTCAAAGTTTAGGATATTTTTATTAGGGAAGTTATGTAATATCAGAGTATTTCTTGATTCTCTTTTTCAAAATTTTGAGCCCAGATGTCTCCGATCGGGGAGCTAAAAAAATTTATATTTACAGCGTAAAGATTACTCTATGACAGGTACCTGTGAAGCAAAAAAATCCAGATTGATATTTCATGGATGACAAACCTACAACAGGGGAGGGATTGGTCGAAAACAGGCATTTTACATTATTATTTACAAAGAAATGTTTGCTTTTTAATAATCATCAAATTAGAGTTATTGTGTTTATTAATTACATCCTCCGAATGGCGTAATAAGTCCGTTAGTAGTGTTACGAATTAAATTTTCCTTTTTCTTTATCCCATTAGTTATGAAGAACTTCATCCCGGCTCGACAAATGTCACAAGGTCTTCAAACTAAAAAATAGACTGCTTTATGCCAAATTTAAGTCAGATTACGTGTCAGTAAGCAGTTTTTTACCTGTCTAGACCCCTACTTCAACTGCGACATTTGTCCGAACGGGAAGTTTACCGATTCTGGCCTATGTTAACTTATTCTTTATAGAATTACAACAAAATTGGTTGCTTTGTTATTTTATTGTAATTTTGAAAAATCCAATTATGTTTAAAAAGATGTTTTGTTACTATAATTAACTACTTGTATTTGAAAGAAATTGGTAAAGTTACCAACCTGCATTATGCAATGTGTTTTGAAGGCATATTGGTGTGTGGGTGGTGGCGGCTCTTTACATATTCACAGTCTCGGTTATTTATAGAGGCGATGCAAATCGTCTCTATGCTCCCACGTAGTTATATAGTAGAGTCCCTTGTACTTAGATGCACCCCATGCAGTGAGAGAGCCTACTTTCCTCACCCTCTCCTCCGGGAATCGAACGGCAGTCAAGCTCTCCTATCGATGGTCTTTATCCTCCCAAAACTAATTTCCGAAATAAATTATGACCGATTTTGAATCAGGTGCAACACAAGCAACAATGGAGATATTGAATTGGTTGAATCGGTAGAGAAAACCCGATTTGCAGGTTGTAAACTTATATTGGCTCCCGAGCGTTCGTGTATATAAATACAACCCCCACCCCCCCAAATTTTTATAATTCTCGGAATTGAATTAATAATGGAGGTTAGTATATTGAATCTTTAACCCGAAATTCATTATAAAATTTTAAAATGAATTCTTAATGATTTATTGATTTGGTGTTTTAAGTCCACTTTATGAACAGTAAGGCTAATCGGGATTGGGCCAGGCATGGAACCCGGGATCCCTTGATTACAAGGCGACGACGCTACCACTGCGCCATCGAGGGTGCTCAATTTTTAATGGGGATGTAATTCAAATTATTAATATTACAAAAGCCTCCCCGCTATTTATTCCATCCTGTTTAATGATTACGAAGGGTTGTTGTTTCAATTTAACATAAGGATTCGAACAGGTGTACCAGCCAGATTAAATCGGCGTTATCTTCCAACGTTTTGAGCACGTACATAGCAACATCATCTCATCCCTGAAGATGAGAGCAATGTATACGATGGAAGCTAACGCCGATTGACGTCGCCAGGAAAGCTACAACTCTTATGTAGAAGGGTGGAAATACAAACGAGTTGGATGAGATAATTGAGGAAATTAATGAATGATAAGTCTGATGAGATAGAGGCCAAAAAAAAAATATGTACATAAGAAGATAAAGTGCTTACTGGCAAGAGCTAAATATAATAAGATATTAGACGGAAAATACAAAAATTGATTTAGTAATAATTAGAGGTTATTGTAAGCGTAAAACATTGACGAATGAAAAATATGTTTTGATATGTTTAATAAGTTATGATTAGGGTGCGGATTTATAGGCAATTTTTTCTATCTATCAATCAATCAATCATATGTTTTGTCACTGCTGTTTACCTACTAACTATTCATACTGTGCTTCAAAAGCTGCTTACTTTTAGGTATATTTGATATAGAAGCAACAAGCGACACGTGTCTCTTGGTAACTGGCTCTCAGTAATAAACGCAATCAACCATTCAGCTTGTGTTGTCTGTTGCTTGTGTGTCCCTAGGACTGAGTTCTTTTTCATACCATACATCGTGTCGCCCTGGCCTGTTGTTCGCGCATGCACAGTGCATATTTTGCTTTAGACGGCGTGAAATATCCGTGTCGCTTGATTGAACGCAGGTTTGTGTGACATGTTATCCTACAGCTGTGTGAAACGTGACAGGAATTGTTAATTTAAAGGAATGCCATTTCTCATTGTACATTGCATGAAATGAAACTGTGTATTTTCAGAATGTTGAAATTACTAAAGAACAGGGGTTCGAGGCTGAGAGCTTGAGTATAAATTCCTCGTAAGTAGGGGTAGTTAAAGTGTTTGTTTAATCGGGTTGGCCTGTATCTCAGGATACCAAGAATATAATGTTGAAGATTGCCCGCACTGCCCTAAGTGCTAGCCTGGCTACCTTAATGATATTAGACGAACGTTGATTGGATTGTTCTGTAGACGAACCAGTATCTTTTTATCTTCGTATATTAAAAACAGTAACTACTATATTCAAGGTCTGGTTTTCAAATTTCCTGCAGATCGGAAGTATTCTGGTTGGAAATAAATATTTACAGTCTAACTTATAAACGGTGGGTGGATTTTCTTTACACCTACCATGAGATGGGTTGATGCCCCGACTACTGGAGAGGGATAGAGGAGTTTCTAGGAACGCAAACCCTTTCCGAAAATAAAATGGTCGCTACGCTGCGCCACTGTTATTGTTGTTAGTTTTATGACAGTTTTGCCATTCGCCGGCTTTACTGATCTTCAAATTTAACACGTATTATTTATATATTTTATTCAATTTCTGTTATTTAGCGTCGTTTTTTAGCCAACTTTGGCTAATCGCGATGATGATGAAGGGACGCCACCAAGGTCTAGTATATTATTGTTGTTGTTGTTTTATTTAATGAGTTTTAATTGTTTCATCATTTCACAATTTGTAATATGTAAATAACATAAACCATTGCATAAGAAGAAAGTATCGAAAGACACGCATAAAATGTCGGTGCTATGTAGTGTGGGGGAAAAGGAGGCACCAAACGACAATCCTGCCCAGGGACTGATCTATGGGGCTGGCGTCTTGTTTCAACTCTTAAAACCTCGGAAAATTAATTCGCATGAATATGTGAAATGACGGCGCACAGGTTCACAGTTGACACTTACGATTTATCTTTATGATTGTAATTTCGATTATGATAATCTGTAAATAATGAAGTAGATAAATAACGTTCAGGTATTTTTGAAGTAGTTGAGACCGAGAGTATGAAATACTAATAAAAAAATGAAACCTGCAGAAATGAGGTAACGGCGAGGAAGAAGAAAGATCATCCGTGTTAGATGTAGTGAAACAGCAATATTTGTTGGTGTTTACCATAAATGTGGAAGTACTGCGCAATTAACATAAAATTTCTTGCCCGATCATTTAGCAGTACCATAGAGGTGTACCATTAAAATTCCTTTGAATTGTTATTACTTTTCAAACAATGTATTTATATTTATTTATTTCGTCTTCTTTTACATGGCGAAGTTAAGGCTGTGGAGCCTTTTCTTCCACTTGACCATGTTTACAAAAAAAATTGAATGTGAAATAATTAAAATATTGAAAGAGAAAGAAAGAAAAAATATAAAATCAAAAGCTGCTTACTTTTAGGGATATTTGATATCGAAGCAACACGCGACAAGCGACACGTGTCTCTTGGTAACTGGCTCTCAGTAATAAATGCAATCAACCATTCAGCTTGTGTTGTCTGTTGCTTGTGTGTCCCTAGGACTGAGTTCTTTTTCATACCGTCCATCGTGTCGCCCTGGCCTGTTGTTCGCGCATGCACAGTGCATATTTTGCTTTAGACGGCGTGAAATATCCGTGTCGCTTGAGGATTTCACCAATTGAACGCAGGCTTGTGTGAGACGTTGCTGTTGATTGTTCTCTAGAGGTATGTGTCGCTTGTCACTTCGGTCTGCAGCTACATTGAGAAACGTTGCTGTTGACTGGCTCGTTCCCAAGCGACACGGAACATTCACATTAAGCAACAAGAGCCTATTCAGTTTAAAGCAAAACATGCACGAACAACAAACAGAGTCGACATGATACACGATATTGAGAGAAAGTCCCAGTCCGAGCGACATGCGACACGAGAAGCTTCTTTCAGTCATGAACAAGCTATGAAGATGTAATTGAATTCATTGACACCCGCCCTCTTAGGGAGAACTTACACCACAGAGAAGATAACCGAAGCGACACGCAACATATGTCGCTTGGGAACGAGCCAATCAGCAGCAACGTTTCACACCGTAGCGGCATGACAGGCCGCTCATGCCTACGCTCGATTGGTGAAATTCTCAAGCGATACGTGTCGCCGGTCACTTGTCGTTCCGGTGTGTGTTTCTCCCTCCATCACGATTAATGTATTCACATAATATCGAAAGTAAAATATTAATGAAACTAGAATTAAAAAATTTGCAAGATGTAGGTTCCATTATTATAACATAATATTACATATAGTATAATTGAATGTGCAGTGAATTATATTTAAAATTTAAATATCTACCTTCAGCATAGTTGTCTTACCTCTTTATGAAATATATCGGTGTTCTCTAAATGTGAATGTATTGCCCAAGCGTGTTCTTTGTATAGACACAAATTGTATTTTTAAAATGCGTTGAAGTTAATGTGACTATAATTGAAATTATATTCAGAGATTGAAACGAAATCGAGAGAGCGTTTACATAACTTGGGAAAAGAACAAGATTTACAGTTTGAAAGAGGACCAGACTGACTGTCTGACTTCCTCTCGCTGTACTTTCTGTAGGGCCTCCCAAGGCATGTATCTAGAAATACACCGAACCAAGTGTGTCAGAAATAATAATAATAATATGATGTTTAAGTTAAAATTATATTATTATCACATAAATAGGTAAAAAGATCGAATAACAGCACGTATTCATTATCTAGCTTACCTAAGATCGGCATAATTTGCATAAAAACAAGTGCCCTGGCAAAGAAATTCATTTCAAATTGATGAGGAATTGAATATTTATTGAATAAAAGAGAATGTTAGAGATCCGGTTAGCGAAAAGTAAAGTTCCTGATTAATATTTTATGCATATTGTTATAAATAGTAGCGTGCAAGCATAAATCTTTGGTACTGTCCTTCTAAGCCCTCTAATTCCAATCTTTATTCCAATAAGTTCAAAGAGTGGGCCTCCTCGATGGCGCAGTGGTATCGTTGTTGCCTTGTAATCAAGGGGTCCCGGGTTGGATACCCGGTGGATGCAAGTAGTGGTTCGGATATCACTTTAAACTGTAAGTCCAGTCCCGATTAGACTTTCTGTGCAAAAAGTGGACTTAAAAACAACAAATCAATCAATCAGTTCAAAGAAATTTATAACCATCGATTATGTAATAAATGCTACACAAGTATATTTTCATTATTTAATTTTTGCACTTGGTAAGTCTTTCTTGGAGAGGGGTCCGGACATCTCCCAAAATAAGTCCTTGAGTTTCCATGGAATTAGTAGTAATTATCTCAACTTGTATTCAAGGGGTCTCACGTTCGATCCCCGGTAGAACTACACAGTGGTCTGAATCCCACTTTATCCTGTAATCCCAGTCCCGATTACCCTATTTGAGCATGTAATTGACTTAAAACAAATTTAATTTTGCTATAATTTATGTAAGATTCAATTGGGACAGTCTCTGTATTAATGTATTTAGTATTTTGGAAAATAGTAATAAGACAAATGAAACACAATGAAAAAACAGCTGGGTGAAGGAAATCAACTTTGGATTTTCTGAAATGGTCGTAGCACGGTCAAAAGCCGCCCTCAAGGGAAAAGACAATGCCAAGGGTAGAAGAAGCCACGCCCACAGTAGTAAAAACTGGTCAGAGTCATCTATCGGCAGACGGCTGAACTTGTAGGATTTGAAAATAACCCCGCCAGCCGATGGCCAGCCCCGCTACGGCTCGAATAAAGCCACTCTCAAAGGTGTTTGAAAATGCATATCAATGTTTGCAATGGCGTATTGTCACAATGGGCCTCTCAATTTGAAAAACAAAAAAATCAGTTTACTCAGGAAGGGTGCAAGAAAGCCTTGCAAGATTTAATTTTTATAGTAACTTAGGCTGTGTCCGAAAGCTGCAAGACCATACTTGAAGCGAGCATACTTCGAGAGCATACTCGCAGTGCGGTCTTGAAGCCTGGAAGCGGAAAGCTTTCGAACTGCACTTCGACTGCAGCGCCAACACAAGTGAGGAATGCAACAAAAGTTGCTTCGAAACTAAAATTATCAAACATCGACTGTATGTGCCACTCTTGTTTTCCGTGAACAACACACACATGACTCGGCGTGCAGTTTATATAACACAGCACGTTATTAATTATAGAAATATGAAATAAATTTTCACACATTCCGCAACATGGTTTACGATCGCGGGAAAAGAAATTGTTTTCTCACTTTTAAACACCTTCTCACTATAGGAGAAAGAAACCACGCATATATGAATAAAACCAATAAATAAAATTACATAGTATTTTAAAAACTTGTTTACTTACATTTCCACACAATGGAAGAACTACAACTAGCAGCTGATTGACTTCAGACGTCCATTTTTTTTAACAAATGAAAAGCAAGCACAGTAAAACGCTGCTTGACATCATAGCCGTCGACAATACAGAATTACTGTTTAAAACTGACGTCACTGTCCCAATCGGTAAATCAGATCACTGCGTTGCGTACGCTGATTTCTTGTTGCAGAAACCGGAACCTCAAGCGAGTTACGTTTATTGTAGAAATTTTAATACCTTCAACGAAGAAATGTTTGCAAAAGATATATATATATAAAAGATATATATAGCTTTACTCACTTGATGATGTTAATAATAAAGTGGAGTTTTTGACCTCAAATATACAAAATGTTTTTGACACGCACGCACCTCTAAAAATCGTAAAGCACAATAAGAAAAATGCACCGTGGATCACCAGTAATGTTAAATTGTTGATGCGAATCAGAGATAACGCGCTACGAAAGTTCAAACGTTCGAACAATCCAAGCGACTGGCAACAATGTAAAGAACTCCGGAACTTTACAACAACTGTCATAAGACAAGAAAAGAAATGTTATCTTACCTTCAAATTTGGCGGGAAAAATTTAAACCGGAGAGAAACATGGAATGAGTTGAAACAATTGGGTATTGTTAACAATAAAAAGTCTCACGATAATACATTCTCTCTCGTAAGTACCACTGAAGATTTTGATGCTGTTAATGACCATTTTGGTAAAATTTGCAATGAATCTGAAATTCCTCCTCCACTTAAGGCTCAGCAAATAAAGCATTTCGAGAACAAAACCTGTTCCACCGCTGAACAGTATTTTAACTTTACTGAGGTAACTGAAAAAGATGTACATAGAACTATTTATAGCATACGCTCAAATAGTTTTGGAGTAGATGGTATCAGCACTAAAATGCTCAAACTTTCTTTGCCTTATGTTTTATCTCCGCTAACGCACGTCATTAACTCCTCTCTTTCCAGTGGCGTCTTTCCTGAAATGTGGAAAGAAGCACGAATCCTGCCACTTCAGAAAAAGCAGATCGCCACTTCTTACAATGACTTTAGGCCTATCAGTCTTTTGCCTGTGCTATCTAAAGTACTCGAGAAAATAGTGCATTCGCAGACGTTAAACTACGTTAACACGAATAATTTACTGCCCCCGCTGCAATCCGGATTTCGTGAGAAACACAGCACAGCCACTGCTCTTGCTAAAGTTGTGGATGATATTCTCTATGCCATTGATAAACAGCAAGTTACTATTTTAGTACTTCTGGATCTCAGTAAGGCTTTCGACACTGTGCAGCATGACTTATTATTAGCCAAACTTAAATATTACAAGTTTTCTCCTTCAACATTAAACTGGTTTCAAACATATCTATTTAACAGACGTCAAAGGGTCGTATTACATAATTCACCATCTCACGTGTCTCAACCTATAACGCTGAAAGCAGGCGTGCCGCAAGGATCGATATTAGGCCCCCTCCTCTTCACCCTTTACACTGCAGATTTGCAGCAAGTTATAAAATTCTTCACTCCACATTTTTACGCAGACGATACCCAGTTATATTTCTCAGATCATTACGCTTCGTTGGAACATAAGCTTCAGTCACTAAATTCTGACTTGAACATCGTCAGTAACTGGTGTGTATCTAACGGTCTTAAAATAAATCCAGAAAAATCCACTTTCATGATCATTGGTTCTAATTATTCAAGGTCGTTAATTAAAAATATTAAGTTCGAGCTCAAAATAAACAATTTGCCCATTGTCAGAAATAACACTGCTAAAAATCTTGGTCTGATTTTTGACGAAACTTTTGATTGGACAGAACATGTAAAGACGCAATGTAGGAAAGCTTATGGAACACTTAGGAATCTGAATCGTTTCCGTGACTTCCTCCCTGCGGAATGCAAGCTAAGGCTCATCCAAGCATTAATCTACCCATTGTTCGACTATTGTGATAATGTTTACGGCCCTCAACTCTCGCAAAAGCTCAGTAAAAAAATACAAATGGTGCAAAATGCGTGCTTCCGATACATTTTTCAAGCAAAAAGATCCGATCATATTCTTCCATTCTTAAATAATAATCAGGTTCTTACCATGGCAAACAGAAGGAAGTTGCACTATCTCTGTTTTATACGCCGCATACTGACAGAAGGTAAACCGCAGTACCTGTTTGAGAAGATGCATTCCCGTAGGGAAATCCATCAGTATGTTACACGTAAGCGGAACAACTTCGATTTACCCCATCACTCTACCACGGCCTACAAATCCTCTTTCTCCTTTTCGGCTCCCAAAGCATGGAATGCATTGCCTGCAAATATCACTAGTGTAAAAAACCCATTATATTTTAAAGGTAAAATAAAAGATCTGCTGTTAATGGAACAATGGCAGAGTCGGGGCACATACTGAAGGTATCAAGTCACTTACTATAAGGAATTGTATTATTGTATTATTATTACTATTGTCTTTTTTATTCCTAGTTACACTTTTTTTTTGCAACTAATTCCTATGTATTTTTTTTCTTTCTTAATTTTTTATTATTTTTTTATTATTATTATTATTATTTTACGTTTAGCTTACTGCTCCATAAGTTTATAATCATCTCATATGTATTCTCATATTGACAAGGGTTAGGTGGCAGAGCAACCCTTGGCTGAACCTCGCCCGCTGAATAAAGAAAATTTATTATTATTATTATTATTATCGCAAGTGTGCACCGCTCGTGTGCTGCGTCCTCTGGTCTTGTACACTCGTTTGCTTGGCGCTTTCGAACTGCACTACGTGACGTCACTTCCGTCAAGACTGTACTTCAAGTATGTACTTTGTACCTTTTGGACACAGCCTTAGAATCGGGCTCTATACGCCGATCCAAAAACTGAGATATTTAACAGCTAATATCTATTAAAATATGGAAGTGATAAAAAAAAATCGATAATCACTGTTAAGATTCATCCTTTCTGATCAATTCACCACAAAGCTCATTCAAATGCCTCAAATAGTTTTCGAGTAAAAGTGTTCTGAATGAAGGTCTGTTTTTCCGCTGCCCATGATATGGCCTCTTAACTTGGGCTCCTCTATAGAACACAATGTTGCTAGAGTTTTGTGCGATACGTGAGACCCGCCGATGGAGTTGAATTATGTGGTTGTGCGGCTACTCTATAGGGACAATTTTATATATATATATATATATAAGATTAATTTGATTTTAGCTTTTCACTTTTTATTTTCAGCTATGCACAAGCATTTAACCTAATATTTAAATTCATCACTCTACAGTCTACACATTAACTATGTCTTTGGGTGAATAAAACTTGTATGCTTAATTGTCAAATCGTCAATGAATAAGTAGTTTAACTTGTCAGTTGCAAAACATTTTCAAAATACTTCATCGTTTTAAATTATAGCTTGAATAGAGTGATTTTTTAAACTTTCTGAACAGCCTGGATGTTATTTCACTAGAGAATATATATTTTCTTCGCGGATGTCACTACCATACTACATAATTCAGGTGTCCTATGAAGCAATGGTCACTTTGTGTAATCCAACGTATCAACTATAAAATATCAACAATGAGCTTTTAGTTATTTAAGTGTATTTCTGATAATATAAACGCTATAGATAATGTGAATTGGTTTGTTGTGGAATTTTACTAGAATCTTCTTTCAAATGTAGGAATGTCCTGGAGTGAAAAATGAGCTCTACGTTCTCAGTGCACCAACAAATTGGAGAAGATTACCAAAATGTATGCAGACTCTGTTTGAAGAAAGCGAGTTTGAAAATTGATATATACAAAGAAGAAGGACTACGAAGAAACATTTCAGGAAAAATACTAAACTGTCTCTCGCTCATTGTAAGTAATATTGGTATTTCTCCCAGTGGTACCAGTTTCATAGATCAGAGACACATTAAAATCGGATATTTTGTGTTTCGCATGGTTCGTACTTACCAATTGTGTATTGCTTTTTACACGAAAGAAAAAACACAATTTTTCACGTACAGAGTAATTTCTTTAACAAATTGGTAAAACTTTCATTAAATCCCCGAAACGTCTGAAATTCCTTTATTTTCTTCTTTTTCACATTGGTACTTACGTATTCTGCATTCCTAAGGATTCTTGAAGGTGCCATTTGGTTTTTTTCACGCAAATAATCTCAATTTTTGACATATCGAGTAATTCTTGTTTGTTGGTTTTCGCTTGCGTTACACACAATATGGCGGAGAAATCTTGACTAGCATTGTCGATGATCAGTGGTTATGCAGTGTTGCAACCTTATTTATCGAAAAATACCTACTTTCGTGTTACTGATTTTGTATTTTTTCCAGGTTCGAAAACCCCACGAACCATGCACGGATAGCCCCACGAAGCATTCATAAATAGCCCCACGAACCAATCATAAATAGCCCAACGAACCATACACGGATAGCCCCACGAACCATTCATAAATAGCCCCACGAACCATACACAGATAGCCCCACGAACCATTCACGGATAGCCCCACGAACGGTAACAGTAGTATAAGTCGGAGACGGATTTCTTAAAATTTACAGGAGAAAAGACGAGAAAGTACTTATAGAATTGTGTTCTTGAGGACTTTCTGAAGCCGGAGATATTGTTTTTTAGAATCGTACTACGCATTTTGCCTGTAAATAAGGTATTTTTCGTCAATCATGCATCTCCGTTGTGCGATAGCTCGTGCCACCAATACCGTCGACTACGTGAATCAAATGTTCCGTGCGTTCGGTTATGTAACCCCCTCACAGTGTAGCAACCACGCGGTAGTTTTACAAGATGACGTGTGAGCGGGTTTTTTGTTCCAATTTAAGGTAACACTCTAGTTTACGTCCTTTTCCTAAGGAATACGTGTCATATATCGTTGGAAAGCTTATTTTATAAGGAATTCAACAACGTAAATCCCAAAGGTAGGAAAAATTCCCTGAAAGAGTAAATCGAGAAAAAACGATGTTGTCCGGATATGCGTAATTGAACATACTAAGGAATTTTTTAGATAATGAAGCACATATTTAGGGGTGAAATGAGTGCTAATGGAACCTAACCTAACAGGCCTAACCTAACCTAGGCATACCTCGACCCCGTGAATGGATAGTGGGGCTATCGTGAACAGAAAGTGTAAAAAGAAAAAGGTACTTTCCCGAAGAGATGCCGGGTGACGCACCACGATCGCTCACCGCGAGCGCAAAGAAGCAATCACCATGCAGATAAGGACGTAAAGTACAGTTTAGCCTCAATTTTCGCTTAAAAACCTTTTGTGAATAGTTTGTGCGGCATTTATCAGTTCATAAGTTTGGAAACACTGCACATCAGCTGACGATACTGCATATCAGCTGACGATAGACAACGTGAGTCAAAATTTGCCCGCAGAATTAGCAACGACCAATAAATGATTATAATGTTAAAATTAACGTGTTTTTCATGGAAAAAAAGTTATCGCCAGCTTGAAAAATCTTCCGCTATGCATATGAGGTAAGTAGCAATGATTTTTATTTGAAAACAAGCGAGTTTAATGTGTCTCCGGCTTATACTACTGTTACCCCACGAACCATTCACGGATACCCCATGAACCATTCACAGATAGCCCCACAAACCATTCATAAATAACCCCACGAACCATGCACGGATAGCCCCACGAACCATTCATAAATAGCCCTACGAACCATTCATAAATATCCCCACGAACTTGCATGGCAAGGTTAGGTTAGGTTCGGTTAGGTTAGGCTAACATAGTTAAAATTGTCATGTTCTTGGAGAACAACGGTGTGGTTGGAAACACTGACCGGGGGTTACATCATCGAATGCACGCAACATTTGATTCACCTAGTGGACAGACATGGAGGCAACAGGTTTCCTGCATTGGAGAGACATTAATCTTCAAAAATACATGATTTACCGGCGAAATAAATGAAGTGATGTGAAAAAACACTTCCACGAACTTTCAAAAGTGTACGGAAAGTCAGTTCGGTAAGTATTTTCTGCTGTAAAATTGAAGAAATACGTTTTGGGGATACCTAAATTTTACCGAAATTGCAAAATAAGCTAAAATAAGGCGTTAGTTTTTGGAATGGAAACAGTCTATTTTTGCGAATTTTTTTGTTTCACAAGGAATTAATATGTTCCTGACACTACCACGACACCAAATTTTAACTGTTTGCCGAAACTAACTTAACCACATGTCAATGGTTCATGGGGTTAGCACCAATGGTTCGTGGGGCTAGTGTCAATGGTCGAAATTATTTTGCAATTTCTAGATCCTGATACTACCACGACACGAAATTTTAACTATGTTTGCCTAACCTAACCGAAACTCACCTAACCACACGTCAGTGGTTCGTGGGGCTAGCGTCAATGGTTCACAATTATTTTGCAATTTCTATACATTTCCGACAAATTTTAGCTTCAGATTCGTCATTAGCAGGCCTCAATTAGTAAGTATGCCAAATATGAAGAAAATCGGAGAGGGGTCCGGTCATCTTCAGTCATACCTTTCAGATGGTCATAGAAGTTTTTTCTCACATTTTTCAATGTATTTGGCTGCTAATTCATGTATTTTTCTATTATAGTGTCCGTCCAATGCACGAAAGCTGTTGCTTGCATTTCCATCCATGTACGTGAACCGGATGTTGCGAGCATCTGATGACGTAATCCCCGGTAAGTGTTTCCAAACACACAGTCTTTTCACTATATTGCCCAACCTAAAGCAACCTAACCGAACCTTACCGTGATGGTGCGTGGGGCTATCGTGAATGGTTTTTGGAGCTATTCGTGAATGGTTATACAATCCAGAATGGTTTTTGGAGCTATGCGTGAATGGTTTTTGGGGCTATGCGGGAATGTTTTTTGGGGCTATTTGTGGATGGTCATATTATCCTGAATGGTTTTTGGGGATATGCGGGAATTTTTCTGTTAAGAAGGTTGAAACACAATAATAGTCAAGATTTGCCCGCCATTTTGCATGTTCAGGAAGCGAGAAAAGAACAAACAATAATTACTCGATATGCCGACATAGATACTAATTTAGTTAAAATAGCGAAATCCCTTGTTAAACAATCTTTCGCAATGCAGAATAAGTAAGTACAAATGTCAACAATTACAGAATACACGAGTTACAAACAATTCCCAGCTTTCATAGTTTTACCGACTCCTTTTTTCGCTTCCAGGTATGACTTAAGATGAACGGATCCCTCTCCGATTTTCTTCATATTTGACATACTTACTAATTGAGGCCTACTAATGACGAATCTGAAGTTAAAATTTGTCGGAAACATCTGGAAATTGCGAAATAATTATGAACCATTGATACTAGCCCCACAAACCATTGACGTGTGGTTAGGTTAGTTTCGGTTAGGTTAGGCAAACATAGTTAAAATTTTGTGTCGTTGTAGTCTCAGGATCTAGAAATTGCAAAATAATTGCAAACCATTGACTGACGTGTGGTTAGGCTAGTTTCGGTTAGGTTAGGCAAACATAGTTAAAATTTGGTGTCGTGGTAGTATCAGGAATATATATATTTCCTTGTGAAACAAAAAAAAAATGCGAAAATCAACGGTTTCCATTCCGAAAACTAATGCCTTTTTTTCTGCTTATTTTGCAATTTCTAAATGTTTCCGACAACTTTTAACTTTTAACAGATTCGTGATTAGGAGGCCTCTATCAGTGAGTATGCCAAATATGAAGAAAATCGGAGAGGGGTTTGGTCATCTTAAGTCATTCCTGCTTCCATAACACAGAATATGGCGGGCAAATCTTGACTTCTGTAGTGGGCATGCAGTGTTTCCAACATCCTTCACCAAAAAATACCTACTATTGTGTTTGTCACTTGTGCAAATTGTACATTAAGCACGGGTAGCTGAACCATACACGGATAGCACCACAAACCATTTCCGATAAGGTTAGGTTAGGTTTACGTTAGGCAAGCACAGTAAAGATGACAGGGGCTTACGTCATCAAACGTACACAGCATCCGGTTGTTGTTGGCAAGCAAATGATAGCAATGACAATTGTGCGTCGGTGAGATACATTATTTCCCAGTCAAATGTATTCCACGATGAAAGAAAATACCTTGACGAACGTTGTAAACCTTGGAGAAACTCATTCCGTAAGCAGTTTCTTGTGTAAAATTGAAGAATTGTTTCTCCGATGTATAAAACTGTTATCCTCCCAGTAAATATTGAGGACCGAATTAATCCTTTACTTCGGTACTAACAGTTTACCTTAAATATAAATGTTCCGGGGTCAGTGACCGCTTGTACACCTTCGAAAACTTCTATTTTTTTTTTTTAATCTACTGATTTGAATGTTTCACAAAGCCTAAGAGCCTGAAATTTGGGTACTGGTGCAATCTCGCACAAACACTTTTCACTCGTTTCTTTCGTAATTTTTAACATTCATACTTACCGATTATGCATTGCAAAAGGTTCTTGAAGGTAAGATTTTGCTCTTGTGAAGAAAATAACTTCAATTTATAAAATTAACAGTAATTATTGTTCTTGGTTTCTTCGCTTGCATACCACAAGATGGCACCCACATCTTGAGTAGCGTGGCGAATCATCAGCGGGTATGCAGTGTTTCCAACCTTCTTAACTGAAAAATACCTACTTGGGTGTTACTGATTTCTGATTTTTCCCGGGTTCGAACTCCAAAAAACCATTGATGGATAGCCCCAAAAACCATTGACGGATAGCCCCATAAACCATTTCCAGCAAGGTTAGGTTCGGTTAGGTTAGGCAAGCATAGTTAAAATTTTGTTCGTAACACAATGCGAGACAGCTTTAAAAAATAATAAAAAAAAAAAATATTGCAAATGAACCACGTGGTTGGAAACACTTCAAGGGGGTTACGTCATGAAATGTACGCAACATCTGGTTACTGCAGAGCGCCGGAAAGATACTATTCTTGAAATTTACATGAATTTGCGGTCAAATATATTGCACGATTGAAAAAAATACATCCACAGCCTTTCAACAATCTATAGAAACTCAATTCCGTAAGTACTTTCTCCATTACTGAAATTTATTTCAGAGCTCTGAAATCACAAATAAGCGAGACATTTAGCCCTGTAGTGTAATTAGCGCATAACCGAATTACTTGTACCTGGCCCACACTTCACCACTTTTTATAGCAAATTTCGTTCTACAGGTTCAGGAACACACACAATTTCGAAGAATAACGTGGCCTCCATGGTGGCATAGTGGTAACGTCGTCAACTTGCAATCATGGGGTCCCGAGTTTGATACCCAGTGGAGACACGTAGTGGTTCGGATTCCACTTTAAACTAGATCCAGCCCCAATGAGTCTTATCTGTGCATAAAGTTGACTTAAAACAACAAATAAATCAATCGTAGAGTAACGTGAAATTACTATATGCATCCAACCCAAACAGCACACACATATCCAGGAGACGTCCATTGGACGTCTTCTTGATATTCGTGATGAAATTCTGGATATCCATAAAATGTCCAGTACACATCCATAGGACGTCTCCTGGATATGGGATATCCATATGTCCATCCAGGGGACCTCCATAGGATATCCAGAAAGGACGTGTTTTTTACATTCTGTGGATAATTTTTGGGTGTGTTTTGGACATTCTGGATATGTTTTGGACATTCTGGATATGTTTCGGACATTCTGGATGTGTTTCGGACATTCTGTGGATCACTTTTAAAGTTATATTTTGTTTTTACTTAATTATACCTCCCCATACACACACATAATTTACCTTAGTTTAATACTGCTAAATTAAATTACCAAATTAAACTGTCAAATAGATGTGAAGTTTTACAGGATTTAAATGATGATGAAAATATAAATGAAACAGACGTAAATAAGAATTGGGAGCACATACGTAATGCAATAGAATCAGCAGCTAAAGAAAGTATAGGATACCATAAACTGAGAAAAAGTAAGCCATGGTTTGATAATGAATGTCATAATCTAATAGAAATAAGAAATCAGGCTAGACTTAGGTGGTTAAATAACTCTGATGATACAAATCTAAACAATTATAATAGAATAAAGCGAGAAGTTAACCTCACGTTTAAAAGTAAAAAAAGATTACTTGAAAAGCAAAATTAACGAAATTGAAACAAACAGCAAAAACAAAAATATCAGAGATTTATATAAAGGTGTAAATGAATTTAGAAAGGGGTGGCAACCTAAAGTAAACTTGATAAAAGATAAAGACGGTGATTTTCTAGCTGACCCAAGCAATATTCTAAATAGATGGAAGAACTACTTTAATGACCTTTTAAATGTCCATGTAGGAGATAAATCAGAAGTAAATGAAGTACACACAGCAGAACCTTTAGTTCCAGAACCTAACTTGACTGAAGTTAAAGATGCTATTAAAAGAGCACCTGGCATTGATTTAATACCAGCTGAGTTAATTAAATATGGTGGAAATTCATTAATATGTCAAATTCATAAATTAATTTGTTTAATATTTAATAAAGAAGAAATCCCTCAACAGTGGAAAGAATCCATAATTGTTCCTGTGTTTAAAAAAGGTGATAAAATGAAATGCAATAATTACCGTGGAATTTCTATACTCTCAACAACATACAAAATATTGTCTAACATTTTTTTAACAAGACTAACCCCATATGCTAATGAATTTATAGGTGATTATCAATGTGGATTTAAACGTAACAGATCAACTACAGACCAAATTTTTCACATCAGACAGACACTTGAAAAAAGTGGGAATATAATCAAAATGTGCATTCATTGATTTAAAAAAAGCATATGATTCGGTCAAAAGAGATAATTTATATAATATATTAGTCGAGTTTGGAATACCTAAGAAGCTTGTTAGTATGATAAAAGTATGCACCAGTGAAACAGAAAGGAAAATTCGTGTGGGTATTAATATGTCTGACAAATTTACAATTCATGATGGGTTAAAACAAGGAGATGCATATCTCCATTGCTCTTTAATTTTGCCTTAGAATATGCTGTTAGGAAGGTAAAAGAAACTAAAGAAGGACTAAAATTAAGTGGTGTGACTCAGTTGTTAGCATATGCAGATGATGTAGACTTACTGGGGGATGATGTGAATACAATTAAGAATAATGCTAAAATATTTTTCAAAACTGCTAAAGAGATAGGTTTGGAAGTTAACAAAGAGAAAACTAAATATATGCTTAGAGGCCGAAACCAAGTGTTAGGTAATAATCAAAATCTAATTATTGATAACAACTCGTTTGAACCAGTTTCCAAATTCAAATACTTGGGAGTAATATTAACAAATGAAAATTATGTTAAAGAGGAAATAAAAAGTAGGCTTAATTCAGGAAATGCATGTAACTTCTCTCTTCATAAACTTTTGTCTTCTCGTTTAATATCTAAGAAACTAAACGTTAAAATATACAAAACAGTAATTTTGCCTGTAGTATTGTATGGATGTGAAACTTGGTCCCTTACATTGAAAGAGGAACATAAATTGAGAGTATTTGAAAATAAGATCCTTAGAAAAATATTTGGACCTAAAAGGGATGAGGAGACAGGTGAGTGGAGAAGGTTACATAATTTAGAAATCCATAATTGTATTCATGTCCAGATATTATTAGAAAAATTAAATCAAGAAGACTTAGGTGGGCAGGCCATGTGGCACGAATGGGAGAGGAAACAGGAGTTTACAGGATTCTTGTTGGGAAACCTGATGATAAGAGACCTGTAGGAAGGCCAAGACGAAGATGGAGGGACAACGTTGAGATGGACCTAAGGGAAATCTGTAGGGATGGAAAAGAGTATATAGAACTTGCTCAAGATAGGGAAAGATGGAAGGCCTGTGTAGCTGCAGCCATGAACCTTCGGGTTTGAGAAGGCTATAGAGTTAGTTAGTTAGTTAATACTGCTAAACTTTTGAAAAATGGACTTGGTTTAGAACCCCCACCCCCAATAACCTGTGAGCTCCTGTGAGGATAAATTCTAGCTAGGGGACTCCATAGACCACCACTCAAGACCAAGACCTTACTCCAGGGATATGCCGCATATCCTGTGAATATAGGACACCAAATATAAAACAAACAGGATGCACCATTGCACAAAAGCCAGGACTAACAGAACACAGCATCACCACAGAATTTTATTTTCAGACACCAAAATCTTAGCCAAATCTACCGGTTACTGGGACAGGAGAGTGAAGAGAACCATAGCTGTTGCCCAAGAAAACACGAATCTCAACAGTGACGTGAGACTCCAGCTCAGCCTCGCCTGGAATCCACTTCTCTGCTAAAGCATGACATCAGCCAATGGAACACCAGGATCCAGAGTGAACCAATCACAATAACCTCACTCTTGGTCTGTAATAAACATTCCCTGAAAATGTTGAAACATTGGAAGCTAGTGCTGGTTTTACCTGACTGGTAACTAGGGCTGAGCCGATACCGATGCCAATACCGATACTTGTATACTTCCAGTTTAAAATAACAAACGCTAGTTACTGAGTCACAAAACTCATCACATCACATTCCATTAATGATAGTAAATACTCCCAAATTATTCTCATATAGCATTACATGACTTAAAATGTCCTGTGACATTTTATGTGAACTTTTTTCTACCCCCGGAGCATGCAAAAGAAGTTTTTGAAATGTTGCAAGCATTGCTTGTTGCAGATGCACTGAAAGAATATGTGGATTATTATAAGTGTCCCTGCTTCATTTCAATTTCATTATATTATGTATTTAAGGGGAGAGAAAGTTATAGTGTGTAAAATAAAATTTATGTAGTGCGTATAGCGTTCAACCTGCATAAGAAAGGCAAAATAAATACAAATGTAAACAACATTGTTATCGTTTTGATTACCCTGTAGAGGGAGGAAAACGACGGAAAAATATGCACAAACACGATATATTTAATGCTCATTTGGCAGCTCTGTATATGCCCTTCTGTCCATTATTCTCTGCCATTTGCAATAAAAACAAGTCTGCCGCGTCGTTATCTGGCAGCAGTCACACAGAAGGGTAGAGCACAAGAAGAAAATCCACAGCTTCTCCCTCCTACAGCGACATTCATCCCTTTCCAGGAACTCCGGAATGAGCCTAGCATTATAATAATGCTGGTTTCGAAAAAGTCATGTTCTTAACCCACAAGTTTGCAAGCAAGAATTGTTAATGAATGGTTTCTTTTATTTCCACTTAGCGTTGACCACCAGCCAGTTGCATGCCTTCAATGTCACTTTTGGGTTCAGCGCTTTCACTTTAGCCCTCTCTCTGATCTTGACATCCGCTTCCCAGGAGGGTGCATCATTTTCGGGAATTTTTGTGGGGGACCTCAACCTGTCACGTGGAAGGGTGAACGAACCTTTGAAAAAGACAAATGACTTGTTTCTCTTGGCTGTTCTAGCCAATCAAAATCTTTGGTATCGGCAAAAGAAATACAACCGATATCGATACCCTTGGTATCGGCTCGGTACTGGCTGAGCCCTACTGGTAACAACCCAAGAACTCTTGTTCGAATCATGTCGCCAGGAAATCTAAAGTTCCTAATTAGAGGGATTTTTAGGAGTAAATTTGTTGAGATTGGTCACCAACTTCTTTAAAGAAAATAATAATAATTCTGGTCTTCATTCTCACGGAAGTTCAGAACCACTGCACTAGGCAGCCAAAGTACATCACGAGTTTGCCATGAAGTCAAATGATACCTAATACTCTTGAAAAGCAGAATAGAAAAGTTATTTGCTGAACGCAAATGTAAAGAGGTTTGGTCCTAGATTTTTTATATAGTGTTTTGTGTACAAGAATCTTAGAATGTTACTTCTACAGTGCATTTTCCAACAGGTTACCGAAGATGACATCCTACCAAAGTTTGTGTGCATGGCGTGCATGGAGAAGCTGGAGAACTTCCAGAACTTCCGAGACGTGTGCCACAAGTCGGAGAATCTTCTAACCAGCTACCTTTCAGCAATGGAAGAAAGCAGGAGGAAACAGGAATCCCATGAGGTAAGTTGGGCCACGTGTCACTTCACTCTTTCTGCTTTCTAGGAGCCACACTCATTCAGCTGGTAAGGTACCTGACTAAAACGCAGGAACCCAGTTTGGATTTCCCAGTAGGTGATCTCGTGTTGGCAGTTTTTCCTGGCAATGTCGATGCATAAAGGGTCATTCCATGTCAAGTGGTCTAGGGCTCCACGCTCGACCATCTCGGATTTGGCTGAAATTTTGTATGTTGAGTACCAAATGTCTCAAACGAAGTTTGGCCAAGTTTTAGATTTTCCAGTGGCATACTTATTGAGATAAAGCCAATTGTTTGACCCCATACCCTGACCACATAACGTACGGTACTGAGATTTCACCAACTTTGAGACCTAATATCTCTATTAATTTTCTTTTATAACAAATGAAACTTAGCTAGCCTGTACAACTTTTTGCGCTCTATTTCATGGTAAAAATAACTATTATTTCTGTGCATGCTGTAGCAAGATAAATTATGTCAAAGTTAGTAAAAAAAATTGACCTTTCAAAAAAACTGAAAGTTTAAAGTTACATAGCTCCTTAAATATTTATTTAATAGATGCCCAATTTGATACATAGTGGCTCTACAAGTTGTTCTTTGAAAGTTTGTAATTTCATGACAGTAGCTCTTTCTGTTACTTTACAAAGTTAGTGTAAAGTTGACAATTTTTGTAAAATGGCTAAAAATAGGGTATTTTCAATCCCATATTCCAAAAAAGTATCTTCTAGAAACGTTTTTAAACCACTTTCATCGGGAAGAGCATGTCTTAAACCTTCTAGAAAAGTAGATTTAATTGACTAACGCCAGCATACAATGCCCTAAAAAATGGGCCAAAGTGAGAAGCATTTCCTTATTACAGCTTTCATTTTAATATTCAAATTCTGCCCTTTTATAGGTTAAGACTTCTCTTAATGCTTTTTATAGAGAAATTATGAGTATTATATTGCGTTGGTCCATGGTGACATTGTCACTACCAGTTCATGAACATGAACTGGCAGCCCCATCGCCGTAGGGGCCACGCCCGATAGCCGTGCAATACCAGCCACGGGTGGGTTTCTTAGTCAAGGTTCCCAAGCCTTTGATTTGGTTTCTTAATCGAGGTTCCAAAGCCTCAAGTGGGTGTCTGCCTGGATCCCAAGCCAATGATTGAGCAGCTTATCCTAGGTTCTCAAGCCTAAAGTGGGTATCTTATATGGTTCCTAAGCCGATGTCCACAGCTTGATTTCAATTGATAGCAATCTTCACATTCTGTTACATTTATAAGCCACTTCCTTCAGCACATTTTCTGGAAATTGATATTGTCGGCCTGACGATGTGACTGAAGGAGCAGGGAGCATGCAAATGAGATGTTGCTCTGGAATCCAACATATATCCTGCCTTTCTGGCCAATAAAACGAATGAGCAGGACCTGGCGGATGCATGAAATTTACCAATGCATCATTTTCTTCAATTGAAACCTCAACAACATTGCCAGTCCACCATTTGTTGTCATAAATACAGGCAACGTAACAACCAGGGGACAGCTCAGCCAATTTCAAGTGCAAAATAGTGGTATCAGAAATTCTGGCAACAAAATTTATCGTGTCATTGGAAACTTTGCTGACACTAATCGAGTTTAAGCCAACTGGTATGAATTGGTGATGCTCTCTAGTACCAGCTATTGTGCTGCTTTCTCGCCACCGTTCTTCTTGAAACTTTCTGCTCTCTTCAATTTCATCTTTTGTGACAAAAATATATTTAATTCCACTTATGTTTTGATCACAAAAGTCAAAGAGATCTTTTGGCGTCAATATTTGGTCAGATGAAGGTCTCTGGAGACTTGCCCGAGCAGCCAGCCGTTTAGTTGTGCCACCAACCCCATCACAGGGTGATTTTCCATGGCTTGTACCAAAGAAGTTCCATTCAGCCTCGATATTGAAATCATTTTTATGGTTGCATAAATTCACAAAGTTCTTGTAGTTTTTATATTGGGCAGCAGAACCATCACTGAAGTAGTATATTTTGGTAACTTCTGTCCGCGTCACCAAAAATTCGATTAACTTTCGAATAAACACATGTACAGACACTGTATCATGTTGCAATTTATCAGAAATCATGCAACAATTAACAATTTGCAAGTTGCCCATATTGTCGACATAATATGCAACGAATGGATGCACGGTGGCCTGTGAATTTTCCCAGTGAAAGCCCTGGGCAGCATCTTGCACTACAAATGAGTAGTTCTCGGCAAAGTCCATCAGAACTATCAATTCTGTTGCTTTTAAGTTAGTCTTCAATGACTTCAAGTAATCACTTTGGTGCTTTGCAACAAAGTGATGGCCTGTCAGCTTCCAAATCTTGCTTGAGAGTTTTTCAATAAAGTTTTCCACTGTTAATACATTGGTTTCTAGTGTTTCACGGTCAGTATGAACCCACTGTTTGAATTCAATCGATTCCTCTGCATCCCAGTCATGGAATATTTCTTCTAAGTAAACCATAACTGCATCTTCACCTGGGCAGCTTTGACAACGGTGCAGCATACAGTCCTTGGCACTCAGATCACATACTGCCTTTTCTATTAGCATTTTGTAGTCATCTTTAATATTAGCACTTTGCATCATGAGCTTAACATTCTGATGTATGGTGCACACACAGATGGAATGCATGCCTGACGCACCAACAGTCACACACCACTTTGGCCTGAGGTCGCAAAATTTGGAGAAACTGATTTCAGCTCCATATTTATTACGGTATGCCACGTACAGCTCTTTAAGGTTGCACAATATCAACCGCTTCTGCTTTTGAACTTTAATACCACCAATCCGAACTGAAACATAATCTTTTTTGCCAGGACACATCCTGCTAAATTCGTCATCTTCATAGAAACGGCTGACTCTTTCAGCAACTTCCTTTGACAATGGTTTGCCAACCTTTGCATCAGGTAATGTACATATACCTCTTTCTGCCCTAATTTTCCGGGCTGTTTTGACCATGCGTTCAGAAACGCCAAACTTCCTTGCAGTTTCCTTTATTGACCAACTTCTTGGGGCCATAGTCAGCAGCTGAACTTTTCTTGATCTACTGGATATTTCGATTTTAGCTTTCATTTCTTTGATAAGGTCAGTGTAATCATTACACAAACTGCATTCAGCAGAGCGACTAGATTGTGCAATATCATCTGTCATTCCGGAGACGGACATGATTTTTTCTGCCATCACATTTTGTGCACGTTCAATTTTGTGTTTCAAATAGCCAGCTTTGTTTTGGCTGCTTATCCTACGAATTTTCAATGGAGAAGTGCCTAAAGCAGTCAAGCTTTGATCAAGACTATCGGATGCTATTGAATCAAATTCGTCAGAAGAAGAAGTTGCTGTGACTTCAGTCTTAGAAACGTATTCAGCTTTGCACTTGATGCAAATTTTCTGACCTGGCTTTACATTCACTTTGGTCACTTTGTTCAGTTCCTCAGACATGGCTAAAGTGACCTTTAACAAGCCACCTTTGATCATGTGGTTCTGCTTTCCAAACACATTGCAACACGATTTTTGGCTCATTTCGTATTTGAGGAGGTATTTTCCTTGGTGATGCAAACAGACCAATTCATCGTCCATAAGCTCAACTTCTGATCGTCGAGCAATAAGTAATTTTTCATTTGCTGACAAGCTGCTAACAGAAATTAGCCCGATTTTGTTGGAATAAAATGAACCATGGTGACATTTTGATGACAATTTTTGCCCAACAGTGCATTCGGTTATAGGAGAATCATAATCAATTGCTTCGCTGACGTCCTAATCGAATTGATCAATTAGCAAATTATATCATACTAATGGGAATCTAAAAATCTGTATAATAGGTTAAATGTGCTCGTTTATGAACGAAAACTTGTCTAATAATATCAACACATATGAGAAAATCAAGAAATCTAAATAACAGCATGATTGCATTTTGAATTATATTTGTCGCTATGGCAATGACTTTCAACTTTGGCCCTCTTTTTTTGGCACTAGATGCTGGCGTTAGTCAATCAAATCTACTTTTCTAGGTGCTTTAAGACATGCTCTTTCCAATGGAAGTGGTTTTCAAACGTTTCTAGAAGATACTTTTCTGCAAAATAGAATTTAAAATACCTCAGTTTTTGACTTTTTACACAAATTGTCAACTTTACACTAACTTTGTAAAGTAACAGAAAGAGCTACCACAATGAAATTATAAACCTTTAAAGGACAACTTGTAGACATGCTATGCATCAAATTTGACATCTATTAAATAATTCTTGAAGGAACTATGCAACTTTAAAATTTCAATTTTTTTTTAAAAGTCCATTTTTTTGGCCGACTTTGATATAATTTATCTACCTACAGCGTGCACAGAAATAATAGTTATTATTACCATAAAATAGAGCGCATAAAGTTGTACAAGCTAGCTAAGTTTCACTCATTTTAAAAGAATATCAAGAGAGATATTAGGTATCAAAGTTGGTGAAATCTCAGTGTCGTACGTTACGTGGTCAGGGTATGGGGTCAAACAAATGGCTATATCTCAATAAGTATTCTACTGTAGAATCTAAAACTTTACCAAAGTTCGTTTTAGACATGTGGTACTCTACATACAAAATTTAAGCTAAATCCAAGATGGTCGAGCGTGGCACTTTTCTGAAACTAGACCACTTGACATGGAATGACCCTAAAGTGGCTCTGAGGCTCACCCAGGCTCTAATCAATGGCCACTTTGGGAGTAAAGGCAGCCAGTATAGCAGAGATCAAGAATGTGCGTGTCCCTACTTGCACTTCTGTGTCCCATCGTGGCATAGTGCAATGCTTCCCTTTTTTCTTTTACTCTCTGGATTCTAGGCAGGAGTGTTATGGCATCAACAGACTTTGAAAACCTGGAAAATCCTTCTTAATTATGTACATAGCTTGTTAATTTAGTTAACTATGTAGCCTATATGAAATTGATTAGCAGTAATAGATGCTAATATTTAATGGTGTCAAGAGTTTATTTTTTTCCTATGAATTTATCATCAGGTCAAATGCCTGATGCTCTGTCAGCATTAATACTGAGTACACCATTCAACAAACTCTGGTCTAATGTTTGTAATTTAATTACAAATTTGTAATTAATTGATGGAGATTGCCGAGTGACAAGCACGAGGTTCATCTTCCACTTCTTCTCGGCCCTCTAAGAATGCCTTGTGCCCTGGATAGGGAATGTTCTCCACAAGCCCTTTGTAACTGTCACAGTGGCAGATTTGGCAAGTTTTACTCAAAATTTAATGGCACAAAGTTCCTCAAAATTTTGCCGGTCCATTTTCGTAATGCACCTCACAAATACATCTTCACTAAAGATGCTCTGAACAATCACGTAGCAGCAGCAGCAGGTTGGAACTCATATTGAGATTACGGGAGATGTTTATGTAACTGCCAGGTGAAGGGGAAGGCAGCAGTGTTGTTGTTTCATGTGCATTGTTGCCAGTCTCATTACTTTTCTGCCACACCTTGTATGCTCAACTGGGGGGATACTGGAACTCAGACTAGAGTTCTAATGGCGACAAACTGAGAGACAAACTGAGATGGATGAAGGGACGATCGCCAACGCAACATGAGCCCTACGGAGAATTATACTGGCTGTGAGTTCAGATTCCAGAGCCTCGCTAGTCTCCAAATGCTGTCCAGGGTGTACTATGGGGAAGGGAGGGTGACATTTGGGTGTCTTTGGAACCTTTTCTTTACATGAAAGCCTAGGCCTACATCTACTTTTCAACATAATTGCCACCTACATTAAGGCACTTATCATATTGTACGACCAGCTTCTGAATGCCATCTTCATAGAAATTGGCCGCCTGATGTGATAACCACTCCTGCACGCCCTTTTTCATGTCATCATCTGCATTAAAGCGCAGATGATTGCGTGACACTTACGGAAACTCCGTAGATAAAAATGAAATCTTAAAGCATCTGCTTTTGCACACTTTTTCATCAACTTGCTGCACCAGGTCATCGTTAATGACGGACGGTCGCCCACTTCTACCCTCGTCGTGCACGTTTGTACGGCCATATTTAAATGCCCTCACCTATCTTCTTACCATGCTATCACTCATAGCATTGTCTCCATACACTTCTGCAATCTGCCGATGGATTTCGGCCACTTTCACGTCTCTTGCACTTAGTTCACACTCCGCGGGACTTACAATCGTCTGAGGCATTGTAATCACACCTGAACAACTGTCTTCTCGGGCAAACGGTTGCGTACTGCCGTCTGTGGCAAGCCCATAGATGCAAGTCCTCGGTGCGCACGTGCGACACGGCGAGTGCAGCACTACAGCGGCCTAATTGCAAAACAGAACTTACTTTAAAAATATGCCTCGTACATGTGTACACGCACATACATATTGCATCGCATTATCATTGCAGCTCGAATGTGGAAGTATTTGTGCTGTAAGATCAATGCAAGTGAGAAGGACACATATTTAAACACCAAGCTAATGAATTGTGTTGCAATACATTTGAGACAAATAACTTTTTGAGGAGTAGGTTTCTAAAAACTTGTTGCCAGTGAGCACTGTACAAAGTATATAAAGGGTGTGTCAAAAATTATGGAACATTTTGAAATGGAAAATAAAATAAGAAGATGAACTTCGAAGGAAGTGCATTCATGGAAATGAATAGTACAGGATATGCAACTAATAGTAAATATGTTATTCAAAAGATGGCCTTGATGTTTTTGTAGATGGCTACCGTTTGGCCAAAAAACTGTCTTAAAGCTGCAATTTATTGTTTGTGATGTCAGACGAAACCCATTTTCATCCCAATGGCTTCGTCAGTAAGCAAAATCCCAATATTGGGCCCTTGAAAACCAGCCTATACTGAATGAAGTGCCGTTACACGGCAACAAAGTGACTGTACGGAGTCCATTGTCATTGTCTGACATCTTGGGCCCTTATTTTTTTGAAGCACCACTCCACTGCTCCAAGATAACCGAACGGCATGGCACCTACGTCATGTTTTGTACGTTACGTGATGCCGCAGTCCTCAGAGTGTTGCCAAGTTACGATTTCAAAAAATCCCATATTTTTGAGACACCCTTTAGTACAGGAGATTAACCAGGTTCACTTATCCGCTCAAACTGCTCTCTATTACTTTCCAATTAAAGTTCACCTTTCCTTAAAAGCTGACTCACCTGCAGTGATTTTTTTCATACAGTCCAGCTGTGGCTACAGGTCATTCAGTTCTTTCTTACATGTAAAATGACCGCTCACACACAATCACATTGCATATTCATGTTACACACATACATGCACAGTTCCAGCAACAAATCACAACTAATACTTCACAGCAACAGCGACTACTTGACCTGACTCACACAATGAAATGTGCAAGAACCTTTTGTGCTGGAAACTGGCTAGAACAAAAAACATTTGTTTCGTAAGTACTAAAGTTTTGCATTCATTTAGGTCAAATTAATTTTTCTGAAACATTCAATCGTTTAGCAGAAATCACTTTCGCAAGTTAGAAGTGCATGTTTCATGGTTCAAGGTGAAAGGGTATCTTCAACTTTTTACAGCTTGTGCTAACATATATGACATATTACAAACATTACTCAAATGTACACTAATAACCTGCAGAACATGTGGATATGATAGTATGGTGATGTCGTTCTAACAGAGTCTACAGGCTTTCTTCTTACCAGGCTGGGTTTGTTGGGAGCACACCCCTGAGCAAGACCCTGCATCACCCACAAGAAAATGGGAAATGAAGCCAGTCAATCACATGCTATTCATTACAGGCTAACACCGTACAGAAAATGCATATTGTCTCTCTTAATGTGAGGAAGTTTTAATTTCACTTGAGTATTTTATTGAATTTCTTTAATCGATGAAATTTGTTGTAACCTGCCTGGCAGTGCATATTAAGCAGCCACTAATGATGCAGTCTGTTGCAAAGGACGATCTCTCAGGAAAAGTGCTTTGAAACAGAAAAAATTAGTATGTATGGCAGTTATATTTTTGATATAACACAAACACAATTTATTTTTTGCATGTGAATGGGATATCTGAACAAGGTCTAGTACAGTTACATTGAAGGAGAAACTTATGATGTGAATTTGCATTCAGAAGGAACTTGATGCACTCCAGCAGAGAGTTTTTGAGGCTTTTCCCCATTTTTTGTTCAGATTTATTGTTGAGAAGGGAAATGTTGTACAGATCCTCTGCATAAAATTGAAAGAAACTACAGAACTAATAAGTTCTGTGTATTTCACTCAAATTCCATACTTAGCAATGTGTATTGAAAATTACCATTGTGTCAGAATAACAACTTTTCCTGTGTCTTATTTTGTTTTGCCTATTACGTTGCAGACATTAAGGTTTGAGAGTCAACACAGATCCTGTAAAATTTGAAAGACTTGTGCACAACATTGACTCTTAGATGTGAGCTACTGCAAGCTCACCATAATGCAGGCAAATTTTCCTTGCAGAAACTGAAGTAAATAATGGAGCTCATTTTGACAGAAGCATTCAAATTCAGGAGGAAATTGAAGACAGTGAGTTTCAATGCATGTAGCAATGAATCGTTTACAGAAAAGTAGTCAGTGACAGGAAAAGTAATATTTAGTAGAAAATTACCAGTTTGTGCATGTAGGCACATTAGGATTCTACAGACAAGAAGTTTAAGACAGCATTATGTAAAGTTGCATTATTGGTCGATTCTCATCCTCCAATTTTATGGATACAATGTTGATGGCAAATTTTGTATATCATTACATCACTCCATGTATTGTAAATGAACGATAATCACATACTTTCTCTGGGCTGAGATTGCAGAATGTGGTGTTGCACTATACTTGGGCATTTATGAGACTCAGTCAATAAATAACAATGCAGTACTTACATAATGAACCTCAGAAGTATTGTCCGCCACTGTTTAGGCATTTATCTCATTGTGACACATGCTGTTGGAACCAATTGCGCATGCACTCCTTGACGTCATCATCTGATTGAAACCGTTGTCCCCGCAGTGCTTTTTTGAGCTCACCGAAGATGTGGAAGTCACACAGGACAGATCTGGACTATAGGAGAGGGGGGGGGGGAGGGTTGGCTCAAGACTTCCCACTTGAATTTTTCCAGACATTCCTTTGTTGCGTTGGATGTGTGTGGTCTGTCTTGATGAGCTCATCCACCTGTGCAACATGCTGGTTTGTGACACGCTTCGGTGCTCCACTCAGCATGTCATCCTTCGCAAAAGCGTTCGTTCCACTCCTGCACTCTTGCTTGGGACATATAGTGCCCCCATATATCCTTTCCATTCGTCAATGGATTTCACAACTCCCTACACCTTCCGCTGTCAAGAAGCGTACAACACCCCATTGCTCCTCTTTGGATGCCTCCATTTCGCATCGCAGTCAAACACGGAATGACTGGACACTGCCGCTGCTCAGTTAGCAGCCTTTGCGCATATCTTGCCAGACACGTAATGCCATTTAGCATAAAACCATGCACGTATCAGTTTCGTCACACCTGCACTTCTATTTTGGGCCCGTCGACCCATTTCTAACTACCATAGTTTTGGTGTAATATCCTCTGCCTCGTTATTTATTTACTGGGCCTAATATAATGAAAGTTCTGAAAAAAGTGTGTTATATGTGTATATTGCCATTGTGCTACATGAAACCTTTCCATTTTATTTTGCTACAACTGTCATAAAATGCAGATATCATTTAATCGGTGTACTGGTAAAAGGATAGGAATCCTTCATCATAATATCAACACTCGAAATATACTGAGACTTTCATTATTTCAGTTACCTCATAATTTGATTTACTAGTTAAAATTACACACATGTGCCAGCACTCAGGCTATTTGTCCTAGTAATTAATACAGAGGTCAGAGATCAACAGCAACATTTGATATTTGACAAATTGAAATGCGTGTTCATTAAATTAGGCACACACACACAAGATGTACTACGTAGATTTTTCAGCGAGAAATGCAGGCTCGACCAGGACTCGAACCTAGGTCCTCTCAGCATAATTTAACAAATTTACATCTCTACAATGGGAGAAACCAGGTAACGTCAAAGTCTGCAGTGTTTCAACAGTTTTCAACAGATCCCATTGCAGTAGCACTTGCAGAGACGATTCCACACAGGTAAAACAGAGCCAGTGAAAAATTATCAATGCCAGGCTGGCTCAGTAGCTCAGCGGTAGAACAATGACACGGTATATGCCAGAGACCCAGGTTCGAGTCCCGGTTGAGCCTGCATTTTTTGCTGAAAAATCTGAAATGTGTGTATTTACGAAAATTAATTTAATGGAGATTAAGTTCTGATCAAGAGTAAAAAGAAAGCCCCATATCATGCGACAAGTAAAATTTAATTTACCTGTAGGAAAATATGAGACTGTAGAGAAGCATTGGACAAAAGCAGGATAACAGATATATGAGGAAGTACTTGTGAATATTGATCCAGATGTGTAGTACATACAAAAGTAATTTCCTGGATTTCCCAGGAGAGAGGTAACTTGTCATTTGTGTACAACAGAGTCCCACCGTGTCTGCAATGAAGCCTTCATGCACCTCTTAGAACATGAAGTGGAGGTTACCCTAGATTTAAAAAAGATGAAAATGTATAACGTTTGTAAAAAGATTGTTGGTGGATTTGCAAACAGCAAAGTTTTGCATGAGATAAGCTTCTTCTCTTGTATAGCATACCACAGACCAGTGTCATGCACTGCATTGTGATTGAATCTCTAAAGAAAAAAGAACTAGGATCATATCCAATAGACTAAACAGCTTCATTGAGCATTGAAAGTTCTTCCATGGTGGAGTGGTTAGCGTACATCAGATGTGGTTACATCAGAGCCCAAAGGATAATATGACATAAAGGTTGTTTTTTTTTTTTGTACATGTTTTATCAGACCAGTCTTCATTACTAACTTCCCCAATAGCACCTAATGATCTTACCTTGAGGTGAAGAGGTCCTAGGTCCAGTTCCTGGTTGAGCCACATTGCACGTTGGACTCAGATCCCACTTTAAACTTAAATTCAAGCACCCACAAGCCTAACTGAGAGTAAAGTGTACTTTGCTCTCTAGTATTCATTCTCATTGTCCTAGTTAAGGGGAGGAGGTACAGTTACGCACCAATTGTGCATTTATTTCAATATCACCCAAATGGGCGCTGCTACTAAAATATAAACCTAGTTGTATCAAGAATATGTATGAATTTCTCTCCATGTTGCAAGTGGAAGCATTTTTTATGTTGATTATTAAGCTGGACACGATATTTAAAAAATATGATGAATAAGAATTTTCGGAATCCCATGCATTCCTTATGCAGGGTTCCTATGCATCCTGGAAAACCTGGAATTTTAAAATATTCCTTCCAGGCCTGGAAATTACTTTGCCCCATTTTATTTGTATGAATTATAATAAGTTTTCATTTAAAACAAGTCAGTGTCATGACAGTGGTTTATTTACTTATGTCACATTGCTGTGTACTGTAGTCATAGTTTTGTGCTAAGTTTTATTTTTGTGATTGAAGTATAATGCCCCGTGTTCTTGTATTATTTTGTATCGCTCAGAGGTAGAAAATATGATGATAATAATAATGGTTAAAAAAAAGGGGTTTGCTATCCTAAATATTCCAAGTTTTCTAAAGATATTATTCTTGTTTATTTGTAATACAAGATTGTATTTTTTATAAACTTATATATACTTGTGTTTATTTTTCTACCTTTGTATTTTTTCTGTATTATTATAAAAATTAAATAACCTTCATTATACTAAGAAATGAAATGTGTGGAAAGGAGCAGGTGGAGGGGAGTTGGGAGCCTGCATTAAGAAAACGTAAAACTTTTTTTTTTTTAATAAAAGAAAATATGTAATGATGTGTATTTTGCCATGGTTATTTGCCATGGTTACTTTGTACACTTGTCCTGGAGCAATTGTAGAAAATCCCTGAAAAGTCCTGGAAATGTCCTGGGGAAAATTGCATGTTTTTGTGTAGGAACCTTGTTATGGGGAATCAACTTCAACATCAAGTTACAGCTAATCAAATGGAAGTTTCGACTTTTCCGCTTGTCAAACACATCTTCAAACCACCCTCTTTTTGTTGATATCTTTTTCTTTTCCATCGGAAGTTTGATATTCCCAAGAGAACAAATCAAGTAATATTCCCCATAAGTCCAATGCATTTCTCCTTGTTGCCAAACCTGATGCACATAAAAGAGCTCAATTTCACCCTAAATGGAGTTAAAACTGACTTTGAAGGAGCTAGATTTACGAAGTGCTTCCTAGAGTAATGTTAGTTGTCAAAGGGGTGAGGTGCTGCTATTATGTTAACTCTAAATTGCTGATAATTTATTCTTAGTTTTCATCATCTAGATCCAGCAGCATCTCATGGTCGTATGAAATCGAAAATAAAGGATTTCCCGATAACAATATTATGCCAATTTCACGTCACTATTAAAAATGTGGCTGGGGATATAAGAGGGGTTGGCGTGACACAGCCAATATAACAATATCACGTCATGTGCAAAATGTATAATCATGACAAAAGTTGGTCTATGTGGGCCGGAACCAGTGTTGGCATCTAAGTGGAGCTTGGGAGCAGGTGCCCCAGTTCATAGCCAAACAAGTGCATAGAAGAGCCAAACCTGGATCCAAGAGAGCTAAGTTGGCAACGCTGCCATGGGGGAAGAGCTTTGGAAGATCCCGTGGAGACTGGGAGGTGTACAA
The DNA here is from genome assembly GCF_977018435.1 of Lepisma saccharinum. Lineage (NCBI taxonomy): Eukaryota > Metazoa > Arthropoda > Insecta > Zygentoma > Lepismatidae > Lepisma > Lepisma saccharinum. The sequence continues at coordinate 2,759,129 of NC_139237.1, forward strand.
TAAAGAAAATGCTCCTGTTATATCACAGAAAACTTTAGATACTAATGTAGACACTAAATGTACTTACATATCCACAAAACAGTTTATTTTCATTTAGATAATTTCGTTTACCACTGTCACCATCCACATTGGAACTTGTAGTCATCTGCATTGTTATGCCAGTTGCTGCTAGGTGCGCTGCTATTGCTGGACCATGTTCTGGGTTATCTGTCGGTATTTGGTCTTACTTGTTGAAGTAGCAGAAGCCAAATGTGGTGAGCTTGTCCACTTGTTTAGTTCATGGAGGAATTGCAGAATGGCATGTGCTTCCTTGATTTTTGAATCTATTAGATTGTGTGCTACGTGTTTGGCTGACACTTTCTGATTTGATGCTTGTTGCATCTGATGGGTTTTGCTAGGCTGGTGGTGAGTTTTTTTCATTCAATAAGTGCTGTTTAATTCTTTCGTTAATGAAATGGATAGTGCATTGCACTGACACTGCATCAAAAATGTACGACAAAAAATTAAGGAAGCATACAGCAATATGCATTTTCCCCATGCAGTAGCCATGGATAGTGAAGAAGTTCACCACATGGCTTCTGTTAATTCAGCAAGTAGAAGCAAACATTGACAGCAGATAATCCAGCAACAGCAGCCACTGACATGACAATACAGACCAGAAGCCAGCCAAACAGATGTGAATGGTGACACGGGTCACCGGAATTAATCAAACAGAAGTAAATCTTTTCACAGATATGTAAGTACATTTTGCGTGTATGTTCATACTAAAATACATTGATTGAGCACATGATTCATTGCTTATAATTTTTCTTCAGTTCAAGAACTACAAAAAATTATTACATTTTAGAAAATTCTTCCTCATATTTTGTGTTCGGCATTTAGCTTAAGCCATGATTAAAAAAAAAAATTGTTTTGCATTATGATGTGACTTATATTACACAAATCTTACAGTTAAAATTGAAGGCAGTCAAACAAAGAATCAGCAGCGTTCTCCCTACTCTTGATGATGTCATATTAGACACGGTGGCTAATAAACTCTTGGATTCTGGCGTTGAGGAAGAAGAGGACTTGCGCTACGTCCAAGAATGTGACCTATTGAGCATACTGAAGCCAGTCCAAGTGAGGAAATTGCTAGGAGCATGGAAGGGTGTAGGTAAGTTGCGCCCGTAATATTTTCTGTACTTTTTTTTACCTGTTAAGAAATTAAACCTGGTAAAGCACTTTGTAAAAGAGATTCAGGCATTGAGTAAGGTAATGTGGCTTTTGATGCAGGCTCAAATAACAGACTGCAGGCTATAGTTTATTAAATTTAGATTTCTTTTGCATGCATTGCTGCACTTTCTGTGCACGTCCACACTGCAAGCTTTTCACGACTGTCGTTACTGTGTTTCATTGTGTTAATAGCTTACGAGCAGGAGCATGTATTGTAGGCTAGCTGGGCTCTCTCTGAAGCCTGAAGCCCACAGACTAAAATAGATGTGAAAGCTTGATGAGAAAATGTGGATGCAAGTGTTCATTTCAATAAGATGATGATGCTTCAGGAGTTGGCAACCTGTCCTGACTTATTTTGGAGAATTTCCTCCCTCATTCTGGCCAAGTAACATGGTCTGTCCTTTCCTTCCTGTGAAAGCCCACGAGCACAGCCAGAGTGTTTCCAGATCCCATAACTCGTTGCCAAATTGAATGGAAAGAGGCAGGCTTTTGCAACGGTTGAGTATGTGGAGCTTGTAAGCTCACGTTATAAAGGTGCCTAGCTAGTGGCATAGGATAGTTTCCCGTGATACCCGGACATAAAAAAATATTCAAGTCCTGTAGTGAAAAGAGCATAATGTACAGATGGGGGACAAAATAATACGAACACCTGTGAATGTAGAGAAAATCTTTATTAATAGGGGGTTGGACCACCCTGTGACTGAAGTACACTTTGTATGCGACGTGGGATGGACACATAGATGTCATGCACAATGTTTAAGGGAATATGGAGCCATTCTTCCTCCAGAGCAGTCTCCAATTCCGAAAGTGTGGCTGTAGGCGGACTTCGAGCATGAAGTTTGGACTCCAAATATCCCCACAAATGTTCTATAATGTTCAGGTCAGAAGACTGTGGGGGCCATTCAAGATGTCCTACTTCATCGTCATGTTCTTCAAACCATGTTTGGACAGACCCAGCTGTGTGGATAGGAGCGTTGTCGTCTTGAAAAAGCGGACGCTCCCCAGGAAATAAAGTCTGGACAAAAGGATGGAGATGATCCCCCAGAATGCTGCAATAGTGACTGGCGTTGATCTTTCCATACAGAAAAACAAGTGGTCCCACACCATGCCAAGATATCGCACCCCATACCATAATGGACCCACCTCCATGCTTCACAGTCGGCAAGAGGCAGTCAGGATGAAATGCATCTCGAGGTGTTCTCCACACATAAACGCGCCCCGTGGTCTGAAATAACGTGAATGTTGATTCATCAGACCAGATGACTTGTTGCCACTGCTGTGGGGACCAACTTCTGTTAGCTCTGCACCATTGGCGTCGCTTGACAGCATTACGTGATGTCACCAATGGCTTACGAATTGCCACTCGGCCATGAATGTTTGCAGCATGGAGTTCCCTTTTGACAGTTTTGGTTGAAATGGGGTCCTGGAGATGCCTGTTCATTTCAGATGTTATCTCGGATAACGATTGCTTGTGCTTTCGGGCCACTATGCGCTTCAACACCCTCCTATCCCGAGCAGCAAGCTTTGTCTTTCGTCCACTGTTGTGCTTTGAAGACGCCATCTTACCTTGTGTTGCGTACGCTGTCATAACGGCTGATACTGTGCTCCTTGCACACCCAACAAGCTTTGAGGTTTCAGTCACCGTGGCTCCAGCTGAACGTGCTCCAACAATCATGCCTCTTTGGAACTCTGTCAGGTCTGACATTGCAGCGCCTCTTGAGACCGTACGATAGACGAATGTACCACCAATGACTGCTGTTGACAGACTAATACCTTCCCCTTCACAGCCACTAGGTGGCAGACTTCAGTGCCAGGTGGTGCTGCTGTACTGCCGGTGTGAAATGTGGCATACGTTTTCACAGGTGTTCGTATTATTTTGTCCCCCATCTGTATATCCACAGGCACAACAGACAAGGAATGAACTTTTATTGCAAACGTGCTCCATCTTAACTTCTCATTGTATATCGTTTACTTGTGTTTGTCAGGAAACTAAATCAGGATGATTTGAATTTCTCTGATAAATAACTGGAAGAATAAATTGGAAATATACTTTATTTCAAAGGAGTGGCACAGTCAGGATTCTTCCTTGAAGGAGGCTGAGGTTTCGTTCAGCCAATTATTTAGTGCATGCCTTTTTGTATTTTTGGCTTGATGTAATTTTTAAGAGTACAATTACATTACGTATATACGTACACATACAGTGTGTCCCAGAAGGTACTGTACAACTTTGATGTCGCACAGCACAACTTGCAGTTGACCTAAAGAAACATACCATGCCCCATTTGATTTCACAAGGCATGAAGTTTTATTGTGTATTAGTCCACTTCAACACGCACACCTCTGGTGGTGCGTACAACGTCTAATCGTAACTCCAACCCTGACCATACCCTCTGTAGCATATCCCTGTCAACTGAGGCAATGGCAACCTTATTCTCGGCTTCGAATCTCAAGATCGATGACAGGAGTTCTGTATGCTTTGTCTTTGGCATAGCCCCACAAAAAGAAGTCCAGAGGTGTAATGTCAGGGAATCTTAGAATGCTAGGCAATTGAACCATCTCTTCCAGTTCAATGTGTTGGAAATGTCCTGTCCAGGATATCTCTCACGTCTAAGGCAAAGTGTGGTAGTGCACAATATTATTCAATAACTGAGAAAAAACTTCAGGTGTTGGTGAATCACCTACAACAAAGTATATTCCTCTATGTCAATTACAAGTTGTGCTTTAAGACATCAAAGTTGTAAAGTACCTTTTGGGACACAGTGTACATTCAAGAAATATAAAATTGGGAATTGTTTGTAATTGAACTGTGAGTGGGAAAAGTGCTTCAGCTTCAAAAGCCATTTCCGTGGCTGTGCCAGTCCAACATTGAACGGAAAGTCATTCACAATTGTCTATTAATGCTAATAGTAACTAATACTATATTCAACAGATAATTTCAGTGCTGAATTGTACTTTTAGATTGTCACTGTTGACCCAGCATTCAAAAGGCCAATTGGAATCTACGGGAAAGAAATAGGGTGGCGATTGACTTAATTCACTGATCATGTGTCAGCCAATGGAAGAACTTGATCCTCAAAAGGTTGTTTTCGCGCCCAGAGAATTTGCTTTGTATGTTAGTGGATTTCAATTATTATTCATAATTTTATCGATGCTATTTCTTTTTGATAAACTTTTCATGAAACAATAACTTGTTATCTTTAATGTGCTAGTTGACTCGTACAATGGAGCTAACTGTGATTGTTGATCTATCTTTAAAGTCCATGGAAAGTTTTGTTTACTTTTGTAGAAGAGAGGCTCTTTCTGTCCAGAGAATTTCCATTCTGAATTGTCATTGTTGGCGCACAGCATACATTTCTTAAATCAAATTACTCCATATCACATCTCATCTGTTGAATTTCTAGGATTGTACAAAATTTCAAGAGCACAAGAGTCATGTGGAGAACATTGCGAGGCCCCAACATTGCAGGTGTATGTAGTGCTGCTATGACGTTGGAACAGAGTATTAAACACGTACTTAGTTGGCTTTGGAAACAGGCTTACACAAATTATCCTGGCTGGAGGGAGTGCTTCATGCAAATTTTCTTATCTACTTGAGCACTGATTCTTGACTTCACATACTAAGAAAATATAAGTCTAAGTCAATATAATATAAGTCAACCCTTGGCAAACTCTTTTGAGACGTTTAGGAACACTTTTCTAGAGAGAGTAGGCAACACTTCCTTGGGGATTGGTTTTTCCTTCGTTGATGTTTTCTACAAGTAAACGAAAAGAACTAAACTTTTTGACTAAGTTTGAGAGGGTGGGAGAAACAGGGGTTTTGTCACAGTAGGTTAGTCTGTTGTAAAAGTGTTACATAGAATAGAAGTTAGGATGGATCGCTGTAGGACACCAGTTTCCAGTCGTAGTATGTCGGACAGAGGGGGCATTTCAGTGGCATGCAGGAAGTGAAAAATTGTAAATATATTTTGATTAACTTAAGACCAGACCATAGTGAACACTAGCAAAGGCTTTAGTCAGGTCAAACTAGCAACAGCAATACTGCTATTGTCTTGTCCATTGATCAGGATGTAAGGGGCAATTCTTCTATGTAGTAAATACAATTGTCAACTTCACTTCCAGGTAGTAAGTACACCCTGGACTGCATTTTGCATACTAACGAGGCTCTGGCATCTGCACCTACGGCCAGTATAATCTTTGTACGACTGTTTTTGCATTGTCCTGTGTCTTGTCCTCATGCGTGCTGAGTGCCCCTTTACAGTCTCAGCTTTTAACCAAAGTCAGAATATTTTAATATTTTAGTTAACTACAGTACAGTTATTTTAGTCATGGTAAGGGGCTGGACCCTGTATAACGTGATGGGTTCAAAGTAGCCTTTAAGTACTGACGCACCCAAAAATTCAAATTCAAATTCTTGTCTGTTGATCGGAGAAAATTTTCCAGTGTTTTTGAGGAATGATTTTGCTGTGATTTGTACTGGATGGAAATTGGATTGGCATTATGGGAACAGATTTGGGTGATTACCATTGTGATAAATTTGTTTGTAAACAATTTTTCTAGCGATTTTGTAAAATACAATCAAAGGTAATTTAGGGATGTTGTTACATCATTCTTTCGTACTGGAACAAAATGTGCTATTTTACAGCTAATGGAATATTGTTCAGTTCAGAATGAAAATTTTGTATTCAGGAGATAAAATATATGCTGCCGTAAAAGTTTAATATTCACAGGAGCTGCTGCGGTAGCTGAGTCGTTAGGGTGTCTAACCCAGGCTCGATCCCCAGCGGGGGAGAACTGTGATTTTTTCCACCTGTTGAAGCTGCTCTGGTGCCCACCCATCATCATATAAAGTTTGTACCTGGAGGAAACTCTGGGAGTTAAAGGCAGCCAAGGGCATGGTGCTGATCACATCACCCCCAGCCTCAGGTGTGCACACCCCTGTATGCCTTCATGGCATAGTGCAAGGCACAGAGGAACACTTCACTTTAGCAGTTTAATATTTTTTGTTTATATTTCATCATTATCAGAAGCAATTTATTGTATTTTATTTACTGCTTTAATTGTGTCAGTTTTGTTCGTGAAGGCAGAAAGTTGGCATACTGTTATTTAATGTGTTCCAGTCAAAGAATTCATGTGTTTTATTTACTGTATCTTTTGAAGCATACATTTTGCTTCAAATTATCTGAAGGGCTGGATGGACTGCATTGCACTCTCAGTAAGTTACAGTCATCCAGTGTATCATGTTTTTGATGTGTGTATATCACGATATCAAAGAGTGCTATGAGACACAAACTGAACTTCGAGATTTAAATCACGATCTGCCTGTGCAGGGATGCCCAATCCTATTATCCTCGTAATTTTGAGGGTATCCTTTGTGCCTATTTGTCCCAATACCAACTCTCTCTCACTTGCCTACCGTGCAGTAGCTTTGGCGTCTATTATGAATCTCAATAAGCGGATCCTAACCACCGAAAGGAAGAAAAACTTTAACACTAAATTTATACTAATTAAGAATAAATATATGTATAATTTAAATTTAGTCTGTTTATTTATTCATCACCCTGTACCTTAGGTGTTACTCCAGCCAGATAAGGAACATATACTAGTAATTCTCTGTTTTGACTCAAACTTGATTCAAACTAGAGTTAGACTCTGTAAATATTAAAGTATATTTTCCTTCTTGTGTTTCCTGAGTGGTAATTGACTTGCCATAAAGGGTTCAACCATAACTATGTTCAAATACTGAAAATTTACTATTGGCGAGAGGTGAACCAAATAAAATTCAACCTGAATAATTAAGTATACGAATATGTGCAATTTCCATCCAGCACCTGAAGTTACCCTCACCTGAAAAGGAATCTCATGGTTATATCACATGCATAGCTGATAACTATGTGACAATTACTTTTGTCACCAGTCTTTTTTGTACTTTATGTGAGTGTATTTTAGAATTTCGTAAATACTCTTTAACTACTTTCTGTAGCCAGTTGTACTTTTTGGCTTTTCTTGGATTTTCGGTTCTAGACGGCGAGGGTAGGAAAACAATACCGATTTGTGGAATTTTTGACACTAAGGGTGACTTTTACTTGTCCAGCAATAGGAACAACGTCCAAGCTGCCGACCGAGGGGGAGTTCTGTCGCAACACGTGTGAGGACTGCTCTGTTTTTTTTTCTTCACCCCCAAACCTCCCAAGTGGACAACGAGCCTGGAAGAAAGACCACCGTCCAGCATTTTTTCTAAGCTAACGAACTGCGAGGCGGTTGATTTTTGAAGTTTCAAGATTTCCTTAAATACCCCTGGACTCCAGAGGACCGACACAGTTTAGCGCCATATTCAGACCGAACACCATCTCCGCGTCACTTTGCGCGAGTTACGGAACTTTGCTTTGTTTTAACCTTTCGACCGCGTCGTGTTAATTGCCGTGAGTGTGTGATCACAGTGACAGTGCCAGGAATTGAGGCCGTGTTAATTACGTGTTTCACGTGCTCCAGTCGTGTTTTTCCCCTTTTTGTAAGGAGGGACATTGAATCAATATGGGCGGCTGAAAACTAAGAGGGACGGGACCTTCGGGTTTCCGATTACTGCTGCCATGAAGCCAAGAGAAGAAGCCAGGGCCCTTGCTTGACTATACGACGCCTTAAGTCAAGAGAACCGCACCACGACGCTTGCATAACGGCATCTGAGATGAAAGCCACGCCGCAGCGACAACTCGCATTGCCAACCCAGATGAGAGACGAAAGTACCACAACGGTGAGACGGATGTTACGCCGAGAAAAGAAGAAGAGATAGAGAAAAGAGAGAGATGAAACGACGTCCGCCCTTAGACGACCCGACGCCCTGCGTATCCCCGAACGGCCATTGAAGCCACGATCGGATGCAACGCCCCGAGCAGACAGATGGAAGCGAGGTGCTTTTTCCACCCATCTTCGTCGCCGCGATGGAAAATAGGAAGAAAAATGAATGTTACGTCTAAGTCGAAGAGACAGTTTTTGCCCGCCAGGAGGACAGACTGGCATAGCCACGAGTATCGTCGGGACGCCGCAACGAGGACCACGCCGCCATTGAGTCGGTATAGTATCCTCCAGTTATTTCTTTATGTGTGAGAGTGAACATTTGTCCACCTACGTCGCCACTGGTTCGTCATAACACAAAGCGAGATGAAATCGAACAATGTTGCCTGCAATTACTAATTATTTTGGCCAATCCAATCAAAAGTACTATAAATCTTCAAAATTAAGAACCTATTTCGCTCACCCTTCGAAATTCTATAAACGTAAAGACCTACGATTTGTTATTGTTTTCCTATTCTCGCCGAGTATTTATATAATTAATTATTTGACTTTTACCGTGCTCTTTGATATATATAGGTAGTAGAAAACTAGGTACTAAATAGTATAGCCGACTTAATCATTTTTAATATATTCTAGTTTATATTACAGTTGTTTGTATTATCAGCACTCGTGTACTTGTAATAAAGTTAATTTCCTCTTGTCACTCATTTAGTGTATGCTAATTCTTTTTGCATAGTAGTGCCTCAACAAGTGTAATGTCAATTATTATTTACTTTTGGAAACTATGACGCCTAGCTAATTGCGTCTCGTATGTGACAGAGCGCTAGCCGCGCGTATTTACATTGAAAGCAAGCCTAAGGGGCTAATAGAAATCTCAAATTCGAAGGTACACGGGAGATAAACCAAAGAGGCGGTTAGATATTTTATCATGTAATGGTATATTGTGTTCACCCCTGCAGCGTGTGTGTGTGTGTGAGTGCATGATGGAATGAGAGCGAGGGGATATGTACAAGTAATGTGTTATATTATCATTGTTGTGTTTATTTTTGCCGAATACACGTATATATTCGTTATCCTACAGGTGTTTTTGATTCATTTATATGTATGTATAGATGTATATCCTCGTATGGTCGATATTTTTTTTTTTAGTCCTGAGTTTGAAGCTGTATAGCTTGTCTCCATTGACCAGAAGGGTTATAGTTTTTTATTATTACGACGGTTATTATTATTATTATTATTATTATAAATGAATAACAGCACCACTTTATGCACGACGTGGCTTACCGCCGGAGGTGTAAATAACCGACCCGGTGACATGAACCTGGAATTAAACCGTTAGCTGGTGGTAGGATTCGTGTTTCCTTAACCGGAGACGCGAACCAAGGACCGACGACCGTCCAATCGGGCGGCCGCGGAACCCTTAACCTACGGACCAGCGGTAGAGTTGTTTGGCACCTCGAACTGGGGACTTCGGTCTCCTGGACGAATGGTCAAACCCTTTACAACTAGATACTGTGATGTAATATTATGGTGAAATGTAAAGCTAACAGACGTTCAAACTATTTCTTCTGTTGTGAATATGTTAAAATTACATTTAAGCCAAGTACAATATCCAAGATTATTTAATCATCCATGCATTACAACATATATTAGTTATTTTCATGAAATTTCACATCACCTTTCAATACTAGTGTGTAAATTCCCATCAGGTTACCTTTTGTTAAAAGGTACCTCAGTACAACAAATTATTCAAAACTTGGATCCGGTTGAAACTAATACTTGAGCAAAGAACAAACCAGCTGGTGCATGCATTGCATGAACTGAATATAAAAACTTGTTCCTGCAAATAGTATGACTTCAAAACTAACTCTCTTCATGCAACAAATTGGAAATTCTTATAATACTCAAATGGTAGTTGCCTATCACACTGTAGACAATTTAAAAGAATTCAATCTGATAACTTTCACCTTTATTTTTCTCAAATACCTCGTCCGAGCATTGGACTGGACTTGCAATGCTTTCAATGTTCTGTTGTGCACATTCAAAATAAAGATTTCGTCACGTGACGTTTACCCACTAGAATGTACTATTTATCGAAGTTAATTTAACGTTCCATTAAGTACTGCTAGCAGTATCTATCTAACATAATATCACCTTGCTTTCTTATCACTAAATTTCGCTCGTGAAATACAATAGTTATCACAATGGCTGCATGCGTTAAACACGATACGTCACTCGGTTATCGATATAATGCACTGTTTTATATCTTGATATATTACGTTCAATTGAGCTGTACAGCAATTTTTGCGAATATACGTGATTCCACAAAACTTGTATTCCCGTCGCGATTGTGTAAATGGTACTAGTACCTGACGAGTTTGTCATGAGCACTTCACTGTGCGTATGGAAACTTCTTACCTTCTTGATGTAGGTAGCCAAAGCAAAACAGCTTTCTTACCGTTCCTTCACTTAGCTAGCAATAGCCCACAAAATCACTTCTTCTTGGATTTTGATGCCTAATAGCATCAATAGGACTTCAGGATCACGGACGTCTCACTATCATTTGATTTACTTATCTGCAAATCTGTGAAACCAACACGCCAAGTTTTGCTGCAGTTCACACCATCCATCTTCCATTTCGCTCTCTTTCCAACCGACGCAGTTCCTTTCTCCCAACAAGCCCTTCTCCGCTTGGATTCTTCCAACTTCCGCCAGCGATAACACACGCAACCCTTATTTGCACCAAATTATTACATAAGGTAGTACGTGTGTGTGTTAGGGTACATTTAAGTATGTTTTAAATCAATTTACACTACTTATACACTAAAAAAATCTATATACAAGCGAAAATAATGCAATGCCTTTTTATCCATTTCCTCTCATGGATTTTTGAATACACCTATTTCACGCCAAATCAGCCGAATTGTCCCTCATTACATATTATTTACTTCAAGATTCTTTATACAACTTTCGAAATACAGGTTACATGATTTTCAAATTCCCAATAAATGAACAAAGTAATCTACATTAAAATTTATTACATCAAACACAGCAATAATAAGATTTTGCTTTCTTTTTGCAATTCTTTCAAATGGTGACATCTAGCGAGCACATTTAGCATTATACTCCCGTGCTAACAGATTGCCTGCAAACACCTACCCCCTAGTGAGGAATCTGTTCACTAGATGTGCATTAATTTTACGGGCAAGTAATATTAAATCATGTGTTTATTTAATTACCAAGAGAAACCCATTTAGCCATTTAATTCTTGAATGTGAAAAGTATTTATTACCTCGAATGCAATTATGACCTAATATCATCATATGTACCAGGAAAGTGGTTGATTGTGCGATTACAGTGAATTGCAAGAAAATAAAGAAATCATGGGGATGTTGATTCCAGTTTCTGATGAAATTGGCATATTAGAATTGGTACCAGAATCTGTAAAGTTATGTATTTAATCCGATTCACTTACCCTCTTTTCTTTTTCTCTTTTCAGAATTAATAAAAGGGGACATATCACTCTCATTTAATGTGGTAGATGTTGCATTGTTTCCTTGTAAGGAGAAAGCTAAGATTAATTGATTGATTTGGTGTTTTAAGTCCACTTTGTGCACAGTAAGGCTAATCGAGACTTGACCTACAGTTTAAAGTGGGATCAGAAAGCTAAGAAATGTGGGCTATTTCTTCGAAATGAAATGAAGTCAATCTTCTCATTTTATTCCATCTGCCAATGTAAATGCTCTGATAAATATGAAATTTTTGTGATATTTACATCCAAAATACCTGAAACATATTTATGAAATAACCATATATCAGAATCAGTTAATATGGAGCTTGGAAATCATTGAAAAAATTATCATGATATTAGTTTGACGCTTTGTCACATTGCTAGTGGTCATTTTTATAGTTTACATTATCTACTTGGGCTCAATTTTTTTACAACTGTATATAAGAAAGTAAAATTAATTTTTCAGGTCACGGAATTAATGTTACTCTGTATGTAGTAATTAAGGTGTGTCATGAGAGAGGAAGATTTTTTCCCCCCATTGTTTTTCCATCCTCAGTACTGACATTAACTCATAAAGATGGACAAGCAATTATCAATACGGTTCAATGAAATTTAACAAGTGGAATGATTATTATTATTTTTTTTTGTTATTAACAATGCATAAGCTGCTGGATTAAAGTCATTGTAATATTCTCTTCTGCTTTTCCCTTCCAGGAGAGCCATCCGAAGAAGTTGCATCTCCAAAACAGGCCCCAGCTGCTGCGAACACCACATTCACTCCAAAGGCAGACCCTCAATGTTCAAACGTAGACCCAAACTGGCCCTATACATTCCAGGTGCCATGGGATTCCATGCCGAGAGCACTGATGAATGATTTGCGAAGGAACCGAAGGCCTGCCCCCGGGGCAAGAAGGCAAATGGTGAGAATTATCGTGGACCACATCCACAGAATATGTAGAAGGCCGCAGAAGAAGCAGATGGAAGTTGTCGCAAGGGCAATAACTCAAGAATTCCCCGAATGCTTTCAAGATAGGATAGATGGCACGGTGGTGGGAACCGGCTTTCTCTCTCTGCAACGGCAGTTAAGTGTGCGGTCAGAAAATGCAAACAGGAAAGCGGAACATGGAAAGAGAAGTCGGAAGATGCCAGCGTGTGAGGCCAACGTTGCACGTTGCATCGGCAGGAATAGGTACGGCTGCGTCAACTGGCAGCCCAGGGAACCTGACGAGGACGACTCAAATGCCGTAGCATTTTACAGGCAGAGGTGTTTGATTAACTCCGGAGCCTCTATACCCGAGATACAGGAGAACGATCCGGGGCTCTTTGATGGCCAGGCCATTCTTAGGCACTTCACAGAACTTGTGAACATCGACATCAAGCAGACTTTGAGAACCGCATTCAGCACCAAGGGGCCACGCCTTGTTAAATTTTTGAAGCTTTCTTGTTTGAATCTCACGCAGGAGTTATGTCAAGATGTGGAACACAATGATGAAGACTTTAGGAACCACCCTGCCATATTATTGAAGCTGCTCCAAGCATATTTTCAAGAAGATGATGTTCTCTTCAGATACGTGGAGGTATTTAAGATTCTTTAACTATTTAATACCAATCTTTGTTCCATGCTTGAAACCTAGAATACAGTAGAGTAGTATTACTTTCATCACTGAATGGGCTTTCTTATAAGTTATTATTTTCAGTAATCGTAAATTGAGTAAGATTTTTGTGTGTGCTTCTGTTAGATGTTTTCTTTATTTTGCCAAGTTGTCTCAGATAAGTTTATAAACTTTTATTAGGAAGAAGTTCATGTATTGGAATCAGAATGTTCCTTACAAACTCACTCATTTTCTCTCTCTCTCTCCCCTCTCTGAATTAAGATATTTAATTAATTTTTTAAATTAAATTAAATTAATTAATACTAGGGCTGAATTGATACAACTTTGATGTGATAACAATGCTGATACTCTGACCAATTTCCATTAATACTGAGATTTGAGATTCAAATTTATACTCCACGACAAACTTAAATGTGAATCATAAGGCATGTGAATGTGACTACCACATGACCATGTGGGTGTCCTTACAGGAATTAGCAACGTTGAAGGAGCGTGTGGTACCCACATACCTTTCCATGCCTTATCAAGATTCAAGTAATTGCTTAACTGTTCACATAACAACAGTTCGTAATTATTAAAGATAAAATATAGATTTTTATTACGTGTGTCTTATAAGGTTATTTCTAACCCCAACATTTTGGAATCATCGCTGCATCATTCTTCAGCCTTCTTCAATAAAGTCACATTAAAAAGATAAAAGAGTTACAGATTGAAAGGATAAGAGTCACTTGATTACAAATGGCCTCATAGTCTTCAGCTGTCTTGTCAACGCAAGGTCACATTTTATCATTTCCTCCATGTCGGTGTTAGAAACAACATGTAAGTAAAATCTGTATTTTATCTTCAATAACTTGTCAAGATTGTGACAAAGATAAAGTCTGGGTTTCTTTAACCCTTTCGGGGCGGGGCCTATAGATGTCAGAAGTAATTCAAGGACGGATGACGAATATTTCGTCAAACAAATATTTTGGTAATAAAAGTTTAATAAACAGAAAACTGAATTAAAAAAAACACACGGAATCTTTTTGGGTTTAATTTCCAAGCCTTCACCTCACATCTCTCGTCATCGCCGAGTAGACTCTTACGTCATTTTCGCATCGCCAGGCTGATTGTTGTGATGTCGTATTTGCCTTTATATAACTTGGGGCAATCAGCGACCAGTGGCGGTTTGCCCTGATAGATGGGTGCATTTCTGATAACGTCTCTGCGGCCAGTTGTGATGAAAATTCTCCTTGATTTTGAGTTTTTCTTTTTTTTTTAATTAAATTTACTATTTGTATTATTGTTTTGATACTATGTATTCGCCTTTGTATAACTTGGGGCAATCAGCGACTAGTGGCGGTTTGCCCAGATCAATGGGCGCTAGCGGACGGGCTTCATTTTAAGTTCTTTCCTTTCTTCTTATTTTTATAAAATTTACTATTTGTACTATTGTATTCAAATTTATATAACTATGAACTTTCCAGTTCATTTAAACACTACAAAAGTGTTTCGTGGCATTTTTGCAGACCCTGCAGGACTCTCAGACGTAAAAGTATCGGCTGCTACTGGAGACTGAAGTTGGACTGATACTTTGTTACTAGATGCAAAATAATATAATACAGTCTTTTTAGTGGTTTTTATTTTTTCTGTGATGTTTTGTCATGGTTTCCCAGAATTTTTTCATGCTTTCACAAGATAAACACACACACAAGATACAACCTTACTCTACACTTGTAAGGAATGGTAATTTGTGTCCTCGTTTCCTGCTAAGAAAACTGGGTTTTCCACCTTGCTGTACTTCCCCAGGTGTCATAACTGGCTGTTTCTTTCCCTCCCCTCCTCCTCCTGATGGCACTAGCCTTCCTTTTCTACTTCATCTGGTCTGGCAAGTTAAAATCTTCCACTTTGGGTTGAAAATTGAAGGTGGCTTTGGAAACAACCAATTTACTTCCCACATCCTTGTTTATTAGTTCCACCCATTTCATTCCAATTTCCCCTCCGTTTTTGTTAATTTTCTCTCCCCTGCTTTGTCTCTGCCACTTTTCTCTCTATTTCATTTTCCCCTCTTCTCCTTCATTTGTACTTTCTTAATCCTGTGCCCATATGTCAACATATGTTCACTCAATGCTGTTCTTTAATGTCTCTCGTATAGTCTTTAATTCCCTCATTGATGCTTCTCCCTGTCTCTTCTATGTACTTGCTTCTACGTATCCACCACATTCTACTTCACATACCCCTGCCATTGCCAATTGATTACTCTTCTTTTCTCCTTTGTACTCATGAAACCAGTGCTTCCCAAAGTGTACACCCTGGGATGCAGGGGGCTGGCTTACAGGATTGCCACGAAATGTTTCAAGCATATTGTGAAATACAATTGTAAATTCAATCAATATTATGATTGTTTCAAATATGTGCTTATTTAGTAATTTTTACACATAAAATGTTTCTGAATTTGAAATATGTGATTATTTTTTAACTTAAAGCAAGCAACCTAACCACACTAAGTGAGCATTGCAAGTGTTAGACAGGCCTACATTCTGACTTGGGCACCGTGGAAAAATATTGAAACTCTAAGGGTGCCGTGAAATGAAAAAGTTTGGAAACCTCTGCATTAAAACTATTTCTCGATTCTCTTTGGTGGCTTGAAAGTCCATACGTTGTATAGGTGATTCTTAACTTTTTCTCCATCTTTCTTCTGAATGGCACACTCACATACTACTTCTCTTTGTGTGCATCCTTATCGTCTTCTTTTTTTCCATATTGTTCATCTCTTTTTTCATTTTCTTCTCTGCTCTTCGTATCCACTTCATTTCTTTGTTGTTGCGTAATCTTGTTACTCTGTACAAAATGCTCCCAGGTGTTGTATTTTGTTCTTTCATTTGCAGATTCCTTGCAGATATACTTTCTCCCAGCTACCTTTTTATGGTTTCAAGTCCTTTCCCTTTTACTTCAATGGCTATATCCAAGTACGTAATTAATCTTTACATTGTTCATTTACTCTTTTGTATACTTTATTCTTTCATGGTCTTCGTTCAATAATCTAAACATTTCATCTGTTGTTTCCTTGCTTTATGCTATAAAGATCACATCATGCATGTATATTTTAAACAGAATCATCCCATTTTTAAAGTTTTTTTTTTTTTACCCCAAAGAACAAGAACCCAGGACACCTTCGGAAGTGTTATGAAAACAGTTTACAAACAATGATTACGTTGCATCAGCATTATCATTCTATTGTGTTTCCTCACCTCACAACCGGAGCGTTCAAAATGCCCTCTGCACAAGGTTGACATGTTTAAAACACTTGGCTTGTTTTTTTTCACAAATGTTTAAAACAAAGTCTTTTAAACATGTTTTTTTTAAAACTTGTTTAAAACACATTTTGATACTGGAGTTTTGTTTGTTTGTGGACTGTATCAAAGCATTCAAAGATTAATATGGAACCTATTAAATTCAAGAAGGTAATATATAACACATACTATGTGCCAATAATTACGTATGGAGCAGAGACTTGGACATGACAGAGAGAAAAAGAAAGATGCACGCAGTGGAGATGAAATTTTTAAGGAGTATATTGAGGAAGACTAGAAGGGATAGAATAAGAAATGAGGAGATCCGACAGACAGTGGAGGTGGTAAAGCTTCAGGACAGGATAGATCAGGCACAGATGAGATGGTTCGGACACATGAAGAGGATGGATGCAGAAAGAGTTTACAGTGCACAAGGAGTGGGAATAAGGGCAAAGTGGAGACCAAGATGTTGGTAGAAGGAGCAGACAGCGGTTTCATTTACAAGCATGCAGAATTTCAAATTTCCCGCTGAAAACATGCTCAGCATTAGTTCAAATACCTGGAAAATCAGCCTCAGCTTCTGAGGGTTAAAGGAGATTGATTATGTTGCAAGATAAAAATAATTTTGAGAATATAAATTCATTGTTTCATTGTCAGGCCAACAAGGGGGATGAAACTTATGTGTGTTCAGTAGGATATGTCTGGTCTGCGATGAATCAAAAGTTTAAAGTGGATCGGAATCACTGTGTAAGGTAACTCTACCAGGGATTGAACGTGGATCCCCTTGATTAGGGCCATCCCCCGTGGTGGAGTGGTTAGCACATTGCGCTATGACGCCAGGGGTCCTGGGTTCCAATCACAGCCTGGGCATGGATGTTTGTGAGTGTCCATCATTTTCATCATGTCATCACTTATCCCCATCTACGCAAATTAGCCAAAAGTGGCACAAAGAGTGAAGTAAAATAAAGCAATTCAATCAATCAATCAAACCCTTGATTAGGAAGTTACATCTATGCCATAGGGCAGACCTGACACGATCTAGGAAGAAAATAATTTTGCAACTACTGATATATAAATGCTATATTGAGACCCACTTTATTTAAGGGGACAGAAATTGACACTACTATGAAATCATAAGCAAAAGTAGCAACAGGTTGTCTGTCAGTCTACAAATCTTGGAAAAGTCAGGGAATTTACTTTCTCTGGAAATATCAGAGAAATTTACTGTTTTTTTTCTGGAAAAATTAGCATTTTTGTAATAGTGTACTAAAAGTAGGTTTTCGAACAAAGGAATGCAGAAGAAAAAATAAATTTTAAATATCTTGTGGAGAGTTTGATATGCAGTAGAAATTGCATATTAAATACTCTAGGAAGAGGGGTCATGTTTTGAAATATTTTCATGTCGCTGTCGGAATTTATCAGTTTGTTGTGGCAATATATGGGTTGTGCTTAGGTTCCTCGAGAAATAGTTTTAGAATTATTTACTGTGGAAGAAGGTGGTGTTCAACAGTCCAAATCAGTGTAGTCCAAATCTGAGCTAATTTCACAACTCAATAACTTTGGAACTATTGAACACAGCCCATTGATGTTTACAAACTAAACAGACCTCTATCCAAGGTATACACACATTGCACCAAAATATGCCTAAAAAAACTGACATAGCATTCTTATATCTTCTCTTTCATCTTGGTATGCCGGTGCATTATTAGGTAATAGAGCACAGCAAGAGAAAAATGGAGTAGGTGTGAACTAGTGCTGCAGCCCTTGTGACATTCATATTTTTGTCACAAAATCCGCAGCACAAACATGCAGCATATATTGCAAAATTTTGCATGTTTCTGATCTAATTTGGTAACATTTAAAAAAAAAAAAAGGATGTTCAATTTGCAGGGAATTTTGGTATTTTGCATTACTTCATGAATAAAATTTGTACTGAGGATCCTCAAAAATACATTAGTTTTTTTTACTTTTCACATATCACGAAAATTCTGCCATTTTATTATTAATTTTATGAAGGTAACATGTAATTCATATGGCCTTGTTTTGTAAAGTACATGCATACAATAATTAAGGAAGTTAGGGACGTTTTATTTTCTTTAAGAAATATTTGCAACTTCATATCAGATCGGCAGAATATCAGTTATTGATATGAGTGTTTTTTATATCGGTAGTAGCACCAGCAAAAATCTCACATCGTCCATCCATAAAATATACAAGGATTCAAAGTAAGAGTTAAATCTTAATTACAAGACCTGTGTGCAAACTACTTGTCAGTAGTAACATAAAAATGAAATCTTTTAACTAGTGAATCTATTCACAAATAATTGCTCCACTTGCAATGTGTTTGGGAGGATTGTTGGAATTGAATTGATTTTGATGCGAGTTTTTGCTTTCTAGGACATCACGCTACCCTGGGAAGTAGCCAGAGAAATGCTCCCTGACACCCCTTGTCTTGTTGTGTGCGGTAAGTTGAAATATGTCAGTAGATTTTGTTTAAAGAATTAGGATTGTATGCAAAAGGAATGGAAGGAGAGCAAGAAAGGTGGAGAAAATTTTAAAAGAAGGGAAATAAATAACACCCATTAGGCAAAAGGAAGTAGTTAAATTCATAAGTGCCATCCCCTCCAAAGGCCAATGCCCCCCCCCCTCCCAGATCATGTCGTAAT
The DNA here is from genome assembly GCF_977018435.1 of Lepisma saccharinum. Lineage (NCBI taxonomy): Eukaryota > Metazoa > Arthropoda > Insecta > Zygentoma > Lepismatidae > Lepisma > Lepisma saccharinum. Next base: position 2,778,192 of record NC_139237.1, read on the forward strand.
TCCTGTAAAATATTCCATCATGACAGCATATATACAAAGGGTGTCGCAGAGAAGGTGAGACTAATTCCTGTATAGGAAAACAGCGACGTCCATTGGCTATCAAATGTACTAGGGTGAAAATTTGGTTCATTAGCTGCAAATTGAGACCAAAATGAGCGCAATCGGTCAAAAAGTCGTGACTGCGTAGCAGTTAAAAGGCAAGCATGTACATGGACCCCTCCAAGAATCATTAAAATGAAACAAAATAATTACAAACCACAAAATTTTTATTCAGAATCAGCCATATCGAGTAGACGTACATCTTTTTCAAAATAGGCACCATTGACAGTGAAGCAAGTGTCCATATGCTCCTGCCACTTAGTGAATGTCTGAAAATTCGTCGTCAGGTAGCAAACTGAAGAAAACTTGTGCTGGGGTGATCACTTTTCTGTTTGTCATGAAATGACGTCCACCTAAAGCGGCCTTTAAAAGTGGAAATAACCAAAAGTTGCAAGGTGCAAGGTCCAGGCTGTATGCTGGATGTGGGAAAATTTCTATTTTTCTCTTCATCGAGTAATCCTGAAAAGCCCGCACGATATGCGGGCATGCATTATCGTGGTGCAATATGAAGGAGTTCTTCAAATGCGGCCTTTTTTTTTTGCTATGTGCTGGTGCAGAGTCTCAATGACTCCTTAGTAATACTGTGGTTCTACTCAGTCTGTCTTGATCGGCATATGCCTGTTGAAACCATGCATATGTTTCCGCAGCACTTTTCCCTAAACGCCAACAAAATTTTATGACATGTCGCTGTTCGTCTTGAATACTCATCGCAAAAAGCAATGTTATACACAAAAACCTGGAGGGGTAAATGAAACACGTTCCACGTAAATCAACACAGCTGCTAACTAACGTGGTTTCGTAACATGTGACAACTTGCTACGGAAACAGAATGAGTCATTCTAATCGATGCGACTAGTTCCGAAACCATAGGCAGTGTTGCCAACCCAGGAAAAGATCTGTCTCACCTTCTCTGCAACAGCCTTTGTATTACTGAAAGTTTCTTTTTTAGCTTTACTGAACACTTTACTTGAGCTGCCTCCCTAACTGATTACATGTGATGCACCTAGTAGTAAATTGACTTGGAACCATCTAAAATAAATTTCATGTTTGGGTAATAAAAGATGCCATTGATAATAATTGAATGGGTGAGAGAAAGAAGCTAAAAATTCCATATTTTGGTCATTTTGAGCTGATATAGCCATTTTTTTTTACTTAAGTTAAGCTGCATTACCTGACACAGAGAAAGCAAACAGTAGGAAATATAATTGAGGGAACTGACAAGAAGCAGCCAACATTTAAAATAAAAAGTGTTAAAAATCAACAAATAATCAACTTTAAGCAATGGTGGCCTACCCTGTTTAAGAAGAGCTTGCAAAGCAGTGACGTGTTCCAAATTAGCTAGTACAGGCATCTCATGTAAAAAGAAGAAGAAAAATGACACCTCACGAGTTTAGACTGCACTAGGAGAAGTATTCAAGCTCTACAAAGAAAGTGAGATTGTGCTTGCTACTACTAATGTCTATGGTGGGAAAGTTCCAACAAACAGTAATATTTTTTAAAAAATAAGAAAATTGAGGATGTGGTTAAAATTGTGCATTAAGTACCAGACGACTGCGGAGAGTTGTATGGCACAATTTTATCATGGCCTACATCCATGCGATCTGAATACGATAATCATTCTGATAGTGACTAGCAGTGCCATAGAGAGAATACTTTTCAATTCATTACGTTCATTTTGCAGGTTCACCACTATTTGAAGAAAATGTTGTTACTTAAAATTTGTTATCAAGAAATGCTAATGTCGTATAAGGCCCACGCATGAGTCGAACCCAGGGCCTCGAGCATCATAAATTAATAAGCTAATCACGTCATAAAAGGGGTCCCGCTGAAGCGTTGGAAAAGAGCTTCTTAAAAGTAAATCATGCCAGCAACCATCAGTGGAGTTGTAAAACTCTGCTGACGCTGCACTAGGCCGGACGAACATGAAATACAGTAAATCAGCAGTATCCACAGAAATCGCTGTTGGTGAGGGACACGCTGAAGTCAACGGATTTACCGATCGAATGTTCAAATTCCAAATAAATAGCTTGAGAGAATATTTCTCACCCCCAGTTGTTATTCAAAATCTATTGTGAGAACAGTTCTTGTCTTTCCCAATTATGGGCTGAGTATGATCGCTACGTAAAGTGTTACCGAGAGGAACGAGCTCTAGCGAAGTTTTATTTCAGGACCGTGTATCGTCACTCGTCATAACAGGGTCTACAGATTCTATGAGATCTTCAAGCTACAGAAAACCAGAGGTAAAGAACGTTCCTTTATCCCCATTCTTACATTCTCATAACCCTGCCAGACCAGTCAACCCTCGAAGTGGTTACAGGGGCAAGTCCCTTTTTTACTTGGTTACGTGTTTACGTTGTTTCTTTACATGTACCTCTCGCTGGTAATCCCCCTAGCCCCAGGTTCTCACATAGCCTGAGGTTTGATCCCCTAAATCTCATTAGAGAGAGATTACACAATGTAAACATTTTATTTGGTCACAACACTTTTCTTGCTTTCATAGTAATGTTAAATCAACTAATAACTGGGCTGTAATGTTTCAAAACCGAATTTATTGCTTGCTACGTTCAAGTGAGAACCAAAAGGGAAACATTCCACGATGTTTTCATGACTGTGTCTATTTATGTATGAACAATTTACAAAAAGTATTGCTTTTGAATTATTGTCCGAGCTTTCTATTATAATTTCACAATAGAAAAGTTTTTAATTAATAAAGTATTTTGAGCCCAGAACTATTTAGTTAATTTACCAAAAATTACACTCTGCAGAGTCTGTTTCTTCTTCCTCTCACCCATTCAATTAGAGATTGCTCTGTTGACAACCCAGTAGTATATGACGCCAAGTGTGATTGCAATTTGCATTACATTGCCAGATCAATCAGAACCATTAATGAGCGTATGCAACAGCACTTATCTGATGCAAGAAAATCCCAACCAACTACCAGACTATAAACACACCTCATGTTCAACAAACATAATATTTTCAAAAATGTCCCTCAAAACCTTTTCCAACACCACTCTTTTTTTTTCTTTAACACATGTCAGCATGGTGATATAGGACATGGATGACCACTAGCAATAATTTGTTTCTTCTCTACATGTGAAAGCCGTCCCCCATCGTGGAGTGGTTAGCACATTGCGCTATGACACCAAGTGTCCTGGGTTTGAATCCCGGCCTGGGCATGGATGTTTGCGAGGTTCCATTCATCAGTTTCATAATATCATATCAAAGAAAAGCAATCATTTACATATTTTTGCACTACTCTTTTGCTAGCCATCCTGAAATAATCATAAGTTTTAATGACCATAAATTGCTGATGGAGCAATATTGAATGTGGAGTGAAAGTGGTAGAGCAGCCACAGGCTGAACTTCGCCCATGAATAAAGAATTTCTAATTCTAATTCTAAAATTGAGACAAGCAGTTGAAAGTAAATGCAACTACGTGATTTGCTTAGCACATTGGTGGGGGAGATCAGGCGCGTGCACAGTCGTTGTCCAATAAAGCAGTGAAAACTGAAGACGTCAGAATCCCATGGCAATGACCTGCTTCCCTGGCTCGAGCAACACTGAGAATTCACAATCATAATGTCACGTTCGAGTTATCAAAATGAAAGATATTGCTCATTCTTGGATCATTGACATATTACTTACACACTCATAAAAACACCACTGATCAAGAACTATCTCAATCACCAGTCACAAAACTGGCTTGAAATTACAGGGAAATTGCAAATAAACTAGGTTTATTGTTATCGAAAATTCACCACATAATTAAAAAAAATCTTCCAAAATCCCATTAAGCTGGCCCTTTTACTCTCTCCAATAATATTTTCACATGTGGGGTTTTCAACGTAACATTTCAGTGGTCATTTCAGTGCATTCTGCATATCAAACCTATTGATGAATTTCCTGATGCAGTGTGATCACCACATTGCCAGAATATCCACCAATCGAACGTTGCATGTTTATATGTCGTCGTTTGTTCTATTCCGTAGTTGACAAATTTACTGCTACACAATCCTTTTGGTATTGTTGGCAGGAGTTGGTGAATTGGTAGGTGAATAAGTTTAGCTTTTCCCAAGTTACATGGTGCTCTGTATTTCATATAAACAGTGAATCAACAATTTTGTTTTGTGTGGTGAGTTTTACCTTTTTGCTTTAGTTTTGATATATATATATATGAAAAATATATAAAAGGTACTTTTTGTTTAAATATGAGCACTCAGTGTTAACTTATCACAGAGTAACATGGATAATGGATTGATTCTTGTCAGATAATATAAAGTTTCAGTTTAAATCCAGATTGTGTGTGTGTTTGGAATTGGATCTGTAATTCAAAATGTAATTTGAAACAGTGAAATACATCCCTATTAGAAACTAAATCTGGGATCCCCTTTTTATTGGATGAAATGTTAGGTCCCTGAAACTACTTGCATTGTGTGTGTGTGAAATATGCAGTGAAATTGATTTAACATTTTATCCCCTGAGGATGGAGATAAAATACTTGAATTAATTACTTATTGTTCCCTTTCATACCTTCATGATGCACATATGAATCTTCATTATCCACTTGATTCTTGTCTGTGTGTGTGTCAGCCTGCCTGCATGACTTTTAATAAAAATGGCTTTAATTTTATCAGCTACATAATAATCTCTTTTCTGCAACTAATAAAGTGTTGCCACATTGTAATACAAATGTGTGGACGTTCTGTTAGATTTTCTTTGCCATTCTTTGTTTTGGAAGTGGTTCTTCTGCATGCTAGTTGTTGTATGTTGACAATGCATTGTATATTGGAAAAAAAATCCTATGTTTTTCCCCTTTTTTTTTAGGATCATCCCTGACTGAATGCAGGAGATTCATGCTTTCACTTGAGCATGAAGTGAGAATCGAGGCAATAGTTGACTTTCTGGATGCTGTGTCAGTTCTCTTTGCTTGCTTTTATGTATTTAATATGGATTATCCAACAGAAGCGCAATATACGTTGGAGTTTGTCCAAAGGTATGTTTAGCCAAATGTACCATTAGTGTGAGTAAAGTGCTGTGGAAATTTTATGATGGGTAGGAAGTATGTATCAGAAAAACTAGAGATTTAATTTTGAATCTTATTTATGTAAAAAATTCTAATCATAATTGAAAAACTTTTTTCAATGCTCAACACACAACTAATCTATGTATTTAGTGCAGAGTATTTGACTTCTAGCAACGAGGAAGCATTTTATATGCACTTTATGATGGTTATGTTATCAAAATGGCTGCCATGATTTGATTTCTCTACTGCTAAGTAACTACTGAACAGTGTAACGTAGTAGTCGGGCATCAAAACATAGCAACAAATTGGAAGCCTACCCAGAGAGTGGTAATTGAAATAGCTACGCCACTAAACTACCCATCACCAGAGTCTTACTTATTTGTGGAACCTTTGGATGCATTGTAACGGTCCGTCCCAGTCTCTTACGAGATCCAAACTACCGGCAAATACATGCAGTCAAAATAAATTAAAAACAGGAAAAAAACTACGTAAACGTCATCTGGTTTCTCAAGACCCCAAAATTACTAGCAAACAATCTCCAAGGTTTCGTCGTGGAAACTCACAAAAAATAGCTTACATACTAATAACCAGCGTATGTCTAGTTGACCTCCAAAACAATAATACCAAATATAATTTAGTATTCCCCCCGTTAATCAAAACTTGTTATTGAATTATGCAGTACTTATAATACTAAAAGGATTGTATTTTTTCTCTCGTAAAGGCATGTCAAGATTGCAAGTCCAATTTATAATTTTATCTTTCTTTATTACGATTAGCCAATGCAACGGAGTACGACTATCGTGCAACAACAAGTACATTCATGAGCAAATATAAATTACAACGCTGAGCGTTACTAATACAAGAATTGACCTTCAGGTCTCCTTTGGTACAAAATCATCAAATATCAACATTTAAACTGACCATTAGGATAGATTAAGATCTGTCAAAATTCCACAATTCATTATCGCACTATGTATAAATATGTATGCACAAATTCAACATATCTAATCAAATTAAAACTTGTATATTACTAAAATTCTGTACACTTGCAAGGTTTACTTAAAAATCGAGTTATCTGATGCTCAATAACCTTTACAATAGTCTTTGGATTACTTCTTGTAATTTTACGTAAATAACGCGAAGTCGCTCTCATTACAGTTTTCTCCTGATAACGCCGTATCTTGAACAATAGGTCTGTTCTGACTAGATTAAGCTGCACATTACACTACAAGATTGACCGACAATCGAACGTACGTAAATTAGACGCACATTCCACTACTATTAGTGTTGTCAAACGTCTTAACCGTTGAAATGGAGGGGGGTTGGCAAGGGGCAAAAAGCTCACTTTTATATGTATGTTCCACTCGCGATCTATTTAGTCAAACACAGCAATTAATGCTGACACTGTACATACCTCCTTTTCACTCAATCGGATCCTCGAATACACAGAATTGGCATTCGTGGTACTTGATTCCTTCGAATCGTGTACTACGTCTAATGGAATACTTCCAGGAATGGTCATCTACTTGGTGTAACCTCTTCCCATTTAGTTACATTTCATGACTCGAAGTAAGATTGGCCTCTAACATCTGTAACCTCTTCCCATTGGTTACCTTGCTTGACTCGACGTATCTGGTCATCAACGGTCTTCCTGGACGTGCAGCCAACTTGGTTGAAGATATGATGATGAAGAGTTCGTAAGGTATATCACTTGATCAGCTGGGGCAACAGTCAAATTTTCGCAAACAATAATTAACGTTCGAACTAGAATAGAAGTGTGGACGGACGTTGAAACGCTGTATAAAGTTCTCTTGCGTTAACTAGTGCTGACTATTTTATGAAGCAAGAATCCAAGTCAAAAGCCAAAAGATACTAAATTTAAATCATCTTATTTTCCCTCAAAAATAGTTAAAGATGCTTAATTCAGCGAGAAACACAGTACTTAATTCACACATACTAATCGGCCACAACTTTTGACTGCTACACTTCCTTGTCGAAATATACTTCTTAGAAATCCATTTCACTCGATGACTAACTCAACTTGACAAAATATTACGCGTCGATATCCTCCCCAATCGTGTGTCATGCTGCTATTGCACGTAAAACCAACATGTATGCTCGCTACGGCTGTACTACTGTGTGTGCAGTTACGAAAGGCAGCTGCAAAACGAAGAGCGACTACAGAGACAACTAGCGCCGAATTCCAGTACTACTTTAACAAATGAATGACGCACCGCATACGTCTCGAAAGAAGTGTTAACAGTTGATTGAATTTTAATTTTTAAATGTCATAAAAGTAATAAAAAACGCACTTTCAGAAAGGTGAAATTCATTTTCATCCTATCTGTGAGCATTTCCATACTATTTGCATAAAATACCAAAAAATGGGCAATTATAGAAAAATACTTGGGACTTTTCTTCCTGTAGTGGAAACAATTTTTCCATCTTCTTTTTTTTTTTTTTTTTTTTTTTTTAGAATTATAGTCTCTCATTTTAGATTAAGCAGAAGCAGTTGGGGTTTGTTCAGCCCAAGAAAGAATCTTGCTTTTTGTTTATTTATTAGTATACTCATCAGAACATAACTTTGAAAATTAATTTTGTTATTTTTCGGAGAGGAGTTTAAGTATTTCAGCAAATTTCTTTCTAACTGTGCACTTTACGGAAACACACTTTCAAACAATAGTTGTAGAATGCATAGTGTACAAATCGTGCAGTACCTACGGATGGGACCATGTTAGCATCTCCGGATGGGAACTTTACACGTGTGCACTTTTCAAACTTGCTGTGATGTACAAAAAATCATAGCAAGAGAACTAATTGTTGTACAGACATGAAATGATGTACAAAAAATTATAGCAAGAGAACTAATTGTTGTACAGACATGAAAATATTTTATAATATTTTTTCCACAGAATGACGGGACTCTTAGCAGAGGTGAATTTTATACGTTTCAACTCCCAATAATGAAAGAAGAAGAAAATTGAAATTTTATGTCTCTGTGGCCACAATGGAACAAAGTGAACAAAAAATGTAGTCTGTAGCACTGCTACATTGCTACAACCAGGCATAGTCAGATTGAAAATAGGCTCATACTTCTTGAGAAAAAATTCTGGAAAATTTCTTCTAGCATCGACCCTATGGATGCTGCATGGCCTTCCCTCAAATTTTGAAAAAAAGAAAAGATGAAAATGCGCAACTAATTTTAGAAAATCATAATCTGTGGTAATTGTCATTCGTTGTGAACAAAGGTTTTTTTTTCCATGTTACACTTAAGAGTAAAATATATCACCAAAAAACGGTACGTTACGTCATGTAAATTTTGGAAGGAAAAATCAACATTTTCAAAATGAATTTTAAACATAGTAACAATAAGTATATTGTTTTGTCAGTCTAGTATGTCTTACCCTCATATATATTTAAATGAACATGAAAGATGAAACTGAATTATAATCTGCAGTTCAAGAAATGACATGTTAATTTCTGCCTTGTGGTGGTGGTTTCGTGTCCCTCCGGAAGCGCATAATTTGATTGGTTTTGTTTGAACCAGCCATCTGCTGAAGGTTTAGTTATACTCTCTATCACTGAAGCTAATGTGGCAACAATGTCTTTTGGGAGAGCATATTACAATTAAGGCTTTTTCAGGGACACTTTCAATACCACTTGCCCAGGATATTTTATGTGCCCTAAGTTTCTCTTTAAGAAAGTTTTCAGATGGAAAAGCCCATTCGTCAGTCCCCTTGACCTTGTCTTACACTACAGATACCCCAAAGTACTGTCACAATTAAAACTTCATGTAAATTTTAAAATATTTTTATTTTGAAATTATGGATACAACAGAATCAATTTAGGACATTGATTTACATTTTGTTTATGCATAAGCTATACATGACAGTAATCACTAGAGGCATACATATTTCATTTTTGACTAAAACACGAAATGTGAAATAACACATTGTAATGTTAATTTTTCATGTTTCTGAAAGGTGTGAGGTTCATTTTTCCACCCTGTTTTGTCAGAAAATAATGCGAAATAGACTCTTAAACACTAAATTTAGAGTTTATTTACTGATGCGACACTTTGTGAAATCAGAATTGTCCTGTGAGTTATGCAATTCACAGAAAATTGATTCATTCTGCTGTAAATATTTGAAAAGCATAAATAGACCCCTTTATACAGGAATAAACTTATGTATTCTGGTAACAACATAAATGTGCTATTAAAAGGCATATGTTTATTTTGTGTAATAAGTGAAGTTTTTAAATCAAATTTGGGATTGTATTCAATTTTCAAAACCAAAATGTCATTTTATATACTGCTTTTTCACCACCATAACAGCAAAATTTTATTTTGTTTACCACTTTTAAACCCGAAATTGACTGTGTTTTTCTACAAAAATTTTGCTTTTTTATTTACCAAAAATATGTGCCTCTAGTAATCACCTACTTTATTAGATATAAGTGTGTGTGTAGATAAAGGTATAACTTACTTACTTACTTATTTCCTGTCGCTCCTAGTGGAGCCTAGGGCCTCCGTGAAGCATTTCCATCTTGTCCATTATGACGAACTATCAGTGGAGGGCTTATCCAAAATTGAATCACGTGATAAGAAACCCCTATCACTCCCACAAACCTTTTCTTTACTTCCCAACTAAAAACCAACCTGACAAACCCAACCCAAATCAAAAGCATTATCGTGAACTTCGTACAACTTGTCAATCAAAACGCGCCTTTGAGCCACGTACGTGCAGTACCTTAACTTTTCTTTAATTTAAATTTTGGCCATAACAACAATTAATCTGAATCCCTCGTATCACTAGAAAATGACAAATGATGACCAGTGTGAACTAGAATCCCCCCCCCCCCCTCTCCTGGAAGTGAAGACTGTCATTAGTACATAAATTTCCAAATAACTATACACTGAGAAATCATATAGGTGAAAGTGTAACACCACGATTCAGTAATACTCATTTATTGACCAAGAATAAAAATAAACCAATAATCACTTTTAGGCACACAGACGTTAATTCACAAATCTGCTAATTTTACGTCATTGTTCAAGTAAATGATTCATGCAAGAAGCTGCCTCGAAACTACAGATTTTCGTGATGAACAACTGCACTTTTAATACTCAAGCACACCTGAATAAACACATAAATGAAGGTGTAATGCTTTATACAATCACAACTCAAGGATGATCTCCCTTGTCATAGGACAATTAAACTAAAAAAAAATTAAGACGGATTTCAAAATTAACCCATAAATGAAAATATGCTTTCATACAACTAGTTACACTTATAAAGACTGATATCAACTATGAGAGGTTCATACATCAACTGTAAGTGGCTCAATTGCTCGAGAAAGGGTCACATGGCCTGGAGCGACAATCACCATTTTTCCTTTTTACCAGATAGAGATATACAATGTTAAATTTAATCACAACATAGGTCCATATTCTTATCCCCTTAGATAATTTATTGTTCAGGAATTTCTCGAAATCGTATTGTTCAAAATGACGGCGCAATGCCCTTTGTTAGATCTGTGATGCAGGAAGTTCGCGAATCATGGCCATGAAACGGATCACACGAATGCTAGCATGCTTAAACGATGTGAACGTCGCGCTTTCAAAGTTCCTTAAACCATCATCTGGTTGACGTTTAGATATAAGAAGAATTTCGTACTTACATCTCTGCTGCTTATACAAACCATGTGACAATGGCTGCCGGACGCAAATTCCATTTATCGTCTGATCTGACGGTCGTTCGTCTCACTATTTGTACATGTACATGATTCCCCAAGTCTTGTTCTTAAAAGGTGATATGCACAACAACTCGCATTAGCTTTGTAAATCCGATATCAATCGGTTCCTTTCTGTGCGTATTCCTTTACAACATCCTTCCTTCTCCATACTTTTGCCACTCTCGCGTTCAAAGTTCCGGTTCCGGTCAATCTTTTTTCTTCTTCTTCTATTTCCAAGAGATTTTATGCACACTAAATCCCCTAACATCCATTACCTTTTTTCAATTTAGGTTCACAATAAAGATGCAAATCCTTCGATTTACTACATAAGTATAACCGTAACAATTATCACTATAACCCTAAATAAAATGTTGAAATAACCAGCTTTAATTTTTAAATTCCAATACATATTATTCACGCACACAGAAAAAGCAAAGGCCATCTATTGAGCAAAATTTATACTACTTGTGACAGCGCCGCAGACTACTGCCACCTAGTGAGTAAATCTTAAACACCTTCAAAACACACGTAAACAGTTTAAATCAAATACCGCGGCATTAACTTACACTTTTTGACATGGATTTAGTAAAGAATAAACACAGTATACCATTAAAATGTATATATAACAATATTCGTTATACCATCTTTGCCAAGCTCTAGACCTCCAACCAGCTCCTGCTCAATTGTCCTTCTTCATGTACGTCTGGGACGTCCTCTTCTTTGTGCTCCTTGGGGGTTCCATGGTAGGCTTTTGTTTTCCAAAATACCAGACATATTGACATATTTCTGCTTGGTAGTACTGTTCTTAGAAATGGTGAGAAATAGGTCATGGTTCTCTTTTCCGTCTCAGTGCAATGTTTACACTTCTTCACATATTGGATGGTGTTAGTGGTTCTTTCATGGCATCTCTGTTTTCTTCCCAGGTGCCTAATTGGCATAAATCCCGTTGGAGGATCCAAGATTGAGAAGAGCAGAAGGAAGAGCTACACAATTTCCCCAAAGGTGTTGAGGCTTCTAAACGCCCTGGCAAACTTTTAGTGGATGCTGTGAAAACTCTGAATACAACTGTATTCCATTTTTTAAAAAAAAGAAAAGAAAAAAGTGTAATGTGCAATGAAATAAAGTGAAATATATATTTCATATATTAGCCTTTATTCTGTCAGTACATGTTGACGTCTGTAAACCTCTCAGTGTGGTTGGATTTCGAGTCAACCTTTTCATCATCCAAACAAAAACATGGAAGGATCAAACTCTTGCAAAAATTACATATTGATGTTTTCTTCATCGAGAACAGTTAGAGGAGGTAGAAGAATATGGAAATCACTATTGATCTCACCTAAAACTGAAGTAAATGGAAAAATTCTAAAATGTGCCTACAATTTTCCAAAGTTGTGTTGATTTTTAAAATATAATATATATTGTATTAATGGATATTAAAATGCAGTTACTTCTACATAACATGCAATAGTTACTCGTATTTAAACATGACTTGAGATACTTAAAATTCACAGTTGAACATTGCTCAATTCTAGGTAGAGGTTGGTGACTGCGTGTGGTGCATGCATGCTGTGAATGTGAGTTTCTCCTTGACATGTGCTAATTAGGGTCAAGTACGAGAAAACCAAATTTAAAATTCCAAGAAAAAATGTAGTTTTTATTTTAATCTAAAAAAGTAAAAGTGTTCCTCAAATATTGTGTCCTCCCTATCAAAACACCCATTCTTATAATTGAGTAATTATGTACACAATGGATTTGGATTATATTCTAAGTGTGAGTAAACAGTCGAACCTGAGTTATACGTATGTCAAGGTGAAGAGAAAATAATACGTGTACCTGAGAATTACTTACAAATCAGATTTATATACCATGTCATGTTATTATTAAAATAATGTAATTGTATCTATTTTGAGGAACAATATATACATAATACAGGTTATTTCTGTCATAAAGTACTAAATTAACGACGCTAAAAGTTTGATTCTTAAACACACTACATTTACCACTTTATTAGTGAACACTTTGACACTGAAATACTACAGTAGACACTATAGTTTTATTACCCAATTTTATAAAATCGTCTAAAATAACATTTCTTTAACTAATGACTGTGCAAAATGTGGCACAAGCATTGCCTAAATCTACTGCTATTTCAATTCTGGTTTTATGTGAATTAGCATCCATTTCCCGTAGAAATTTTCCTTTCTGGTCAAGCGTGTAACTTTTTCTCTTTCTGTTCTGTGGCCGACCAGTAGCAGCTGAAAACTTATCACTTTTGTATCTTGCAGGGTGGCTACTCGCCAGGAATTCGTTAAATTGTGGGAATTCTGCTTGAATTTTTCTCCTTAGACGTGAAAAATTGCAACTTTTTAAAAATCCCAATTCCATTGAATTTATACATATTTATGAATGCCCTGAGGCATTCATAAATATGTTTATCCAGTTTAGCTTTTATTTGTATCGAGGAAGGAAAAGAAAAAGCTTCTTGGAAAATAACCCATTTTCTTTGTTGATGTCCTCTGCAGAACAATCTACAATTGTATCTGACAGACAGAAGATTATTACAAGATTGAAGTTGATATCTTTAAGTTGATTAGGTAAATTTGAAATTCTTACACAAATAACAATTTTTCGTACATTACTATATCCCGTATCATTTGTGACTTGTGTTTGTAGATGCATTTCTAGTCTGAGTATGCGAAATGGCATATGTAAACTCCACACCTTAAATTAAAAATATATATATACCGTTCAATTGAATTGATTTAGAATTTTTGGATACACTAGAATCACACAGACCCTTTATATTGTTAATATGTGTGTGTGTGTGTGGTGAGAGACCATAATACGTAAGGTTGAAATTGAGAAAACATCTGCTTGTAGTCGTGAATTTTTGGAAAGTTTGCCTTGAAAACCGGGAATTGTACTTGAATTTTATCATGGTCCTAGAGTGGCCACCCTGTCTTGGTTAGGTACAAATCATCTGAATTTTATGAAAATTAGTACGTATAACACCGAATTATGTACAAATATGGTTTATTTTACATGTTTTTAAATCATATTTTGCCGGGACCAACAGAAATTTACATATAAAACAGAATTACACAGAATTGAGTTACGTATATAGCAGTATCTCACTGTATGTACTTTTGTATTTGAAACCCCAGGTGTTCTTTCTGGAATCATTTTTGTTGGCTTGCTCTGCAACCCGACTGGCTGGGTGTAGGCTCTTCCATGAAGGAATGCTCCCTTGCTTGAACCCTGAACCAAAGTTCCAACTTTCTGCCTGGAAAGAAATGCATCTGAGAGAGAGAGAGAAAGGGGAAGAGTGGACTTGTGTTTATCAACATTGTGGAAGTCAAGCAAAAAAAAAATGTGCATTTTGTGAGGCAGTTTTCTGTGGTAGGCAAATTCAAGTTGCAAGCAAAAAGCAATGCTCTCTGGTTGGAAACTTGCAATTTGGTGTATTTTTAGTTTTCTCTGAACATATTTTATGCACCACAAAAAAGGCCATGCGTCTCTTAGGTTTACTCTACCGTTTCACTGAAATTAGTGACATCTCAGCCCTCACTTTGTACTTCAAATCATTCATCTCCCCAATAATAGAATACTGCTCTCCCGTCTGGTCCATGGCATGTCCCACTCACCTCTCCAGAATCGATTCAGTCTTTCACTTCTTCCTAGCTATAGTCCGACACAGGGTTCCCTCATTACGCAATTTTTCATCTCCGCATCTCTTGTCTTTACTAAACTTACAAACTGCTTATCAGCGACGTTTGCAGAATGATTTCAGTTACTTATACAAAATTGTGAATGGCAAAATCCGCTGCAACACACTCCTTGAGGAATTCCACTTTAGAGTGCATGGGACACTTTCCATATTCAGGATGCTCTTGCATAGCACAAGCATGGGATTCAATGTGTTAATGTTGTCTGGAAAAATCTGTGTTTTTGTAGCAGTGCAGTAAAAGTAGGTTATTCAACTAAAAAAGGATGAGAAAGACATTTTAAATTTACTGTGGAGAAACTGCACTTCAGTTTCATCTGCTGAGTATAATCAGTAGTTAGAGAAGAATTTTTTTTATTAAATACTGTGGGAAAGGGGTTCATATTTTAACTCTTTTTATCATGGAAATATATAGTACAACAAATGGTTATTGGTATTTACTGCTGTTTTCTTGCAATTCTTTAAGTGTGTTTGTTACTATATAAATTTCACTATAATTATGTGTTTTTGATTGATTGATTGAGTTGATGTTTTAAGTCCACTTTATGTGCAGTAAGGCTAATCGGGACTGGACCTACAGTTTAAAGTAGGATCCGAACCACTATGTGCTCCACCGGGCACTATAATTATGTATTATGTATTATTTGCACTGCCATTGATGTGAATTTTTAGAAAAAGAAAATCTCTATTTCTAGTCTCAAGTATTACATATGTAGAAAGTTATTCCTGATACATGTTATTTGCTTCTCTCCCCTACCTAGGGGTTAATTACATTATTACTTCTACATGTGAAGTGAATATTCTAAGACTTGTTTAAGTGCGATTCTAAGTGAGAGTGTATAGCTTAAATATTGTGACCTTTGGTCTGGAAAGCGTGGAAAAATCAGAAAATTTTATTTTAATGAAATTGTATACACTCTAAATTGATTGATTGATTGATTTGGTGTTTTAAGTCCATTTTATGCACAGTAAAGCTAATCGGGACTGGACCTACAGTGTTAAAGTGGTGTCCGAACCACTATGTGCCTCCACCGGGTATCGAACCTTGGACCCCTTGATTACAAGACGATGATGCTACCACTGCACCATCAGGAATGCCCCTTATATATATGAGGGACTCTCATTAAAGATTTCCCCAGTTCTAGTTAATGTAGGATACTGAAATTTTACGTGTGTAATGATACATATGTGCATAGGTCATGAGGTAATTTGCAATTCTGAACTCCTCTTAGTTTTTGTCTTACAAGTACTAAATTGAGACAAGGTGTAGTGATGGATCCAGTGGAATACCAAGCAGTCATCAAGTTTTGTTACTTGAGAGGCTGCACACCAAAGGAAACTTTTGGTGAGATGAAAGTGACCTATGGAGAGGATGCCCCATCGTATGACGTAGTGAAGCACTGGCATCGTCAGTTCAAGTGTGATCGGACTTCAGTAGAAACAGCCCCCATTCTTGGGCGACCCCAGTCAGCCATTGACGAAGACACCATTGGGCAAGTGAAAGCCACCATCTTGGAAGATCGCCGCATAACAGTTCGCCAACTAGCTGAAGATGTCAAGATCAGTGTGCAGTCTGTGGAAAAATCATCCATGACCATTTGCACATGCAGAAGGTGTCTGCCTGATGGGTTCCTCAGCTACTAACACCTTTCCAAATGCAGGAACGAGTCACGTGCTCCCAGGCTAATTTGACCATGTGCCAGGAAAACCAGGAGGAATTTTTTGACAGACTAATCACCCAGGGTTAAAGTGGGTCCATCACTATGACCCAGAGACCAAGGCCCAGTTAAAGCAATGGAAGGATCCTGACTCACCACCACCAAAGAAGGCCCGTGTCCAACCCTCAGCTGGCAAAGTGATGCTCATGGCTTTTGGGACCAGCATGGAGTATACAATTACCAGGACATACTACACTTCACTGCTGCAGAAATTGCGGAAGGCCATCAAAACCAAGAGGTGTGGCATGTTGACCATAGGAGTCCGCATCCTGCAAGAAACGCTCCAGTTCACAACTCACATGTTGCCCAGACAGAAGCACGGTCCTGCGGAAACGAAATCCTTCCTTATTCCCCGTACTCTCCAGACCTCGCGCCATCAGACTTTCACTCTTCCCAACCATGAAGTCATTTCTGAAGGGAACGCACTTCAATGACGATGAAACGTTGATTTCTCAGGTCAAGCTATGGCTTCTGGAGCAACCTGCAGACTTCTACAAACAAGGTCTCCACGGGTACATAAAGCGATGGGAAAAGTGTGTGGCCATTGGTGGTTCCTATGTACAGAAGGACTAATGTCTGTACCAATTTTCGTTTATCTCCATCCATGGGAACTGGTTCAGGGGAAATATTTAATGAATGTCCCTCGTACACTCTAAAGTCTATACCTATCTTTCTAAAAAAAAGTAAAGTGCTCCCCTGTGCTTTGCACCATGCCATGAAGGCGTATAGGGGTTGTGGGTTAGGATCCCACACTTCCTTGATCTCGGCCTTGCTGGGAGTGATATGATCAGCACCATCCCCTGGTTGCCTTTAACCCCCAGAGTTTCCTCCAGGTACCCACTTTATACGATGCTGGGTGGCCACCGGAGCCTCTTGAACAGGTTAAAAAAGTCCCGGTTCTCCCCCACCAGGGATCGAACCTGGGTCTCTCGCATGGTAGTCAGATGCCCTAACGACTTTTTTTTTTACTTTTTTATTTTATCAGCATATATACAAAATAGGTCTGTTTACTTACGTAATTTCCGTTAAAATATTGTATAGAATTTATAACATAGTAAGTAATATAGTAAGAGTCCCATTTTCGCTATCTGATACAAGATTTTTTGGCGTAAACATACATTTGTACCTATAATATAAATATACATTTCTTCATATATTAAATACCTGTTTACACTTTCACACCACAAGTATACAATTATTGTTTTCTAAACAACACAGGTAATTTCCAAAATACTCATAGATTTTTGGATATTGTAACATTTTTCCATCCAGTTCTTTTTAAATACAGTGTGAACAAAGTGCTATTGCTCTCATACTTTTTACAAAATACATAATATATTGTATTAGTTATTAACCAAATTACTGCATTGTTTTTCTTTTCTGGAAAATATTTGAAATCTGGTTTTGTACACATAGACGGTTGAAAGTACTGAGGTGCTGTTTGACATATGTCGTTAGGCATTTCCAAATTCCCTGTACTCCATGACATGTTACTATTCTATGTTCAGTGGTGTCTATCTCTCCACATATGTGGCATTTATTAGTTGTTATTCTCTTGATATTATGTAAGCATTCATTAGTTGGTATAATATCATGTATTACATTGTACCAAACACTATACACTGATGTATCCAGAATTTCTTTATTTAAGTTTTTCCAAATATTTTGCCATCTGTTATTGGGAAAATGTTTTTCAATGCGGTGAGTTGGTATCTGCAACTGGTTGTGAAACAGTGTATATAAGTATTGCTTCTGGCGGAAGCACCACATAACTGAATTCTTGCATCAAACTTCGTAGATATATCGGTCCTTTTTTCAATCTATGTAGATCTGGCAGATTTTGGGGTGGAAATTCCTCCGTCCATAACTGTATCCATAATGATGTAATGGAATCTTCAATGCCATATAGCGTATAAGATTTTTGCCAGGAATAGGGATTTTCATTTGATCTCAATATTTATCAGCTCAAATCCTCCTTTTAGTTTCATTTGCCATAGATTTGATAGTTTTATTCGAAAAAAATGTCCACACCACATAAACCAACCAATTGCTGAATTCATTATTCTGAGGTATTTTTGATTGATTGGGATCACTTGGGCCATATAGTTTAATTTACTAAACATATATGTTTGCAAAAACCACACTCTTTGTATCATGTTTAACTGTCTGCTTCGCATTTTATAACATTGTATGTGAATGTCTCTCGCTAACTTTTGCCAATTTAATTCTAACATTTGTTACTCGTCCCTGTGAAAAATTATTCCTAATATTTTAATTTCCTGTACATATGGTATCCCTATATCTGGATATTTTTGATCCCATGTGCCAAAGGGTAGTGCCTTCGAGTTTTCCATATTTATATTGGCCCCACTAGCATGGCAGTATATATACATCGCTGCCATCATTTTTTGCATTTGCTCGTTTGTGGTGATACAAGCAGATAGATCATCTGCGAAAGCAAACATTTGGTTTTCCTTAAAGGCGTGTATCTCGTCGGAAGTAGTTTTCCTGATATATTGCAGCAAAGGATCCAGGGTTAAAGCAAACAGGAGCATACTTAGTGGACATCCTTGCCGAATTGATCTTGTTATATTTATTGGGGACGACAGGAATCCATTGACCATTATCTGAGATTTTGCTTGTTGATAGAAACCTTTCAAAATATTAATAAACGTATCACTGAATCTATATGCCTTTAGCACCTCAAACAGGTAGTCATGCGACACTAAATCAAACGCTTTTTTGAAATCAAAAAAAGCACACATGCATCAAGTTTCTGCACCATATAATAGGATATCAGATCGCGAATCCCTCCAACTGCACTGAATATGTTATGCTTTTTGCCAATGCATGTTTGTTTCTCACTGAGTATCCGTGGTAAAATTATCTTTAACCTATTTGCTAAGATCTTTGCCATTAATTTATAGTCACAATTTAGTAATGTTATTGGTCTGAAGTCGTCTACTTGTTTTGCGTGTGGTTTTTTCGGTATCAATATGATGATGCCTTCATTTTGTAAAAATTTTCCATTTTTAAAGGTATCTTGTATGATTTTGATTAGTTCATATTTTATAATCTCAAAAAAACTGCAAATAAAACTTGTAACCAATACCTTCTTTTCCTGGTGCTCCTTTAAGGTTGCATGTTCGTAACGCTTCATATAGTTCTTCTATTGTTACTTCAGTATCTAAAAGTTGTCTATCCTCTTCTTGCGAACCATTAGTTAGAGAATTCAGTAGTGTCTCTCTTGCTTCTGATTCCCCCTCCCCGGTTTGATAAAGCTCCCCATAATAGTCATAAAATGTCCGCATGATTCCTGGCTGACTCACATCCGATTCTCCACCTGAATCCAAAATATTGTTTATCATGAGTGTTTTTTGTTGTTTTTGCATCTGTACATAGTGATACATCGAAGTTCTTTCATCTTGAATTAAATTTCTGGAATTGGTTCTTATTGTTATGCCTTCCATTTGTTGCCTCTGGAGGTTAGGATTTTGGCTTTATACTGCTGTATGGCTTGGTAATTTTTGGTGACATCTCTCCCTTGACATGCCTCGTGTAAACACTGGTAATAAAAGTTGATCAATCCGTTTCTGTCTTTTCCATTTTCTTTTCCATACCAGTAGAAAAAAGTTTTTAATTTTGGTTTTACATATCGAACCCACCAGTCATTATGATTACTGTAATACTATTGTTGTTTACACCATTCGGCCCATTTTTGTACAAATATTTCATTGATATGTGGAAGCTCTAATAACTGTATATTTAGCTTCCAATATGAAGGACCCCTGACTAGTTTTGTTTCTTCCAGGTTTATTGCCATTTTTACTGCCATATGATCAGTAAAGGGCGCTGGCAATGTTTCGATGGATGTTATATTTTTTATTTGATCTGTATTTGTATATAACCTATCCATTCTCGATCCAGATTTATTATTAAAATATGTAAATTTATATCCTGTCTCTTCTGTAACCAAATATCTTTCAAATGCAATTCTTCAATTAATGTTGCAAGGGCTGGACTCTTTTGATAAGCTCCTAAACAATCGCTGGGATTTAACCTTTTGCCGCCCAAGGCCATTTTCACAAGTAAGCTTCTATTGTCCGACCCGATTTTGAGTAAAATGCAGAGTTTCAATTAAATGAGTGTAGATCGGAGGCTAATTGCCCTAGAGAGATGAGTGATATACCGTTGTACGCGGAATGAACCAGAGATTCAGACTATATGAAATTTTTGAAAATTCGGCGTATATGTGGCGGGGGGGGGAGGGGGCAAACTCTCAAAATTCCAAAATTTCGGAAAAAAAATTGGTTCCCCCACCCTCCCCCCAAGAAAAAAGTACATGACAGTGTCGACATGCACATGGAAATGATCGCTGACATGTAAGGAACACAAAAATATTTGCATTATTATCATATGACCAATGTAACTTGAGTTGTACCCACTGATTCAAGCTTCAAAATGCAGCGGTACCTTGAAATGACTATAGCTCAGAAACTAAATGCCGTAGAGATATGAAAGATATACTGTTGTACGCAGAATGAATCACAGATTTAGACGATATATAATTTATGCACATTCGGCGTATATATGGAGGAGGAAAGGGGGGAAATCCCCTGAAAATATATTTTTTTTTTTAAAAATGGGGTTTCGCCCTCTCGCCCTCTGAAAAAAAGGATATGAAAAGTTCAAAATGCACATAGAAATTATCGCTGGCATGTAAGAAACAGAAAAATATTTGCATCATTGTCGTATGACCACTTGAGTTGTACCCCCGAAAGGAATGGCCACTGATTCAAGCTTCAAAATGCAGTGGTACGTTGAAATGACTATAGCTCAGAAACTAAATGCCCTAGAGATATGAAAGATATACCATTGTACGCAGAATGAATCACAGATTCAGACGATATATAATTTATGCACATTCGGCGTACATATGGAGGGGGAAAGGGGAAAATCCCCTCAAAAATACTTTTCTTAAAAAAAATGGTGTTTCCCCCCGCCCCGAAAAAAATGTCAAAATGCACAAAATGCAAAATTTATGCAAATTTGGTGTATATATGGAGGGGGAAGGGAGGAAACCCCCAAAAATTATTTTAAAAAATTGTCACTTCACCCAAAAAATGTCCTCGCACTTGGACACAAAACGACACCTACGCACAACATTCACGGACGAAAAGCTAGAACGTAGTGAAATTCTATTTTTAGACAATGCTGGGTAACCCCTGTTGCCACTTGTGCTAAAAAAAACAAAGGTTTCCTTCAGCGCGCTTCGAAATTCCATCCTCACAACGCAGATTCAACAACCAGTCTTCCCCCTCCCCCTCCCCCCTGCTTGCGCCCTCACGGAAAACTTTCATTTTGACATCGGATACTGATAAACAAGCTTCCTTCGAATGCACTTAGCAAGAGGGAGTGAAAAGCATTGCTTTAGAACAACAAAGCCGGTCTTCCTTTTCCCGCCTTTCCCCCTCCATTTTCATGAAGACCAAAAAAAAAATGCAAAAAACCATTTCTGTTAAATACATGTGTTAGGAACAATATAAAAAAATAAAATTGAAATTCTAGCCAAAAATAGAATAGTTATAACGTAAAAACTACGACCTTGACACAGCATCTCGTTCGAGACGCTTGGTGTCCTGAGGGTTACTTTTGGGTATCTCGTTCGAGATGCTTGGGCACCAAAAGGTTAATACCTGATTAAAATCACTCCCAAGTATTATTTTAGATTCATTTAACGGTAGCAAATATAATATTTCCTGATTATAAAATTGTTCACATGACCGTCTGTTTTGATTCCCTGATGGCACATAAATATTTACAAAAGTATAGTTGGTACTTTGAAAGCTAATGCGTCTCCCATCTACTAACTTTTTAACATGATTAATGGTTAGGCCGTTTCTAACAAGTGTTGCTGTCCCACGGACATTGATACCAATATTAACTATGGCTTTGTAACCATATATTGATGGAAAGTCACACATACAAACTTCCTGCAAAAACAATACATCTATGGAGTGTACCCGTACAAATTCTTCTAACATTTTACATTTTACTGGCGAAAATATTTCATTAATATTAATAGTACATATTCTAGTGATATACACCATTAATAAATGAATAATGTAGCACACAGTTAATAGTACTTTCCGATCGTCCCTCATAACGTTGAAAAAAACTATACAAATAACAAATGAAATATCAAATTAAATTTCCCTTTTTAGGGTTTACTTCTTCTGTTCATTACTCTATTCATACCTCCTACCTCTCTCACTGATCTCCTCTTCGCTACTGTGTTCTCGCTACCTTTCGAAGTATTCTTCGTCCGTTTTTTTTGCACCCACCTGCTGAGATTTTTTCCACTTTGACACTGAAGTGGCACTTTCGTCACTTTATTCTGTATTCAATTCACTTTCCAGCTCACAGTCTTTCGATGGCCCCTTGTCCTCCTCTTTTGGGACGTTGTCCTTTGCCACTGGGATGGGAGGAAGATCAACTGAGGTCCCTTCGTCTTGCATCCGGTCATCCTGCATTTCTTCACTTCCTTTTTCATCTTGTTTGTCTAGGTGGGAAGTTCCTGGTAACATTTCCACCGGGCGGCTATCACTTGACACATTCTTTATCCCCTTATCTTGCTTTTGTTCTTTTATCGCCTTTTGTAGACCTTCCGACTTGTTTTGATTATTATCTGGTTGGAACTGATTGTTCACGTTCGAGGAACTCCCCTTTTCCACTATTACATCACTATAATTTCTCTCTCGGTTTTTATTCACACGAAGCGTTGTTATCTGACGACTATCACATTGCCAGCTATCGTGTCCTTCTTTTCCACACGCCCTGCACGTTCTCGGCTGTCCGTCGTATATCACATGGTCCTGATGACATTTTACTGTAATGAACGACGGAATTGTTTTTTTTAGTTCCATTTTCACTATTCTTACCCCGTTATAAACTTGATATTTGAAGTTTTCAGACCATGTTTCTTTGTCTATACATTCCACCTTCCCAAATTCCATCATTTTTTTCCTTCACACAGTCATCATCTAATTCTAGTGGTAAGTTAAACACTCTTACCACTTTTCTTTCCCTCCCCGCATCACTCAAAAGCACTTTTACAGATTCACCATTTTCATAACAAAAGTTTGTTTCTGGACCACATTTCTCTAATATTCGCGTCATTATTGCTTCTCTGATACATTTTACAAAAACACATCGAAAATGCGTAGGTATTTGTATTCCCAAGATCTCATCTATGTGGAGTTGAAATTGTCCATGTATAAAGTCATGAATTTCTCGCGCCGACGGCCTCGGTGCCCCGAACGGAAAGCGTATCTGAATGGTATTTTGTGTAATGATATTAATCTTTTTACTATTCTAAAGTACTTTTCCAATTCTACTTACTCGCCAGCCAACTGCACCAAACGCCACAAGCAACATGCACACTGCACTCCAGCTCGTTGTTTCCTGAAGGCAACTTTTCACTTACCTTCACGGAGCAACTAGTTTCCGTGTCCGCTCTCTCTGAAGGCTTCCACGGAACTCCAACGACTGAGCTACCATGGCTTCTACTACCCATCTTTCTAGTATAAGTATCTTTTTCTGTCATCATCTATGCAATTTCAAATGGATAACAATCATTTTCATGGACTTAATTGCCATCATCCTTTTTAACATTTTCAATGAAAACAGAAAGAACTGGAAAAATGGAAGGATGATATCAAAAGACTTAGCAATTTGAAGAATTTCAGTTTGGTGGTGAACGCTATCTTGAGATTCATGAGTTGGCTAAAGATTGTTTAACTACAATGGTGCCTGATATTTTAATAATTTAGAGAGCCGCAGTGGTCTAGTCGGTAGGGTGTCTGATTGCCATGCAGGAGACCTGGCTTTTAGATTCCCGGGATGAGTGATCTAAGGTCGGAATTTATTTGGCCTTGTCCTCACATAAAGCGGTTCCAGGGCTCACCCAGCCTCAAATACTCTAAATGTACCTTCATGGCACAGTGCTACATGCACAACTTTTACCTTTACCTCTATGCCATTTTAATAATCAGAAGACTCCATGTCTACTCTGGGACCATTTTCTGCACATACAAGAGTATGGCTAATTAAATTATGTAGACCATAATTTATGTTTCAAATGACAAAATTCACACATTTAAGTTGTGCAAGCTTCCTTTTTAAACAACATGAACTTGCATTTTAGTAACATATAATTGAATTGAATTGAATTATTGTTTTAAGTATACTTTATGCACATAAAGGCTAATCTGAACTTTGCCTACAGTTTAAAATGGCATTTGTGCCTCCGGCAGGTATTGAACCTGGAACCCCTGATTACAAGGTGAGGACTTTATGACTATGCCATTGGGGAGGCATTTAGTAGAATGTAATGGATGCTGGCAACATGAGGTGTCTAAAAGGATCTTATCTGCATGCACAATCAAGGTTGACTTTCAATGGGATAATTACAACCCAGAAATGTCCATTATTGTACACACAAATCATATTTGCACTTGGACACTATACTCCCACAAAGAATTGAAAAAAAATGATAAAATTCTGGGACCAGACTTGCACATTTTTGATTGTAAACAATAGCGTAATGTGTTTTGTTTTCCTCCCCTTTCCGAAGTTTTCTATTTTTGAAAGCAACTAGGCAGATGGTGGCAAATACTAGTCCTATCATAAATAAGTGATGTGGATTTTAGTGCCATTACTGTTTTCTTTGCAGGCTGCAAGCACCTTGCCCTTGTTACCACTCGTGAACGCAGGGAGCAAGGAGAACCTAGATGTTGGTGGGTCCTGTTCGTTACCACCACAAGAGCTGGCCCCTGACTTTGTGAGTTGCTGCATTAAGACTGAACCCCAAGAGGTTCTTTCTCCCGAAGAGAAAATTAGAAGAACTTGGCCACCTAAACTGACAGCTGTCAAATTGGAACCAGTGGATTAACAGATGCCTGTTGCTGGCAGTGGTGAGCTAGAAGACAGTGATAATGAAAGTGTCGAAGTGGGGAAGTGAAATTTGAAATTGGGGGTCCAGCTGAAGGAGAAAGGTAAGCAACATTATTTTGTATTCATAAGAAAGAAGCTGAGGATGAAGTATTTCAATTACATTCCACCAAATTCAAATTTCTTTGTCCATTGTTAACTTTATGAACAATTGCTTGAAATACTGTATATTATATTCCTTCTATGGTGCACTTTCATCTGTTCTCTATGTTTCAATGCATCAAATATGCATCATTTTTAAGACCTACATTGGTCACATATTTAAACAACATATTCAGACTTAACAAAAGAGGCATTTAAACCTACTATTGGTAAAGAAAGTCTTCATGAATTATATAATGACAATGGTATAAGATTAATTACTTTTGCAACTTTGAAGAATTTAATTGTGAAAGGTACTACTTTTAAACATAAAGATACCTGGTCTTCTCCAGATGGTAAAACTCATAATCAGATAGGTCATATATCATTGATTAAAGAAGGCAAACTAATATAATTGACGTTCGTTCACATAGAGGTGCTGACTGTGCCAGTGACCATTATTTAGTAATTGCTAAATTAAGAGAAAGACTCTCGGTGATAAATCACAAGCAACAAAATCTAAAAGCCCTAAAATTTAATCCAGGAAAATTTGCTGATGATAGAGTTAAGAAAGATTACCAAATTAAACTGTCAAATGGATTCGTTATTTTACAGGATTTAAATAATAATGAAAATATAAATGAAACAGATGTAAATAAGAATTGGGAGCACATATATAATGCAATAGAATCAGCAACTAAAGGAAGTATAGGATACCGTATCGTACCCAAGGTATTGGGTAAGAAGTATAAAGTCTTAGGATAGCAGGAAGCAGAGAAAGGAATGCAGAATAAGCAATTAGGCAAACGTGAGGTGAGTGTTGGGATTGTCAGGTAGTGTGGGCAGTTGGCGAGAATAGGAGAGAGAGAGTAAGGTCTGCGGATTGTGAGAGAGGAACAAAGTGGAGAACGACTATTGGACGATGGTGTGTGACAAGAGACAAGTGATAGTTGAGAGGACAAGCTAGGAACAATCTCCATATATTTGTAAGGCAAGTAATATCCTTTCCTTAACCAATCCATATCGGTTCAGTCACGGAGAGTATAAAACCCATATCTAATCTAAGTTAATTTCTATCGCCATTCCTTTAAAAGGTAACCTCTTGCATTTGTCACATTTAGGCCAAGCGAGTGATAACCATCTGAGAGATGAATAACAAGTAACTACATCACCCAATTAAATCTAGAGGTTCTAGGTTCGATCCCAAACGCAGCATGGGAGTTGCGTTACGTGGTGGAGTCTGCTTAGGGCTTCTCATCCATTTTTGCAAATGTGATGAGAAAACACTGCAGTACGTGAAATACTGCGATTTTCATCTATTTCATCCCGAAATATGATGAAAATAATAGAGCCTTCTAGCTTTTCAAATTACTTACGTGAGATATGGCGCCGGAATTTTCACTTGTTAGCGCTTCACGTTGTGTTAATTATCAATTGTTACCAAAGATCAAGAAAAGAAAGCAAAAGGTAGGCCTAGCAATATGCTACGCGGTAAGGCGCAAATAAATAAGAGTAGAGTTTTAACTAGGTTATTCGGCGATTGGCTTGTGAAAAGATGAGAATTAACATTAGGATGTTGCATAAAGGTTGGTTAAATATTTTAAAGATGTGTTCGGTACTGTCGTCACTCTGTTACGCGATTGTTGAACCTAACTTATCAAATTTCCGGGAGAGTAAACAATTGGATTGCTGATAATGTCCTGTCAAAGCCACGGTGGATGAGAAATGTAAACAAGCAACTTAGTGCTAATTTTAAGCTAATCAAGCATTTTTCCTGTGCATAGGCTAATCATAGAATCATGGCGCAATCTAGATTTATCCACCCCGACATTCTCGAAACTATCCAGTTTCAAGGTAACATTCACGAGGATGTATTAAAATTCATTGACAAATTTGAAAGTTTAGCTATTCTTAATGAGTGGAATGACTCAAAGAAAAGGCAAATGCTACCGGCATTTTTGGCTGATTCAGCATTGGAATGGTTCAATACTTGGAGTCGAACTCAGGAAGCACAGGATTTAGATTTTGTAACTTTAAAAACTAAAATTGTGGAAGAATTTACGGAACCGGGGGACACTTTTCAATTAGAGGAACAAATCAGATTACGCTTCCATCAGGAAAATGAACCTGTTTCAAAATATGTGAGAGAAAAACAGTTATTGTTATTAAAATTAGATCCTGCCATGGACATTAGTGAGCAAATTAAGCAAATAAGCGGGGGTTTACAACCTAACTTTATGAAAGAAGTTTATAACAGGGAATATGATTCAGTGCATGAAATGTTACGAGACCTGAAACATGTTGACCAATTCAAATATCTCGTGCAAAAACGTAAAATTCTAGAAACTGAATGTGAGACAATGAAAGCTCTGTCGTGTTCTGAATCGAGTCGAGCCTACATGCCGACTCAGCAAGCTATCACGTTGCAGCGTACGGTCAATGATCATGTTGACATAAGTTATTCTCAGGCTAATCGGGAGATCGAGGAAAGATTAAATGCACTACAACAAGACCTTGATCAATTACAGTCGAACGCGGGACTCCAGTCTCATGAGTCAGATTTAGTTTTGCAATTTCAGAATCTTGAGGCTAAAGTAAATGCACTTGCAGAACATCGGAAAAAACATTCATTCACTAAGTCATCATTCTCATATCCAGTTAGAGAATATGAACATAGAGATAGAAACAATAGGGGAACCTATTATAATAATAGTAATCATAGAGCTCAGAATAGAAATACTTGGCATAACAACCACAATAATAATCTCCACACACAGTCGCAAAGCTCGCATAGGGGGCGATGGCGCAATGGCGGTAACCCTCGATTTCAGCGTTCGCATTTTTCATCTTCATCGCCGCGAACATTTTTGGAGCAACAACAGGGACGCGAAGATCAAAATAACCATACTAATCAGGTTGTAAATACAAATCATTCTACTTTTCGTCAGAACAGAAGCAATTTTAAACGAGTAAGACCTGCATATGACGGGGACCTAGGTGTAGGACCTTCGGGAAAAACTCTAACGGTCTCTACTTTTCCTTCTGAAGATCTGATTTACATCAATGTGAAAGTAGATGGGGAAATTCGACAGTTTATCCTGGATAGTGGAAGTCAAATTTCGGTAACGGGAGATAAGAACATACCAGTCAATGCCAAGCGATTTAATATAAATACTGCGATTAGAGGGGTCACTAATAGTCAACTGACGGTTAAGGAAATTGTGTTACTACCATTTTCTATACATAACCAAACATTTGTTCATCCATTTAGAATCGTTAAGGATTTTAATCAAATTACTATATTAGGAAATGATTTCTTGAAGGGACAAAAGGCTAAGTTAGATTTTGAGGAAAATAAGCTTACCTTGCATAGATTTGGCACACCTCCTAGAAACCAAATTAAAAATGAGAATAAGAAAGCTTTTGACGTGTCAATCAAAGTTTCCCATTTGTTACATCATGTTTTGCAACCAGAATTTGTAGCTGCTAAAAAGATAAAAGTGAAACCCAGGACGCATTTGTGCATTCCATTGAAATTGGCTAATTCATATGACAAGGATAGAACACTCTTGGAACCGGACCTACAGTTTCAAGAGAAAACGGGATTGATGGTTGCCAGAGCAATTATTAATCCGGATTCGAATCTCATTTGGATCACAAATCCTTTAAATTATAATGTTACAATTAAGAAAGGCACTATTATCGGGAAAGCTGAAACATGGGATAGGCCAATCATGAGTAACAATAATGATGAGAATAAGGATGAAATTGGTGAACAGGCACAGGTTTTTGCGACGGAAGAGTTAGGGAACGTCAGTGACGCACGGGCGGACCCTAGTCGGTTTGATGTGAATCCGAATTTAGAACCCCAGCAAAAGGAGCAACTTTTGGCTGTTTTAATGAAATATCCACATGCTTTTGCGTGGTCAAAGGATGATATAGGTAGAGCCACGAATTATAAACACAGAATTCAACTAAAAGATGACACAGAATTTCACTTAAAATCCTACCCGATTCCAGTCCACCTTCGTGATGAAATTAAAGATCAGATTGAGACTTTATTAAAGCAAGGTGTTATTTCTCCTACAAAATCACCCTTTAACTCTCCAGTTATCCTTGTAAAGAAGGCAAAGGGGGGTTATAGATTATGCCAGGATTATCGCAGATTGAACGTATCGTCTGTATTTGACGCTCTGGGTGTGAATAACATCAATGAAATATTATACAATATGGGGGGCAAGAAATACTACTGTACGGCAGACTTGAAGAGCGGATTCTTTAATATTCCTCTCACCGAGGACAGTAAGAAATATACAGCATTTACAATACCAGGAATGTCACAGTATCAAATGAACGTCGTGCCACAGGGCCACGTCAGTTCATCAAGTGCGATGACTCGTTGCATTCACCTTGCTTGCTCAAATTTGGATCCCAATCACTTTGCCCATTATGTGGACGATTTATTTTGCTTCGGAAATACCTTTGAAGAAATGCTCGTAACTCTGGAGAAAATGTTACAATGTTTACAGGCCGCGGGATTGAAACTTGCAATAGAAAAATGTCACTTCGGCTACACTGAGATCATTGCTTTAGGACATAAAATTTCAAAATTTGGCTATCGGATCAATGACAAAATCATTGATTCTATCAAGAAATATAAGACACCGACAACTGTGAAACAAGTTCGCACATTTCTCGGATTAACATCTTATGTCAGGAAGTTTTTAAAATCATATTCCGAGATGGCACTTCCCTTGCAAAAATTGATAGGAAAAAAGAAGAAATTTCTCTGGGGGGAAGAACAGCAAACTGCGTTTGAGAGGTTGAAAGAGGCTTTACTTACAGCTCCTGTATTAACGGCATATGACCCATCCAAAGAAGTAAGGGTATATACGGATGCAAGCAGTAAGGCTATTGGCGCGGTGATTTTACAACCGAATGCGAACGGTGATTTTCAGCCTATTTCCTACTGCAGTAGAGTTTTAAAAGACCATGAAACTCGACTTTCAACCATCGAGCAAGAATTGTTGGCAATCATATACGCATTTAAGTCATTCAGATTCTTTTTACTTGGGAGACATTTCGAATTATTTACCGACAACCAAGCAATCACATTCATTCGCTCCTCAACGCAACTTTCAAACAAATTATTTAGATGGTACACGTTGATGGCCGAGTTCGATTTTACGCCAATTCACTGCAAAACTACACAAAATATGGCGGATGCTATCAGCAGAGAAACAGAACATGATCCAAAGGATGAAGATGAGGAGCTTCCAGAGCCACGTACATTGTTATTGTTAGATGAGGCAATTGATGTTGCTATACACCAACGAGAGGATTCTTTTTTTGGACATATCATCAATATTTTGGAAGGAAAAGAAGACGAGGGGGGCAACAACCCACCCAACCCCTCCCTGCAGAGGCAAGCTTGCTATTATGTTATGGAAAATGGACTTCTTTATAGACAACATAAACTGGGAGCTACGACTAAAAAATTATATGTATACCGAAGTTACTTCGCAACACTGTTATTGAGACATTGCATAGTTTACCAGCTGGAGGAGCACATTATGGCTTCACTAAAACATACAAGAATGCGTTGGATAGGATTTACTTTCCATTCATGAAGAACCATATTCAGAAAATGGTCAAGGAGTGTGTAATTTGTCAGCAGAATAAGCGCATAAAAGGAGCGCCATATGGAGAACTTTTAACGTTCAACTCACAGAAACCATTCGATAGAATCGCTTTAGATTTTAGCGGACCGTATCCACCAAGTGGTTTGCTCCGCCATAAATATATATTAAGTGCAATCGATCATGGTACTCGATTTTTAATTGCTCAATCAGTAGCAGATACTTCAAGTGAGACAGCAGCTAACTTCCTTTTTGAAAATGTAATTCTACGCTTTGGATGTCCTTCTCGTATAGATACGGACAGAGGTACTTCATTCACAGCTAGTTTATTTAAAGAACTATCGGAGAAATGTGGAATCCATCTTAAATTCGCTCCAGCAGCTAATCACAATTTAATTGGATTATTGGAACGATCACATGCTATTTTACAGGGACTTATGAAAAACTTCGTGAACTCAAAACACACAGACTGGCTTTTATACTTGCAATCGGCAGTGTGGTCGTACAATGTTAATTACCAGGAGAATTTGAAGAACAGTCCATTTTTTCTTCTTCATGGATTTACGCCTAGATTAGTCTGGGAGAGCGGACTACATTTAACGCCCAGTGTGAATGTAAACAACGAGATGAGATTCAAGATTCTCGAAAAAGCACGAGAAGCAGCTTATGAGTCTCTACAGAAACGCCACCGACAAGCAAAGAAGTACTACGATAAACGTCATCAGTCCATTGAATTTACACCAGGAGAATTGGTTCTAGTATACGATGGTAGTCATCGTGTACACACCGCTAAATGCTTTTCGGGAGTATATAAAGGACCTTGTAAAATTATAGCAAAAGAAAATCCCAATGTTTACAAAGTGGAATATAAGACAAAACGGGGACAGACAGTCGTAGACTCAATTTCGGTCCAGAGATTAAAGAAATACTATGCTTCGGAACACGGTAGCGGCGATGAGAATGTAAATGGTGAAGATGAGACTGAAGAACAGGAACAGTCAGGAGTGAATGAGTGAGAACATACCTTTTACCCTGCACGTAACTTCCTTTTCAGTACTCGTATGCACTAAATAAATTTTACGTCTTGCAAATATTTTTTTTTCAACTAACAAACACTAAAATTATGTGAAATATTATTGTTTAGCCCTTAATAATTGCACGGAAGTGTAAAACTAGTTATTACCACACTAAAATCATTAGTTACAACACGTAGACATCGAGGTTTCATAATAATGAACAACAAGTACAGTAACGCGCAAAAATAATAATAATTAATATTATTGTATTCACGGATAGTGAACAAAGGGAATGTTGATGAATATAAATTGCGCGCAAGGAATTTTCCTCAGATTTCTGTAGGCCTGCAGAGAACTGATGGAAATAATCTTTTGTGAACTACAAAAGATAAATAGTGTAAGTCGATAATAGACTTTAGTATTTTTTTATGAATAAAATGTGTTAAACACATTCGGTAAGGAAAAATGAGAATTAAAATTCTCTATGATTTAGCGTGGTTAGTCAAAATAGGGTTTAAACAAGTACACATTTTAATATTTCAATTGTTAAATTTAAGTTAATTACATTTATAATTTTAATAACTAAATAAATGACAGAAATATGAGATTGTCAGTTTTATAAGTTTTAAATAACGTTAAATAAAGAGAACAGTTATAATAAGAGCTGACTAGGCATACAGCCAGTAAATTATTCAATTAAACGAGCTACAGATCAATAATAACTAAATAAGAGCGATAATAAGAATTATAATATAGATAATAATAATAACGAAGAGAATAGTGAACATATTGAATTCTTTGATATCGATAAAGCTTAAATAAAATGTATCACGTGGAAATAATATAAATATTAAGATTACCTTTATAATTATACGCATTTTACATTGAGATTTAATTATTTTGTATATTTTTCTTACAAAACTTTACATAAAAGCTAGATTTGAAATCTAATACGAAGATTAATAAGTCAATTAAGAGCATAGGAGAAGTTACAGCTACGATCGTGAGTTATCAGCAGCCACTTGTCAGATTTTATTAACAATTTAACGACACAGTCATGAGATGAATTACGACAGTCTTGAAGGAGTAAAATATCATTAAACATGTACATTACTTTGATCCATCTAATTTGGGATACTGCATTCCAAATACGACTCAATTAGTTTATTGAATTTTATAATCAAGTTACTTAGAGTACTTCCTAATTTTTTTTTCTGCATGGTAGAAATTTCCCATCTTGTAAAATTCCCACTTAAAATTTCCCTCACATGTATTTCATACTTCTCGAAGCGATATCCAAAGTCAATTTCAACTGCCTTCATGGTAAAATGTGTTTCGTCAGCAAAAGGATAAAGTTCAACTCGGATGCACCGGGAAAATTCCTTCCTCTTTAAGCAATGGGGAAACTGGAGTGACATTCAGGAAGACAGAACAACTCAAGAAATATGCAAGTGAGGCATTCTATTCGTTTCTTCCGGCAACGATATCTATTTACATCGACAGAAGCAAAATTCTCTCTTAACATGAAGTAACCAACACGTTGCAAATTAAACAGCAGATATCTTACATTCCACATTAGCCGGGGAACTGAATAAACTGCGACAGAGCATTCTTTCAACTCAGGTTATCAGATCGAAAGATACAAGGGAACATGGAATTGGATGTCTGTTCAGAACGATATTTCTTCATCTGGCAACATTTGGAATATAAATTGCAATTAAGTTTTTATTTTTATGTTATTTAATGTTAGATGCATATGCATATAGTTACACACTACCTATTGTCAACTTTCATTTTTTTCTCTCCATATTTTTTTGTATTTTTAGGCTGATTGCAATATCATTAGGAGAGAAAGAGTCTATAATGGACAACGAAATTTCGGATTCTTAGAATATTATTTTACGTATTCCAATTGTCATGAACACTATCAGCAAGTTGTGTATTTTACAATTAATCTTTATTAATGACGTTATTTTTAACAATAATACTAATAGAAGGGCGATCGTTCGACACAGTATTTTTAGTAATATTTAAAGTATTTAATTTCATTCAATTGTTATTTATAAATATTTTCAGTCAATTTAAGCATTCATATATTTTCAGAAACCAATTATAATTTAAATTTTGCAGTAGTATACAGTATAAACTCATTAAATCTTCAAGAGTATTTACAGCATTACATTACATTCATATGTAAAGTTCAATTTGCTTTTAGTAATTATTAGTAGTTGTATTTATTTATTTTCTCTTCTCCAGATTGTAATTATATTTGGTGTGTAAAGGATGGCATTAATCAGAATTTGGGTAATTTATAGTAAGAGTAAATGTTATGACTGAATCGGTACTCCTTTTCAAATTCCATTTCCTCAAATATAACAACCCTCAACTACAAGATTTTTCATACTTGTAATATTTACAAGTACTACTTTCTTAAAATAAGGGTGACTTAGAGGCGCCCTTGTCTCAACAAAACCTCTACACATACCGACATATTAAGTTCTCTCACACACACAACATTACACTAACGATCAGGAGGAAATGCCTGTTCGGTATATGAAGCAAATTTCCTTTCCAAAACCTACCTGAATTGCCTCACAGATAATTCAAATTTTAACGGTGAAATGAACATTTTAACAATATTATGAAACCATGTTAACAGTCCTCAGTTCAACTTTTTCACAGATGTCAATGTCTAGAGATGGTCCCCAGCTAAAACCTTGGAGAAATAAGAAATCAACACGAATTACACCTGAAGGACGCAGAGGAATTATTTGTCCTACGATTTTTTTTGAGAATTTCTCAAGATTTCTATTTCTGAGATTTTTATTTTATTTTTTCGACACTTGGAAACATGAATTAAAATTAGACCTTTCATCAATTTTAATTACGCAGTTCAGCGAAATCAGTTGATAAATACCAAATTGTTTAACACGGATCTCCTTCATTCTATTTTAATTAATTCCTACTGAAGTCAAGTAGTAGTGAGACCCGATATTCAACGCTGATAATACATACATTGATTTGAAGGAATATTTACATACAACTAAATACTTCACATTCACAATTCGATGATATGCAGTTCTCTACTGTACGTTTTTCATCAATGACAATATTTGTAGCTGCAAAGTTAATGCATCAAAGTGAAAAACATTTTTCACGGCCACAAGGAATTGACTATATACATATATATACATGGTTTGGTTCAAGAAGAAACTTCATTGATATACGCAGAGACTATTAAATGATGATAACAAGAGTAAAATTATGGTATTTTACTTGAACTCTTTATGAGAATCAGGATAACTCAAGGATTATTTTATGGACAAATGTTAGTGCTGTGATTTTATCTATCGAACACTATTATATTCTTATCTTCAAATACATAAATTCATGTACATATATTATTACTCAAGGACAGTTACTGATACAGTGTATATATTTTGATTAACTTCAAGTTTTTTAATTAAATATTTACTGTGATAATTGACATATATTATAAATAAAAACGACAGCGATATTTACATGATACACTAAAGTAAGAGACGGTGAAATTTACATCGATAATATGACATATGTGTGCAAGTGTAACTCGGATGAGTATTACAAACTTTGCCGATTTTGTAAATAATTAACTTCAAAATATTTAATAGTGTTGTGCAGTGTCAGTGTTTACAGGATTGATGACATATTACCTCATTAGTGTGTTACTGTGCCACACACCTTTTAATACGGATGGAACAATAACCTTATAATTGTGTTACGTGTTGTGTGTTTACATATTTTATGCATAGACAATCATAACGTCAACGTATGTGACGTAAAACTCTCAATCATTGCATACATGAGTCAGCATAACAAACTCACATGTCAGTGTTCACCTTTCATACGCTGACAAGTATTGTTTATTTATCTTGTTTATTTATTGTTTATTTTCCTCCATTCCTTTTCCTTTTTTCAAGAACAATATTACTCAAATTTCACATTTTCGGTTATGGTATGTTAATTCAATAATTTTGGGACTATATTTTGTAATAAAAAAAAATCTCTCCATAGAAAGGATCGATATGGAATACAGCTTTAAATTTTTCATCTTTAGGTGAAAATCAAAAGATTTTCATTAGGGGGTAGAGGAGCGTATCGTACCCAAGGTATTGGGTAAGAAGTATAAAGTCTTAGGATAGCAGGAAGCAGAGAAAGGAATGCAGAATAAGCAATTAGGCAAACGTGAGGTGAGTGTTGGGATTGTCAGGTAGTGTGGGCAGTTGGCGAGAATAGGAGAGAGAGAGTAAGGTCTGCGGATTGTGAGAGAGGAACAAAGTGGAGAACGACTATTGGACGATGGTGTGTGACAAGAGACAAGTGATAGTTGAGAGGACAAGCTAGGAACAATCTCCATATATTTGTAAGGCAAGTAATATCCTTTCCTTAACCAATCCATATCGGTTCAGTCACGGAGAGTATAAAACCCATATCTAATCTAAGTTAATTTCTATCGCCATTCCTTTAAAAGGTAACCTCTTGCATTTGTCACATTTAGGCCAAGCGAGTGATAACCATCTGAGAGATGAATAACAAGTAACTACATCACCCAATTAAATCTAGAGGTTCTAGGTTCGATCCCAAACGCAGCATGGGAGTTGCGTTACGATACCATAACCAAGAAAAAGTAAGCCATGGTTTGATAATGAATGTCATAATCTAATAGGAATAAGAAATCAGGCTAGACTTAGATGGTTAAATAACTCTGATGATACAAATTTAAGCAATTATATTACAATAAATAAAGTGAGAAGTTAACTGCATGTTTAGAAGTAAAAAAGAGATTACTTGAAAAGCAAAATTAATGAAATTGAAACAAACAGCAAAAATAATAAGAATATGAATTTAGAAAGGGATGGCAAGCTAAAGTAAACTTGATAAAAGATAAAAATGGTAATTTTTTGGCTGACCCAAGCGATATTTTAAATAGATGGAAGAACTACTTTAATGACCTTTTAAATGTTCATGTAGGGGATAAATCAGAAGTAAATGAAGTACACACAGCAGAACCTTTAGTTCCAGAACCTAACTTGATTAAGTTAAAGATGCTATTAAAAGGCTAAAGAATAACAAAGCACCTGGCATTGATTTCATACCAGCTGAGTTGATTAAATATGGTGGGAATTCGTTAATATGTCAAATTCATAAATTAATTTGTTTAATATGAAATAAAGAAGAAATCCCTCAACAGTGGAAAGAATCCACAATTGTTCCCTTGTTTAAAAAAGGTGATATAATGAACTGCAATAATTACTGTGGAATTTCTCTACTCTCAACAACATATAAAATACTATCTAACATTCTTTTAACAAGACCAATCCTATATGCTAATGAAATTATAGGTGATTATCAATGTGGATTTAAACGTAACAGATCAACAACAGATCAAATTTTTCACATCAGACAGACACTTGAGTAGAAGTGGGAATATAATCAAAATGTCCATCAGCTATTCATTGATTTTAAAAAAGCATATGATTCCGTCAAAAGAGATAAATTATATAATATATTAGTCGAGTTTGGCATACCTAAGAAGCTTGTTAATATGATAAAAGTATGCACCAATGAAACAGAAAATAAAATTCATGTGAATATTAATATGTTGGACAAATTTACAATTCATGATGGGTTAAAACAAGGAGATGGATGCATTATATCCATTGCTCTTTAATTTTGCCTTAGAATATGCTGTTAGGAAGGCAAAAGAAACTAACAAAGGACTAAAATTAAACGGTGTGACTCAGCTGTTAGCATATGCAGATGATGTAGACTTACTGGGGGATGATGTACATACAATTAAAAATAATGCTAAAATATTTTTCAAGGCAGCTAAAGAGATAGGTTTGGAAGTTAGTAAAGAGAAAACTAAATATATGCTTAGAGGCCGAAACCAAGTGTTAGGTAATAATCAAAATCTTAATTATTGATAACAACTCGTTTGAACCAGTTTCCAAATTCAAATACTTAGGAGCAGCGGCGGCTCAGAAAAAATGCATACGTTGGCCAAGTATTGTTAAATGGATACATTGATAGTTTACAGATAAGGAGATTCGAATCTTGCAATCGGTCAAGCTGACATGATGACCGCCCGCCCCATCCTTCTCACTGCATCGCCAGCTGTTTCGTTTGTACCCTCCATGTTGCCCAAGAGCTGGCCTAACCAAGTTGACACACGTGCAGAGGGTTGAAGAAGTCTCAGCGAGGAACATTTCCACTTTGAGCCGAGAACAAAGTGGCAGGAGGCAGGGTTAGCCTATAAGACACCAACTTCTGTAACCCCAACCGTGCCCGTTTTTTGCCTGGCACAGCAAGGGAACTTTCGCAGCATTGACACAGTTGCCATCTTCAGAGATAAGTTGCTAAGTACGACTGATTTATAAGACCTGTTGGGGAAGTAATTTCTGCTTACTTTTAGAGAAATGAACCTAGTGTTTTTTCAAAGTTAAATGAACATTTTGATAATAGATAGATGCGCCTAGAGGGCAATCCAGACTTTTTAAAAAATATAAAAGTAAAATATCCTATGATGATGCGAGTTTCCTTTGGCATTTCGACAATTTATTTTTGCAACAAAGATATTTTCGACATCCAGTTGGAATACGTGTGCATGGGGGAGGAGAAGGTGAGAGGATTTGTTTTTCCCTTCCTATTGTAATTGTTGTGTTTTTAGGGAAGTGTCCTCTAGGTTAGTGAGTGAAGATAAACCAGATTAGTGCTTATTACTTAAACACACTTTCTTTTCCATGTTATCATCATGTTGGCAACACCCATCATAGTTGCCGCCGGCTGCCACTGCTTAGAGTAATACTAACAAATGGAAATTATATTAAAGAGGAAATAAAAAGCAGGCTTAATTCAGGAAATGCATGTTACTTTTCTCTTCATAAACTTTTGTCTTGTCATTTAATATCTAAGAAACTAAAAGTTAAAATATACAAAACAGTAATTTTGCCTGTAATATTATATGGATATTACATTGAAAGAGGAACATAAATTGAGAGTATTTGAAAATAAGATCCTTAGGAAAATATTTGGGCCTAAAAGGGATGAGGAGACAGGTGAATGGAGAAGCTTGCACAATTTAGAAGTACATATTATACTCATGTCCAGATATTATTAGAATGATTAAATCAAGAAGACTTAGGTGGGCAGGCCATGTGGCATGAATGGGAGAGGAAAGAAGAGTTTACAGGATTCTTGTTGGGAAACCTTATGGTTAGAGACCAGTAGCAAGACCAAGACGAAGATGGATGGATAGTGTTGAGATGGACAAAGGAAATCGGTAGGGGTGAAAAGGAGTATATAGATCTTGCTCAGGATAGGGACAGATGGAAGTACTGTGTTGCTGCAGCCATGAACCTTCGGGTTCAAGAAGGCTAGAGAGTTAGTTAGTTAGTTAGTTAGTTATTCAGACTTAACAAACATTTATAACAGAGATAACAGTTTGGCTTTTTTCAATTAGTGAGCCCCGATTTTTATGTAGCTAAAACATGTGAAATATAGTCCAGTTCTTATTAGGTCCATTCATGGAATCATGGACTATTCTAGATAATAGTACATTCTTCATTCCTTCTTTGAACTTGCCAAGAAAATCTTGAGTGGTACAGTGGCCAAAAAATATTGAGTTGACGCACCTAGTTGACACCTGAATTAGTAAATCAATTTGCGTTCACTGAATTACATTTTTCACTGACTCATCAAAGGATTACATACTTTGGAAGAGTCTTCAACATTTCGAATAACTGTGACTTATACAATAATGCCAAACCATACACAATGGCATATACGATGCCTTTGTTTTATCCATGAAAGTTTTTGAACTATTTGACTATCAGGAAACTAGGGTTGGAAGTGGTCGAAAAAAAAAAACAAGCTTTTTTTTGGAAAGAAAAATGGAGTTCTTTCTGCTGCATTTTTGGTTGGGCTTTTTTTGGCTTTTTTCCCCAGTATTTCAAATCAATGAAATACATTACTTAGCTACATTTTTCTTGTTCCACAGCTTTCAAGTATCTCTCCACTGTAAAAAATACACTCATATCTAAATTTAAAATAAACTTTCCCCATGGAATTCATAACTATACACAAGCAGAAGTTGCAAAAATGACGGCTTTTTTGAATGGATGGTTTTTCCCAAGTGTTAACTTCATACGTCAGTAGGCTTGTTGAAAATATCTACATAGTACAGTAAACACTCACATAACTAGATTATCTTTGCACATATTTTGTAAACAGAATCTAATAGCATGATATACATTTCATAGTTTGAATTTGAGATATGAACATGCACATGAAGAAAAAAAAGGAGAGAGAAAATATTGCTACATCTTTTAGCACACTTATCAAATGTACCCTCAATGATACGTTTTTTCTTTAACTATATCTAAAATAGAAAATCTAGTATCAAACCCCTTTACATTTGTATTTAATTAAAAATATATGTATTCTGGTTTTCAAGTGCATCATGTATAATTTGACTTAATGGCTGGTAAACCTAGCAACGAAGCAAGTCTTGACATATTTTGGCCACTTAGTGGTTGTCAATGGTTGTGAGAGCACAGTGTGGTAAATTAATTTTATAAAATTCGATGGATGCTCTGTTCAAAAATTTTACCTGTTCCTAATTTTTTGAACTTTATACATTAATATGCACCCTTCAATTATGGAATATGTCTAAACTTGTTGACAAATATAAAATCAGGTTTAAAATCCTTGGCAACCACTTGAGCTAATAAACTCGTGCGGCCCAATACTACCAGTTGAGAAACACTCTCCTAGTGTACAGTAGCCCTAAAACTAAGGCAGGAACTGGAACAAACTATCAAAAGAACTCCATTAAAAATATCTGGCTTTTTCTCAGTAAAATTTTGCTTAAGTCCACATTATGCTCAGATAAGCTAATTTGGATTGGACCTACAGCTTAAAATGGAACCTGAATAACAACACTGCCATTGGAAATTGAAGCTTAAACCCCCCCATTTTAATGTGATATTACTTTGTGCCATCAGGGAGACTCATTATTTTATTATATCATAAAAAAAAAGGTAAAGTGCTCCCCTGTGCTTAGCACCACACCATGAAGGTGTATATGGGCTGTGGAGGTAACATTTTATTGTCATTCAATAAAAAATCTGGATAATCGCAATGAAAAGCTACTTTCGGATCTAAATCTTCCTTGTAGTAACATACTGATCTTAAGTATTAACTGGGGTATATACGCATGTCTTTCTGCGTACATATTATGAATAGTGACATTTTTAATTATCTTGAAACGTATAATAGTTTAATATTAACATTTGTTTAATTTTTTGTAACATCAACGGTGCAAATATGCAAAAGTTTGTTTTAACTTCATTTTATTCTCAGATAGTGTCCAAATATTTATGCAATATGTCTCCACTGAGAATGATTATACTGTTGATTACAAGAGAACTGTGTTACGACTATGCCATTGGGTAGGCACATATATAAACGAAACTACCTATCTTTTTGTACAATAAATGTCAATTTTTTTTCTTACAGACTGAATAACATAACCAGATGTCAGACACACCTGGTACTGCCCTCTGACATGACCAATGCTGCCAGTACACCTCATAATTTAAAAAAAAAGAAAGGAAAAAAATACATGTTTTGTGAATATGCCATATTTAACCCATAAATCGTCTGTAATACATAAGGAAGATTTCACACTGAAGTGACAGATGAGTGACGTGCAACACAAGAGTTTCAAATCAAAGCGACAAGCTGCAAGCGACACGCAGGAACTGACACTTGTTTCTTTCCTCAGTTCCTATGATGATAGCGATATAATTGCAATAATCAGTTTATTAGTCACCTGAAAAAACATAAGAAGAGACATTGCTACATGTAACGTACATGTATAAGCTCGATTCTACCCTATCCTTAGTACTAGGGGCTCTCAGGCCTTTCACGATGTGTTTAAACCTCATGGGACATTTCTTGTAGCCTTTTTTGAGGTGTTCGAGGGACCACGGACCCTTGGCGTAGCATCAAATGGGCCCTCGGCATAGCCTTCCACGATATATTTTTGAGGGGCCCGTACCCATTCACGATGTGTTTAAAAGACCTCGTGGGCCCTTTCTTCTCGTAGCCTCATGGGCCCCCTTTGGGCGTAGCCTCTCACGATGCATTTAAACCTCAGAGGGGCCCTTTGGGCATAGCTTTTTACAACGTTGGGTTCGAGGGCCCGTAAGGGAACCCTTTGAACTTAATCTTTCATGATGTGTTTGAGGGGCCCTTTGGGCGTGGCTCTTTCAAGTTGTATTTTCATAGGGGCCCACCCAGATGGCCCTTTGGGCGACGTTGGTGGTTTGAGAACCTCCCAGAAGGTTCCCCAGAGGGTCCCACCACCACTGATTCTATGCCACCCCCAAATATGAAGAACCACCTCCGGGGGCGGTACCTGGTGCATTTCTCCTGATAGCTTCTCGAGACCCTTCTTTCCTTCCACGTTTTTTTTATGTTGGGAAGGGGTGGGGGTTGAGTTGTTTGGTTTCTATGTGTTTAAAATGACCATTTTCTTTATTTGTTAAGAAAAAACCCTGGCCCCCAAAAGAAGAAAATATTATCTTACAAGGGGTGCATGGTGCCCAACGCAGTTCTACCGGCCGTGGCCATATATATATATATCCAAGCCACGCCTCTGTAGAGCTTCACGTTTTTTTCCCCCTTAAACCCCCATGACTTCCTACAGAAGACCTCCGTGTGTGTTTTGCATGCAACGTGTGCATGTAGCTATCAACTCTAGTGTGATTGATGTTGTTCTTGTTACAGGTAATGACAATATGGGAAAAAATAGAACATATCGAAAAATAGCATATTCTTAATGAATCTTGGTTAATTAACATGGATGAATGGAATGTGTGATAACTAAAGTTGCATGCTTATTTTTCCTAGTGTGATAGGAGGGGAATATAAAGTTGATTTCAGCACCTGAAAAAAGAAAAGACATTATAATTTTTTAAAAAATATATATATTCACAAGCATATTGGTGCAAATGACATTTTTTTTTGATGGTGCTAAAAAATAATGTGAATAATTGCTACTTGTTTTTTTAAAATTTTTGTCAATTTGTGCAAATTTTAGTGCAAATTTGTGATTTTTCTGAATGGTGCAAGAAATGATATGGAAAGAAAAAACTTTGTTACTTGTGTTTTTATTTGAAGCTTCTTCTTCTTCCTCGTCCTTATCTCTCCATATTCTCTCGGTACTTAAAACTGCTCCATCACACTCTCGTTCTTGACGTCGTGGACGAAAGTCTTCTCTGCGACAAGGATGACGCTGCACAGGGTGCCGTCGGGGAGAGCATCGTGGAACTCGCAGACGATCTTGATGATGGTGCTGTCGTTGACCACGACCTGCTTCCTCTTGGATGTGTTGTTGATGAAGATGGGTCTGCTTGCCTTGAACTTGCTGGGGGTGTAGTACATGTCCACCTTGACTATTGTCACCCTCTTGTATGCGGTGTACGCTTCGTAAAGCTTGAGTTAATCGTCCTGGTCGATGTCGAGGTTGTAATTCTCGCACGGGAAGACCTCGTTACTACCGTTCTTGATCTTGCAGTTCTCGAATTTGCTGGAATCTTTTTTTTTGGTCGTTGTCCCTTGCGGTCTGGAAGAGCACTATGACGAAATCGGGCATGTCGTACCGTATGCTGTTGAACTGCGTCGTGGCGTCGAATTCGTAATGGTTGCCGGACGCAGGTTTCTGCACACACTGGTAGGTGTAAAACTGAATGTCTGCTTTGTACTTAAGGGCGTGGTTGGTTTAGTATTCTACCACTGGCATCCTCAGCTCGATGGTCTGGATGACGCACTTGGCTGCTTCGGGTAGGGAATTGGGGTGTGTGGTGTTGTCGGCGTTCATGGTGCTGTGGCACATCAGCGCGTCGTTTTTGTTGGCTGTTCTGCGAAGGTGACGCGCTAACCGCCCTTCCACATGATATCCGCGTAGTCTGAGAAGAAATCTGGCAGCAGGCGCATGGGAAACAGTACAGTGTGGCTTTCCGTCAAGATTTTCGTTCCCGCTTCGAACC
Organism: Lepisma saccharinum; assembly: GCF_977018435.1. Classification (NCBI taxonomy): domain Eukaryota; kingdom Metazoa; phylum Arthropoda; class Insecta; order Zygentoma; family Lepismatidae; genus Lepisma; species Lepisma saccharinum. Next base: position 2,822,338 of record NC_139237.1, read on the forward strand.
CTCCCCCGCGACTGGTAGTATGCGGCGTCCGCTTTGGATAGTTTCAGAGTCCCCAAGGCCGTGGAGGTGATGCCTCGATGTTCGACCCGATTGATGACCGTTCCGTGTTTTTTGACTTCCACCTGCGAGAACAGATATGGCACGAAGTTATCCACGAGTTTCAAATTTGCGTTGGGCAGAAATACGTCTCCGCTTTCCTTTTTGTCTACGTCAAACTTGATGTACAGGTCTGCTCTGTGAGGGTGGACGAATCCGTCTCCGACGTCGAACTCGATCACTCGGTTCTGTTCGTTGAGGTTGTCGAACGTGCGATGGTTGGGAGGGAAAGTTTGCAGTTCGTAACTTCCTATCTGCTCCACTGTTATGGTTTTTTATATGTTGATCTCCACGATGGCTGTGGAAGTAGCTCCTACGAAATCCACAAGCTCCCCTTTCTCGTTGGTCACTGCCAATACTATATGGTCGATGCGATTGCGACACACTGGAAAATAGATTGGGGACGAGGGCGTGAAAATGATCGGTTCCAAAAACTCCGTGTTGGGTTTGAATGTCGCAATGATGCCCGTTTGCTTGTGACTACCGATTCCGTGTGCTTTCGTGATCATGCCTTCCGTCACGTTGCAGTGCATGTTCAGAGTCTCGATGGCCAGAAATTTAGGAATGTTGGCGCCGAAGTGTTTGATGCCAGGTTCGAGTTTGGTGTTGTTCTCGAAACCCAACAGTTCTCCGACGGTGCCCAGGTCCATGGTGTCTGTTGCGGACACGAACTCCACCCTGTGGGTCACGGAGTTTTGCGACAGCAGCACCCCCTCTGCAACTGAGAATCAGGTACATGCTATAGAAAGCACGAAGGGCTATGATTTAGGATAGACGATGTCGTCGTGCAACGTAAGTTTCAAAACCGAAATCTCGCTAGTAAGATGGAACACTCCCATCGTGTTTCAGGTTCTACAAGGCTTTCTGGAAATCTTGAATTCATGGATTATTTATTCGCGACAGGAAGGCAAGGATGGAGAGGCAGAGGTGGCTGCAGTTCACGTCTCCGAAACCTTGGATCAGTTGATCATTGTAGTAGAGGTTGGAAGCATTCAGATACTTGACTAATCCCGCAGTTTTAGGACGCCTCCGAAAGAATCGAAAACGTAATCGTTATTATTGTTTGCTTGGTTGAGATAGCAGATCCAATGCGTGCCTGGATTTTTGTAAGTGTCCAAGTTGACTACGCCGCACTCTTATTTAAGAGGACCTTTGTGAGGTAGAGAATCGGACATGAAAACGCCTCTGAAGTGTTTGATCCCCAACGGCTCGATCAGAGATTCAATGTCGTGGTTGGTGAGCGGTCCTTCTTTTTTTAAAACTTGGTCAAAGCGTGGCTTTGTCTTTTCTTCTTGGTGCCTTTGCCTTTCTTCTCCACTTCCAGTTTGTGACGTTTCTGCTCTTCCAGCTCGGCCTTGTTCTTCTTTTGCGTCCATGACGGTTTTCGAGATGGCGGCGTTACCGCCGGCAAAGCTCCCTACGGCTCCCAAAGCTGCCAGGATGGCCGGGATGCTGAATATGAAACCTCCCGTGTGAGTCTTTTTCCTCGAACGCGGCAACCTTCTCAATTGTGGAGTGCTGAGCAGCAACTTCATTCCGTATCTTTTGGCCAAGCAATAACGTTTCTTCTCGCGCTGCTTCTTGGTAAGTAACCCGTCGAAGGCTTCCAGGGTTTTCAGATTCGAGCAAGGCACCTGGTACACGACACACTTGGGCTTCATGCTGACGGTATGTTATTTATATATCGTGGGGGGCGAAGAAGAAAGTTCGCGTTTCGGACAATGCGATGAGAGTAGTTGTATTTACGGTACGGACAGCACCACTTACAAGTGTAGAAAAGGCGAGGCTATTTGATTGAACAATCAGATTTGCTTATACTTAAAACAAAGCCAGGAGAGGCCTGTACCCCAATTCTTCAGGTGTGATATGCTCTGATTTTTAAGAAATTCTGAATTTCTAGTATAGAAAAGGCGAGGGCTCAACAGATAGATTTACCCATACTTAAAACAATGCCAAGAGGGGCCTATACCCCAATTCTTCCAGTGTGATATGCTCTTAATTTTAAGAATTTTGAATTCTAGTGTAGAAAGGGTGAAAGCCTCTCAGACAGATTTGCTTATACTTAAAATTATGCCAAGTTCCCATATGATCTTATTGCTTATAGTGTGTTTTTCTGTCAAAATCCCAGGAATTGAATTTTAGTGTAGCTCAGATTGATTCTGCCATGTATATTAATATAAAGCTTATAGTTACTGGGTTCTGAGGCCCAGTGGAGTGTGGTGCATAGCCCCATGGTTTTTATTGCCTTGCAATCAGGAGGCCTCTGGGTTTGAGTCCTGATAAAATGTGAAGCCTCTCTTGATGGCAAAATGTTAATATTGTTGCTTTGTAAGCAAAAGGCTTGGGTTTGAGTCCTGATAAAATGTAAAGCCTCTCCTGATGGCAAAATGTTAATATTGTTGTCTTGTAAACAAGGGGCTTTGGGTTCGAGTCCTCATAAAATATTTAAGATTGAAAACATGTGGCAAAATAATATGTCCACAAGTAAGATTTTGAGAATAGTTGATATACAACTCCCAGATCTGAAAACCTGGTAAAAAGTGTTTTACAATAATATATTGTACAAAAAACTGAATTTTCTTATTTTCTTATGTTTTATAACTACCTCCTCAATACAATAGGAGAAGAGCGGGTAAGCATAATTAATTGTTTGCGTGCCTTGCCGGCACGCAAGAGACACGGGGAGCATTAATGATTTTTCTGTATGATTCACTGAAGAGGTCATGTACATGCAACATGCAACATGTAAAAGTGTAACAAAGATTATTGAGATAAAAACATATTTTCACACAGTGGCAATGAACTGTACCCCCCTCGTGCTGAAAGCAATTCTATTCTGATAATATGAGCCTAGGCAAAGACTTGGAAAATATTATGGCAGTTCAAAATCCAATTTTGTCTGCATAAGGGTCTCAGAACCTAGTAAAATGTGGGCATATTCCATTTGGAGACGTGTTAATATTGTGGCATTGTAATCAGAGGCATTGGGTTCGAGTCCTGATATAAGATTGAAATATATGCAACTGCCCACACATAAGATATTCACTGCTAGCTGATAAACAGTTGAGGTTTGTATGTTGTACATCAGCAAAACTATCACCAAAACCTAGTTACTGCTGTTGTTTGGGTATAAAAGCACCAGCTCAGCCATTAACTGCTGAACCCAACTGATATTTTTATTAAGTATAAAGTTTGGAATTGAAGCCCAGAAAATCTTATATAATAAACAACAAGAAAAAATGCCAAAACAAAAATATTGCAATCAGTGTAATAAAAATATATCTAGTTCTCATTGGGCTAGGCACCGGCTTATTTGTAAGCCTAGGAAATGCAGAAAGGCTACTAAAATGTGTCCAAGATGCCATAAAATATTAAGCAAGGCATATTACAAATGGCATAAGTGTAATTCTTATGTACAGTCATCAGCATTGCCCCCGCAACCATCTACTTCTGGTCTGAAAAGAAAACACGAAGCACCTGTTAATGCTTCACCTACAAAGCAGCCACGCTATGCACCCATACATAGCAGTTTTAATGCCCAACTTAGGGATTACCGGTTTGTATCAGAGCCAAGATGTGGCATTGAGAATTTCTTGAACAGTGTAAATCCTGATCTGCAGGCAATTCTTAATGCACAAAATGGATCTTATAAGCTCTTCCTCAAATTGTTTGTACAATATAAGAAACCAGACGGTACAAAATTTACACACCCCCACGTAACAGAAACTGTACCTGTATATTCAAATACAAATTTAGACAAAATAATAAGCAGGCTGATAGATCAATTGAACATTAAACACTCTGAATTTGCAGCAAAAGAGTCCGGATGGAGCCTATGCGGTTCATCACACAAGTTATATGTTCATATTTCTGAATTCAGCCCATTACAAGGATCTACATATTTGCCATTACCTACCAATATCAAAAACAAAAGAGCCGTGGTCAATATTGAAAATACCGACCAGAAATGCTTTTTGTGGTGTATATTAGCTGCTTTGTATCCAGTTTCAAGGAATCCTCAGAGAATAAGTTATTACAAACAGCATGAACATGATTTTGACGATGCAATGGAGGGTTTGGAATATCCAATGTCTGTTCAGAATATTGATAAATTTGAAAAAAGGGCCAGGCACATCAATGGCAAACAATTATCTATTAATGTATTTATTTGTTCCACTGGACGTGGCAATTGTCCGATAGAACCTCTCAGAATCAGTACACTTGATGATGAATCTGCTATTCCGATTGATCTGCTCTTAATTGAAGGGGATGGTACACACCATTACACTCTGATACATAATCTTGAAGCTTTGGTGAGAACACAACTAGACAAAACTCATAAAATATTTAAGTTGTGCAGAAGATGCTTAACTAGATTTGATGGTCAAAAAATGGTGAAAGGGGTTCGGGAAGAGAGTGCAGAAATTGCTAAAAACAAGTTAATTGAGCATCTGAAATACTGTGGCAACCATAAACCTGTTCATATGGTGATGCCCAATCCAAGTGAAAATTGCAAATTCAAAAAGTATGAAGCCTTGTTGGAACACCCTGTATATATTGTCTGTGATTTCGAATCGAACCTCAATCCTTTTGCATTCTGTAGCCCAGATCCAGAAGAATCTTCAATTACACCGTACCAGCAACATGAACCTTCCAGCTTTTGTTATGTGGTTATACGGGATGGTGTTGTTATTAAAGAATATTCATACAAGGGACCAAATGCCATCAAAATATTTGCACATAGAATAGAAAATGAGTGCCGTGACATAGCATCTAACATCTTATTAATATCAAAGCCTATGTTGCCTTTAACAGAGGAACAGATTGAAGATTTCAACAATGTAGAAAAATGCCCGGTATGTGATTCTGAATTTTCAGATACAAATATCAAGGTTCATCACCATTCCCATACAGATGGTCGATATAAACAGGCCCTGTGTAATAGCTGTAATATTAAGATCAAGAGACCAAGATTTATCCCCATATTTTGCCATGGAGCATCCAATTATGATTTCCATCATTTGATCAGATACGAGGGGTTTGACAAGCAGAATTTAAACATTTTAGCTGAAAATGATGAAAAATATATATCTATTAGCAAGATAATTAAAGTTGATGGTGTTTCTATTCACATAAGATTTCTTGATTCTTACAGATTTTTATCTGCTGGCCTGGCCACACTGGCAAATCAATTATCTGATGAACAATTCAAAATCACACGTGCAATGTTTCCAAATCAGGACCTGAAATTAATTAGGCGGAAGGGTGTATATCCATACGACTATGTTACAGATTTTTCTAAATTTGATGAGTGTTCTCTGCCACCACAAGAAGAGTTTTACAGCAAAATCAGAGGATCTGGAATCACTGATGAAGATTATCACCATGCTCAGTTGATGTGGAACAATTTAAATTGCAAGACATTTGGTGATTATCACATGGCATATTTAAAACTTGATGTCACCCTCTTAGCTGATATATTGCAAGCATTCAGAAAATCTTCCATGCAAAATTATGGACTGGACCCAGTGTATTTTTTCAGTGCCCCGGGCCTAGCATGGGCCGCAACGTTTTTCAACACCAAAAAGCAATTGGATCTGATCCACGATCAAGATATGTATCTGTTTATGGAGAAATGTATAAGAGGAGGGATGGTGCAATGTTCCCAGAGATATGCCAGAGCAAATAACAAGCATATGCCTGATTATGATCCAGCACGGCCATCAAATTATATAGTGTATGTAGATGCAAACAACCTCTATGGTCACGCTATGATGGATAAACTGCCATATGCAGGGCTTGAGTGGGTTGAAGATTTCAATATTGAGGATCTTCAGGATTTTGATGACAGTGAATATGGCCTCTTCTTAGAGGTTGATCTGACAATTCCAGATTATTTGCACAATAAATTTTCTGATCTGCCCCCAATTTCCGAGGTTCAGTGCTCACCTGGTTCTAAACAGAAGAAGCTCATGATGACCCTAGAGCCGAAACAGGATTATGTTACATATTACAAAAACCTCCAGTTCCTGATGAAACATGGTGTTCAAGTAACCAAAGTTGGCAAAGTCTTAAGGTTCAGGCACTCAGAATGGTTGAAACCATACATTGATACAAACACGGAGCTTCGAACATCTGCAAAGAGCCAATTTGATAAGGGCTTGTTTAAATTGATGGTGAATTCAGTGTATGGCAAAACTATTGAAAATGTCAGGAAACATACCGATGTTAAAATAATTACTGACCCCAGCCGGAGCAAAAAATTGGTTGCAAAGCCCAACTTCAATTACAGAAGAATTTATGATGAGCACATGGCTCTTTTCAACATGATGAAAACAAAGATCAAGTTTGATAAACCTATTTATGTAGGGGCTGTGATATTGGAATTGTCCAAATTACATATGTTAATATTGTATTATGATGTGCTGAAACCTTTTTATGGTGATCGTGTAAAATTATTGTACATGGACACGGATAGTTTTATTCTTGAAATTCAAACAGAAGATGTTTATCAAGATATGTCACAGCCTGAATTGTTTCAATATTTTGATACCAGTGAACATGCAAGAATTCAACCCCACAACAAAAAGGTGCCTGGCAAGTTAAAAGATGAGACACTTGGTGATGTTATTGTGGAATTTGCTGGGTTAAGTGCCAAGGTGTACAGTTTTAAAACATGTAGTGCTGTTGTCAAAAAGGCCAAGGGCATTGGCAGAGTTACTGTGGAAAAAGATCTTGAATTTGAAGATTATAAAAATTGCATCAAATCCCAGAATTCAATCAGAACATCAGAAAATAGAATTCAGAGTGAGAATCACTTGCTGACTAGCAATATTGTAAGAAAAGTGGCTCTGGACCCACATGATGATAAGAGATGCATTTTATCATGTTGCATACATACTTTACCTTGGGGGCATTGTGATTTGAAAAGTGGAAATCAATGCCCAATTCCAGAGCATGATTTGTAATAAATAAACATGCCTATGAACTTATTTGGGTTCAAAAAACAGGCTATTATGGAGCTGCCAACACCACAACCCTCTCCTGATTTACAATCTGTAATGTCTAAACTGAGTGGCTTGTTAATTATTCATCTGAACAGCATACTTACAGATAATGATGAAGAAACAGGTAAAATATTGTACATATTTAACAATAATTTAAATCATTACCAATTACCTGTAGGTGGGCAATTGCAATTTATTACAACCCCTGAGGGTGATGTCAAGATTTCAATAGGGAGAAATATTTATAGAATTAAGCACTCAAACATGGTTTCTGGCACTGTATATACTGTTTCTGCTGGTGACTGCTTATATATTGAGGTCCCGGGATCATATGACAAGCTTATACCCTTTTTTATAGAATTAAGAATCAGATACTCTATAATAAATAACCACTAAAAGAAAATGCCTAATGATATATTTGGCCATACAAGACATGAAGATCACAGTGATGAGATTCTGATGCTTGATGTCAGAGTCAAGAAATTAAGAAGTGATTTACAAGCTTTACAAACTACACTCAATGCCAGTCTTCAATTAGAAATTACAAATTTGCAATCACAATGCATGGACCCTCTTCTTAAAATTGATTCTGAACTCAAAGTGCTGCTTCAGAAATATACTGACCTGGCCACATTAGATAATTTTCAAAGTTTAGAAGAAGCTGTAGCAGCTCTTCAAGCAAAATTTAAGACCCAGGCTACCAACTCCGAGCAATTGAAACAACAATTGGAAGAACAGATTAATAATGTCCAGGCACAGCTCCAAACAATTGTCAAAAGCATAAAATCACAAGAAGATTTTGATCTAGTGATTTCCACTCTAAAAGAACAGATTCAATCACTCCAGATACCTAATCTGGACCCCTTGAACAATGCCATAGCCGAGGTTAAAGAAAAAATTGAGACACTTGAAAATTTTATGAACAACTTCCCATCTTCTGATGCTTTGAATGCAATAACTCGGAGTGTAGCAAAAATTAAGCTGCAACTTGAAACATATGAAGATTTTGGAAAAATTCAAAGTACCATAACCCATCTTGAAGGTACCATAGCAGCAGTGCAAAGTGATTTGGCAAATGTACAAGAAACTCGCCTGCCCGGGATTGTAGATACACTTGTAAGTGTCCAGCAACAGATCACAAAGCTTGAAAACCTCAACACTGAATCTGAGCTATCTCATTTTCATCACTTGATAGATGATATCCAAACAAAACTTGAAATTTTACAACGATCAACACCCTCTCAGGCAGATATAGCCCTGCTCCAAAATGCTATGCAAAATGTGGCTGATGCATCTGAATTAAACAATGTAAAATTGGCACTTGAATTTTTGCAAAATACAGTATCAAATCTTCCCACATCACAGGAACTTAAAAATATTAAGAGGGCTGTGAATCGCATATTGAAATCAGAAGATATCAAGAATATCCAGACAGAGATCAAACAACTCACTCAGACAGTGGCCACTCTTCCAACCAATCAACATATTAATGAATTGCATGCCCTGTTTGAGGATATCAGAAGACAGGTCCATGATCTTACTGCTCAAAATTCAAAATTGGCAGTTGTTGAAAATTTGCAACAAATTGTAGCTAATATCAAGCAACAGCTAGGGACCATGGAATCCAATCAAGCAAATGCTCTGTCTGTTTTTGCCACCCAGCTTCAAGAGATTGTGCAACAATACAAGAAACTTATTGTGGACATAAAGATCAAGCCAGGCCATGATGATGTTGTTAGGACCATCAATGAGCACCTTGAATCTGTAACAAGCAGATTGCTTACAGCAGAAAAGGAAATAACAGGCATAATCGAGAATCCAAAACATACAGTAATTCTTGAATTGTACAGCATTCCCAACAAAGAATATGATTCTCCATTTACACCAGGTGGCAAAATATATATGCTGTCCCCTGCACAATTTTATTACCAGTTTTTTGTTGGGGGTACATTGAGACCAATCAAGATCAAATATTGGCATCAGCCACAGGCACACCACTACCCTACCTTATCAATAACAAATGCTGACAACAAAGTGAAAATCACCAGTGTAGAGTTAGAGGATTTTACAGATCCCAATACATTAGAAACAGCATATGTTGAAGATGATGGCTCTTTGGAATTTAAAATACAAATAGGAGACAAATTATATTTAGAAAATCCTGCAGTCTCAGCTGCTGAACACCCTATAGTTGCAATATTCTTGTTTACATATTATGTCTAGACAAATTATTGTTGATGAATTACACAGACAGGCCAGGCATAATTATAAGAGACTGCCAGTAGTCACAAAAGGCATAGATGATTTATGGCAAAGCGACTTGATTGAGTTGTCAACTGGACAGTTGAAAAACTTAGACAAAATCAACAAGGGCTACAAGTATCTACTCACTGTGATAGATACATTTTCAAAATTTGCCTGGGCTGTGCCACTCAAATCCAAGACAGGAAAATGTGTTACAGAAGCCTTCAGGACAATCATCAATCATTCAGGAAGATCACCGCGCTATTTGCAAACAGATAATGGCAAAGAATTCTATAATTCAGTGTTTCAACAATTTATTAAAAGCCAGGCAATAAAACATTACTCGAGTTACAGTGATCTCAAAGCCTCAATTGTAGAGAGATTCAACAGAACCTTAAAAAATCTTATGTATAAACAATTTACACTGCAAGGTAATTATAAATGGCTTACAATCCTACCAGAACTTCTACATAAATATAACAACTCGGTCCATTCCACAATCAACATGAAACCCTCTGAAGTAACTTCATCTGATGAGCAAAATTTGATCAGGACTGTTTATTATCCTAGATACCAGCCAACAACAAGAAAAGCCAAATACAGGGTGGGTGATCAAGTAAGAATCAGCAAATATAAGCACTTATTCAAAAGAGGCTTTACAAGAAACTGGAGCACCGAATTATTTACAGTGGTTCAAGTTAAACCCGGGACCCTTAACACATATATAATAAAAGATCACCGAGGAGAAATTCTCAAAGGCAGATTCTATGAACAAGAGCTCAGCAAAACTAAACAGCCTGACACATATCTCATAGAAAAAATCATCCGCAGAAAAGGCAACAAGTTATTTGTCAAATGGCTGGGTCATCCGGAAAACAGCTGGATCGATGCAGACAAAATAATAATATGAGCACCTGGGATGTTATAAAAAGGCTGCCAGAACCTGAACAACAGAATAAGAGAAATGGCAACTTGCTGCCTGATAATATTAGGTGTCTTATTGTCGGGCCATCTGCTTGTGGTAAAACTACACTAATGGTTGATAATTTTTTATTGGCACCCAACTGGTTAGACTGGAAAAACAGGCACTTGTATATCTTCTCTAAGAGCTTGGAACAATTAAAATATCAGCAGCTGATGAAGCTATATGATGGATTGGATATTGCCACTTTTGAACCAGATGTTAAGCCACTTGATGAATGTCTCGATAATTCTGTTGTTGTGTTTGATGACATTATACTGGATAATCAAAACAAGGTTAGAAATTTCTTCACACAGGGCCGACACAAAAATATTGATTGTTTCTACCTGGCACAGACTTTTTCTAAAATACCGAAGCAACTGATCCGAGACAACAGCAATTTTATATGTGTGTTTCATCAAGATCATACCAACCTCAAACACATACATGATGAATATGTAGGTGGGGACTTGAGCTACAATGATTTTTCCAAGTTTTGCAGCAGGTGCTGGAACCAGGACAGTTATGGGTTTGTCACAATTGATATGACAAGAACACCTAGTAGTGGCAAATACAGAAATAAAATCAACGATTTTCTAGACGTTGAAACATATATAAATAACCATGAAACGACCAGTCATTGATGATCTTAAGTTAAGAGATTATCTTGTAAAAAGATTTAAGGGATGGAAATCAGAGAACCGGGGAATTTATGAAAAACACAAACAAACAGAACAGCCTGTAATTGATGCTATTAATAATTTAGGTAAGAATATCAAAACTGTTACAGAGCAGAATCAAGATTTGATCACAGAGCTTGTACCTGTAGCTGCTAGGAACATATTAGATTATCCATTCACCCCACTTTCCAGTATTCATACACCTAGTCCTGTTGCTCCTAGAAGAATTGAAGCTAGTCAGGATCCTATTGAATTGGGTCTTCTTGCTCAAAAATATTTAAGCACACCTAAAGACAATAAAGATGAGGTCTTTGGCTTATATGCCGACACAGAGCTTGACGGGAGCATCATACATAGAATTGGCAATTTTAGAGTAACTTTTATGGGAGATGATATAATTGTATATTCAGAATCTCGTCTCGGAGAAAAAGGTGGTTTTGTTAAGTACACCGGCACACCTGGATTGTGGGAACTGATGACTAGGAAAAGGCCTGGCAGCTATACAGATCAAGATTATGAATATTACAAAGAAATATTAATAAAATCAGATGCTCTATACCAGAACAATGATCCCACACAAAAAAGGGTTAAGTCGAGCAGTGGGGCAAAATACAACAATTTAATCAAGCCCATATGGTCACAGATCAAGACTGGCAGTGGAATCAAACAATACAACACCCTGCCTAAAGAATTTGTGTGGGTTGATGATGTCAGGAAACTTGTAGATAGGTTGCTGGTGATAGCTGGGGAGGAAAATGCTGGGAACCGCAATTTTTACAATGAAAAGGTTGGAATTATGGACATGATAAGCACAAAATTATCTAATTTTATAGTGAATGACCCTAAGGGGATTGGATATCTCATAAAAATTATTAATACTCTACCCCCCAAATTTTGGAATGTCTCTGAGGGTCGGGGGTTGGTAAATGACATTATAAACAAGCTGCCATTTGAACTACACATTCCAGGCTATCAGTATTGTGGTCCAGGCACAAAATTGGATCATAGATTAAACAGAGGTGACCCTGGTGTTAATCCCCTCGATGCTGCTTGTAGAGACCATGACATAGCATACAACACACATACTGATCTTGACAAGAGACATGTTGCAGACAAGAAATTAGAAGAGGCTGCATTTGGTAGATTTGTAAGCAAAGATGCTTCTTTGAGTGAAAAAATAGCAGCATTGGGGACCACCATAGCTATGAGCACCAAACAAAAACTGGGGTGGGGGCTGTGAACATGTATATAATAAACCTACAATGAAGGCCAAGGGTGTTATGTATCAAATACCTTATGCAGGTCTTAAATCTCTTAAAACTATTGATAGTCTTTTAACCAAAAAGCAGCGCAAGAAAAAAAGCTCTTGTCTTGCAAAGGGGCATGGTATGAAATTGTTACTTAGTACCCCCCAATTAAAAAAATTACAGCAATCAAGAAAAAAATTGCATACAGGGGGTTTCATATTTACTATCCCTGCCATCTTAGCTGCTCTCGGGGCTGTGGGGAGCTTGGCTGGGGGATCAGCTGCCATAGCAAAAACAGTAATAGATGCCAAGAAAAATAAGGCAGAATTAGATGAGCAGAGGCGCCATAACCTCGCCATGGAGAAAAAAGGCAAAGGTATTAAGAGAGCCATGAGTAAGTTTAAAAAAAACAAGAGCCGCTTACAAACCAAGATATTGAAGCTTTGATCAAGCCACTGGGCATCAAAAATTTTAGAGGTGTGTACATGTCTGATTCTTTACCAGAACAACCACTTAACAAAGAGTGTGGCATTGTTAATTTGGATGAGTACAAAAATCAGGGCACTCACTGGATCTGTTATCTTAAATATTTAAACAACGAGGCATTTGTGTTTGATTCATTTGGAGGTGTTCCACCTGAAAATTTAATAAAATATTTAAAATCACCTAATCTTTATTACAATAATGCCCGTGTTCAAAATTTCAAAGATGTTAATTGCGGACATTTGTGTTTATCTGTTCTTAGATATATGTCTCAAATAAATAAACCATCAATTGAAGATTTTCAAAAAGCCTTGTGGTATTTAAAACATCATGGGGGTATTCCATCTCACCAGCCAAAATTCAATATTGAAACTCAAATTACATGATGACATAGTGTATCCCAAAACAATAGCTCTCAGAGCATTTTACGGCATGTACTTGATACCTAATATTACGCACCACAACAATACAATTGCAGTAGGGGATCAAAAAATTGTCATCACTCCAGGGCAATATAATCTGTCCACTCTAAATGCTCAATTACCCAGAGGTGTGGTGTTAAGTCAAAATTCTGTCACTCACAGAGTAGAAATTGTATCTGCTACAGAGACAGTGCATCTGGGTACTATAGGAGAGCTGTTAGGCTTTGAGAACAACACAAAACTCGAACCGGCCATCAAACACACTGCTATGAATATACCCAAATTCTTAGCCATAGAGACTCTGAATATTCACTGTAATGTGGCTGAGGGTATGATCACCAAATCAAATGGCATAGGCACTCACAAACAAACTGGCATCATTGCAACATTCAAACCTAATTCCGAATTCATGGAGCCCATCATCTACAATCCATCCCCAACATTATATTTTCCTGTGTGCCATAATAGAATAGATTACATTGAATTGATGGTCACTAATGAAAAAGAAGAATTAGTTGATTTTGCTGGAGCCACAACAACTGCTATCATAGAGATTAACATTTAAATAAAAATACATACAATGGAAAATATTGAGAGTTATGAGCTACAATCATTCCCTCCAAACAGGAGGACATTTGCAAATTTAAATCAACCCAACACAGAAATAGAGGTTGATCTTGATGTAGGGGACGGCTTTATACACCCCCACAGAGCAGATCTATACATCAAATTTGATGTTGTAAAGCTCGATGGAACAGATTACCCGGCAAATTCAAATATAAGATTGGTGGACAATTTTGTGCCACATCTGTTCTCTGAAATTGAGATCAGAAAGCATGGCGTTGTTATAAACAGAATAGATTATCCCGGCATTACCTCCACAGCTTTGGCCACACTAAAATTATCCAAAACTGAGGCTTCTTACTACAAAATAGGTGGATTTGAAGCTGGTGATAAAATATTATCTAAAAATCACACAGTGCTGTTCCCCATGCGCCTGTTGCCAGGATTCTTCTCGGATTACAAAGAAATTATGTGGAAGGGCGGGTTAAGAATTACATTTAGAAGAGCTGCAAATGATAATAATGCTTTGATGAGGTACAGCACATTAAACCCTACAGGGGAAGCTCTGCCTAATACCTTACCAGATGCAGGCAAATGCATTATTCAGACTATGGAGCTAAGAATCCCTGTTGTTGAATATGAGGCCAGTTATGCTCTTAAATACAAAGCTGATATAATAAAAAATCCCCAGATTCCTCTGCAATTTTACACATATCAATGCGTACAGAAGCCTGCATCTGGCACATATTATGAGTTTGATGCCACAAATTCATTCTCCAGCATTCAATTTGACATGCCCGATTTTGTAGTGGTACTGTTTCAGACTGGGAGACACAACAATCAGGAAAAAAATTCAAGTAGATTTGATAACTGCAACATCAAGAACATATATCTTAAAAATGGCAGAAATGAGGTATTTCCTAGGGAAAATTACAATTTAGACATGTCCAAGGATGATTTTCTTAAATTATATGAGGCATTTTCGGCTTTCAAAAGGGTCACTACTGGCAGTACTGACATGTATTATGCACCAGATGAATTCAAGACACAGAGACCCATGTTTGTAATCAACACTTCAAAAAGGAAACAAGTTGTGGTTAATGACAGGACAAACATTAAAATTATCTGTGAATTCCACGAGGCTTTACCTGAAGACACCATTTGTAGTGTCATTCTCATAGGTGAAAAATCATATGTTTATGATGTAAGAAATGAGAGAGTCACAGAGCAGTTCTAGAAGATATTTGTTCTATTATCCTGTTGTACAACACACAAACCTCAACTGTATTATCAGCTAGCAGTGAATATCTTATGTATGGGCAGTTGTATATATTTCAATCTTATATCAGGACTCGAACCCAAAGCCCCTTGTTTACAAGACAACAATATTAACATTTTGCCATCAGGAGAGGCTTTACATTTTATCAGGACTCAAACCCAAGCCTTTTGCTTACAAAGCAACAATATTAACATTTTGCCATCAAGAGAGGCTTCACATTTTATCAGGACTCAAACCCAGAGGCCTCCTGATTGCAAGGCAATAAAAACCATGGGGCTATGCACCACACTCCACTGGGCCTCAGAACCCAGTAACTATAAGCTTTATATTAATATACATGGCAGAATCAATCTGAGCTACACTAAAATTCAATTCCTGGGATTTTGACAGAAAAACACACTATAAGCAATAAGATCATATGGGAACTTGGCATAATTTTAAGTATAAGCAAATCTGTCTGAGAGGCTTTCACCCTTTCTACACTAGAATTCAAAATTCTTAAAATTAAGAGCATATCACACTGGAAGAATTGGGGTATAGGCCCCTCTTGGCATTGTTTTAAGTATGGGTAAATCTATCTGTTGAGCCCTCGCCTTTTCTATACTAGAAATTCAGAATTTCTTAAAAATCAGAGCATATCACACCTGAAGAATTGGGGTACAGGCCTCTCCTGGCTTTGTTTTAAGTATAAGCAAATCTGATTGTTCAATCAAATAGCCTCGCCTTTTCTACACTTGTAAGTGGTGCTGTCCGTACCGTAAAACCCACTACTGATGAGGACCTGTACCAATCGTCTGTGTATCGTCTTCTTCCTTGCTTCACCTCGTGAAGCATGTCCAATCTGTCGTCCAACTTTTCCCCTGCGGCCCGAAAGAGGGCGTCGAGATTTTCTTGCAAGCTCTTCGTGCCGCTTATTTTCCGAAGGTGGTCCATGAGAACCATTTCGCACGATGGATGAAATTCAGGTGTTACTTTGGGCAAATCGACGTGCTTCGCGACATCCTTGTCACCTCCGTCGAACGAGTTCGTAAATATCTTATGCAGCAGTTCGAGAGGAAGTTGAGTTATGCAAGACTGCGTCATTTTTTACGGTATGTTATTTATATACGTGTTACAGTCCCCATCCCAATTTACGTTTCGTGTTCATGGCGATAATCGTGCCCAACGCTGCCACCCTTTCACCTAACGAGGCATCTCTGATGACCAGCCTTCCGAACGCCGCATTCTCTAATTTTCTATCGCCTTCGTGACACGCATCGAGGTCGGCGATGTGCGTGTATGCAATATAGTGATCTTTGCATGCATGCTGCATCCAACGGATTCACTCCCGTCAGCTCTTTCCCAATGTTGCTCGAGTTGGTTCCCGTACCGCAGTACTGGTAACCTGGCAGGTGCATTTCGAAAGGCAGCTTGTTGATGATGTCGTTCACCAACCACGACCCTCAGCCACGTTCCAGAACTTCGGAGGCAGACTGTTGATGATCTTGATGAGGTACCCTAAGCCCTTGCCATCGTTCACGATGAAGTTTGAGATTTTGGCGCTGATCATGTCTACGATGCCCACCTTCTTGTTGTGGAAGTTACTATTGCCCGCATTTTCTTCAACCGCGATGACCAGCAAACGATCCACGAGCTTTCTCACGTCGTCCACCCACACGAATTCCTTGGACAGGGTGTTGTAGCGTTTACGCCGCTGCCCATTTTGACTTTTTCCAAATGGGCTTGATGAGATTTTTGTATTTGTCGCCGCTGCTGGATTTGACTCGGTTCTGAACAGTGGCGGCTGCCAGCTAGTATCATGGGTATTGCCAACGTGATCAAGAAATCGAAAAATTTTAGCTAGCATATGTCATAGAAATCTAATGAAAGAGGTAATTTTAATGGAACTTTGTTTACTAAAATTGCAGACAAAAATTCAGAGTTTCTAAGATTGGTTTATGTTACTTCACATTTGTACTACTTTTCGCTAATCGCGAAGATAAGGATGAGTGAACACTCAGAAAGAACACCAATGCCCAGGCCGAGATTCGAACTCGCAATCCCTGGCGTCGTAGTATGCTGTGCGGAGATCGGCCAGAGTTTCTAAAAATAAATTCGACGATTTAAATTTCGACGCCTGTCACCTTTACCATTTTTTCATATCTTTAAATAGAATTGATGTTTAAATCTGCCGTGGGACAGCCAAGTTGTTTAACTTTTAATAAAATATAGTTTAGTACCTTGGAAAACGGTGTATGTAATAATGCTCTAATCTGACTCATCTTTACTAACTACCCTTCCTTTCACACACCATCGGACACTTTCACTTCACTAAAAAAGAAAAACGCTGAACAATTAGAGACACCGAGTTGAACATGGTATTCTCGCCTTGCTTTTTTTATAATTTGCAACCCCAGCACGGCAGACGGTACATCAACAATCGGTGTTACTAACAACTGAAATATGATTATCTGCTAAATGAACTGTAGATCTACAATTTTTAGAATTCAATGCCAAGTGTAATTCTTATACTGATAGATTTTCCGTGTGATTTTTTACAAATATTAAAGTAAAAAATCCCCTGGTGTTGCGAATTCGCTTTGATATTTAGGCAATTCTTTTGTACAGAAAATGTCTTCAATGTTGTCAACGTCAGTTGCAACACGTGAGTGTCTGTGCGATATATCTTTTCTTAAGGAAGAAATCGATAACAAAAAGGTCTGATAACAAAGAGCTCTTTAGACGCATCTATCTAAATGGTTATATAAATTTGGGGATGATATTCCGTTCGCTCTTGCCAAGTATGCAGGAAAGTATCTTTCTCGCGAAATACTTCTCCAACGAGTATTACAAATCGGTAAGGATTAGTCACTTCTCTGTGAAGTTTGCAACTATGTCAGCACAATGCGAAAGCTCTCGCGTCGTACCACCAGAAAAGAGGCATGGCTGGTTGTCTTATGGCTACCACTGGGCTACCACCTCCTCGCTCGTTAACTGCGGAGACTTTTCCATGCCTCCGCGCATGCCTCTGCGCACAGGCCAGACTATGCTGGCCTAGAACAAGTGAGAGAACAGCTGGGGATGCGGCGGCCGTAAGATCGAATGCTTAGGAGATTCGAATCTCCTTGTTCGTAAATGTATTAATTTAACTATATTTTGGCAAAGCAAGTGCTTTTTCGTTTTCTGAGGTTAGAGCCATAGCACGGCGGCTCTCCCCTTAGAGCGCCGCTGGTTTTGAGTGGCGTCGTTGTTTTGGTACAGGGCATCCGACAATATTAAAATGTCCGTGTAACAACTCTCAACAACATACGCCTTATGCATCAGCTTATTTTGCTCCACAAAATTTTAAATAATCTCATTGAAGCTCCTTTCGCTCTGTGACAGCTCGACTTCTACGTCCCTCAACCAAATTACGACCAAGAAGCAACTCTTCAGCCTCCGTCGTAATAGAACCAACGCTCTGGGAATATCCCCAATTTGGAATATGTGTAAAACATTTAATGATACCGTCAGTGTGGACTTATTTTGCCCGACCGCAATTTTGAAAAGGAATATACTAAAATTACATAAATTACGACAGAACCTAAGACTTGTATGTTTGTTAAATGTTTTCTGTCTATTGTACTAAATTGATCTGTGCAAATTTTCAATAATATAAACACAAAATTATTGTATAATGAACGCCATAAATGGGTATTATACCTGTTGCGTTCAATTTCTGAAATAAATAAATAAAATTGTGACGGGCTGGTCAGAGTTTGAATCTGGAACATATGGCCTCGCTCCGCTAAAATGGCTGGCAGAAATGTATCGGAAAAGTGTAGGAGCACCAAGAACTGGTTTCAATCAGCGCAGACGATTAAATTATTTACAGCAACTTGCTGTGACAGTGTTGCTCGCCACCTCCCCCTCGCTCGCAGGTGGCCGTGCTCTCCTTACCTGCTGATCGAAGAGTAGGGTCAAATAGTGCACCGCACCGACTTCTTGTTTCAAGAGACACACTTTTACTAAGCGTGTGAACCTCGAAAGGTTCGGGGATCGAACCTGGAGCCCTTTAGATGAAAGTAATTATTCTTCAATCGGGGGTTAGCGGTAGCCCGTAAGCTCTCGCTTGGCTGCATCTGCTAACTGCGGGAGGTACCTAAAGAAACTGAACCCTTTAAAGAATGGCAACTCTCTTGTATTTGGGTTAGAATGACCTTAAGTCTGCAAAGGCATTAGAAAAGCATATTACCTGTCTCTCTCTTGAAGCGTGGATCGAAGAGTTCCTAAATTAACTCTCACTCGCTTGCTGAAGTTCGCCTCTTAAATTGTCTCTCAGCTTCGCAGCACTTCACTCCCGAACAAGTTCCTAAAACTCACCTTCACTGTTCATAATCCAGCCTGAATCTCCCTCGAAATGAAACTCACTCTCCTCTCTCCAAAACTCAAGAACCCTCTTTTCTTACTCCCGAACAACTGTCCTGTTCTCTTCCTTTCCTAACTCCAAGACCAACTGTCCCGAGCAAGATACAACTTGCATCCACCCTGATCAAAACTCCTCCCCTTTTTCTCTCTCATCCCATTTTCCTCTGCAATTACTGGCGAATGCTTTTCGCTGAGCTGGCGCTGAAGTTAACACATTCCTTACATTTCCTGCCAGGCTACCTAGCTAAAAGTAACTCGAATAAGACAACGAGGGATATGTAACGCAAGCATATTCCGTCCGGAAGGTTTCTGGCATCCCTCCCCCCATCCCAGCATGGTTAATATGTGTGACCTTTGCACTTTCAAGACCCTTATCTTATCTTATGCGGCGAACATTTGCCAAACAAATTTCTGTGACTCTAAGGGCACGTTAAAAGAGTGAGGACTTATACTCAAGAGGAATAAATTACCGAGAAATGGTAGAGTGCGATACCGAAATGAGTGGGAAGGGAAAATCGTGAAAAGAGAAAAGTGTAAAAGTACTTGAATAACCAGATTAAGAGAGAAAGGAATAACAGCAAACAAAATTAAGCTCGAACAATGCAAATAAAAAAACGGAAAAAAATACGAGCCTCCGAAGTAGGCTGAAGGAAGCAACTGATATTGAAAGAAACGTGGAATGAAAACGTAATCAAAGGAACACTGGTTCGATTCGCGACAGGAGCTCATATTTGCATTCGAATCCCAATCTAAACTGCATGTCCTTATGCATTTAGACTTAAAACAAACTTCGTTGTAAAGAAAGGTCGCCAAAAATAAAAAAGTGCAGAAGTTATTACTGCAAAATGAAATAAACACGTAACAAAATTCTGTAATGGGTGCATGAAGGGCCCAGTGGAAAGGAACAAGCGTTACAGGCATAGTCACACTGAACGGGGAGAGGGATTGTTATGGGGGTCAGAATTTTCTCTTTGGTGGCAGGACCAACGAGAAAAAGATCTCGACAAAAAAATAACTACAGCAATAGAGTTCGGGGTCTCCATTAGCGCGAGTGATGTAAATAAAAAAATAATCACAACAACTTTTACATTTACCTTTCAAGGACTGTTCTGAGCACATGTAAATTTTTAAGAAAAATGTTGAGTTCAATTTATATAGAGATACCCTAATGGAAACGAGACTTACAGTCCACAGCGGTGGTTCACTAGTTGGAATTGTATCCAGGACCGCTTGATTACAAGCCGAAATTACGCTATCGGAAGGAGTTTTTTTTCTGAAATAGATTAACAGAATTAGTCTAAAATGCTAAATCAAGTATCCGAGCAATAACGAGATCCTTGATACCCCTTTCTTCACATATTCGTTCGGAAGTGGCAAAATAATCATGAAAAACTCAAGCATCAATGTTCATAACATCTATATTATTATCAGAAACATTCTCAAAATACACTTGTTCTCCGTTGAAATGAAATCAAGAGGAAAGCAAGACCACCACACGCTCGCGTGAACCTGTGGGTAGATTCAAGAGTTGGAAACACTACACTTCTCGCGACCTGCTCTTCCAGGCGAAGCTATGTAGATGATACAAAATTCCGGGTTGCATAAACGTAAGGGTGAGCGATTCTTTACTATTTCGGTGTACCGGATTACCAATGCAAAATTACTTGCACTGCTCTTGATATCTATGTAGCCATTGCGGGTCTTTTTGAATCGGTCTGCAGAAGGGGTCATTCAATGCCAAATGAATCAATTTTAAAATAATTGGTTGCATGACCTTTTTAGAAAAAAATGTTTTAAGTTCATACGTTTGTACATGTTTCTAGATATGAAAACCAATGTTCAAAAAAAATATTGTCTTTAGTTCCATTGGGGCAGCCATTATTCCAACATGGCGCATGGCTTTCTTAGCTCATTTATCACTTTTCAGAAACCTTAATATCTCAAAAACCATTAGAGCTAGAGACTTGAAACAAAATTAATTTTGTAGCTAATGAAGTATACTTTCTTAGATATTCAAGTATGTCTTGCTTAAAATTGCATCGTAAGTACGAAAATTATGGTGGAAATTGTGGTAACGATAGTTAAAAAATTGGATTTTTAAGACCGATATTTTCGATGAAGGGGTTTAGTCTAAGGCTTGATTTTCTTTTTCATGTATAGACCTGCCTGCAGGGTGTCTGTAAATAAAATATCAGTGCTTAGAAATTCAACCTTTTTTACAGCATGGGCTCAAACATGGCCGTTAATTGAATTTTGACAGTTTTCGGAGTTAAATATCTCAGATGGATTCCTTTGAAAAATTCTGAAATTTGGCGCAAAGAAAGCCCTGCATGAACC
This sequence comes from Lepisma saccharinum, assembly GCF_977018435.1. NCBI lineage: Eukaryota > Metazoa > Arthropoda > Insecta > Zygentoma > Lepismatidae > Lepisma > Lepisma saccharinum. The sequence goes on from NC_139237.1 coordinate 2,844,044, forward strand.
TAACTTGTAATTTCAATTTCTGGTAAATCAAGTATTAAAACCTTATGTTACTATATATTTCTGAGGCTTTATCTAACCAAAAATTTAAAGAAGAGAAAGAAAAGACTTCATTATTGTAAGTATAGGATGTAGTTTAACCTTACTTTGCAATGTCAGAAATTAGGTGACATACGTTACCTCATATTGACCAAATCGAGTTGAATCTAAAAGTTGAGATTTTTACTGTAAATTAGGTTTATGCAGGGCTTCCTTTGTGCCAAATTTCAGAATTTTTCAAGAGGACCCATCTGAGATATTTAACCCCGAAAACTGTCAAAATTCAATGAACGGCCATGTTTGAGCCCATGCTGTAAAAGAAGGTTGAATTTCTAAGCACTGATATTTTATTTACAGATACCCTGCAGGCAGGTCTACACATGAAAAAAAAATCAAGCCTTAGACCCCTTCATTGAAAAATTCGTGCTTAAAAATCCAATTTTTTAACTAACGTTACCACAATTTCCACCATAATTTTAGTACTTACCATGCAAATGTAAGCAAAACATACTTGATTATCATAGAAAGTATAGTTCATTAGCCACAAAATGAATTTTGTTTCAAGTCTCTAGCTGTAATGGTTTTTGAGATATTAAGGTTTCTGAAAAGTGCTAAAGGAGCAAAGAAAGCCATGCGCCATGTTGGTGAAATGGCTGCTCCAGGAGAACTATAGACAATATATTTTTTTGAACATTGGTTTTAATATCTAGAAACATGTACAAACGTATGTACTAAAGATGATTTTTTTTTTCTAAAATGGTCATGCAACCACCATTGGATGGTTCGGCATGGAATGACCCTTAAGATATAAGTACAGATTGTCTTCAAATTATATTTTTTTTCTAATTGTTTAAAGAAAAAGGTATGCAGTACAAGATTTTGAAGACTATAACTTATCATGTACTCTTTTGTTTTAAAAAATCTAAACGTGTTAGAAATTAAGCAGTTTACATAAAATGTAGTTATCCTTCCATCTATTGGTGGAAATTTAAATTTATAAAGTACTCATTTGTAATACTTCGTTTCCAGATTTCATTTTTTCAGTGTACATTGCTAGTTTTCCATAGTTCTATTTAAGTTAAACAGTGCTTACGGTCCATGCCTGGCATCATGGAATGGGCAGATAACGTAAAATTGAATACAATCCTGAGACGGTACGTCATAGGTGAGAGTTATCTTAACGCAATCACGTCACGAGAGCCCCAACAACAGATCTACTATATCTCAAACTACCACTACATTAACCGTGAACCATTCCAAGATGGCTCTCGAGTGTCCCGCCCGGAAGCGTTGATTGGAGTGTGTTGTTGCAAGGGAAAGTCCAACCACAAAGAGAATAAACTATCAATCCCAACTATATAGGTTACGGTGTATCGAAAAAAACTTTTTTTCGAAATGTTAAGATGGCTAGTGCGGAAAATTGGCCATTTGTGACCAAAAATACGTCTGATTTTTTTCAGATTTTTTGGAGGTCGTTTAGGTGGCGCGCATCGACCTTGAAGTTTTGATAGTGATTTGGTTATGCAACACGCACAACAATTTCACAAAAATGTCATTATTTGGCTATTTCATGTATTTTTTTCTGCATTATGGTCGTTTATTGTTTTGTTTATGGCAAATATGCTACATTCGTGCCTCATGGGTGGTTTCCTATGCTGTTTACGTATGCTTTTGGTCAAAAATTGTCAATTTGAGGCTAAAAATTCAATTTTTTCTATTGATGGTTTCCAATTGGTTTGGACTTTGTGTTTTATTCGAAAGTTTTCCGATATAAAACACTAAATAAAATATTTTGGCTTTCTAATTGCTAACAGTTACTGTCCAGCGCTTCCCTTATTTTCATAGCTTATTATGCTTTGAAAATAACCCAGAGCTCACCACGATTGATTGATTGATTTAGTTTATTTTACTTCGCGTTTTGTGCCTCTTGGCTAATTTGCGAAGATGGGGATGAGTGATGAAATGATGAAATTGATGAATGGACATTCACAAACAACCAAGCCCGACCGGGATTCGAACCCGGGACCCTTGGCGTCGCAGCGCGATGTGCTAACCACTCGGCCACAGGGTCGGGCCATAGAGCTCACCACGAGGAGGTGGCTGGACTACGAGTTCCACCCACCCACCAACCCACCTAAATTATGTTGGCAAACATAATTTTACTAAGGGACAAGCCACGATTTTCTTCTAGTTTTCTACTTTAACTTTATAGTCACTTTTTGTTCGAAATGTCGGCATATGTTCTCTAGATTATTAATTTTGCTTTGATGTAGCCATCACGTGCGCTGGCACCGAAAACGGAAGAAGCAGCCTCTGTGATGATTTTCACAAGTCGCTCCACTCCTTGTGTGTGGCAGGGAAAATCTTGAATTTCCGACAATTTTTGTTTTTAGTGTAGTCATCTACTTCTTCATGTCTAATATTGTTGGTCAACGGAGGCTCGTGGATGGAGCATGAAGCCCAATCAACCATGTCATAGTATTGGTCTGCATTAAAATTGATGGTTGGTAAAACAAAAGTGCGAATTCTTTTGCCTTTTTTCAATCCTCTTGCTTTCTTAATTCTTTGCCAACCAATACTTCTTATTTCTGGGTTTTGGCCCGTTATTAAAGCCATCAGGAGATTTTCAGGATGGGCGAAGAATGCGTTTTGTTGAATGACCCTATCAATCAGATCTCTCAAGTGGTGTGGGAGAAATCTGGACAATTCTTTGGTTGGCAAAGAATTAAGAAAGCAAGAAGATTAAAAAAAGGCAAAAGAATTCGCACTTTTGTTTTACCAACCATCAATTTTAATGCAGACCAATACTATGACATGGTTGATTGGGCTTCATGCTCCATCCACGAGCCTCCGTTGACCAACAATATTAGACATGAAGAAGTAGATGACTACACTAAAAACAAAAATTGTCGGAAATTCAAGATTTTCCCTGCCACACACAAGGAGTGGAGCGACTTGTGAAAATCATCACAGAGGCTGCTTCTTCCGTTTTCGGTGCCAGCGCACGTGATGGCTACATCAAAGCAAAATTAATAATCTAGAGAACATATGCCGACATTTCGAACAAAAAGTGACTATAAAGTTAAAGTAGAAAACTAGAAGAAAATCGTGGCTTGTCCCTTAGTAAAATTATGTTTGCCAACATAATTTAGGTGGGTTGGTGGGTGGGTGGAACTCGTAGTCCAGCCACCTCCTCGTGGTGAGCTCTATGGCCCGACCCTGTGGCCGAGTGGTTAGCACATCGCGCTGCGACGCCAAGGGTCCCGGGTTCGAATCCCGGTCGGGCTTGGTTGTTTGTGAATGTCCATTCATCAATTTCATCATTTCATCACTCATCCCCATCTTCGCAAATTAGCCAAGAGGCACAAAACGCGAAGTAAAATAAACTAAATCAATCAATCAATCGTGGTGAGCTCTGGGTTATTTTCAAAGCATAATAAGCTATGAAAATAAGGGAAGCGCTGGACAGTAACTGTTAGCAATTAGAAAGCCAAAATATTTTATTTAGTGTTTTATATCGGAAAACTTTCGAATAAAACACAAAGTCCAAACCAATTGGAAACCATCAATAGAAAAAATTGAATTTTTAGCCTCAAATTGACAATTTTTGACCAAAAGCATACGTAAACAGCATAGGAAACCACCCATGAGGCACGAATGTAGCATATTTGCCATAAACAAAACAATAAACGACCATAATGCAGAAAAAAATACATGAAATAGCCAAATAATGACATTTTTGTGAAATTGTTGTGCGTGTTGCATAACCAAATCACTATCAAAACTTCAAGGTCGATGCGCGCCACCTAAACGACCTCCAAAAAATCTGAAAAAAATCAGACGTGTTTTTGGTCACAAATGGCCAATTTTCCGCACTAGCCATCTTAACATTTCGAAAAAAAGTTTTTTTCGATACACCGTAATAGATGTGTCTTATACATATGAAGTGCTAACAGAAAGTAGCCAATTAACTAAGAGACTAATTTATTTCTGTTTACGAAATTCAAGAGCACCCTATGGATATTTAGAACAACTATCTATAATACCATGTCCCTCTGGAGTGATATTTGAACTCCAAGATTCCAAACTTGCACTCATTCTTTAATATTCAAACACGCCCTCTTGTATACTCATTTCCCAGAAACACGAATAATTTTGCAAGTTCTTTAAACTCAACAGAACGAAATTCTTAATACGTACTGGTAAATGTCAAGGATGAACACAGAACAGAAATACCTCATTATATATTCCCAAACATATTGGATACATCAATAACACAACCAAACTTCCCCCTGCTGAAAGAGAATACACATACATCAAGTACAGATTAATTCGTGTGTGCAAAATTCCGAGTGAAATAGAATTTATAACTATTGAACTCCTTTATTAGTATGTTAATTTTACAAATCTGTCGCTTAAGAGCATTGAGGAAATTCTGTTTCTTCTTTAAACAAACGATGTTGTTTGTTCCACAATGAAGAGCTGATTGATTTACCCTGAAAGATACACTTTCTACAATGTGTATTTGCTGGTAAATTAGTCAAGACTGCCTCAAACTGACATATTATTTCTTATAAAGTGATCGCCGTATCTAACTATCCCACGCCCGAAAGGATTAACGCATACTTCACAATAATTTTCACGTCGCACAGCTGATACGACACCATGTCTTTATGTACACCCAGCATGTCCATGTACGGACAAGTGATCTTGAAAAACAAAATAAAGGTTAAAAATATGCCTTGTCAATAACTGAAATCAAGATGCAAATCACATTAGTTTACATCTGTGCTAAGTTCCAACTTTTCTGAGAGAATTACGTTAGTTTTTATGCTAGTATTGCCATAAAATTCAACTTTTGATAGCAATGGCGTCGCCCGCCATTTGCTATAACCACGAGGTTCAGTACGAACGATTTACAATTTTCTTCGCACCACACGAAACACACGCAAGCATGCTAGTAGACACAATAAGAGAGTTCTAAATAATCTTTTGAGGCTCGAATCATCATTTGAGGCTCGTCGTAGCCTTTTATGATGTATATTTTGAGGGCACAGAGTTGGCAACACTGTGGGCCCTTACTGTAGCTTTTTATGAGGGGGGCCCATTGCCCCCTGTTTACATCTGGCAACACTGCCGTAGATCTTTTGACAGTGTTGTTAACCTACTGGGTTTTTCACTGTAAATTTTCATCAAAGGGCCTGAGGGGTCCATGTACTTTTTATGTCTGGCAACACTGTTGGGGGCCTAGTGTTGGCGACCTGTGGGCCCTTACTGTAGCTTTTTATGAGGGGGACCTATTGTTTTTTTTTTATATTTGGCAACTCTATTGGATGTTTCTTCTTTGAGGCTTGGGTTTTGCCAACCCATCCGAAGAAAATTCCACTATATGATTTTTCACTGGCTAAGCTAACCTACAAATAGGAATTGGCAACACCGACGAGCATCAAATGATGATTTCGAGCCTCAAATAATGATTCGAGCCTCAAATGATGATTCGAGCCTCGTCGGTGTTGCCAACCCACTCTACAAAAATTCCACTATATGATCTTTCACAGGCTAAGCTAACCTACAAATAGGAGTTGGCAGCACTGACTTATAAACCCACTGGGTCCTCTTGGCATGTTTTTTCATGATGTGTTGCTAGGCTATTGGGCATCTTGGCGTATACAATGTATATATTTTGAGGGGGGGGGGTTATGGTTTTTTATGCTGTACGAATACTGGGAGCTTGACAGTAACAACCAACAGAGTAGGTAAACCTACATCCAGGAACTGGCAACACTAGTTTCTGACAGTGAATTTGAAATAAAATATTAAACAAAATACATGAGTAAGCACTGTGGGTACAAATAGTACCAGTGTTGTGCCCCCAACTCCAACTGGGCAACTGGGGGAAATAATTGTACAACAATTTGTACCTAATTGTACAATACTTGTACCTAATTGTACAACATACATATACACAGACATAAAAGAGAGAGCCTTCCCGCAACTTACTTCATGTACAATTTATATGATTTTACAACTGTGAAAAGAAAGCATATGTGTTCTGTATGCACACATTTATTCTTATTTTTCGAAGTTGAATGAAAGCACATGTTTTTACGTTCTCGTAATACTAACCTTGCTCTACTGATTTTAAATTGCTTCCATCCGCTTTTTTTTTCTGTGTTATTTCCGTATGCACGCAACATTCGCTTTTAATAGTATAATGAAACACAGAAGGAATGTTAGTATAGCAGGCTCCGAGTTTACAATTTATTAAATTAAACAATAATTTATGTAAGAATATACTTGTACTTACCGGACACAAAATAATAAAAGCACATGTGAATGTTTGCGTGTGTTTATGTTATATGACGACTGAGTAAAAAAATAATGTTGACTCCCCGAAAGATAAAGTTCCTATTTCGACATCAGATGCATGCAAATTTTATGTTTTGCTCTCCAAAACTATCAGCGCCATCTATTAGCAAACAATAGAAATAAAAAGTAGGTCAAACTTTTTCAACACCCAAACATTTTAAACGTCTTCGCTTAGTAATACGATCTAGCTGAAGACGTTTAAAAGAGTACTCTTAGTCGACAAAGCTAATTGCTAGGGCTCTTATATTACTAAAATATTCTTTAATTTGCATATTTCTCATACCGCCATATGTTGTTCTATTTGACTTCTTCCAAAAAAATGCTAATTAGCGAGAGTTAATTAAGCAAGGCAAGTAAAAGAAGCAAAATAGAACAACATATGTGCCGGCGTGAGAATATGTAAAAAAATCGATTCAGAGGTGGATCGAATTAAAATTGGGGAATATTTTGCATTTTTTCCCTATAATGTACAAAACATTTACCGTACATAATCCTTTCCATTTACAACAGTATAAAATAAGAGGAATGTGTGACAATATCCATATTAATTAGGAAGGTATGTTGTATGCTAGGTTAGCTAATTGTGTCTTCTACAGCTTCACTGTATAGAGGGAAGATGGAAAAAGAGAGCTCTACGGAAACTGACGCTCTTAACAATATTGTACGCCTGTGAAAATTATATATAAATAAGACTTAAGCGTATTATCTGCTTTCATATCAGATTTTGCCAACCTGTAAGCTGTAGTGTTTAGGTGACAAGCGACCTGCTCAAATATGATACTGTTGACAATATTGTACGCCCGTGAAAATTATATATAAATAAGACTTAAGCGTATTATCTGCTTTCATATCAGATTTTGCCAACCTGTAAGCTGTAGTGTTTAGGTGACAAGCGACCTGCTCAAATATGATACTGTTGACAATATTGTACGACCGTGAAAATTATATATAAATAAGACTTAAGCGTATTATCTGCTTTCATATCAGATTTTGCCAACCTGTAAGCTGTAGTGTTTAGGTGACAAGCGACCTGCTCAAATATGATACTGTTGACAATATTGTACGCCCGTGAAAATTATATATAAATAAGACTTAAGCGTATTATCTGCTTTCATATCAGATTTTGCCAACCTGTAAGCTGTAGTGTTTAGGTGACAAGCGACCTGCTCAAATATGATACTGTTGACAATATTGTACGACCGTGAAAATTATATATAAATAAGACTTAAGCGTATTATCTGCTTTCATATCAGATTTTGCCAACCTGTAAGCTGTAGTGTTTAGGTGACAAGCGACCTGCTCAAATATGATACTGTTGACAATATTGTACGCCCGTGAAAATTATATATAAATAAGACTTAAGCGTATTATCTGCTTTCATATCAGATTTTGCCAACCTGTAAGCTGTAGTGTTTAGGTGACAAGCGACCTGCTCAAATATGATACTGTTGACAATATTGTACACCCGTGAAAATTATATATAAATAAGACTTAAGCGTATTATCTGCTTTCATATCAGATTTTGCCAACCTGTAAGCTGTAGTGTGTAGCAACAAGTTATTACGTAATATAATGATGTCATATCAGTCGTGTTGTTTTCTGATTGGCTTAGTGTCTCGAGTAAAAAACAGAGATTTTGATTGGCTAATAATTTATACGTGGTGTTTTCTGATTGGTTTAAGTAAGCAAGATTTCTATTGACTATCTAAATCTATATAAGCCGGAGCACAGCGCTGATTTCTCACCTTTGCTGGATTGGCAGAGGAACCCACATGGCGGGGGATAGAACCTGAACGGGCTCCACCAAAGTATAGGAGACTAGAAGCATATAATTTGGCGGAAAAACCCAAGTAAGGTTATAGAGAATATTTCAAAAATAGATTTTTTTTAAAAAAAGTTAACAATTATATTTTGCATTGCACAGCATTGGGTATTAAATAACATACCCCCAAAAAATCTCTGCATTATGCGTTCTGTAAAAAATTGCCCTACGTGCCAAACTGCTGTGTCAAGTAAAAATTTTCAAAGGCACTGTCGTACTTGTGTGCCGGGAAAGCGAATATGTGCGACCAAACTGTGCTCTAAGTTTGGAAAAAATATTACTATTGCCAACTTCAAGCGACACCAGCTTACTTGCAAGAGCACTGGAACATCTCTACCGCAACCTTCCAAGCGAAAGGTAGAAGTAACCTCCCTCGATGCATCACCTGCCAAACGCGTCAAGCTGGCAAAGAAAGCAGACCGGTTTGCATTTGAGCATTTATTAGAAGACTTTGACATAACATCAGACAGCTTCTGCGATGTGCGTAGTTTTTTGGAGAGCGAGCGAGCTAAGATAATATCCATCCTCAACGATGCATTGGCCACACACTCCACTAAATTCTATGCTGTGCTATGCTGCAAGTATAAGAAACCGTCTGATGAAATATATAAATTCTTCCATGCCACAAAAGCAAAAACACTGCATCAGGCAGATGTCACTGACCTCGACAGCATCTACGACAAGTTTGTCGAGGAGCTTGTGGCAAAGCACGAGGAGCATCAGGCTGAAGGCTCGGGCGGTTCGCTGTGTGGCGACCCCCACGAACTTTGTCTGACACTTAACAAGTTCCTGCCACTGGCAGGGTCTAGCTATATTGCCCTGCCACCCGAGGTTGAAGCAAGGAAAGCTGTTCTCAATATTCAGAACAAAGACACCAAATGCTTCCTCTGGTCGGTGCTGGCAGCATTGCACCCTATACCTTGGGAAAACAGTCCACGCTATGTTGCACACTACAAGCAGTATGAGTCGGAACTGGAGGATGCAATGGCCGGGATTGCCTACCCTGTAGAAGTCTCGCATATTCGCAAGTTTGAGGTTCGTGCTCGTGACTTGTTGGGCCTGCAATTAGCCATCAATGTTTACGGTCTCACCGAGGCAAACATCGTCTACCCTATTCGGGTAAGTGATGTAGATGATGATAGTGGACAGCAAATTGACCTTCTTCTTATCAAGAATAACACCTGCCACCATTATACGCTTATTCGCTCTCTTTCCAGACTTGTTTCAAATCAGAAAAATAGACATAATGGTCACATCGTGGTGTGTCGCAGGTGCCTGTCCACTTTCGACAACCAAAACCATTATAAATTCAAACACTCTCGAGGACCCAACATTGCTGCTGAGAAGCTAGCTCGCCACATGCTCTACTGTGGTACCAACAAGCCTGCACAAACTATCCTGCCCGAACCTGGTGCAGTAGAGTGTTTTCGCATGCACAGTGCTATGGTGAAGCATCCTGCCTATATTGTAGCAGACTTCGAGGCCTTTCTTCAACCTCTGTCTAACTGCCATCCCAACCCCGAAACATCCTCTACTATTCCTTTCCAAATCCACGAGGCCTCGAGTTACTCCTATGTTGTGGTGTGGCGAGACCAACATATTGCCTCCGAGCCCTATGTGTATCGCGGTCCCGACCCGGTCAAACACTTCCTGGAGAGAATGCAACAGGAAGGCATCAAGATAGGGAAGGTGCTATTGGCCCCCAAACCCATGCTGCCTCTGTCTCCGGAAGACAAGCATCAGCACGAAATGGCTCTAAATTGTCCTGTTTGCAACTCAGTCTTCAATGACGATAACAAAAAGGTCCACCACCATGACCATTATGGGACCGGAAGCTACATTGGCCCGTGGTGCAACAGGTGTAACTTGAGAGCCAGGGACCCGCGCTTCATACCGGTCTTTTTTCACAATGGCTCGGGATATGATTTCCATCACTTGGTCACACATCTAGGGTACGACAATGCAAGAATCAATGTCCTGGCACAAAACGAGGAGCGTTATATTAGCGTCAGCAAGTGGGTGCCGATCCCCGACTCAAAAAGCAGGAGCATCGAGCTTCGGTTCCTCGACTCTCTGAGGTTCCTCCAGGCAAGCCTGGATGCTCTTGCTGGGAAGCTCAGAGACGACCAACTAGCCATTACCGCATCAAGTTTCCCGAACTTAGATGTCGCACTCATCAGACGTAAAGGGGTCTACCCCTACGAATACGTCACCGACCCTTCCAAGTTCGAAGAAGAGTTGCTGCCTCCCCAGGATAAGTTCTACAGCCAGCTGAGAGGTTCAGGTATTACCGACGAGGAGTACAAGCATGCTCAGTCTATGTGGGTCAAGTTGGGTTGCCGAACTTTTGGTGATTACCACGATGCATACCTGAAGCTTGATGTGACGCTTCTTGCCGATGTGTTCCAGGCGTTTCGGGCGACTGCGATAAACATTTACAACCTGGACCCTGTATATTTTTACAGCCTTCCTGGACTGGCATGGTCGGCCATGCTCCTGCTGACTAAAATTAAACTTTCACTTATCTCCGATATTGATATCATGCTTTTCATCGAGAGAGCTATCCGGGGCGGCATGGTCCAAGTGTCGCAACGCTTCGCACACGCCAACAATCACCACATGGCCACTGGTTACGACCCCTCCCAACCATCAAGCTACATCATGTACACTGATGTGAATAATCTTTACGGGCACTCCATGATGCAGCCACTCCCAACAGGACAGTTTGAGTGGGTTGATCCTTTATACCACGACATCGAAAAAGAGTGCGACGAGTTTGGGTTTTTTTGCCGAGGTGGACCTTGACTTCCCCGAGAAGCTGCAGGATACATTCTGTGACCTTTCGCCTGCTCCGGAATTCAAGTGTCCACCTGGCTCGGATCAACCGAAGCTCGTCATGGACTTGGAGCCCAAAAAGCGTTATGTGCTACACTACCGGAACCTCCAGTGGTTAATGCAGCAAGGGGTCTCGGTCAAAGCAGTTTACCGCGTGCTCTTGTTCAGGCAGTCTCCATGGTTGAAGCCGTACATCGAACTGAACACCAAACATCGCACTGCTGCCACTTCGGAACTTGATCGCGATTTTTTCAAATTAATGAACAATGCGGTATTTGGGAAGACCATGGAGAATGTGCGAAATCGCGTTGATGTGAGGTTGGTGACGAAGAAAACACAGTGTCGTCGACTTGTTGCAAGCCCGCTGTTCAGGTCTCGAACAATTTACAACGAACAGATGTCTCTGATTCACATGAACCGGGGCGAGGTGCTACTCAACAAGCCCATCTATGTGGGAGCTGCAGTTTTGGATCTGAGCAAGTTGTGCATGTTCGAGACATATTACGACATACTACGTGCACACTACAACCACAATATCTCGCTCCTCTACACAGACACAGACAGCTTGGTGTACCATGTTCGCACGGCCGATGCGTATGGTGATATAGCCAAAGTTCCAGCTCTTGTCAAGCTCTTCGACACATCGGGCTATCCCCAGCTAAACCGGTATGGAATTCTGCCCCGGAACAAAAAAATACCCGGCAAACTCAAGGACGAGAAAGACGGGGATGTGATTGTGGAGTTTGCTGGACTTCGTGCCAAAGCCTATGCGATCCGGGCTGAGGGTTCTGTAACAAAAAAGGCAAAGGGTGTAAGCAGGCAAGTGGTTCGGGAGCACCTCAAGTTTGAGGATTACCTCGAGTGCCTCAGAACAAAATCGCCCATTCTACAAAAAGAGCATCGTATCCAAAGCGTCGATCATGTGCTTACAACTAATATTGTCAGGAAAGTTGCTCTGGATGCACACGACGACAAGAGGTGTATTCTTGAATGTGGGGTCCATACACTTCCGTGGGGCCACTATCGCCTCCAAACTAGTAAGGCCTGCCCAGAGTGTAACAAAAAGTAATAGGCAATGCGAAAAGAAAAAAAACAATTTTAATTTACTTCCACTTCCTCGATTACATGCATGCATGGCACAGCAAAATTAAACTTCTGGAAACTGCTAATTGCAATTTGTACTTATATATATATAAAATTCCACATTTCTTATTGTGTGCTATTTTTTTTATTTATTTAAAACTGTTCAGTCACTCTTTCATTCTTGACGTCATACACAAATGTTTTCTCTGCAATAAGAATGACACTGCACAGAGTATCTGCAGGCAAGGCGTCGTGGAACTCGCATACAATCTTGATGTTGGTACGATCGTTAACAACCACCTGTTTTCTTTTAGATGTGTTGATGACAAACATGGGTCTGCGAGCTATGAACTCGTTGGGGTTGTAGTACACGTCCACATTGCCGGAGGTCACTCTCTTGTAAGCTGTGTACGCCTCGTAAAGTTTTAGGTAATCGTTGTTCGTAATGTTTAAGTTATAATTCTCGCGTGGAAAAACTTCATTCCTTCCATTTTTGAGGTAAACATTCTTAATTTTGCAATTATCAAACTGGCTAGAATCTTTCTCTTGGTTATTATCTTTCCCCGTCTGGAAGAGCACGACCGCAAACTCAGGCATATCGTACCGGATGCTGTTGAACTGCGTAGTAACATCAAATTCAAAATGGCTGCCGGAAGCAGGTTTCTGCACACACTGGTAACCCTAAAATTGGATGGGTACTTGGGGGTTCTTCAAAATGTCGGCTTTGTACTTGAGACCGTAGTTAGATTCGTATTCCACCACAGGCATGCGCAGCTCCATGAACTGGATGACGCACTTGGCTGCGTCGGGTAGTGTGTTGGCAAGTGCTGCACCGTCTGCACCCAAGGTGCTGTAACGCATCAGCACATCGTTGTCGTTGGCGCTTCTGCGAAAAGTGACGCGCAAGCCACCCTTCCACATAATCTCCGTGTAGTCGGAGAAGAAGCCTGGAAGCAAGCGCATGGGAAACAGTACTGCGTGGCTTCGAGTTTTGATTTTTGTATCTACTTCGAATCCCCCTGCCTGGTAGTATGCTGCATCGGTCTTGGAGAGTTTCAGTGTTCCCACAGCTGTAGAAGTAATCCCAGGGTAGTCAACCCTATCGATGACGGTGCCATGCTTTCTAACTTCCACTTGCGAGAACAGATGCAGCACAAAATTGTCCACAAGTTTTAAATTTGCATTGGCGTGGAATGCTTCGCCGTTGTCTCTCTTCACCACATCAAACTTGATATATAAATCAGCTCTGTGAGGGTGAATGAACCCATCCCCAACGTCCACATCGTATTCGATCTCCCTGTTCGGCTCGTTCAAATTGGCGAACGTGCGGCGATTGGGTGGGAAAGATTGCAACTCGTAACTTTCGATTTGCTCCATGATTGTTATTTATTATACGTTAATCTCCACGACGGCGGTGGTAGTAGCTCCGGCAAAATTCACCACCTCATCTTTTTCGTTTGTCACTGCCAATTCTATGTTGTCTATGCGATTACGAGATATAGGGAAGTATATCGGTGGTGAGGGTGTGTAGATAATCGGTTCCATGAATTCAGAGTTTGGTTTGAACGTAGCGATGATACCTGTTTGCTTGTGGCTGCCTGGGATACCATCCGAGGATTTGGTGATCATGCCTTCTGCCACATTGCAATGTATGTTTAGAGTCTCGATGGCTAGAAATTTAGGAATGTTGGCACCGATGTGTTTGATGCCAGGTTCGAGCTTTGTGTTGTTCTCGAATCCTAGAAGCTCTCCAACAGTGCCTAGGTCTACTGTTTCCGTAGCAGACACAATTTCAACTCTGTGAGTTACAGAATTTTGAGATAGCAGTACATTTCTTGGCAATTGGGCTTGCAAGGTAGACAGATTGTACTGTCCTGGCGTGATAACTATTTTTTCATTTCCACCAGTAATTTTGTTATTGTGCTCCGTGACATTGGGTATTAGGTACATGCTGTAGAATGCACGAAGAGCAATAGATTTAGGATAGATGATGTCGTCATGCAACGCGAGTTTCAAGACCGAAGTCTCGCTGGTGAGATGGAACACTCCCATGGTGTTTTAGGTACCACAATGCTTTCTGAAAATGTTCCACCGACGGGTTATTTATTTTAGACATGTATGCGAGAACAGAAAGGCATAGGTGGCCGCAGTTAACATCGGCGAAACCCTGGATGCGTTTGTCATTGTAGTAGAGGTTGGCAACACTGAGATACTTCACCAACCTGGCAGGCGGTGTGCCACCGCACGAATCGAAAACAAATGCATTGTTATCGTCAATTTTGAGGTAGCATATCCAATGTGTACCAGGATTTTTGTAACTGTCCAGGTTGACCACGCCATACTCCTTTTTCTTCACAGCAGAGGGTAGAGAATCGGACATGAAAACACCCCTGAAGTTCCTTATTCCCAACGGTTCGATCAGAGATTCAATATCGAAGTTGGACAGGGCTTCTTCTTTTTTTTATATTTCTTCAAAGCATCGAGGTTGCTTTTTTGCTTTTTGGTCACACCTTTCCCCTTCTTCTCCATAGCCAGGTTGTGACGTTTCTGTTCTTCCAGCTCGGCCTTGTTCTTCTTTGCATCGATGACGGTTTTGGCGATAGCGGCACTGCCTCCAGCCAAGCTGCCCACTGCACCCAAAGCTGCCAAGATGGCCGGAATGCTGAATATGAAACCTCCAATCTTCTGCTGCTTCCGCGAATGCTGCAACTTTTTCAATTGTGGAGTGCTGAGCAGCAATTTCATTCCGTGTCCTTTGGACAAGCATGAACGTTTCTTCTCGAGTTGTTTCTTGGTGAGTAACCCATCGAGGGCACCCAGCGTTTTCAGATTCGAATATGGTATCTGGTACACGACGCCCTTGGGCTTCATGATGTATTTTTTTTTTTACGATATGTTATTTTATATATGTTCCGAGATTTTTTGTTTCCCTCTCGTATAATTTTTTTACGGCATATTATTTATATATACTACGCAACCGTTAAACAAATTCTATTATGTGCTTTGTTTTCTTACCAAGAAGTTCTTTTGTCCCCTTGTACACGATTCGAGTTTTACTCTCGATTAAAATAGATAGCTTCTCGTCGGATAACATGCTAGCGTATCGATCTGGTAAAAATAGACTGTATTGTCCGTTGAGCAACAGACGTACTTTGGGACCATACTGGGTTGCAACAATTGAACCGGAAGTTATTGCGTAAGGTTTGTCCACTTCCAATTCCTGAATTTTTATATATTCGACTGACAAATTTAGCATTTGTTTTAATGCCTGGACGTCACTAATTTTTTCACTCATATCGAAGAAATATTTTTTTTGGTCTCGTAGATTTTTTTACAGTGTGTTATTTATAGAAAAAAGTTTCGGCATTGCCTAATGCGATAAGGTGATCGATGATCCTACTGGTTTCTGCATTTGAAGCGTACCAGTCGTCTGTATATCGTCTCCTCCCCTGTCTCCACTCGTGAAGTTCGTCCATCTTATCAGCCAATTTTTCATCAGCAGCCCGAAAAAGAGCATAGGGAGAAGAAGAAGATTTCACACCGCTTATTTTTCTCAGATGATCCAGAAGTAGCATTTCACAGGGCAAGCGAAATTGTGGTGTTATTTTAACTAAATCAATAAGCTTTTTAACATCCTCGTGACTATCGTCGAAGGTAAATATAAATATTTTGCATAACACTTCAGTTGGTAAGTCTGTTATATGCGTAGACATTTTTTTTGCTAAATTTTTCTCTCTGTAATCCGTGTGTTATTTAATTACAGCCCCCACCCCAATTTTCGTTTTGTGTTCATGGCAATGGTCGTACCCAATGCTGCAACCCGTTCACCCAGCGAGGCGTCTCTGCTAACAAGTCTCCCGAACGCGGCATGCTCCAACATTCTGTCTGCATCGTGACGCGCGTCGAGATCAGTGTGAGTATTGTAAGCAATGTCGTGATCCTTGCATGCTGCGTCCAATGGGTTCACTCCCTTGTCTCCTCTCTCCAGTCGTCGTTCGAGTTTGGTACCCGGTCCGCAGTACTGGTAACCTGGCAGGTGCATCTCGAAGGGTAGCTTGTTGATGATGTCGTTCACGAGACCTCGACCCTCGGCCACATTCCAGAATTTGGGAGGCAGGGTGTTGATGATTTTGATAAGGTAACCTATACCTTTGTTGTCGTTGACAATGAAGTTGCTAAGCTTGGTGCTAATCATGTCCATGATGCCCACCTTCTCGTTGTGAAAGTTGCGATTACCTGCATTCTCTTCACCTGCGATAACCAGCAATCGATCTACAAGCTTTCTTACGTCGTCTACCCAAACAAACTCTTTAGGTAGGGTATTGTAGAGTTTGACACCGCTGCCAGTTTTAATTTGGTTCCATATTGGCTTGATGAGGTTCCTGTATTTTTCTCCACTGCTTGATTTTACGCGATTCTGTGTTGCATCGTTGTTTTGGTACAGGGCATCCGTCATGATTAAAATTTCTGTGTAACTTTGGTAATCCTCGTCTGTATAATCTTTAGGTTGCTTTTTGGTGATAAGTTCCCACAGGCCCACAGTGCCAGGATACCTAGTCCAGCTGTTCTTCTCGCCCAAATTAATTTTCACGTCGTCACCTTCGAACGTGACTTTCGATTTCCCAATTTTCCAAACCACACCCTCGTTAGGTTCCACAGAGGGGTACAATCCAAACACCTCGTCCTTTTCAAATTTCCCGGTGCTCAGGTAATCTCTCGCCAACGGACCTAATTCAACTACCTTGTCCGAAGAGGTACTGCCTAGAACCTGACGTCTCAGAGGTGCAGCTCCAAGTTCGAACGGGGTAGTGTGAATACTGGATATCGGTGTAGGCACAGCATAATTTCGAGCAGCAAGTGGCACGAGCTCGTTGATTAAATCTTTGTTTTGCTCGGTAACATCTTTGATGTCTTTACCTAGTCCACTTATAGCATCGATGATAGGTTGGTCCTGTCGCTTTTTCTCTTCGTAAATTCCGCGATTCTCTGATTTCCAACCCCTGAAGCGTTTGGCCAGGTAGTCGCGCAGCTTCAGGTTGCCGTCTGCGAGTTTGCGTTTCATCATTTGTTATTTATAATACGTCAAGACGTTTCTTGTAACGTCGCAACGTTTAGAAAATTGTTAATTTTGTTTCTGTACTTTCCGTCATTAGGTTTCCTCGTCATGTCTATCGTGGCAAATCCGAAATCATCTTGGTTCCAGCATGAAGAGCAAAATTTAGAAAACTGGTTGAAGTTCATGTCCCCGCCTACATAATCATCGTAGGCGTGTTTTAAATTGGTGTGGTCTTGACGAAACAAGCAAATAAAATTAGCATTGTCTCGGAGAAGCTGCTTGGGAATTTTGGAGAAGGTCTGAGCAAGGTAGAAGCAGTCTATGCCTCTGTGCCGCCCCTGAGTAAAAAAATTGCGAATCTCGTTCTGGTTCTCCAAAATCACATCGTCGAAGACCACCACCGAATTTTCATGGCAGCAGTCTAGTGGCATTACTTCGGAGGCAAAGGTAGCTATGCTCAGCCCTTCGTACAGTTTTGTCAGCTGTTGATATTTTGCTTGCTCCAAACTTTTGGAAAAAACATACAAGTGCCTGTTCTTCCAATCTAACCAGTCGGGAGCAAGAAGAAAATTATCAATAAGTAAAGTTGTTTTCCCACACCCTGAAGGTCCGACAATAAGGCTGCGAATGTTGTCCGGCAACAATTCGCCGTTTTTCCTAGCCTGACACTCCGAGGGAAAATCTGGCAGTCGTCTCACCACATCCCAAGCACCTGTTACACAATCACTTCGTTTGCGTCGATCCAACTTTTTTCCTCGAGTCCCAACCATTTCACCAACAGTTTGTCACCTTTTCTACGTAATACTTTTTCGATAAGATACGTATTGGGGTATTTTGTTTTGGAGAGTTCCTCCTCGTAGAATCGCCCTTTCAAAATTTCGTCGCGATTATCTTTTATTATATACGTGTGACGGTTACCGGGTAACAATCGAGCAACGGTGAAAAGTTCTGTACTCCAGTTTTTGGTAAAGCCTTTTTCAAACATGCGCTTAAATTTACTAATTCTTACTTGGTCTCCAATTTTGAATTTCGGTTTTTTGTTAGTGGGCCGGTACTTGGGGCAATAAACAGTAGAGATCAGTCGTGCCTCATCAGACTTGCTGACATCGGCAGGCTTCATGCGTATCGTGCTATGCAAACTGTGATTATAGTCGTTTACGAGTTCCGGAAGTACGTCTACCCACTTGTGGTTACCTTGAAGCGTAAATCGTTTCCACATGCGTGTTTTGAGAGTGCGGTTAAAACGTTCTACTACGCTGGCTTTGATGTGACTGAAAGTCGAGTAATGTTGAATATTTTGCTTCTGAACAAACTGTTGAAATATCGAGTTGTAAAATTCTTTTCCGTTATCCGTTTGAAGAAATCGAGGTCGCCTGCCACTTTCATTGAAAATAGTTTTGAATGCTTCCATTACGCACACACCTGTTTTAGCCTTGAGGGGCAAAGCCCACGCAAATTTTGAAAATATATCTATAACAGTAAGAAGATACTTGTATCCTTTATTGATTTTATGTAAATTTTTTAGGTTGCCGCTACTCATTTCCACAAGGTCAGCCTGCCAAAGGTCATCCACGCCTTTGGTCACCACCGCCAGTCGTTTGTAGTTTCGTCGTGCAGGTTTATGAAGCTCGTTCACGATACCCTGCCTAGACATGGCGCGAAAATAAGAATATAGCCTGGATGGGATTTCTGGCTGCAGACAATGCTGGGTTTTCTATGTACAGCTTGTCACCTATTTCTATGTCGATAATTTGAGTGGCATCTTCGGCATAGGCAGTCTCGCGACTTTCGGGGTGTGTGAAATCGACCAGCTCAACTCCTCTTATTTTAGGCTCATCGCCAATGTTCGTCACGGTCATGGTTGGGTAGTGGGTTGCGTGAGGCAAAGACCAGTAGGAAACCTTGACGAACTGAAGTGTGCCAGCGAGGAAAAATTGATGATAGGCTTTTGCAGGAGTCAACATGTAGAGTTTGTAACCTGGATTGAAAGGGGAGGAGAACTCTCTGTTTGGTACGCTGTACAGTTCGATGACAATCGTAGACTTGAGATTGTCGATGCTGGCATTTAGAGTGTTTACGTTGGTTCGAACCTCAGTCTCCACATCCTCCAATCTGCCATTCACCGATTCCAGGTGTTCCTCGATAGCATGAACAACAGTGTCGTAGTTTGGTTTGATCTTTACATCGACAATAAGGCTCTTGAATTTTTCATTTAAGTCATGTAGTTGGGTGCTGAAATTAGCTATAGTCGATTCCTGACTTGCCTCGATACTCCCAATTTGCTCTTTCACGCTGGCAATAATCTGCTGCAGGCTTTCTACAAGCGTCAACTTGGAGCTCTGTATTACAAGGTCGTGGACCTGGGTTCTAATTTCCGCAAACAATTCATGCAGCTCGGTGATGTTCTGGTTGGTAGGTAAAGTCGCGACAGACCCCCGTATCGATTCAATTTCGGATTGGATGTTTTTCATGTCGTCGGATTTGAGTATTCGGTTGAGAGTTCTCTTCACGCTTTTCAGTTCCTGAGAGGTAGGCAGGGTGGCCACCGTGTTTTGGAGCGATTCCAAAGCTTTTTTCACCGCGTCCGACTCGGAGGCATCGGCAGCAGCACGTATGCCTTCTTGCAGTTGCGTTATGTCATCCTGGGTGGGGGTAGATTGTTGCAGGGTTTCCAACTTAGTCTGTATGTCGTCGATCAAGTGATGGAAATGAGACAACTCGGATTCTGCATTCAGATTTTCCAGTTTGGCGATTTGCTGTTGGACGTTGGCCAGTGTATCCCTGATGCCCGGCAGTTTGGTTTCCAGCTCATCGTGAACGTTCGCCAGATCATTTCTAATGGCAGCAAGAGCATCCTCAATATGGGTTATGGTGCCTTGCAGCTTCCCGAAATCCTCGTAGGTCTCAAGTTGGAGTTTGATGTTGGCCACGCTACGGGCAATGGCGTTCAGTTCGCTGGACGACGGTAGATTGTTGATAAAATCCTCCAGCGTTTGGAGTTTAGTTTTTACTTCGTTGATGGCCGCATGCAAAGCATCCGTTTGAAGCTCAGCCTTGATGCTTTCCAACGTAGGGATTTCGAAAGATTGAAACTGTTCGCGCAATTTAGCAATACTAGCGTTCACGCGATCGTAGTCGCCTTGTGTTTTAATGCTTTGGATGATAGTTTGCAGTTCGGTCTGGATTTTGCTTGTTTGATCCTGCAAGCGTTGTTTCAGCTGTTCAACGTCTGAGGTTTGCGTTTGTTGCAGCTTCAGAAGTTCGTTCTGCAGATTGCCCACACTCAGTGCCAGCTTGTCGAGATTGTCTATCGACGCGAGGTCGGTGTATTTTTGCAGCAGCGATTTTAGCTCTGCATCAATCTTGAGTACAGGGTCCAAGCACTGAGACTGCAAACTGGCTATCTCGGACTGGAGGCTGGAGTTGAGCGTGGACTGGAGGGCCTGCAGATCGCTTCGCAGCTTCTTGACCCTGACGTCGAGCATGAGAAGCTCGTCGCCATGGTCGTCGCGTTTCGTATGGCCAAAAATATCGTTAGGCATTATTGTTATTTATTATAGGATAGCTAATTTTCATTTCTATGAAAAGAGGGATAAGTTTGTCGTAGTCGTCCAAGAGCTCTATGTACAGGCGATCGCCAGCAGATACATCGTACGTGGTGGTACTGTTCATCCTATCGTGTTTGATGCGATAGATGTTCTTACCGGAGGAAATTTTGGCCTCTCCTTTATTCTCGGGATTCATGTCAAACTGCAGTTTGCCGGAGATGGGGAATTGGTAATAATTCAAGTTGTTGTTGAATATGTAGAAAGTCTTGCCCACATCCTCGTCGTACTGGGTCAGGATGCTATTCAAGTGTATAATCAACAAACCGTTGAGTTTAGATAATAGGGAGGGTAACAGGTCCCAGCTTGCAGGTGGCGACGGTGCGCTTTGGGCGGATGCCTCCATAGCCTGCTTCCTGAAGCCAAACAGGTTCATAGGCATTGTTATTTTATTTTATATTTAGCGATTCGTTTCGAGCAAGCCAATTTCAGCGTTGGTAAAGCAAAGCCCTTTTTCTTTACCCTCTACGCAAACATAAAGCATGCCGGGGAAGAAGAGAGTGGGATATGTTTGCTTCGTACAAAAAAAAATTAGGTTAAATTAACCTCTCTCCGAGAACTGACCCCGAGCGCCCATTTTCAGCGAGCGCCATTTCAGCGAGTTTAGTGTTTTGTAGAGCGAGTTGGCAACACTGCCAGTGAGGTTAACATACATTATCAAAAACACATCGTGAAAAGCTACGTTTTGTTCGGGCACACGTACACTCACACACACACAAAAAGCTAAAAAAATTATACACCGTGAAAGGCTACGACGAGTTGGAAACACTGCTAGTAGGAAACACTGCTAGTGAGGTTAACATACACCGTGAAAGGCTACGCCTCGCCCGGGCACATGTACACACACACACACAAAAAAAAGCTAAAAATTATACACCGTGAAAGGCTACGACGAGTTGGAAACACTGCTGGTGGGGTTAACATACACCATAAAAAGCTACGCCTCGCCCCGAGTTGGCAACACTGCTTGTGAGGTTAACATACACCGTGAAAAGCTTCAAAATATCATATAGTGGAATTTTTGTAGAGTGGGTTGGCAACACCGACGAGGCTCGAATCATCATTTGAGGCTCGAATCATTATTTGAGGCTCGAAATCATCATTTGATGCTCGTCGGTGTTGCCAATTCCTATTTGTAGGTTAGCTTAGCCAGTGAAAAATCATATAGTGGAATTTTCTTCGGATGGGTTGGCAAAACCCAAGCCTCAAAGAAGAAACATCCAATAGAGTTGCCAAATATAAAAAAAAACAATAGGTCCCCCTCATAAAAAGCTACAGTAAGGGCCCACAGGTCGCCAACACTAGGCCCCCAACAGTGTTGCCAGACATAAAAAATACATGGACCCCTCAGGCCCTTTGATGAAAATTTACAGTGAAAAACCCAGTAGGTTAACAACACTGTCAAAAGATCTACGGCAGTGTTGCCAGATGTAAACAGGGGGCAATAGGCCCCCCTCATAAAAAGCTACAGTAAGGGCCCACAGTGTTGCCAACTCTGTGCCCTCAAAATATACATCATAAAAGGCTACGACGAGCCTCAAATGATGATTCGAGCCTCAAAAGATTATTTAGAACTCTCTTATTGTGTCTACTCATGCTTTTATCTACGATCGTATATTGGGCAGATCTACCAATAATGTACGAAGACATGAGCTCATGCAGTAAAATATGATGAATTCCAGCTTACCCCATGGCAGGTTAGGTTGCAGAACATCAAACGCAACCCCTAACTTTTTCCTTCAATCATATTCAATGTCCTACTGATGTGTCCCGTTTTACATATTAGTCAGACAGATCTCCAGACATTCATAGTTAAGAATCATCTTGTTATAGCGATCATCTTGCCGTGTATACGCGATAATCCGAAGATTTTGCTTCCCGCGTTTCTTCTCCAACACTTCAATGACTGACCACCATTGTTCCAACCCCACTTCCGGCCCTCCTCCCGGGGACCTAACCACTTTTTTACATAGCACGTTTTACCACGTGAACGCAACAATTTATTCAAATACATTATTGAGTAATATAAGCATATGTACAGTGTCTCTCAAAAGTTTTAGGGCAACGACATTTTAAACTAGGCAACCCAATTTACACAAGGCGTTGGTGTGTTGCGTGTAGAGTTAGGCTCAATTTCTGGGTTGCCACATGCACAATAGATATTTATGAAATATGCGAAAGAAATTAAAACAAATATTATTGTATAAAACTAAAAAAATATCACTATTATCTCGCAAATGACAAAATTCTTTCTGAAAGAGAAAAAATAGGTTTTCTAGTATTTCATCGTTGATGAGTCTACAGGAAGAAAAGAGGTGAGAGAAAACGAAAGGTAACAAACGAGAGGAGAAAGAGAAAACGAAATTAGAGGAGGAAAAGTAGAGGAGAAGAAAGAGAGGATAGACGAGGAGAGGAGAAGAAAGGAGAAAGATTCGAGGAGAGATGAGGAAAATAGAGCAAAAAAGAGAAGGGAGGAGGAAAACGAGAGGAGGGAGGGGAGGAGACGAGAAGATGGAAGTGGAGAGTAGAGTAAAAGAGAGAAAAAGAAATGAACGAAAAGAACAGGAGAAGAGTGCAGTGGAGTCGGAAATGGAGAGGAGGTGAGAGAAGTGGAGAAGAGTGAGATGGAGACAAAATGCGAGAAAAGTAGAGAAGTTTGAAGGTCAAATCTCACACATTGAACCTAAAACAATAGCTTGAAATTGTCTTGATATATGAGGCCGTTTTAAAATTATGTGCATTACATTACCACTGATATATCTTATGTTTACAACATATCCTGTGCCTTTCCATATAAAAAAAGATGCACGCCCCTAGAGGAAGACCTCCAGCCGCCACTGTTAAAAAGTGTCACAATGAACTTTGTTTAGTGTTTTAATCCCTAAGATCACGAGACCTTACACCGTGTGACTTCGTTTCTGTGGCGTTTCATGAAAGACAGGGTTTACGTCTCACCGATGCCGCATGATATCGCAGACCTAAGGGAGTGTATCATCGCAGCGATAGACACTATCGACAGGCCCATGTTGATTCGAGTGTGGCAAGAAATAGACTATCGTGTCGATGTGTGGCGTGTCACTCAAGGGGCACACATTAAACATTTGTAAATGTAAAACAATAACTGTTTGCGTTCCTTGTTCGTTCTGGACTGGTTTCATTAACGTATGTTAAATACTTTACTTGCAATAAAATTATGTGACCCCCTCAATTATTTCGAAATACCCTGTATTAGGAATTCCAAAACAATCTGTCTTGAATCAATATTGACCAACCTATCAGTCACATTATAAAACGGACAAAAATTGCAAGATCAAATGAAATTTAAATAAAGCATTGCTGGTGTTGTTTTCCATAGCAATGTTGGGATTATTCCATATTGTCGGAGCCAAGTAAAATAAATTAATTTCATGCTGGTGAGAATTCTTTTTAATTGGGGTAATATGGCAGTAGACAGGGGCCACTTAAAGGTCTGGTTACACGGGCTACTGCCCAGGGCGTCGTCAATGTTGAGTACGGCTAAAACCATAGTTCCAATTTTATGAGCATTTTAAAAAGAGTTAGGATTGTGGAGACAAAAATTAATTGAAGTTACTTATGCATAACATAAAAAGTGTATTGCAAAATCATGTAGGAATTTAAGCTGGGAGATTTCTGTTATTTTGATATCATTATGTAGGTATTAAATAAATACATATCTACAGTAACCGTTTTCTATAACAATAACACCTAAAGTATTTGAAAAAATAAGGCTATTATTTTTCCTCGTTAGAACCGTATATAACATTGTTATTGATACGGTCTAGGTATGGCTACAAGGCTTAGTCTTCACGGCAAGAAGAAGAAAAATCATAAGCAGATATATTCTGTGTAATGTTTGTTATATCATGGTTCAATGTATTTGAATGCTTCGGACATAACGTCCAGTGTATATTAAATGTATTAATTGTTCACCGTCTGGTTATTAATCCTCATTACCAAGTCCTTCACCCCGAACCATATCAATTTGGCGCTGTGGACAGTGAATAGAAAATTTGAAGGATTCTAATCGTATCGTCAGGATGACTTTATCGGCACGGGATTATAACAAGTAAGATTTCTGTAGCAAATCAACAAGACGGTCTTACATGTAACGTTTAAGTTTGCTAATTTTCTACATGCAAGTTTCAGTTACACATCGTAACTTTCATACATGCCAGTGATTTCTATCAGTTAATGTAATTTGAAGTTTCGATAACATGGCTCTCAACATTACATTCAGCGAATTTGCTGAAGAAAATGAAGATATCGAGAGTTATTTCATGCGTTTTGATCAACTCTGTCTCGCCCAGAATGTGGCAAATGAAAGAAAAGCAGCAGTTCTCTTAGCAGTCATAGGTCCTAAGGCTTTTCAAGTACTTCGCAATATTACGGCTCCTGAAATGCCATGTAATCTAACATATGCTGTCATTCACGACAAAATGGTTCAGCACTTCAGGCCCAAAACCAACAAGTTTACAGAGAGGTTCAAGTTTCGAAATTGTATCCAATCTCAAGGAGAATCAGTTACTCAATTCGTAGTGAAAATCAAACAACAAGCAGCCAAATGTGCGTATGAGCAGTATTTAGATGAGGCACTTGTTGAACAATTTCTTGTTGGTGTACAATCTGACAGTACTCGAAAAAGATTATTATCTGAAAGTGATCTTTCCTTTGCTAAATGTCAAGAAATTGCTTTGCATTGTGAGTTATTAGAACGAGAAGTTAAATTATTCTCGAATAAGTACAATGCAGATTCTGTGACTTTTGCCACCAGCTCAAGAACGCGGATGAATCCAGATCGCCACACAGGCGCTTCAAAGAGTTCACGCTCGGGCGAAACGAGGCAGAAGAGCTACAATCAACCTCAGAACACAACTGCTACCAAGCAAAATCCTCACTCCCAGTGCGGCAACTGCACAAAGAATCACCCACAAGGTCTATGTCCGGCAAGAAACGCAATCTGTAGCTACTGCAAACGACAAGGCCATTGGAATATACGATGCAGAAAGAAGCAAAAAGATAGAGCCGTGAATAGAACGTCCAGTTCAACCTCACGGAGCACAACACCCGATGAGTTGTCTACGTTCAGCTTCAACCATCTCAACACTTGTGCGCTCAGTCATCGTTCCACACTGATTACTTCTACTCAACACATTTTGGAGCACCAAATCAGTTCGGATAGCTTCATAATAAATCTCCAAATCAATAAGTGTATTGTTAAATGTGAAGTAGATACTGGGTCTGCTGTTACTCTTTTCAACGAGAAGTATTTTGATCAGTTGTTTCCACACTATGTTAAATGTAATTCTAGCCTACGATTACGAGGTGTAAACGAAGGATATGTTCGTGTTACAGCACAAACATCCGTCAAACTATACTTAGACAATAGGGATTATACTTTACCTGTCTTTCTCTGTCAGGAGAAACTTTTATATCCATTGATCGGTCGTACATGGTTGGACATTATTCAACCATCTTGGAGGCGATTATTAGTTACGGCCAGTGTTCTTTCAACTAACACAGTACAAGGTACTATTACTAACGCTGGTGCCGACGACCTAAGGCGAGAAATTTCTTCTAGATACGAGAAAATCTTTGATGGTGATTTGTCCAAGCCAATTACACCTTATTTGGTCGATATACCACTGAGATCCAACTCTGCACCAATATTTCGTAGACATTACGAAGTTCCTTACGGTATTCGAGACCGTGTTCAGGATTCTATTCAAAATCTAGTGAAAGTAGGGATATGGGAACCGGTCGGATATTCTGATTGGGCCTCACCACTTGTCGTTGTTACCAAGAAAGATGGCTCACTTCGTCTCTGCACTGACTTCTCAGGAACGGTGAATAAAATGACTGAAAACGTCAAGTTTCCCATTGCTAGAGTCGAGGATATTTTCTCTAAGTTGGCCAGGTGTAAATACTTTACGGTAATTGACCTTCAAATGGCTTACGGACAGTTGGAACTTTCTGAAGCTGCCAAACGCATCACTGTCGTCAACACACCTTGGGGCTTATATAAACCTCACAGACTACCTTTTGGCATAAACATAAGTGGAGATCTGTTTCAAATGGTCCTAGCGAAGATTCTAGATGACATTCCCGGAGTTTCTTTCTACTTTGATGACGTCATCATCGGAGGTGAAACATTGCAAGAATGCTTCACACGCACGTGTGATGTCCTGAATCGTCTGGCCAAACACAATGTCAAAGCGAGCGCCAGCAAAAGCCAATTCCTAACCTCATCTATCGAGTACCTAGGATACAAGATTGACGTCGCTGGTATACGGCCGTCAGACAAGAACTTGGAGGCCATCCTAAATTCTCCCCCACCTCAAGACAAATCACAATTACGTTCCTTCATCGGGATGATCAACTTTCATCGAAAGTTTGTACCGAACTTAGCTTCGAAACTTCACTTTTTACTTTCTATACTCAAGAAAAACGTCTCTTGGAAATGGGACGATAACTGTCAACACGAGTTCGACAGCATCATGGCGGAACTTCGACAGATAAATCCTATTGTGCCTTTCGACCCAACAAAGCCAGTTGTACTTATCACTGATGGCTCTCCTTTCGGCTGTGGCGCACAATTGTGTCATCGAGTTGATAGCGGTCTACAGATCATCGCCTGCTCTTCTACCACCTTCAGTGAGACGGAGCGCAGATACTCCCAGGTAGAGAGAGAAGCTCTAGCCATAGTTCACGGTATCAAGCGATTTCACAAATTTTTACTCGGATCCAAGTTCGAGATTGTTACAGACGCACGTGCTGTAAAGTTTATATTTTCTCCGGATCGAGCCATTTCAAAACATTCATCTAATAGATTGATGAGATGGGCTCTACTTTTATCTTCATACCGATATAATATAATTCATTCTAGCAAGGTAGAAGTAGCTGACATGCTAAGCAGGTTGCCTACACAAACACGTGACACAATACCAGCTGGAGAAGAAGAACTTCATGCATATTTCGGGTCCATTGAAGACGCTGTAGCTCCTCTTTCTCGAGACTCAATACAGAACGCCACTTCAGAAGACCCACTGCTCTCATTAGTTGTGTCCTGTGTAGTAAATGGTTGGCCAGATCAACTCGACACGTCTACCGAACGGAAGAAGCTCGCACCTTTCTTCGAAAGAAGAGCTCACCTTACGTACGAGCAGGGAACGCTCATGTGGTCGGGTAGACTTATCAGTCCCACAGTTAAACGGAATGAAGTTCTTAGAGCTTTACACGATGGACACATAGGTTCAACTCGTATGAAAGAGTTGTGTCTATCGAGATTTTGGTGGCCAGGCATGTCAGCAGAGATTACGGATTTTGTAGCGAGCTGCAATACATGCCGAGCTAATGCTCCTAAGGTCCGCAACGGACCCGATTCTTCATGGCCTCTCGCTTCGTATGTGAACGAGAGATGGCATATAGACCATTTTTTCTTTGCAGGGCGTAAGTTCCTACTGATAGTAGACGCCTTCAGCAAGTGGACAGAAGTATGGCCTCTACACACATTGGACACAAAGGAAACGATCCGCTGGCTTATGCAATCTTACGCCACGCTAGGGATACCAAATACTATCGTATCCGACAACGGCCCAACGTTCACTTCTCTCGAATTTCGTAACTTCTGCCTTAAGAATGGCATCAAACATGTTACTTCACCACCTTATCACAGTCCTAGCAACGGCTTAGCCGAACGATACGTTCGTACTGTCAAAACCGCTCTTGTCAAGCTTATAACTGACAAACCCAATCTCAGCATGCTTGAACTTGATATGGGGATCGCCAACCTTCT
This sequence comes from Lepisma saccharinum, assembly GCF_977018435.1. NCBI lineage: Eukaryota > Metazoa > Arthropoda > Insecta > Zygentoma > Lepismatidae > Lepisma > Lepisma saccharinum. Next base: position 2,872,663 of record NC_139237.1, read on the forward strand.
TTTCATCCTTCGGAACACGCGACTGGGTGGAAAAGGAAGCCTGCCGGCACTTTCGGTCTTGAAATACCGACCCAGATTTTGGTGGGAACCAAACAATCTGCCTCTGTCGAGTGAATCTCCGTTCAAGCCGAGGAAGTCAGGAAAAATTTCAGAACGATTCTTCATCGAGATATGGTACTTTCACCATCAACTCAGCAGTTTGGGTTCAATCACCTAAGCATGGTACTCCAAATTACATCCCAGGAGTTGTCATTCGTCGAATTGGGGATAGTATCCTCTACGAGATAATGTTGGAAGATGGAATCAAACGAGTGGTACATCCCAGGTGGTTGAAGAGACGTGTTTCACGTGACACTGCAGATGACGACGACTTCAACGTTACAATACCAAATAGAAATTCAACAAACCCCGGTGGAACAGTACCAGAACCTATCCCAGGCAGAGCCGGATACCCAGGACCAGGTCCTAGCACACCTCACTCATCTCCGAGAAGGTCTACCAGGGTTCGCCGCCCACCAGATCGATACGGTCATCAGCATATCTGATTTTTTTTTATGGGACACCTGGAGGGATGATACGGTCTAGGTATGGCTACAAGGCTTAGTCTTCACGGCAAGAAGAAGAAAAATCATAAGCAGATATATTCTGTGTAATGTTTGTTATATCATGGTTCAATGTATTTGAATGCTTCGGACATAACGTCCAGTGTATATTAAATGTATTAATTGTTCACCGTCTGGTTATTAATCCTCATTACCAAGTCCTTCACCCCGAACCATATCAATTATGTTTATTATTGAGGAGTGGTAGAAAATTATGGGGGTGGCAGGATAGAAATTAGGTGGCGCCAAAAATCTCCCTCTCCCGAGTGAAAATTTTATCTTGGTACATTCCTGGCAATAGAGTGCCATCCATTTAATTAATGGGAATAACTTTCCTATTCTGCCGACATTTGTGTTCATAGTGTACACCGAGATTTTCATTATCAGGGACGAGGCTCGGAAAACAAAGTGCTACTCTTAACTCTAATGAGTATCGATATGGCACCCCTTCGTCGTTCTGTTTATAAACCAGAAGCATTTCTTCTTTATCACTGTTCTCCACCCAGTTAAAGCACTTTCTGCCGACAGAAAACAAAAAGTGGCTACGACTCGCTTCTTAAAGGGTGTTCTAGGCTCTCTTGCTTCCTGGTAGCTTGTTTGTTGCTGGGATGAGAGTAGATATTTGGAGCCTTTCCCGCCTTTATTTGTTGCGCTGCGAAGTTGCGTTGTAAGGGCTCGTAGCCCTACTGGAGGGATTTTCATCCAATTGGAAATCTGGACACACAGGGAACAGTCATTGGCATTATTTGAAAGACTAAAAATTGTTTCATCTTCTGCAATATCGAGAAGTGGAGTTCACACACTCATATATTACGAAGTAGCATTTACGCTTAAGATGCTTGCGTCAAAGATTTAAGGTTCTCTTACTCATTTTGGCTCCTGCATAGCAAGATGGTTAGCTATCATGTGAGCAGTCCCGTGTTCGATTCCCGATGGGAGAACTTGACTCAGCGTCCTGAGGACAATTAGGGAGCTACTTGAAAAAGAAGTAGTAGCGGTCTCCGGTCTCGAAAGCCAGAAAACAGCGGCGATGGGATTCAATGCCTTGACCACGCGTCAACCAATTTAAATTCCTCTCTGGCAGGTCTTGGCCCTTAGAAACTGGTGAGCCATGGAATCTAGTTTTAGTTTAACTGATTGATTCATTGATTGATTTAATTTATTTTACTTCCCTTCTTGTGACACTTTTGGCTAATTTTCGAAGATGTGGATGAGTGATGATATGACACTCACAAACAGCCATGACCAGGCCAGGATTCGAACCCGGAACCCCTGGCATCGTAGCGCGATGTGCTAACCACTCCGCATAGGGGTCTGGCATTTAAGTTCTCATTTAGCAACTTATTTTTACATGAGTTGTTTTTCAAGAGACAGAAGTGTCGTTCGAATTTTGTTTCCCACTAAATCCTGAATAATGTTAGGGTGAACAGCGTATTATAAGTTCAGACATGTTTAAGCTTGCAAGGCTCTTTCATACAAAATATGTATGGTAGGAAACATATATCTAAGAAACTTCAAAATGGTTTTTATTTGTGTAAGTACGTTTACGAACGTTTACCTTAAAAATAATTATGGGGTAATTTTTTCATTGTTAAGTATATACACCAAAAATTGTTCTTTTAAAGATAATATTTCGTTGCTGCTTTCAAAACATGTTTGGGGATTTGGGATGTTTAAACTACATATTGTGCTGTTGTAACTGATTGGCGTCAGAATCATAGCTGTGTGTTTTCTTCACCTTGTTTGTAATTTTGAGAACCTAAGAAATCTTCTGAAGAAGAGATCAGGAGCTGAAGAAATGCTATCGCTTTTTTTAAAATAAAAATGAAAATTCTGGTTTGCACAAAACGTAGTGTGTTCAAAAATGAGTTTTCTTAACAGCCTATGAATCCTGTTTGACCAAAATGTTTCTGAGATTTCGTTCTGCCTCTCTGTGTCCTTCCAGATGGCGCAGTGGTACCGCCGTCGCCTCGTATTCAAGGGGTCCTGGTTCTTTGCTGAGATTGAGAAATCATTTCACAAGGGTGTTATCTCTTCCCTTACAGCTGCTGTTTCTGCTCCAAGTAGTCCGTGACGTGGAAGGCAAAGGATGAAGGCAACCAACGAGGCAGAGTTCTTGTCCCTGCCATCTGTTTGTCTTCTTCGACGAGGAAGCCCTTAAGAAAGACGCGACGGTGAATTCGACACCTCGCACTTAGGGATTAGTTTCTAAGAGCTAATCAGAAAAAGCTGGAAACAAGAATCTCAGGTGACGGTCACAGTAACCTGTTGATATCTTGTGAACTACTAAAGCTACACAGAAGACTGATTATTTCAATCGACCAAAATATTTGTCCAACCCGTGGTGGATTGGTTATCTTAACGCACTACGACGTCAGGGGTCACAGGTTCGAATCAAGACCTTGGTCATGGGTATTATTTGTGAGTGTCCTTAATCAGTTTCATCATATCATCATTCATTCTAATCGTCGTGATTAGCAGAGAGTGGCAGAAAATCCACGCTAAATAACAAATCAAATCAAATCAAATCGACTTTTAATGCTCATACAGCACGTTAATACATCCCATAACTGATTTGACACTACCTTTGAGTGATATACGCAGATTAATGCGTATCAACTTCACATTACAAGTGATCAACAAGCCTCCAACGTCGCAAAGCATGCTCTATATTTTTCGCTACACACATCTAAGATAGGTGAGCCAAAGGTAGCCATGTTCCCAAGTTGGCCCACGTTACGAAAATCATCTTACTATTTAACACAGCTAACAAATGGCACTAAATTAATATACCCAGTAATTTTCAGGTGCAACATGCAGAAAACGAATGTCTCGGGCTGCCAGCTGTCATTTTATTTTAAGTTACTGTGCAACCCCAGGCGTCGTAGGGACTGTGCAGACCAGTCCTCCACGGAGGTTGGCTGTATATACTGCTGTTACGGTATATTATGCATGTCAACAATTAAAAGTTGGCACCAATAATTTTCTCTAATAAGATTTAGGAACGTGAATAATAAAAAATGAATATATATATATATATATATATATATATATATATAAATGGATTGTATGTATGTGTGTGTGTGTCTGTGTGTTTGTTTGTTCCGGCATAACTATATCGAACGCCTGTAGCGATTTCAACCAAACTTAGTACACATATCAGCTACAATGTGCAAAGAAATATTGTGAGGGTAAGACACACCTGGCACGCATAGGGGCGGGGGTGGGAAGGGATGACAGGTATAAATAATCGAAAACGTTTGATATTAATTTCCACACAAATCAGCCGTGACTCTATGCATCCCGCACAATGATAGTGTTTCTCGGGTTGTCTAATATTCAGGCTGATATGAGTTTGTGTTGCGAAGACGACCGATATTAGTGTGGAATCCATAGTTTTCGGGGTTGCTAAGATGAATAGTGACACTCCCAATGCCGTTCAACTCCAAGTTCATCACCTATCGGCATGGGGGTGAGAGAGGGTGAAAAAATGACCTACATTAGTGTCGAATCCATAGTTTTCGGAGTCGCTAAGCTAATTGGTGACATTCCTTATGAAATAAAATTACTTAAATTTTATACTATAGTTAGAATTCATTATATTCTTGTCTAATAGAACATTGGGATAAATAAATACTCGGGCAACGCCGGGTAATCAGCTAGTATGTTATATTGAGCACAAGCATCATTTCTAAGCCAACTAAAAGTTGTGGGCCAGCTTTAGTACCCACGGGATTCTTTGGGAACAGATGCAACGGTTTTGTAATTATTATTTGTTTAAAACGTTACAAGGAATGCTACAAAATATTCACTTGGTTCATGTTGTTAATTAGTTACAGGAGTTATTTATTTTAATTTCTGAAATTTATCGCTCATTGGAGATTTGTAAATTGCCCTAGAAGCTTAACTATGGCCACCTTTGGTTTACCTACCTTAAATGTTTTTAAAGTAAGTTAATATGGACAATTTTAATGCAATTTACTTTGCCCACTAAACACAACTTTACAAGTCTCGGGATGAAAATTCTGAACAACCTCCTGCCATAAGAGTTACCATTCAAACAGCTTGATAAACGAAATATAGTGTGCATATTCAATATCGTTTTTACTATGTAGCTAATATAGTCCATTTCAGAACTTCACTTGCAGTTAATTATCTATTTTAGATAAATACGTGCATTCTTATATGGTAGAGGAAACGAACAGGAAAAAAGGCCTAACCCGGAAATAATTGCAACACAAATGTTTCTTGTGCCAGATTGTGCGGCATGGTATAGTGAATAATATATTAAAAATCCGCCATCCAAATGTTTGGGGAAAATCCACCATATTGGAAAATGGCGGCAAAAATTCAACTTAAAAATTTAAAACAAATAATATCTCGAAAACGGTACATTGTACACAAAAAGTGAAGATAACCAAAATGAAAAAAAATATATATTTTTAAAATTATGGTTTTTGTTTGATAGAGCTACCATAAATTTTAATTGAATTAGAAAGATTCAAATATTTTCCTTAATTTTTAGAATTAGCGTAAAAGTTGGTTTCTGACACAAAAAACAGCAAATATGTAAGAAACTATGTAATTCATGTCGTAAAGTCACTCAACAAAATTCATAGCTTATGATTTCCTCTAGAGATTGGTTTTTGATTCGTGCCTTTAGAGTCAGGAGTTTAGGAGATATGTAGTTTAATGCATAGTAAACTATCCTTGCCCCCCCCCCCCGCTCACCTAATCGCCGCCACTGTGTGCATACATTCTTAAAAAAACAAAAACAACATGTAACTTCCAAACGCCACGTGAACGAATCATAAAACAATGTATTACGTTCTCATCAATATCATAATCGCGCTACGACGCCAGAGGTCTCTGATTCGAATCCCGGGCTGGGCATGGATGTTTGTGAGTGTCCATTCATCAATTTCATCATATCATGACTCATTTCCATCTTCGCAAATAAGCCAAAAGTGGCAAAAAAGTTAAGTAAAGTAAAGCAATCAATCAATCAATCAATCAACCAATGTCATAGGAAATGGAACACGTAAATTTAGGGAAACGCATGACTCTGCATTAAACTACATATCTCCTAAACTCCTGACTCTAAAGGCACGAATCAAAAAACAATCTCTAGAGGAAATCATAAGCTATGAAATTGTTCAGTGACTTTACGACATGAATTACATAGTTTCTTACATATTTGCTGTTTTTTGTGTCAGAAACCAACTTTTACGCTAATTCTAAAAATTAAGGAAAATATTTGAATCTTTCTAATTCAATTAAAATTTATGGTAGCTCTATCAAACAAAAACCATAATTTTAAAAAAATATATTTTTTTTTCATTTTGGTTATCTTCACTTTTTGTGTACAATGTACCGTTTTCGAGATATTAATTTTTTAAATTTTTAAAGTTGAATTTTTGCCTCCATTTTCTAATATGGCGGATTTTCCCCAAACATTTGGATGGCGGATTTTTAATATATTATTCAGTATACCATTCCGCACATTTGTGTTGCAATTATTTCCGGGTGAAACCGTATATTTCCTCTACTATACTCGTATAAGAATTTATACAAAGGAACGTAGCTAGTGTCAATTTCATTAATTCAATTACTCTTGTAAAAAATTAATACAAGGTTAATTATCGCTATAGTTTTAAAGAATTTGTTTTAGTTAAGTATCGGTATTGTTTGAATATAGAGATACGTCAAAGTTTGCTATACTTTTATAAACTGAAGAGTGGATGGTATTGAATAAAAAATGCCGTTATTGTTGAAGGTTTTAGGGGTTCATATTACCATTTCCTGTTAGTCATTCTCTATTAATTCCTCATCATTGAATACGAGTCTAGGGTAAAAAATAATAACATGAATATATGTACTACAATTTATTTTAGTTATGTACAAAAAGCCTTATGATCGCTTTCAAGTCCCTGATGGCCCAGTGGTAGCGTCGTCGCTTTGTAATCAAGGTGTCTCGTGTTCGATTTGCGGTGGAGGCACATAGTGGTTCAAATCCCTCTTGAAACTGGAGGTCCCATTCCAATTAGCCTTACTGTGCATAAAGTGGACTTAAAATACCAACTCAAACTATCAATCGCTCTCAGGAAATTATAACCGATTCAAGGTTTAGTTCGTTCATCAATTACAGTTGACCTACAGGTTCTCTCTATAATTGCAGTACTTCAACAATGAACTCCTGCGCTCTCTCTTTCATTTTATCTGAGCTACGTTGAGTCCATTACCGAACAAAGAAAAAGGGGAGAAATCGAAAAGGGGCACTTCCTCCTAAATAATCGTCGAAGTCAGCTACACAAGTGAAGGTCCTTCTTACCAACAGGACCGAACCAATCCAGAAGAAATGCGATCCGACTGTCGGTGGCAGTTTTTGATTTATGTCAAAAGTAGGGGGAGTCTCCCTCGGATGACCAATCGAAATTTGACACGGCCACAGGAATCAATTTAGTTTTTTCACAGCTTTCCTCCCCCACTTTCTATTTCCCTCTCCAACCATCCTCTTTGAACCACAGTTTGTCAATTTTGCTCTTTTGGAGCCAGATCTGGTTATTTTTGCTCACTCGATTGGCTCAAATTTCGAAATGGACCAAGTAGCTTTCTGGCTTCACGAGGGTAAATATAGCTCCAAATCTAACCTTTTTAGTATTAAATTGTCAATTAGAGTCTCTTTCTAAACCAAATTTCTTTTTCTGAATCTGTAAAAATATCGTGTTTACGTCCAACCATAACCATCATGATTAATTGTGGTAAAACCGCAGTTGTACGCGCCACATGACTTAAGCGCAATACCAGTGTACCATTAAAAGGAGAACAATATATTGGTTTTTAGTACAATTAAAAGATAACAGATAAAGATACAAATCTAATATGCCAGTTTATTAATGTAGCTAATCCAATGAAAAAGAAAATCAAACAGCGTTATGCCTGGAAAGCACTTGGTTGGGTGACTGTCTATTCTATATTTCAATTACTATTTTGAGATATGGTATCCAATTTTGGGGACCTCAGCACAATCGCAGAAGATTTTTAAAATTAAAAAAGAGCATTGCGTATTTAGGCAAATGCACACAAGACTGATACATGTAAACATCTTTTCAAAACATTTCGAACGAAACAAAGTCGAACTATCCAAAGAACATAGGCTTTCACAATTACAATACCAGGCCAAAAAATAACTTCCACATTCCCAAAATTCGGCTAACTGTGTATCAAACAGGGCCTGTTTACACAGGCATCCAGTTACACAATATGTTACCAAATAGTTACAAAAATTTGAAAGAACCACGGGCTTTAAAAGTAAGGTGAAAAATATTATTATTGGAATATACATTATATTCAGTTATGCATTTCAGGAATTTACTAACTTTATAAAATAAATTTAGATTGTATACACTATATATCTAGGTAATATTGTACTTTTACAGCACTAGTCCACTTAAAGATATAATTTGTCATTGTATGATTTTACTATTATATTATGTTATACTGTTATTAAAACATACTGACCAATTGATGTATATTATGTGCGATTTCGACATGTTTTACTTTATAATGCACCAATGCCCCTCAGTGGTACTTTCGGTGTGAAAATTTCTCAATAAACTCAAATTCAAAACTTTACCACATAAAACTCGTTACTTTCGGAGTAGATTAAATTAGGCCTATTGTTCCTATTATCTGGTCCTAAGGCAATACGTGACAATAGAAATACGGTATTGTTTCAAGATTCCCATCGCCAAGTAGCACGACAGCCGTGCGAAATGTAACAGAAGAGACAAAAACAAGAATTGCAACCAAGACATGGAGATAAAGCCACAACACGGACTAGAAGGCAGAGAAACAAAGTTGACGAAAACTACAAAGTAACTTGACCCGCCATTATAATTTCTTCGTGAAACGTGGTCTTGTCTCGTGTTTTGTGCTGTTCTGTTCTGTTTTGATGAACATCATCTTATTCCATTTTTGTGTTCTGTAATATTGTGCGAGTAGTGAGTGTGTATGAGTGAGAGAAAATGATGGTAAGTGTTTTTGTAAAGTGTCATCATTTTAATCCTTAAATACTATGAACGTTGCACACAACTACTATGGAGGGGTCTGTCAGGCCCCCGTTTTGATTTTAAACTATGAACTAGCTGGTTTGATATTTTTAATTTCTGACGCGTTTTACGTGACTTAACAAGGTCATATAGAAAAAATATTGTAAAATAGCTTTCAATTATTATCGTTTAGTTAAAGCAACATAATGGAATTTATGCAAAGAAGAAGAAAGTCAGTAAAAAATTGCAACAATAGCTACTTTATTTATTAAATTTTTTTTTTTTAAAATTTCTAGATCAGAGTAATATGTAATATATTGCTGAAATTTAAAATGAGTTTTGAAACACAAAGTAACAAAAAACACACGTAACTAGTATGGCACGCCTATCAAACAGGTCGCCCAAAATATAATTTAATAAGATTTAAACAGACAAATGTAAGACCTTATGACCTACACAGAGTGTAGCCAGCACACCAACTGAAAGGTGTGGAAAAAGGTCCGCTTATGGTAAACGATAAATTCAGCGCCGTCTGGGAGAAGATCCGTACTATACCGCGTTTGGTAGAACCTGTCCCCTTTCCCGCGCTAGGGAGCGCTCGAGAGTTTCGGTGCCAATGAGAAACGAGGAAAAAAGCGTCTGCTGGGCAGCGAGGAGCGAATGAAAGCCAGAAGAGAGGCGCTTACGTAGATGCTGTTGCGACGTTGCGTATTTTAATTGGCTGCCTGGCTTTGACTTTCCCCAGCACGGAGAAAAGGGAGCGACCAGCTAGCGCGGGAACCGGGACAGGTTGTAACAAACGCGGTATAGTTAATGGTTCAAGTTATCCCACCACCCCTTGATACCTAAAATTAAGGTGTCACTTAGATCTTTTATGCGGATCGGGTTTGGCAACATTGCTTCCAGTCAAGAGTCTGGAGACTAGAGGATAAGAAAAGGTACGATGTCACGCTGCCGTGTGTCGGAATCGGATTGGAACACTCAGGTGAAGCGGAAAAGATATATTTGAAGCCAACAGCTTGACTCAATATACTCTCCATCCCCTTGGATATTATTTCTCTCTGCCTCTCGATTGCCACGCTGCTTCGGAAATGCTTTTCTATTCTTTTTCTGGTTGCAGGAAAACTAAATTTATCACAGCGCGGGAAGAAAACTCCTGGTCTGTGGTAAATGTTGCCTTTCCGTGGTTGCTTGATCCGACCATTATCCAATCCCAGAAAACCTCAAGGTTTTAACCTGGTAATTCGTTTCTCTTGGCCGTCCGTATATTTTAACTCTCGAAGTAGCTTGATTGAGCACATACTCTTGTTCACCCCTAAACTTAATTTGACTTATGGATTCACTACAATGAAGTTGTAAATCCAGTGACGTGCACTGAGGAGTAGCTAGTCTAGCAGAGATAGATCAATAAATCTCACGTCTCTCATTATTTTCAAATCACAATATTTATTATCTTGAAGCCTCAGTTCATATGCAACATTTCTTTCCACGTGTTTCTCGCCCCTCGATGTGATCAGCTGGCAAGGCTGAATACCCTAGCTGGCTCTTCTTCCGCCTTACCAGATCCAGGTATAGACATCCGCCCGAAGGGAAAGGGAAGATTTCTGCCTCTACGTCCCTTGCCCCTAGCCCCCACTCCCATGGTTGAAAGCCCGTGGTTTCAAGTCCTCCAGTCTATCTCCTATAGGACAGATAGGGGATTGGTTTCCCTTAGATTCCTTTGTAAATGCTCTAAAGAACTAAGGGGAAATTTTTCTGCAGTACTTCTGTTCTCTGTATTTTCACAACCTTTTAAACGTTGTACAATATGTATGTATAATATGGGATGTAGTTTTATTTGTATATGAATGGGAACATACTTGTATTATGTGCAGACAAAAGTGTTATGGTTTCTTTCTTTTTTTTTTTTCAAATATGGAATATATAATGATTAAATAACAAATATTTTCTCACGCTCTCTCTCGCTCTCGTTTTAGTAGTGTTTTATTTAAATATACTAATAATTTAGCCTCCAATAAAACATATGGGTAAGTTAAACAGTCATGAATACGGATGTATTAATTTGGGCGAGAAAACGCGCATTCTAATTGTTGTTGTTGGTTTGGTTTATTTTACTTCACCTTTCTGCCACATTTGGTTATCGCTAAAATGAGGATGAATGATGATATAATGAAATTGATGAAGGGACCTCACAAAGAACAATTCAGGCCGGGATTCGAACCCGTGACGAGCGTGCATTCTTGTTCCTATGTGTTGTACTCTGCAGTGAATAATGAAATAATTTGGAATGTAAAATGAATCCCGGAACTCAAAAAGCCAAATGAATATCATTGAAGAAAGTATAAAAAAGTGTGTTTTGTTACCTGTTCATCCCCTCTAATATATTTATTTTTTGCCACCTTCCATCATTTTTTCTAGCTGTATAGATTTAATCGCGATAAGTAGCTAATGAGCTTATGCAAGTCACGAGGGACAATCATAAACAGAGAACTCTGGACTCCTGATTTCACAGTGCCCTGCAGATGCACTGGGAGGAAATTATTTGTATTTTCTTTTTCCTTTCTTTAGCGTTGCTTTTCCATTGCTTTACCTAACTTCTGCCATGACGATGAACGTTGATTAAATTAAACGGATGAAAAGTGGTTACAAAGGAACACTCATGCACAGGCCAGGGCTCGAGCCCGGATCCTTCAGTAACAACAACGCGAGATGAAGAAATTAGGGAAATCGCAATGCAAATTTTTTGGAAAAACGTTAATCATATGCACATATGGTGTTTCAAAAATCCAATTGAAATTTACGTACCACTGAGTAAATACGCAGTTTGCTTTACCGATACCCAAGTATCCGAATAGTTAGAGCTTTCCACTCATCTTTGTTGTCGGCCGACCTCCGTGGGGGAGTGCAAGTAGACCCGGATCGGTAAAAGGTGGACGCACATAGTGGTTTCGATCCAACCTTAAACTGTGGGTCCAGTTCCGATTAGCTTTTATGTACATAAAGTGAACTTAACACCAAATCAACCAACCACGGGGTAGTGGTTATCACAGCACGCTATGACACCAGGAGTTCCGGGTTCGAACCCCGACCTCGGCATTGGTGTTTTTTGTGTTTGTCTCTTCATTAATTGTATTGTACCATCTTCGCGATTAACCAAATATGACAGCGATGCTAAGTAGCATAAATCAAATCATTGATTGATTGTTTCATTTGGTTTATTTTACTTCGCTTTTCCTACACTTTTGGGTAATCGTCAAGATGGTAGGATAAAATTGATGAAGGGACAAACACAAATAACACCCATGCCCAGGTCGGGGTGGCTTAATAGTCAAATCAACATGTTTTGGATTTTTTAAAGTGGGTGGGATTAACGTGTGCTTCTTTTCAGTAGTCATTCCTCATTTTGCAATCCTTTCCTTTCTTTGACGTTCTATTTTTAGGAATACCGGGCCCTAAAGGGAGGAGGAGGATTATGACCCACACCAACCTCCCTTGTGCACGCCACTGATTGCTACCCCAAGTGTCGACATCACCGCACGTCACTGTGTAAATCACTTCCATTCTTAAACATCGTTAGCACGTGTTGTAACGAATTTCCCATCTGAGAGGGGTAAAAGTAAAAAGTAAAGTGAAATGCTCCCCTGTGCTTTGCTCGCTTGAATGATTTATTTATTTGGTGTTTTAAGTCCACTTTATGCACAGTAAGGCTAATCCGGACTGCTCCTACAGTTTACAGTGAAATCCGAACCACTTCAGCCTCCACCAGGTATCGAATCCGGGACCCCTTGATTACAAGGCGCCGACGCCATCACTGCGCCCTAAACTTTGCACCATGCCATGAAGGCGTATAGCGTGTGTGAAGTTAGGGCTCCACACGTTCTTGATCACGACCGACGGTTGGGGGTGATGTGAATAGCACCACGCACCTGGCCGCCTTTATCCTCCCCACCGAGTTTCCTCCAGGTACCCACTTTATACGACGCTGGGTGAGCGCCGGAGCGCCTGGTTCTCCCGCCGGAAACAAATCCGTGTCCTGGGAGGAGTGGATGTGTAAATTTTTTAGCCAAAATGACCCTAAATAGACATTTCCACTTTGACATGAAAAACGTTTTAAATTCATTCATTTTACGGATAATGACACAAAAATGAGATGTGCAAAATATCTCGGCGATATTTGTTTTGGTTCTGGAGAAACACCCCTTCGAACACCGCTGAAATTCACCTCCTACGTCACTGATTTGAAAACGTCCTTCGTACAGACTAGAGGTCCTCTGACGTCATCACTTAGATATGCGTGCAGGCAGGGCTTCTGCTCGTCCCGGAAACCTAGCATAGGCCGTGAAAGCGACAGCAAAAAGTAATTTGCTATTGTGTAAAACAATTATCTTATAACTTCCAGTGCAAAAATGTGTGCTCCATTTCTTAGAGATGAATTATGCCCTAACAACAGTATAGTAGTATTTTTTACTATAATTCAGCCACTCGGTAGAGGGTTTTCCCATTAGGCTGACGAAGAAAAACTGCTAACAGTCAATGGCTGAACACATGAATAGCCTTGTTCATTGCCAATACATAGGTTTGTTCTGACTGGCAAGAACTTATTGTTACAAGAATGCCTTTTCTGGAATTACAATTATTTTCGTCATAATATTTTGTTCGCAAATTTTAAAATAACAATATGTTTAGAACAGTCTGGTTTACAAGCCAATTTCTGCAATATAAGAAGTGATACGGAATATAAAGGTACGCGGAGTTTTTTAATTTCCTGCAGTAAACGACAGTTTTCTTCAGATAATATATATATTGCAAATTTATGTATTTATTCTTCTTTTACGTCGCTTCTCCATCCCTTTGTTTAACCGCAACGATGAGAACGCATGGTTAGTTTAGTAGGCTATGTATCTTCTATAACGTCATATTTCTTCCTACTTTTAGCTAATCGCGACAATAAAGATAAATGATAACAAGCAGTATCCGAATTAAGGCCGCAGGAGAACCTCCCCCCCCCACACACACACACTACCACCACCACCAACCAGCACAATCTAAGTATCACCTAACCTGCCCACGATCAGAGACGAAACTTTTGGTCTGTCCCGTCTCATTTCGAAAACATTTGCTTGTCCCTTCTCTTTTTATGAGATGAAACGGGAAATGTCTAGTCTCGTGAGCAACACTAACGTTCACAATAGAAGCATCCCATAGCTGCCCTTAAATTCTTTAGAAAAAATCCCTCAAAGTAACAATTTCCACTTCAATGAAAGGACATTCACAAAGGAACAGTCGTGCCAGGTCGAGAGTCAAACCTGGAACATGCGACTTCAGATAAATCATGAATTTTGTATAATAATTACAACGCCAGTTCATTCGTGGTAAATCTGAATCGGCGGTTTGGTTTGCATATATAAGTAGCATAATATCCAGTTCTCGAGGGCTCGTAGCGTCGAAACAAGGAGTCAAACAAACAAACCAAAAAATAATCATTAACGAAAGTTTTTGATTTATAATCCTTATGCACTGTGAAAGTTTGTACGAGAATCCTTTGCATACGTTGAAAATTCTACATTTTTCGAGACTTTAGACGAGAAAAGGTATTGCTCTCCGAAACCGAGACGAGAACGAGACGGACGTTTATTAATCGAGACGAGACTGTCAACGAGACATTTACAAATAAACACGAGACATACATTTACAACTCTCAACTTTCAACTCTCGTCTCGATAGGATCCCTAGTGGTGATGTTGTGAACCAACCAATTAATGCGTTCCGGGTAAAGAGATGAGGAGGGTTTCGATAAATAAGTTTAAAATGTAGTTTTAAAAATTTGGTCAGTAACCAATTTTACAAGCAATATTTTTCGCGTGACCTGAGAACACGCACGCAGCTGAACCTTTTCATTTATCTTGCACGTGAGCAACAGGGATATTTAATAGAAGTATGATCATTACAAAGCATAGCTTTCCCTTCCACTATAGCTCCTTCTTCTACAGGGAGGTTATTTCAGTCGTTTACCGCGAGAGCGCCGGCCGCTCAGCGACCCCTTCATGCAACAGGACCCGACAAATTGCGTTACAGGAAGTCCGTAACAGAAACAGCTTGTTTTGTAATATTTCCACTTTTCACAATTACAGTTACAATTACAATTGAAATAAATAAGCACGTACCTTGTGGCAAGGATGCTGGAAAAGGTGTCCTCCCAAATACAAATATTTCTGGCACCTTATTTCTGACATCTAATCTTACATTAGACATCGCTACTTTATCCTCAGTTGACAGAAAGGGAAGACAGCGTCCCGGCGCATAAAGCAAACCGAAAGCGTAAAATGATATTTAAAAGTAATAATAATGATCACTAACATCCTGTGTTATAAGAGATGTTGAAAATGACCTCCTTCAACAGCAATACAACACGTTTCTTAGGTTCAAGAGATCCTGTCTCTCGTAATTGCCTGACCATTTTTCTGCAAGAGTTCGTTTTCACGTAATTATCGTACATAAAAACTCTTTGTTCAAAACCATATTTGTTTAGGGGAATAACTAATGAATGAATAACAATTAAGACACAATAAAGCACTAGCACTGAATAGCACACGAACTCAATAACACAGTATAAACAACATGCGTACTGATAAACGCAAACAGAAGTGAACATAGCGTAGACTCACTACGTCTGGTAGCCGACAGTGTTGCTAACCATTTTCCGGCAATGTCCCTACAGACGTAGTCAAAATCTCCCTACAACTGACCAAATGTCCCTACGCCAAGTAAAGCGACTAAAAATAACAACACCTCATGAGCGTGCAAAACAGAAGATTTACTTACCAAATCTTTACCGGAATATTTTGTGTTTCCAATATTTAAAAAAACGAAATATACATTCCTGATATTACTACGGCCCCAAATTTTAACTATGTTTTTGTCTATCCTAACCTAAACTTACCGTGATTGGTTCGTGGGGATATCCGTCAATGGTTTGTGGGGCTACCCGTGCATGGTTTTTCGAACCCAAATTTTAACTATGTTTGCCTTGCCTAACCTAACTTAACCTAACCTTACCGAGCATGGTCAGTGGGGCTATCCGTGAATGGTTTTGCGCTAATTGTGATTACGAACCGATAAAAAATCTTATTTTTCGTAGCACTTTAACGGCAAAGGTTCATCATCGAAGACGCCATTTTCGTATCCTGCAATTTTACGATCGATGTACTGTTGCCAAACTTACCTGTAATCAAATCATTCCTCATTCCACATATTCTTCTACATCGTGATTGTCACCGTCACATGTAAGTACCTTCTTTGGGCAATATACCGAAATCCATAAGTTTATTAATTAGCCCACGGCAATCCTCCTGCACACTCCACCTAAAAATCTATACAACATTAACAACTTTTTTACTGTTCTCTACGCCATTCTTACACGATTCATGCTCTCCAAGTATGAAATCAACAGTGTGGCAACGCTGTAGACAGCGTAACTAATTGCGAACGTCAGTTGTTCATATCAACAAATATGGCTACCATACTTGTATACGGAGAATTATTGCGAGAATTGAAAAGCTTATTTTACAACTTCTACACGTTAATGAACAATTTTTTCACCTCACCCCAACATGTTAACTTGAATCATCACGACTAATTATTTCGTGAGTATAAGACGTAGCATAGAAATTACAGAATGGTCCGGTTGTTTAAATTCTTGCCTTAATGAATAATAGGGGTGTGCGGGACAAAATTTTTTGGGTTCGGACGGGATCGGGACGGGAAAATCCCGAAATTCGGGACGGAAAAATTTTTCAAGACGGGAAATTTCCCGAAGTCCTGGAAATCTCGAATTCTACACGTCATTTTCACTTTAAGTGATTGTTTTTGCATTTCTAGAATAAAAACTTACAATTTCCGATAAGTTCCAGAAACTTACAATGCAGAAAACGTCGAGAATTAACGATTTTTTAAAGTGACCATTCGGTATTTCCCGACAGCCAGAAAAGTCGGGAAGTCATTTCCCGAAATCGGGATAGGGACGGGAATTTTTTTTTCCGATCCCGGCCCCGACTATTCGGGATCCGCACACTCCTAATGAATAAATTTGAGTCATTTACTGTTGATTATGTTATTTGAAGTCATACATGCCGCTTCTGTAAAGAGATAGATGTTGGTTGGTGATGCTGTATTTCCTGCAGTCTTGAACAATTCTGGTCCCATTTTATTTCTCTTTTTTGTTTTTGTATCACTTAACATTGAAAATATTCTTTACGTTTCCGCGTTAGAATGTGGCAATGTTAGCACTATTTTCGCGAGAGTAGAAATGTTTTCAAAAAAGAACTTACCTTGAAAGTTGTTGGTAACCGATAAGATGTTCCAAAATGTTCTTTTTTCTCCTCCTCGCTAAAGTTTGGTTTTTGGTTTGATTTGGTGTTTTAAGTCCACTTTATGCGCAGTAAGGCTAATCGGGACTGGACCTACAGTTTAAAGTGGAATCCGAACCACTTGTGCCTCCACCGGTCCTCGCTAAAGTATCCAGATAAACTAATCTATTCATTCCAAACCGAGAACGAAGAAAGTGCAACTGACTGGCGAGTAAGCTTTGCACCTTTGCACAATAAAATGTTATTTTCCAAGAATGAAAAAAGTCCCTATGTTTTCCCTCATTTGGCAAATCTGTCCCTACGCGTTCGAAATATAGTGAAAAGTCCCTATGCGTAGGGACATATTACTACGGTTGGCATCACTGCTGAAAGGTGTCGCATTTGTGCAGTATGAAGCGCCCTCTCGCGGATGACAACTCCCCGATAAGCTGCCGGCGCTCTCGCGACAACTGAGGATAAAGTAGCGATGTCTAGTCTAAGATTAGATGTCAGAAAAAAGGTACCAGAAATATTTGTATTTGGGAGGACACCTTTTCCAGCATCCTTTCGACAAGGTACGTGCTTATTTATTTCAATTGTGATTGTAACTGTAATTGTGAAAATTACAAAACAAGCTGTTTCTGTTACGGACTTCCTGTAACGCAATTTGCCGGGACCTGTTGCATGAAGGGGTCGCTGAGCGGCCGGCGCTCTCGCGGTAAACGACTGAAATAACCTCCCTGTATTATTTAAATCGGGACAGATTTGTTAAACTGCTGCACACGTTGGCTCTCGGTGGCTACCCCCCAGTAAACAGGACGCTCGAAGCAGACGACAAACGAGCTCTCTTTAATTCGAGTCGTGACTTATTTTCATGGCGGGAAGGGGGGGGGGGGGTGGTTCAGCTCAACGCTAGCCTCGCAACTTTGGAAGTCTCGTTTTTGCCTTAAACTGAACGCAGAAAAACGCGAGAACTTGCAGAGATAATTTTTCCAGGGTGTAGTTGTTAAAATTGCTATAAAAATATTGAGTGGAAATGTCCATTTAACCTTAGGGGAAAAAATCATATTTCGAGGGTGTTAGCGGTGTGTGTGGGGTGTGGGTAAAACAACGATTGTTGGTCTAAAATATATTCTCTGTCCCAGGAGTCTGTGGAGCAAGATGGCGCATGACGGTAGAGAGTGGGAGACAGCGAGTTGCCGCGGAGCGAAGCAGTGTGCGCTTCTGCAAATGGCTCACTTCACCTCTCACGAGTTTATTGGCGGAGACCTCTGTAGTCATTACCTGCGCAGAGACGTGTTTTCGTTCGCTTCCTCCAGAGACACTCGGGATGGAGTATAGTAAAAAGTGAAGATTCCTAATACATCCACGATCTCGTTCAATTCTTGAAGTCGATGTGATTAACGCCTCTCTCCCATAAACTTCTTCCATCAGCTACCCATTTATTAGAAGCTGAGTGAACCGCCGAACCACTTTTCTGCAGGCACAAGCTTCTTAGGTACATACGGGCTGGCATCTCCCTTTCACCTTCCTATAATTGACTACGTCGTCAGTTCATCAGTTAACATTACAGAGGTCATTCAACACTGAAGGCCACCACAGCTTCTGTCATTCTAAAATAGCATCCTACGAACGCAACATGTGATAAAAAAAACCTGTCAGTAGCAAAATTCCAAATAACTTTTAATGCCATGTGTCTCTACGCCAACACGTAATACAAAGGTATACTATACCGGAGCATAGACTAGCAATGCAAAGAGACTTGAGTGTTATGATCTTAGCTTGGGCATAGGCGTTCTTTTCAAGTGTCCCTTCGTCGATTTCATCATATCATCACTTATCCTCGTCGCCGCGATTAGTCAAAAGTGGAACAAAAGCGACGCTACATACCAAAATTCACAATCCAATGAAAGGACGTCTCCGATGGCATACTGGTAACGTCGTAATTTTGTAATCAAAAAGCTCTAGGTTCAATATTTGATGGGGGTACATTGCCCAGCCACTCTTTCTTCAATGAGAGTAAGTTATCAATTATTAAGTTATTAATATTAATTATGCAATCTGTGATGTCTTTCTGTTATTTTTTTTTATATTCTCTAAATGTGTCACTTGACTATATATCTTTTGGTGCACCTAAAGACTTACAAACTGTACATTTCATTCAACAAATTAATCATGTTTGATTCGTCAGTTTGCCTGCGTGCAAACGTTAAAAACTTATATTATCAATCAGTATCATAATATACTTCTACCTCCGAAACAATGGCGGGTATTGGGCTCCAAAACCAAGGGTACATGGTGCCATAACTTGGGGGCAAGGACAGTTTATTTGTCTTTGTAGATAAGGTTTAGCACAGTGCGGGGTCAAAAGTTACATAAAGTAACGGAGCAACTGCCCCTCATGCCCCCCCAATCGTCGCCACTGCTCCGAAACATATACAAATATTATATATAACATAACAGAAGTTTAGCGATATAATAACTATTTCAAATATTTATATTGTTATTAATACCCCACAGTCTAATAATTGTTTCCCAATTTAAACTGTAGGTCCAGTCCCGATTAGCCTTACTGTGCATAAAGTGAACTTCAAACACCAAATCAATCAATCTATCTATCTAATACTGTAGTTGCTTCAACTCAACTCAACAAAGTTTTATTGGACTTACAGCTTTACATGTGGCTGTTTATTTCCAGGATACCTAATAGTTGTTTACTATTCTCAAAAAGTATCACTGTTAAATGAAAGATATCGGCAAATCATTAACTGTGCGAACACTCCCAATTGGCAAATCAAGCTGCGAAGTCCGTCGATACCATTTGAACATTTGAGCTTCAGTAGATGCACAGAAAGCTGGCAATGAATTCTGAAATTGTTTTATATTTTAACCACATGCTAGCAGTTATATTGTGTTTCCAGTTGCTGGTATAACAGCTAAATCCAATAAGAAAGAAAGAAAGAAAATGTTTCCAGTACAGTGCACTGACTGAGAGAGTTAAGGCTTTACAGCACTCGTTCTGCATTGTGGAGTGAAGTACTAATAGCTTAAAACTGTATCTATTTAATCCTGAGATGAGCATACTATATTTTCTGTCAAACGTTCAACCAATAAGTTTGAAATATGCCATTGTTCTGATTAGCGGCCATCTCGTGGTTACACAGCACAGTAAATACAGCTACAATACAAATCCATCTCACTGATTTCTTCTTAGGCAGTTTGAGTGTGAACAAGGTGTTTGATCACCTGCCAGACATAAGATCAAAGACCTGAAGGTGGCTGTGTTTTATAAATTTCAATGTGTAAGATTGCAATTATTGGGTTTGTAAACTTTGTCTCATTAAAACAGATATCTCTTCTGTTGAATTCAAAACGTCTATGAAAAGCCCAATCCCTTCAGTTATTTATTAGTTACGATCGGATATTATTCTTAGTAGTAAAAACTAAGTACTGCTTTAGAAAATGAGCCGGCGCAAAGGAAAAATAAATATGCCCCTGTAAACAGAAACTATCTGTTGGTTCTAGGCAAGTGGTTGTATCTATGACTCTGCCATTACTAATATTAATATTTATTATTATTATTAACCAACAAGGAATTTTATATCAGTAATTTTTTAAGCCATTAATTTTTAACTTCTCAATTTGTTTCTCAGAAACCAAGCCAGATCTACAACCTGAAGGGAAAGTCTATCTTGTCAAAGAAACAGTTGCTTGAAGTAATATGAAGTAAAAAATTACTGCAGCCTGTCACACGAACGGATTCATTCACACAAGATATACAGAAAAGAACAGGTTTACACATGAAATGTTTCTTAATCAAAGAACAGAACAGTGCCCAATCTGTCAGTGGAAAATGTCTTACGTAAAACATCTGATGGACGAGCTCGACAAGGCATTTGAACTACTGCTTACACGGTCTTGCACAAAGAGGTGAACGTATGATCTCATTCTGATAGGAAACATGATAAGTGACACAGAAGTATCAAACAAATGGACTTCCTTGATGACGTTTACGAAACCCGGTGGGTGTATAGAGTCTTTCGTTCCCCAATTTAAATTTAAGTACAGATTAGCACATGAATTTAAGACAAAATTCTGTTTCTCTAAGCTTCCTAGCTTCAAAAAGATGCGTCAAAAAGAAAATGCTATTGAGAAAAGTTTTCCTTTAGGTAATGACCTCTATAGGCTCTGAAAGTCTGCACCATGATACTTTGTATATATTGCTTATGTTTCGAAACTCGAGACGACGGAAAGATTGATTCGACTGATTTATTCTGAACAACTTCATTTTTCGCAAAACGAATTTAGATAAAATGTATGTAAGTTGTGTTTGTGGTTGCAAAGAACAGAAACAATGCAGATAATTGTTGTGTAAAAAAGTTTTCAACGGAAATTTCTGAACAATCCTCCGTATTCCCAAACATTTTATGCTTACCTATCTTTTCCTTACTGCACATTATAAAAATTGCACTCGCTTCTTCTCCCTTTCTTTCTCTCTCTCTCTCTCTCTCTCTCTCTCTCTCTCTCTCTCTCTCCTTCTCTTTCCCTCGCATCTTTATTTCTGTTCCTATTTATCTCTTTCTCTCTGTAGCTCTCTCTCTATATATATCTATCGTCTATTTCTGTTTCGCTCTTATTCTCTCTATCGCTTCTTCATTTTCCCCATTTCCTTTTCTCTCTTGGTTGCTTGTTTATTTATATTCTCAATCTGCTTCTTTCTCTGTCTCACGTTTCTGAAAATTGATCTCCCTTTCTATATTTATCTTCTTTAATATTTTTTTAGTAAGATAAAATTCTCTATATTAGAAGAACGTCATCTTTAAAAACAAAAGAAATATGTAGTGATGAAAATAATTGACTTTTTCATCACATCGATGAATCAACATTCGCTTCTTTGCATATTAATTACAAATGATATATATTGTAAAACATTGAAATCATAGAACATATTATGATCATAGACATTCTAAATTTAAATGTATTATTGCGTAAAGTAAAACATTCCGGTAAACTATAACGTGCGTTGTTCGAGGGTATACATAATCCAAGAAGTATCTTTGATATGCGTTAACACGTTCTCTGCGAACGTCGGTCATAATGACCGAAACTGGCAAACACAAATCACACCATGCAGGTAGGGTGACCAGATCCTTTCCAGCAAAAAACAGTACACACACATACCATGACAAACTTTCTTCAAAAAAGGAAAGACATAAAGGACAAAAGTTTTAAAAATAATTATTCTTTTATTTGAGGAATCCCCGAAGTATATGAGTGGAATAAAACAAAAATTAAAACTAAATGTATTTAAAATTTGACATATTAAACAAACTACAGTTGTGAGCAAAATTTTGTTGAGAACATGTCACTTACACTTTAAGACTTTAAAACAATTCCAATAACTTCAAATTAACAAATATTTCATAATCAAATGTAAAAATATTTAAGTATCATCCTTAATGGTTCTGTACTTTTGATACGAGTGAACAGCATGTAATAAGTTTGTATTTTCCATAACCATATCATGGAATTCACTACAGGTACAACTGAATTTATATTTAGTTGTTATTATTTCTTTCAGAGTTTCAGTTTTCAATTGAGATTTCTCAGCAGTCCACATGTTATTAATTATTGAGAAAACTCTCTCAGTGGCTGCATTTGTGGCTGGAAGGCACAAACTGAACTCTACAATATCAAATACCTGATAAAAGGAAATACATTTTTCCTGAAAATATTTGAATATCTCAACCGATCTTAAATCTACTCTCATTTCAGCAGTGTTCCATGCTTTCAGTTTTTCAAGAGTAGCACACGCTCTTACATTTGAAATTTCATCAAAGAGATAAGAATCATTAAGTTGCTTTCCTGACCATTTGTTGAAAAATTGTAGGCTATTTTGCACCCTGTCCCATTCGATCATCGAATCCAGTTTTATCCAATCCAGCACAGTCATTTCAGAAAAGGGAGAGGACCTATTGACCCTCTAGAAAGTGAACAAAGTCATTAAAAAGTGCTGCATACAGCCATATTTCAGATAGCGGGTCCTCAAAGAACATTTTAATGTTTGTGGGACACTTGTCCTGTGATAGAAAGTATGATTTCAATGCTGGATAGAGTTTAAGTATGCGCTCTACGGCTGGCAACAAAGAGAGCCACCTAGTTTTGCTATAACAAAGAAGCTTTGAGAACTCTATCTCCACGAAGTCACAAAATTCACGTAAAGCATGTTCACGTACTGCATATATGTAAAAATATGAGTATTTTTTGTGCACCACACTTTCTATGCTAATCGGTAAAAAGTCAATCGCAGTTTGTACACAATTATTCACTATATGTGCAGAACAACCTACACCTACAATTGGTTTGTTTAAGCATTCCTGAACCATACTGTAAACATTTTTTTACCTTTTCTTGCTGCTCCTCCAAACTTGTAGTTGGTGTTGTCAGCACATAATCCAACAACTTTAGTTTCAATGTTGTATTCATTTAATGTCTTCAGGACGAAGACACAATATCGGACGTTTCACCACACTGATCTTCAAAATCCAGAAATTTAACGTGCACTCCGCTCAAAGGAAGGAAGTAGCGCACCAACAATGGAAGCAATTTCGTAGTTTTATGGTTCGACGAATGTGTACAAACTGTAATGAAATTTACCTGATCCAACTCTTTCTGAAGCTCTGCAATTGCATAGGGGCTTTTCACATTTGTCACGATCGCTTCGCATTTTGTTCTTGCATAAGCATATTTTGGTTCGAAGCACTTCTTAACAAGTTTCGAACTACAGTCTGTAGAACGAAACGATTGATTATGTTGCACTGTTTGAAATGCAAAACACGCTTCTGCTGCAGCCAATTTTTGTTCTTTAGGCCCAAAATTCGTGTTTCGAAAAAATGTATTTAGAAAGAGTAGCACTAGATGCAGCAGCAGCGTCGTGTTTTGCCGTTTGCGGATGTCGTGTTATTTCAGACCTTCCACTGTTTGCAATTGAAAACTGACCTGAAAATTTTTCACAGTGAACATCACTATCGCTTTTGCCTCTCTTAAGAAATGGATAAAGAGATTTCAGTTCTGAATTAAATGCACATTTCCTCTTAGGAGGCATCTTCACCCGACAGTGTTGAAATACGAGACGTGCACTTCAGGAAGGAGACTTCCACTATACGCACCCCGCAACAACTGGACAGATCGGCGCCACCTGACCCTTTTCTTCGTAACTGTCTACAACCTGCTCTCTGCCGCGGTAACTACGCATTGTTCTAACTTGATGTTCATTCTCTCCAGCCCGACCACAACAGAAAAGTATGTACTGGATAAACTGTTGACATGGAAAAAACAAAAGAAAATATAAATAGATAATAAATATTTGGACTTCGGAGACCGGAGTAGAAATCAGGACATTTCGCAGGACATACGTGAAAGAAAGGACATATCTTAATTTTATACATGGCTTCGCATTCTGCAGGACAGCCCATAAAAAAAAGGACTGTACTGCGAAAATCAATACGGATGGTTACCCTACATGCAGGTCTTCTTGACCGAAATTGGCGTACACCAATCACACATTGTTGATCATCGTGACCGAAACTGGTAAACACCAATCATGCCATGTTGGTCATCATGACCGAAACTGGCGCACACCAATCTTGTCATGTGTTACGTCCGCCCTTGGATGTTACTTGGTTGATGGGTCTATTGAGCCTCGGCTTCACGCTCAGTAACTCTTCGGGCCTTGAGTCTCCTCGGCTCAAGGTTCGGGTTAATCCGGCTGCTTCAGTTCTCGATGTAAGGTCCCTCGTAATTCTGGGTCAAAGGTTCTCAATCTACTTATAGATCTTGACCAAGATTCTACAAGCAGTCGACAATCCTTCATCCCACTAGGTTCTGTCGATATCCAGTTAAGTATCCAACTTCCTTTTCTCTTTTCAGCCTCTGACCAGAGAACCGAAAATTAATCCGTGACCACAGAATAAGAAAAGGTGTACCCTGACCAGGGTCACAAACGTTGACTACCAACAGTCTATCGGCATATCCGGCATATCTCAAGACAATCACAACTCTGTCAATTATATCTCCTGACCAGGAGCATAGAACAGAGAGAATATAAGCCTTCTGCCCAGAAGAGCTAAGTAACTGTCCTAAGGTAATCCCAGAATGAACTAGTTTCTAATATCGAAGTGGGTGTAAAAGCAGAAGTTCGAGCGTTGAAAGAAAAGACGGTTATACGAGTTCCGCATTTATCAGATGTTCGAATACAAAAGGCCACGGGCTTCGCTAGGTGCCGTGATGGATTTACAAACTTTTATAATAACACCAATTTTACATCACAACAAAATACAAATTAATTAAGTATCAACTCGGTATTTAATTTGACCAGGGAGTATGGCTTCTTTCAACTCCCCTCTCTCCCTGCAACGGCCACGCGATATGATAACAAAGAAAAAAAATATACAAAGTAAAAATGTTAAGCAAAAATATTTATATACAGGTTTTGTTTTGCGCGGCCATAACTTTCTTATGCGTTAACGTAACTAAATTCTGAAAATACTGTCTTGCAGCTAAAGAATCAGGGATTATTATAATATAAATCTAATTTTTGTCCGCCAAGGGACACGACAGATACAGAGTGGGAAAGACAGCCTAATCTTTCGTCTTTTCTCTGTGACGTTTTCATAAGGTTGAGTCTGCCTGGCTCTTATACAATAGTGTCAGCTTTCCTGCATTGTTGTCACCGATAATAAACTTTCAGCTCAGCATGCTGGCAGAAAGAAACAAACTCTTTGAACTTATAACTAACACCAGGATGTATAGTGTATATACGAGGTGTGTTCCACATTACTTGGTAATTAACCATTAACATATAGAATTATAGTTACAAAAAAGAAAATATTAAGTTTATATACATACTTGTAACGTGGACACTGATACACGTTACACATGTTGGTCATCATGACCCAAACTGTAGTACACCAATCACGCCATCTTGGTCATCATGACCCAAACTAGCGCGCACAAATAATTTCATGTTGGTCGTCATGAGCGAAACTGATGCACACCAATCCCTACATATTGGTCGTCATGAATGAAACTGGGGCACACCAATCACTCCATGTTGGTCGGTCGTCATGACCGATTACAGGCATTGCGCCCCCCCGCAACCTTGGACGGAAATGAGTTGTGGGTGGGAGCAAACATTGACGACCAAGTCTACCTGCAGGGGGCAATTACTGCCAACAACTTCACATTGTATGCAAATAAAAATAATTTTCGTAAAATTGTCTTGCTCGCAATGCCTGCTTTTCTTAGTCTTATCAAGTTGAGAACCGTAGCTACAGCCTGGGCACCGAACGATCTAAATGAAAATAAGTTGTAAAATTGATTGATTGATTTATGCACTGAAAGGATAATCGGGACTGGACCTACAGTTTGAAGTGGAATCCGGACTACTGTGCCATGTGCCTCCATCGGGTATCGAACTCGGGACCCCTTTATCACAGAGCGACGATGTTACCACTTCACCATCGGGGAGGCACACAAGTTGTAAAAGAGAGAATGCATTGGCTTCCCGTGAAATTATTTGCGCCCTATTAAATCAACATTGAATTCAGCCTGCAAAAAAATTGGATCCAAACATTTTCTTGCTCGGTTCGCTCACAATGTGTCTTTCATTAATTTTGTTTTAAATCCATAGATAATTGTTTCGAGGATAGGCAGCGTTCACATATGAGAGACAATTTATGTAATTTTTGCTGTTGGTTTATTGTGAAATGGATGAATTGGTTGTGCAAAGTATTTAAATAATATATTTTGTATGTAATATGTATTAAAAAACTTTGAATACGTACACAATTTAGCGTCCACGTCGCTTCATGTTGCATAATGTGAAACATATATCGTGCATGAATGTTATGCATGTTAATGTAAAAAATAATAATATTTGGAATGCATTTATCAAGCATTTTCAGTATATCAAAAATAGTTTGTGTGCTTATTTTCCACTATTAATGTGAAATTGAACGTGTTGGAAAAACTTCTACCCCCTTTTAGGGTAATAACGTCTTCGATACTACTACTACTATCACTACTACTAATAATAATAATTATAATAATGTTTGTCCTGGGTTCGAATCCAGGCTTGGGCATGGATGTTTGTGAGTGTCCATTCATCAATTTCATCATATCATCACTCATCCACATCTTCCCAAATTAGCCAAAAGTGGCACAAAAGCGAAGTAAAATATAGCAAATCAATAATAACAATAATAATGTTATAATAATAACATTATTATTATTAGCATCATTATTATTTGCATTATCATTATTAAAATTATTATCATTATTATTATTGGTACGTTTATTATGGTACTTGCCTCCCCCCCCTCCACAAAAATTCGTGTTTGCGCCTCTGCCGAAACATGTGGCTTGACTTTGCTGTTCATATCGCGCCGTCTGTCACGAGTATAGCAGTGACGCGCATAAGGCATGACCGACAAGGCGTGGGGAGTAGATTGCACATAAAAGTGTTTTGGCTGTTCTATTTTTTTACAGGCAAAAAAAAGAGAAAAAAGTGCAATAACCACTTTGGCGCAGGAGGAAGGAATTGGTGCAACCACCTGGCAGGTTCAATTTATCTTATTATTTCTTATTAGTTTCGGATGACTCTGCCACTGTTTCTCCCTTTACAGAGTAGGTGATGATCTCCATTGATTTCGAGACTTAATTTGATTTGTATTAATATATTCTCTACAGCAGGAAAATCTAATCCACAAGAGTGCATCCTTTAACATAGGCTATATGTTGAGAGTCTGCAGAGGCTGAAATAAATTATTATATACACCATCATTGTTACAGGATAAATGCTGAACGGGAATTCCTCGAAATCGGGCAAATATACGGAAATTATTATTCAATTCAATTCAATTCAATTTTCCTTTATGAAAGGGCGAGGTTCAGCCTGCGGCTGTTCTACCACCTTACCCTGATGGATATATACATATACATACTAAATACATTCTACCTACTAAATGTTTGTACAATAACAAACAAAGAAGAAAGAGAGAAACATAAAGAAGACACAAAAAGAAAAAATATAAAATTGAGAACAAAGGTTCGTCTACACACTAAAAATAATAATAATAAAAAAAGATTGAAAACAAATACACAAGGATACACAAATTAGTTGACACAATTGTGCTTGGTATGATACGGTTAAGAAAAATACAAATTAATATTAATGTTATGTGTAAAGACAAATAAATATTCTTAATATGCGAGAAAGGACAAAATATCGTTAAGGGTTGACAACATGTAAGGGGAAAAGTAGACAAGCAAAATGAAGATGAAAATACTTGTTATTAGGAAGTTGGTTCAGAAATGAGAGATATTATTCGTGAGTGCTGGAACACAGATATTGTTCATTTAAAAATTATATATGCTAAAGAAAAACTCAATATGCTGACCAAGGCAGAAATTTATTTTATTATAAAACAAACGAAACGCGTAACGTTTCAACCTTCTAGCAAGGTCTTCTTCAGACTCTGCACCAAGTGAAAAATTTGTACTTGGTGCAGATTTTGAAGAAGACCTTGCTAGAAGGTTGAAACGTTACGTTTCGTTTATGTTTTATAATAAAATAAATTTCTGCCTTGGTCAGCATATTGAGTTTTTCATATCATAGAAACAAGGCTAAAGAACTATATCTTAAGTCGTTTTCGCCTGCCCGGTGGCGGAGTGGTTAGCACATCGCGCTACGACGCTGTGGGTCCCGAGTTCGAATCCTGGCATGTGTATGGATGTTTGTGAGTGTCCATTCATCAATTTCATGATATCATCACTCATCCCTATCTTCGCAATTAGCCAAAAGTGGCACAAAAGGCGAAGTAAAATAAAGCAAATCAATCAATTAAGTCGTTTCTGCCAATTTTAACGTAACGCTATGATAAGGATAAGTGATGATTAGGTGAAATTGATGAAGATACTGTGCTGGGCACATCTGTAGTGAAGGAGGGAAGAATTTTCAGAGCATGAGACTACAAGGGCTGATCCTCCTCCGTTATCACTCCAACCAGCTACTGGAAAAGGGATGCTGCTATTTACCAGTACTATTTCTGTCAACAATTAATATAAATAGCTGTCAATTTATACTACAATCTATTCTATACCTATATATTAAAGAAGCAAAATTAATAATTACAAATTCTCCCACCCATTTCTTTTATATATGATAAAGCGCCGTTGGCCAAAAAAAATCAAAAGTGAAAAGAAAATAATTTGAGCTATTAAAGCCGAGTTATGCAACACTGCTTAACTGTCACTGACTTTTCACTTCTTCTGCATCCGAGGGTCTTGGAGATGAGGGGAGATAATACTGGTAGTAGGTGTTGCTGGCCACTATGCAGTCTGAATTACTTACTTGTTCATCCCCATCTGTACTGCATCCCGTTGCTGCATCACACTGCATCACGTGTCGATGGTAGTTCCTCGAATTCCCTCAGCTCCAGTAGGAATTAATGGAAGTTAATGGAAGAGAAATACTCCCCTCCCATCAACCGTGATCTCGTTCTCTCCACCTCAGAGAATCACAAACGAAGCACTAGAACACAAATGTTCTTCTTCTTCCGCACTTAACAACAGCACTTGTCCTCTCGTCAGACTCTCAAAACACAGTGTAGTCCGGAATCGCATGTTCTTCTCTTCCAACAAATTTAAATAAAGAAGACTCAGAAAGACCAATCAGTTCCTCTGTCTTGTCATCCTTCGGCTTCTCTGTCCTCCCTTGACCCATTGGACGACTCTCTCTCATATTTACATTTGGGGTGGGGGGGTAACTGGGGCTAACATAATTAATGCTTTTGTCCATTACGAGAAACATCTCGGGCATTCCTTGTGGGAAATAAATGATCCCCACATCATAGTATCCAAAATAAAAGGAATTGTGTTTACGTAGAGTGTTACTTTTATGAAAGGAATGAATGCACTATTATAGATGGTTGCATATTTATTAAAGAACACATTCGTTCTTTAGGATAAAGAAGGTATAATTTTAGTGAGTTATTATTGGGCAATTCACTGTTCAAGGTGATGAACAAATTATAATGTTGCAAGGTAAAGCACTGAGAAGCGCTTGCTATTAGTTCCGTGGAAAAAACTACGATATTACACAAATTACATAATTGTCTTATCTACGAGTAAGTTCTCTTTTAAGACTCCATTTATGTTAACAAACCGCCATGTTTTGATAACAATATCATTATTGTTTACCATGCGCTCCAAGGTGGAATTAAATAGAAATAACGGTGATATATATTCTTTCAAATCTTTTCCGTACATATTGTCCACAAAACGCACATGGACTTCAACTTCTTTCCCTTTGTGTGACTGCCACACCACAAGAAAGTTTCATGATGAATTTTCTAATTGTGTGTGCAGTTTCTCTTTCCATAATTACTTTGTGCATAGGCCTCATGCGTTGGAGGGGGGGGGGGGGCACGTGACACACTTCTTTGCCAACTCGTATCCGTATTTACCTCTATTTTAGTTCCTGTATACATCTGCTGCTTTTGTAGTTATACTCTATTTTTACATATTCAAACACACGTCACTCATAAGCAAAGGATAGAGGATTCTATTATTTATGAATTGGCCAAATGATGTAAATGAAAAATTTAGTTCTTTATATAGTGGTTTGGCTATACTGGACCATGAGGTATCGCTGGAATGCAGGGGTTGGGATAGCCCTACGGCCTCTGTCTTCTGATGTGACAAAGAAAACAAGAAAGGCTCCAAGTACGAACAACGGAAAGAAAATAAGAAAAAAATCGACCTGCCAACGGAAAATGAATGTAAGAGAAAAATAAAAACACAAGAACTCAAACAATAACAAAATAAAGGTGCGCAGTACATTACAATAATTTTCATTCTAGGATGAAACTCAAACCAGTGAACTTCGGTGGCAAAGTCGACCATTTAACAAGCTCAGCCAACGAAACGGCTAAACTGAAGAGAACATGGCCTTTACCATAATGTATGCTAACAATACAACCTCTCTCAAGGATTGTTTTCATATCGTCTTTAATATTCTCGTAGATGCCAAATGCAGTAAGGATGGTATTGACGTCACGTAAGGGATACTCAATAATTACTATGGAAAGTATGGACTTTTAACGATTGTTACTGTCAGTTCGCCGTTATGACATTCAAGTCAACAATTAAACTCGTTCCTCACTGATTAATTGGGTGCTTGTTGTTGTGAAGTTTCGTTTCCCTGACATCGACTGATGATGGCTGGTTCACTGGCTCCCTTCTTTCAAGTGAAATTGAAAGTGCGTACCAAAAGTGCCAGAAGAAACAACGGGGTCGGAAACAAGAAGACACGGAGAACTAGGATCAAAATTCGCAGTAACGATCTTCAAAAACCACAAAGGTAGGTAATTTGAGCCAATAGTAATTATAGCTCTTACGGCGGGCGCTCTACGTGCTGGCATGGGAAGTGGTACCAACCAGACAACAGCGGTGGCGCCGAAAGTTACGACGTGGCGGAAGGAAGTTCTACCCACACCTCGAACTACAGGCTGGTGCTTTCCTTATCGCACTGCATTCGTCACTTTCCGGCTCCCCACTTCCCTTGCTGCATGTAGAGTGCCCGCCGTAAGGCTGGACAAGAGCTATAACAATAACTTTTGCAGTATGAATTCTGTGACTCCCATTCAGCTGTCGCTTGGAGTCCAGTTCCTAACTTAGGGTAAACTATTTTTCCAATTTAAAGTTTCGTTTTTATCATTGTATTCAGACATATTTCCTTTGCATTTTAATCCTAGGTTCAGCTAATTAATATAACAATAATTCAAATGATAATTCAAAATCTCAAATAATATTTAACAACTGTTCCATTTGCCCTTGAAACAAGCAAAGCAATATTCTTTATATGCTGCTACATACGAGTATATCTTCCGCATGCAAACATATTATCATTGTAAAGTAAGTGCTAATTCATTTTCATCAATTTAATTTTAATTTTTCTCTGTCTAATGGTTTCTGAGATTGTGGTAGATCCTAACAGTCTCGTGTGTGCATTTTACAGTGCCAGTCAGTAACACGAAAATTTCACTAGAAAGAATGAAAATCTTATGAAAATTATGAGCTTCAGTGGCGTGTCCAATGGTGACATTTGGTGGAAAACATTGTTTCACTTTATATGTTCGAAAATATGAAAGAATGACAACGTGATAAGATTAGTTACCATTCATGAAAAGACATCCTATAACTCCTCCTTTAACATTAAGATTAGTACTTTCGATTTTTATCTATATGATTACAAAATGTCATTTACCTACACTTCGATTTTGTCCCTTCCCCCCGCAAATTGCTGTTAAGCAATATAGTACAATAGAGCGCCATCTTGCCGCCACTTGTGGTTGTCCGCAGGATTTTTTGCCCAAGAGGGGAACAATCAGGAATTTATTATCCTCCTCTACAACTCTCTTTCGGTTTGAGGTTTTGCAACGATTTGCATAAATCTTGCTCATAATTATCAGTGATTTAAAAATTAACGCAAATTACCGAGACTGAAATGAGATTTTATGTGTGATATAATATTAAGTCGAAATAAATTTTCACGGGAAGAAAGCCTTTTTGCCCTATCTAACGGCGCCCATGTTAGAATCGCTAATACCTGGGCGAGGTTCATCATGGTCCTCTTCACTTATGTCTTCGAGAAGGTTTCCAGAACATTTTTAAGTGATAGTTGAAAAATTTAATTTTGTTACACTTGCATACAGTGTCCAAGGAGTCCGTCGGGCAACGCTGCGCATAACGGCAGAGAAGACACGGAGAATGCGCGTTCATTGGTCGAACAGTCTCGTGCCACTTGATTGACTGTTGGAATTTGCATTCCCGTGGCTGCTTCCAAAATCTGTACATTTCTAAATAATGGTAGTAGTGGTATTGATGATATTATAAACCCACGAAAGGAAGAGCTCCCCTCAAGCAGATTTGCTATACTTAAAACTAGCTCAACATGAGCATATGAGCTTTTTGCTTAAGTGTGGAACCCTGCCTAACCCAAGATTTTTGTAAAAATGCCCTTGGGAATTTTTCAGAAAGGAAGAGCTCCTCTGAGAAAGGAAGAGCTCCCCTGAGAAAGGAAGAGCTCCCCTGTATTATAAACCCACGAAAGGAAGAGCTCCCCTCAAGCAGGTTTGGCTATACTTAAAACAAGCTCAACATGCCCATATGAGTTTTTTGCTCAAGTGTGGAATCTTGTCTAATCCAAGATTTTTGTAAAAATGCCCTCGGGAATTTCCTGAGAAAGTATGACCCCCCTCAGATTGATTTGTCTATACTTACAAAAGGCACTTCTGTGAGATTGTTGTCCATAAATTTGTCAAAAATATGCCCCTCTTGATATTTTTTTGCCCACACCTAAAACTAGGCCACACACACCCACACCCACACCCACCTACACCCACCCACACATATTTACTTCCGGTCCACTTCCGGTTCACTTCCGGTCTACTTCCGGTCCACTTCCGGTCTACTTCCGGTTCACTTCCGGTCTACTTCCGGTTCACTTCCGGTTCACTTCCGGTCCACTTCCGGTTCACTTCCGGTTCACTTCCGGTTCACTTCCGGTCCACTTCAACGTATGTTGAAACGTTTATATAGGAACAATGGGCATTAATTGCCATTTTTCAAACCACAATGACCTATGGGTTTGCAAACATGCTTTTAGATTGCTGTATAATTGTAAATATTGTTTATTTTACAGCCTATTCTGTTAAGGCAGTCAAACCCTGTCAGAACAAACAGCAATCAAACCTGTAATATTACAGAGTGAGCATGTAGAGTGGCACAGAGTGCATTCAAACCTGTAGAATAAACAATACAGAATAAACAGCAGTCAAATATGTAGAGTGAATAGCAGTTAAACCCATGTCAGGATTAACAGCATTCAAACCCTGTCAGGATAAATATTTAAATATGTATGTATTTATAAATTAACACAAGTATTAATATGTATTTCCTGTTCAACAGGTACAGCAAGCAGCCCTGAGTATCTCAGCAGGTTCATAGAAGGCATAGACAGCAGACAAGGTAATATGAGATTATTGTTGAAACAACAGAATTTTGTACCTGTCAAATATTTTATATGCTAGGAACAATATTAGGTTATAGAAGGAGTGGCATATGTGTGTTTTATCTTTGCATGGATAATTCTGCTATAGGATTTTTTGAAAGAAGATGCATTTCAAAATACATAAAATCCAAGTCACTTGTCGATGATTTCAAGCTTAGATTCTCTGGCCTATCTGAGTATGACCCGTTTGCTGTACAGAATGAAACTGAAATGCAGTGGGTGCTTATGAGTGACAAGATTTTCCAGTACCTGTGCCTGAAACTGCTTAGCAGGTTTGAAAAATTTGTATACAACAGGTGCAGGAGAATTGTTGGATTTTTTATCAATTTTTACACAGATGAATATTATTATTACTGCATGTTGAAATTGTTTGATAATTACTGGTTCAACAATTGCTATGAATTGTTTGCAGAGTATAGGATGTATACAATTTCAGATCAGAGTTCAAATTGGAAGCATTACAAATTTTCAAATAAAATTATTGACAAGAAATTAATAGATGAGAATATTGAATTTGTTACAACAGATAATGGACACTTGTACAGCAGGGAAGATTTTAAGCAAAACCTTGTCTGGTACTCCCAGTATACACACCTGAATGAGCTTATTATGTATTTCCTAAGGCAAAGATTTAGGGATTGCACCTATGATTGTATTGTTGAATCTCTAGATGAGAACAACCTGAATGATACATGCAGCTGTGGTAAACAATTATCCAGTCTGTCAGTGTAATTTTTTACATGTATTTCAGCAGTGGTCAAGTGAGCATGAATCTAGTGTTGCAACAGCCCTGAGCATCTAAGCAGGCAAACAGGACAGAGACAACAAGCAAGGTAATTGAGATTATTTTTATTGAAACAGAGCTCTGTGCTAGAAACAATCTCAACCTAGGGCAGGCAAGCAGGGGTGTTTATGTATGTATCTTGTTTTCTATTAGAATTATATGGAATTACCTGATACAGGATTTTTTGAAAGAAGATGCATTTCAAAATACATAAAATCCAAGTCACTTGTTGATGATTTCAAGCTTAGATTCTCTGGCATTTCTGAGTATGACTTGTTTGCTGTACAGAATGAAACTGAAATGCAGTGGGTGCTTATCAGTGACAGGATTTTCCAGTACTTGTGTCTTAAGATGCTTACCAAGTTTGAAAGGCTTGCATACAACAGGTACAGGAGAATTGTTGGGTTTTTTGTTAATTTTTATACAGAAAAGTGCTATTACTATTCCATGTTGAGATTGTATGACAATTATTGGTTCAACAATTGCTATGAATTGCATGCAGAGTATAAGATGTACATGATTGCAGATCAGAGTTCAAATTGGAAACACTACAAATATTTAAATAAGATTAACAGAAAATTGATAGACAAGAATATTGAATTTGTAACAACAGATAATGGGAACTTGTACAGTGGTGAGGATTTTAATCCGGATCTTGTCGGGTACCCAGAGCATATACATATAAGTGAGGTTGTTCTGTATTTTCTGAGACAGAGATTCAGGGATTGGAATTACAAGTGTATTGTTGAATTATTACATGATAATAATTGCATATGTAAATGTGGTAAACAATTATACAGTCTGCCTGTGTAATAATACATACAATATGTATTTCAGATACAGGAATCTGGAGATAGGCAGTGAGCAACAGCCTGCAGCAGATCTACAATATTGACAGCAACAGATTTATATTCTTTCCCGTATTGTGTGGAAATAATGGCATAGATGTGCCACCCAGCAATTATATTGGGGGTTGCCTTACAAAATCCATCTGGATAATATTCAATTCATCCCCCAACACATTCCTAAATTATTACACATAACCAGGTATAAAATTTAAAATATGCAATAACACATATAGAACAACACCAGATAGTTCCATCAGAAATATATCTGAAAAGCAAGATCTTGAGAATATTAGACAGAAAATCTATGATTCCAGAGACAATATTGAGACCCTAGTTGTTGTTGATTGAATTTTGCAATTGCAACATGGGCATCTTGTAATATCATCTGTTACATGATTCATAAAGCAGTACCTGCAGAATAAGTGAGAACAACTGTATGCAACATCACTATTGAACACACCACAATTGCATGCCACACGCTCAAAAAGCATATATGCAATATTCTCATCTTTAAAATTTCTCAGGTTATTGATTCTGGTGTCAAGATTTTTGTTGTAATATGGATGTGTATCATGGAAGTGCTTTTTAAACAACCTGTCTATCCAGAATCTTCTGAGCAGTTCTATGAGCATCCTCTGCTCAAAAACATCTGCAGGTGAAAATTGGAAGGGGTCACTTGTCATGAGGTGATGCCTGTCAGAATTTATTTTTTCCCTGTCATCCAGCCACCAGTAGTACATCTCATTGTGATCTTGCTTATTTTGCTTCTTCACATGTACCTCAGGGCATAGTCCCAGCATGTTTGAAAAATCAGACAGGTACCTATCTAATTTTTCTGAAGATTCTATAACTCCATTTAAAGTGCACTCTATCTTGATTGTCAGGGGATCCTCCATATATGAACACACATCATGCTTAAACATAGCACAGTACCACTTGTTTATAAAATCAGTTAATTGAGATTTTGTAAATTTTGAAGAAAATATAAACTTGTGAATTTCATCATACAGGGTAAGATCCCACAATTTATCAACAGGATGGTCTATCTTAAATTTCTTCACATTGTTTAAATATTTGGGCACATATGAACATAATTCATGAAACATCATAACAACCTGTGTCCAGAAATTAATAATATTTGTCCAGACATACAACAGGACAGGGCCATCCACAATTTGAGTGTATTCATACAGCAGATTGGGCAATTCTGGATTATACTGGTGGGCAATTTTGAAGGGTATTCTTGGCTGAGAGTGATTATTATTTCTGTATATGTTGAGTGTACAATGATAATACTTATAATCTTGTACAGATACAGGGTCATTTTGTAAAATTCTGTACCATAATGCACCTACACAAACTCTACAATTCTTGTGTATCTCTCCCAGCAATTTCAGGCAATAGAAGAGCATGTTGCAGGTCTTGTTGTGTGTTAGGAAATTCACATATATTGCCCAGTTATCTGTGTATGGCAGGTTCAAAACATTCTGGATATACTTGTAGGGGTTGGGTGCAATCTTAATTTGTTTCTTGACAATTCTTGTTAATTTAATAATGTCTACATCTGAAAGTCTATAATAATATGGGCCCTTGTAGCATGGACCTGACAGCAATTTTGACAGATTGTAATAATTTGTAAAATACACACACCTGTTTGGGCACTCTAGGAATTCAGAGTATAGATGTGTTTTAAATATGCTGTTCTGCAGATCCACAACAAACAGGCCAGAGCTGTATAGTGCAGGCCAGCTTCTTGCAACAAACTTGTCATCATATCTTGTTTTGTATATCCTGTTTCCTATTTGTAATGCAAAATATCCTGGGAGCAGGAAACAATCTATTGGAATATTGGGTAATAATTTATATCTGTGATCTTTCTTGTAGAACAAGATACAAATATTCCAACGTATGGATGCACTGTATCTACTGGGTGCAAGTATCTTCAAAACACCAGGTACATCATAATCAGCCACAAATATAAAATGCATGCCATTGTTGATCAACTTGTCAAGATCAGCATCTGCATTGTTGCATAAAGCTGCTTGTATGTTGAAATAATCCTCAAACCTGCTGATATTCTTAAATTCTATCAACATGTTTTCAACAGTGCAGTATGATTACCAGGGCTGCACTCTCTGCAAAACAACTCCTCAGACAGTAATATGACAGGATTAGACACTTGTTCCTGGCAGCAGCTGCATATCCAGTTGTGTATAACATAGGTCCTATTATTTGTTTTGTTATATTTTGGACAGCATGCAGTTTTATTCTCAACAACTCTGTTTAGGAAACAATATCTGCAAAATACATGCCTGCATTGAAATGCAACATCAACAGGAAACAGAATACACTGGCACAGCCAAGGTGCAGAGTTGTTGTTCCCCTCAGCAATGTTTCCAATCACAGCAATATTGTGCCTGTTGTAATTCTTGATCCTTCTAATGAGACACAAACATCTGGCAGTGGGCAACAGGAGCCGAGGAGTTGAATATTCTCATTAGAAGGATCAAGAATTACAACAGGCACAATATTGCTGTGATTGGAAACATTGCTGAGGGGAACAACAACTCTGCACCTTGGCTGTGCCAGTGTATTCTGTTTCCTGTTGATGTTGCATTTCAATGCAGGCATGTATTTTGCAGATATTGTTTCCTAAACAGAGTTGTTGAGAATAAAACTGCATGCTGTCCAAAATATAACAAAACAAATAATAGGACCTATGTTATACACAACTGGATATGCAGCTGCTGCCAGGAACAAGTGTCTAATCCTGTCATATTACTGTCTGAGGAGTTGTTTTGCAGAGAGTGCAGCCCTGGTAATCATACTGCACTGTTGAAAACATGTTGATAGAATTTAAGAATATCAGCAGGTTTGAGGATTATTTCAACATACAAGCAGCTTTATGCAACAATGCAGATGCTGATCTTGACAAGTTGATCAACAATGGCATGCATTTTATATTTGTGGCTGATTATGATGTACCTGGTGTTTTGAAGATACTTGCACCCAGTAGATACAGTGCATCCATACGTTGGAATATTTGTATCTTGTTCTACAAGAAAGATCACAGATATAAATTATTACCCAATATTCCAATAGATTGTTTCCTGCTCCCAGGATATTTTGCATTACAAATAGGAAACAGGATATACAAAACAAGATATGATGACAAGTTTGTTGCAAGAAGCTGGCCTGCACTATACAGCTCTGGCCTGTTTGTTGTGGATCTGCAGAACAGCATATTTAAAACACATCTATACTCTGAATTCCTAGAGTGCCCAAACAGGTGTGTGTATTTTACAAATTATTACAATCTGTCAAAATTGCTGTCAGGTCCGTGCTACAAGGGCCCATATTATTATAGACTTTCAGATGTAGACATTATTAAATTAACAAGAATTGTCAAGAAACAAATTAAGATTGCACCCAACCGCTACAAGTATATCCAGAATGTTTTGAACCTGCCATACACAGATAACTGGGCAATATATGTGAATTTCCTAACACACAACAAGACCTGCAACATGCTCTTCTATTGCCTGAAATTGCTGGGAGAGATACACAAGAATTGTAGAGTTTGTGTAGGTGCATTATGGTACAGAATTTTACAAAATGACCCTGTATCTGTACAAGATTATAAGTATTATCATTGTACACTCAACATATACAGAAATAATAATCACTCTCAGCCAAGAATACCCTTCAAAATTGCCCACCAGTATAATCCAGAATTGCCCAATCTGCTGTATGAATACACTCAAATTGTGGATGGCCCTGTCCTGTTGTATGTCTGGACAAATATTATTAATTTCTGGACACAGGTTGTTATGATGTTTCATGAATTATGTTCATATGTGCCCAAATATTTAAACAATGTGAAGAAATTTAAGATAGACCATCCTGTTGATAAATTGTGGGATCTTACCCT
Source organism: Lepisma saccharinum (assembly GCF_977018435.1). Taxonomy (NCBI): domain Eukaryota; kingdom Metazoa; phylum Arthropoda; class Insecta; order Zygentoma; family Lepismatidae; genus Lepisma; species Lepisma saccharinum. The sequence continues at coordinate 2,912,358 of NC_139237.1, forward strand.
GTATGATGAAATTCACAAGTTTATATTTTCTTCAAAATTTACAAAATCTCAATTAACTGATTTTATAAACAAGTGGTACTGTGCTATGTTTAAGCATGATGTGTGTTCATATATGGAGGATCCCCTGACAATCAAGATAGAGTGCACTTTAAATGGAGTTATAGAATCTTCAGAAAAATTAGATAGGTACCTGTCTGATTTTTCAAACATGCTGGGACTATGCCCTGAGGTACATGTGAAGAAGCAAAATAAGCAAGATCACAATGAGATGTACTACTGGTGGCTGGATGACAGGGAAAAAATAAATTCTGACAGGCATCACCTCATGACAAGTGACCCCTTCCAATTTTCACCTGCAGATGTTTTTGAGCAGAGGATGCTCATAGAACTGCTCAGAAGATTCTGGATAGACAGGTTGTTTAAAAAGCACTTCCATGATACACATCCATATTACAACAAAAATCTTGACACCAGAATCAATAACCTGAGAAATTTTAAAGATGAGAATATTGCATATATGCTTTTTGAGCGTGTGGCATGCAATTGTGGTGTGTTCAATAGTGATGTTGCATACAGTTGTTCTCACTTATTCTGCAGGTACTGCTTTATGAATCATGTAACAGATGATATTACAAGATGCCCATGTTGCAATTGCAAAATTCAATCAACAACAACTAGGGTCTCAATATTGTCTCTGGAATCATAGATTTTCTGTCTAATATTCTCAAGATCTTGCTTTTCAGATATATTTCTGATGGAACTATCTGGTGTTGTTCTATATGTGTTATTGCATATTTTAAATTTTATACCTGGTTATGTGTAATAATTTAGGAATGTGTTGGGGGATGAATTGAATATTATCCAGATGGATTTTGTAAGGCAACCCCCAATATAATTGCTGGGTGGCACATCTATGCCATTATTTCCACACAATACGGGAAAGAATATAAATCTGTTGCTGTCAATATTGTAGATCTGCTGCAGGCTGTTGCTCACTGCCTATCTCCAGATTCCTGTATCTGAAATACATATTGTATGTATTATTACACAGGCAGACTGTATAATTGTTTACCACATTTACATATGCAATTATTATCATGTAATAATTCAACAATACACTTGTAATTCCAATCCCTGAATCTCTGTCTCAGAAAATACAGAACAACCTCACTTATATGTATATGCTCTGGGTACCCGACAAGATCCGGATTAAAATCCTCACCACTGTACAAGTTCCCATTATCTGTTGTTACAAATTCAATATTCTTGTCTATCAATTTTCTGTTAATCTTATTTAAATATTTGTAGTGTTTCCAATTTGAACTCTGATCTGCAATCATGTACATCTTATACTCTGCATGCAATTCATAGCAATTGTTGAACCAATAATTGTCATACAATCTCAACATGGAATAGTAATAGCACTTTTCTGTATAAAAATTAACAAAAAACCCAACAATTCTCCTGTACCTGTTGTATGCAAGCCTTTCAAACTTGGTAAGCATCTTAAGACACAAGTACTGGAAAATCCTGTCACTGATAAGCACCCACTGCATTTCAGTTTCATTCTGTACAGCAAACAAGTCATACTCAGAAATGCCAGAGAATCTAAGCTTGAAATCATCAACAAGTGACTTGGATTTTATGTATTTTGAAATGCATCTTCTTTCAAAAAATCCTGTATCAGGTAATTCCATATAATTCTAATAGAAAACAAGATACATACATAAACACCCCTGCTTGCCTGCCCTAGGTTGAGATTGTTTCTAGCACAGAGCTCTGTTTCAATAAAAATAATCTCAATTACCTTGCTTGTTGTCTCTGTCCTGTTTGCCTGCTTAGATGCTCAGGGCTGTTGCAACACTAGATTCATGCTCACTTGACCACTGCTGAAATACATGTAAAAAATTACACTGACAGACTGGATAATTGTTTACCACAGCTGCATGTATCATTCAGGTTGTTCTCATCTAGAGATTCAACAATACAATCATAGGTGCAATCCCTAAATCTTTGCCTTAGGAAATACATAATAAGCTCATTCAGGTGTGTATACTGGGAGTACCAGACAAGGTTTTGCTTAAAATCTTCCCTGCTGTACAAGTGTCCATTATCTGTTGTAACAAATTCAATATTCTCATCTATTAATTTCTTGTCAATAATTTTATTTGAAAATTTGTAATGCTTCCAATTTGAACTCTGATCTGAAATTGTATACATCCTATACTCTGCAAACAATTCATAGCAATTGTTGAACCAGTAATTATCAAACAATTTCAACATGCAGTAATAATAATATTCATCTGTGTAAAAATTGATAAAAAATCCAACAATTCTCCTGCACCTGTTGTATACAAATTTTTCAAACCTGCTAAGCAGTTTCAGGCACAGGTACTGGAAAATCTTGTCACTCATAAGCACCCACTGCATTTCAGTTTCATTCTGTACAGCAAACGGGTCATACTCAGATAGGCCAGAGAATCTAAGCTTGAAATCATCGACAAGTGACTTGGATTTTATGTATTTTGAAATGCATCTTCTTTCAAAAAATCCTATAGCAGAATTATCCATGCAAAGATAAAACACACATATGCCACTCCTTCTATAACCTAATATTGTTCCTAGCATATAAAATATTTGACAGGTACAAAATTCTGTTGTTTCAACAATAATCTCATATTACCTTGTCTGCTGTCTATGCCTTCTATGAACCTGCTGAGATACTCAGGGCTGCTTGCTGTACCTGTTGAACAGGAAATACATATTAATACTTGTGTTAATTTATAAATACATACATATTTAAATATTTATCCTGACAGGGTTTGAATGCTGTTAATCCTGACATGGGTTTAACTGCTATTCACTCTACATATTTGACTGCTGTTTATTCTGTATTGTTTATTCTACAGGTTTGAATGCACTCTGTGCCACTCTACATGCTCACTCTGTAATATTACAGGTTTGATTGCTGCTTGTTCTGACAGGGTTTGACTGCCTTAACAGAATAGGCTGTAAAATAAACAATATTTACAATTATACAGCAATCTAAAAGCATGTTTGCAACCCATAGGTCATTGTGGTTTGAAAAATGGCAATTAATGCCCATTGTTCCTATATAAACGTTTCAACATACGTTGAAGTGGACCGGAAGTGAACCGGAAGTGAACCGGAAGTGAACCGGAAGTGGACCGGAAGTGAACCGGAAGTGAACCGGAAGTAGACCGGAAGTGAACCGGAAGTAGACCGGAAGTGGACCGGAAGTAGACCGGAAGTGAACCGGAAGTGGACCGGAAGTAAATATGTGTGGGTGGGTGTAGGTGGGTGTGGGTGTGGGTGTGTGTGGCCTAGTTTTAGGTGTGGGCAAAAAAAATATCAAGAGGGGCATATTTTTGACAAATTTATGGACAACAATCTCACAGAAGTGCCTTTTGTAAGTATAGACAAATCAATCTGAGGGGGGTCATACTTTCTCAGGAAATTCCCGAGGGCATTTTTACAAAAATCTTGGATTAGACAAGATTCCACACTTGAGCAAAAAACTCATATGGGCATGTTGAGCTTGTTTTAAGTATAGCCAAACCTGCTTGAGGGGAGCTCTTCCTTTCGTGGGTTTATAATACAGGGGAGCTCTTCCTTTCTCAGGGGAGCTCTTCCTTTCTCAGAGGAGCTCTTCCTTTCTGAAAAATTCCCAAGGGCATTTTTACAAAAATCTTGGGTTAGGCAGGGTTCCACACTTAAGCAAAAAGCTCATATGCTCATGTTGAGCTAGTTTTAAGTATAGCAAATCTGCTTGAGGGGAGCTCTTCCTTTCGTGGGTTTATAATATCATCAATACCACTACTAATGGTATTCAATTATAAATGTGAAACAATCTTTTTATATAATTTCTGCTTGCACTGTGTGCTGTTTTCCCCTTCGGGATGAAACAAATATTTGGCACTGAATGTAGATGCAGATTGCCTTTTCGTAACGAAGGGGCTAGAAACCTTCGCTCATCTTCCCCTCCATCCGGCCACGTATATGCAGTATTGGTTGTATGTAGGCATCAGACGATAGCAAAGACAATGCATCCTAAATGGACTACAGCCAAACGATCTCCATTTGTTTACAATTTGGAGATAGAACATTTGTATTCTCAATGGACGATATATCTAGTAGTGCTTTAGAGATGATTTGTGGCAACCACAAAAACCGTGTAGCGAATGTACGTTAGAATCAATTATGGTTAATTAGTCTTCTTTCCCTTAGCCTGTATTGTGGTACCTATAAAGTCCTACCAAGAAGATAAGCAGCTCTCTGGTGCTGAATGTTCAACCCTATGAATAACCGTGGGTGATGCAAGCATCTATTTGTTTCCCTTTCCTTGTACCCACTTTCGGTTGAGATGACTGCGAGAGAAGTAAACAAACAAAAGAACCTTCGGCCAGAAACCTTCGCTCATCTTCCCCTCCATCCGGCCAGCTCTGCCCACGTATATGCACGCTCCAGCGTCAGTTTTTTTTTAACATGAGCGGGCGCGAGGGGGACTTTGTTACCCGCCCATTTTTCTTATATAAAAAGATTGTTTCACATTTATAATTGAATACCTTTATTTAGAAATGTTCTTGCGTTCTATATTTGGGTCTTTGAATATACAAATGTTTATTTTTTATTTATTTTCACTCACACATATTTATGATATTTATTGATTTTCGCTTTTAAAATAATAAGGTTCTTGGATACTTTATTTGCGTGTTTGAGTTTGCAAATGTTTACAAATGTCTATATTTTATATCTTTCACTCATGCAATAATAAGTTGTTGGAGCCTCCTCGATGGCGCAGTGGTAGCGACGTCGTCTTGTAATCAAGGTGTACCGGGTTCGATTCCCGGTGGTTCGGATCCCACTTAACACTGTAGGTCCCGTCCCGATTAGCCCTACTGTGCATAAAGTGGACTTAAAACATCAACTCAAACCAGCAATAAGTTGTTGTTTATCCGATAAATGGCATCATGAATAAATAAAAATATTAAATAAAGGAAATCATCATTACTATAATAATGATAGGTGAAAAACTTATAATAATTACGAAAGCAACCAAAAAATAATATTAAAATTTACTTGCATGAGAAACCGCGTGGGGAAACTCACTTACCCCGAGAATGCAAACAAATGGAAGCGAGCCTCTGGTATGTAAACGACGGTAGACAGAATAACGGCGCCTTTCTCCGTCGGTAGCAGAAATTACAGTGGAAAAGCAGCAGAGTGGACGGTAGGGTGGCGCCAGTAATATCTAGACACCACAAAAAATAACGGTTGTAGGTAACGAAGTCCCCCGTCGGAGGGTTAAGGGCAGGGCTCTAAACAGGTGTCGTCCTTGAGTAGCGCCAAAATCTTAATTTTTTTCTTTCTTGAAACAATAAATAAATGTGGCAAATTTGCTTACGTTAAAGCTAATGCTTCGTCACAACGACTGTGCAGACAAAAAAATAATAACACATACTTTGATAACCGGACCCCTATTCAACCCAGACATCATCATTCCCTCCACAGTTCAAGGCCAATTTAAGGTACTGAAGGTGCCAAGCGCATCTTGTGTTCAGGAAGGTCTGGGGGGATATCTTTTGGTATTTACGCGTCGTCAATCTGACGAAGCCTTATCTTTCCTGGGTTAGTTCGCCATCTTTGCTGGAGATTGGTGTGTGTACTTTCCTCTGCCCCCAATCACACATCGTTATTGATAGATTCTAACCTACATTCTTTCACCTCCCTCTCACGTTTGATCTAATGGTATAAATGAACAACACTAATTGAGTCAATCAACAGAGCGATTTGTTTTACTTTCAATATAGCGTAGCATATGTAGTTGATTTGAAGAGTATAAACACACGATTGCAATCAACCTGATAAGACAAAATTTGAGCTCAGAATGAGTAACCAATGCCTGTTCTGGGACTACAAAAAATATCATTCCATCAGCATTATTTGTCTTCCTAAATTCATTTTTCCTTTTGGCCTGTAATGTACTGATTTTCCAAGCAAATGGCTATCTGGCATCCTCAGAACATGTTGCATCCACATTAACTGATATTTTGTAATTTCTTTCACCATTGCTTCTACTTTTCATTTATTTCCGATTTCTTCACTTCTAATTTTGTCTAGGAAATTTACTCTACTTAAAGAGCGGAAAAATCTCATTTGTGAACAATTATTTCTAGTTTTATTATGTTGACGAAGAATTAATATTCGCTACCATATATAAGATACGCTTTTGAAATTATGTTATGATATCTACTTGAATTTCTTTTCTCATTTGTTTTCCAAACTTTAATTTCAACATTCCAGTTAATCTATTTTATTTTATTAAGTTTCTGTCAACATCGTTCTGATGTTCGGACTGTGAAATATGGCTTCCCAAATTTGCCTTACCTTTTATCACTATTTCCACTCTAGGACGTTTTTCACCAGTTGCATTGACTTAGTTTTATCCTCTGAATTTTCATGTTACAAGTTGTAAAAATTGATTGAAGTTTGGTAACAGACATTTGTAGATCATATTCACTTGCTGTAATCAATATACGGTCGTCTGCAAAAATTACTGCTTGTAGTATTTTATTTCCGTCAATATACGTATATTCCTGGCGGATTTAAGATTTCCATTCCTGAATTATTTTATCAAGGTATAGAATACATAATAATGGAGAAAGAGCGGAGCCTTGTCTTAGCCCTTGATTCATTTCAAAGTCTTCAGTTGTTTTTCCATCATGTATTTTGATTTTTCATAATGTAGTTTCATAAAAGTTCTTCATTGCATTTACTGCACCCTTCGTTCTTAATGTGAAAATAAACTTCAAACATGCCATAACAAAGCGCAACACTTTACTATTAAACTTTGACTGCATTGGTCCACCCATGTAAAGTCAAATCAAATTTAAGCTACTTGCTTAACTCCTAGACATTTTATATACATGCCAGACCTGGAATTTTGCCCGTAAGGCAAGAGCAAATTATTTTATGAGACTATTATTCCGGAGAAGCTAGTGAAGACTGTCTGCATACAGACTAAATTTATACCAAGAAAAGAATAAGTTATCCTGCAAACCTGCAAATCTGAGTTAAATTTTTTTTACGTGGTGGCAATAACTGTTGTCCGTGCTACACGTTTGAGACCCAATCTTCGTTCTCGGTTTCCAGAAAGTTTTCAATTGACTGCTGTGTACATCAGGGAGAGGTGCCAAGCGTGCCACAATCCGTCTCCATTTAATAGTCATTATTATGACCAAGTTTCTCTCACTTGTACGAGGAGGTTCGCTACGCTTCTTAACCAAAAAGTGCATGCACCGCTGGCCCGCACGAAGTCAGAATCTCTTGGCATATCCCTCAGAAACTTGACGCTAGGAGATATATATGAAAGATGGTGGAGTGAGGAGAACATAATTAGATGAAAATTGAACTCTTTTCATGTTCTCCTTTGTTGGAGCAGCAGCCCCCTTCTCTCCGTCTTTCGCCCGAGGAACTTTCTTGGGAGTGTGCCCGGGACATCTTCCATTGGATCACACGAAACGAAACAAAATAGGATGAAGTATTCATCCTCTAACATTAATAATTAATGAGCTTGTATGAATAAAGAACAGATAAGATGAGACCAAGTTTTAAGGCCAAGTGGTAGGTTTTGCTTCCCCATCTTTACTGCTGATATTTACAAAATTTTGCATGATTATTAAGCAAGGTTCTCTGCCACGTGAGGTTGAATAGCTCTAAGGCTTCGTGAAGGTAGAACGTGAATAACGTCTGTTCTCTTGGGTTGTAGGAGGGTTGTGAAAGCGTTAATGGTGGGGTAGATCAACACCGAGGTTTGGGAGATGGTATTCAAGGTATCAGAAGCCAAACAAAAAATCAACATCAGTGCCTGAAAGACGAGGCGATGGAAATGTTACAAGAAGAGGTAGGCAATGAAAGGCTCTGAGTCTTCTACGATTGAATCTGAAGAAGAAAATAAACTGGAGGAAAAATTGTTTTTGTTTTCTAGAATATAGTAGTGACACGTTTTATGAATAGATGGGTTAGTTTTCTGCACCGTGGAAATTCCTGTTTGAGGAATGATATATATGAGAAAGCAACAAGGATAATTGTTTTGATAGAAAACAAATAAAAACTAACTATCTGACCAAGGCAGTTTATATTTAAGCAAGAAAACGTGACCATCTATGAGGCCCTTCCTCAGAAATAAAATCAAACTAGAATGAAATAAAGTTCAAACAGGAAGATATATTGTCCATAGTCGCTTAATCTGTTGGCTACTTATGCTCATCGTCGCGATTGACGAAATAGATAGAAAAGGGGCGCATATTCAACCAAAAAGGAAATTCAGTTTGGATCCCTGAGAGTGAAACTATATTGAAAGGAGCTGCTGTTAAGTCCACTTTATGAACAGATAGGTTAAATGGGACTGGACTTACAGTTTAAAATGAGATCCAAACCGCCTTCACCAGGTATCGAATCGGTGAACCCATGATTACAAGTCGACGACGCTACAACTATGCCTATTTTGAAACAAGTACTGCATAAGCATATTATGAGTGTGTAAAATAGAAATGATTTTCTTAATGTGAAACTTACTGAAGGGAATCGTCCGTGTTCTTACTTTTCTTCACTGTTCCTGTACGTATCTCTTTACCTTATATTCACTTTATTATAATTATTGTACCGATTGTTTATGCAAAGGCCCTTTATAATTGCTATGCTACGTTGAAATTTTCCTCAAAATTGTCTCCATTGATACCCATTCGAACATTTAAAATCATTACTACATTTGTGTGATCATTTTCTTATTAATTTCTTGCCATCACAAGGATTAGAGTTAGGGCGAATGCATGGTCACATTCGGAATATTGAATCACACAGTTAGTCTCGTTAAGATTAAACTAGATTATATTACTTCGTCCCGGAGCCACTGAAAAACCTTGAAAGAAAAGGGCACTTATTAGACATTCGAAAGTCTCTAATTTCGAATTCTTTTCTCTTTTCAATACGTATTCGAGATGCGCGTTTTTCATTAAGTGAGCGCGTCTCTCTTGTTTCCTTGCCCCCTACTTCTCTCTTCTTTTCCGAAGGGAAATTTCCAACACGAGATTTGCTGAAGCCACGGCCTCCTGTCGACAGAACCTTGGGGCTAAATCCCATTTACTTTCCGCATCCGGTTCTGTTCAGGCCAAGTAATTCGATTTTGGAATATTTCACTGACTTGCGCCCCTCACCTCCTCCCCTACTTTTGGTCTCAATCGATAGTGTCAAAGCGCATACATTTTAATATTATCTTCAGGACATTAAAGCGAGCTACCGGCAGACGAGCAGCGCGGAAATTTGACAAGGAGTTGATAAAGTGAGGAGAGGGGAGAGACAGCAAAGCCTACATGCGAGGAAAAACCCTTGAAAACTGTTTCATCTCCAAGCTTAAATGAAGAGGTGAGAATAATAATTCTTAGGAAAATCAGCCTTCGCTTCGTAACCTTCGGTTTCAACGATTTATTTTCTCACTTTTATGATTGAGAGAATATTATTCCTTCCGTTCGAATTCTTGACTTCGACTTTTGAGATAATAAGATTACGCAAATCATTTAGAAAGGCATTTATATAGCCTTCCATGCAATGTAACAGGTTTAAATCTTAACCCTAGCTCACCCGATGTAAGGGGGGGGGGATGGCATGTCCTTCGTGGACGTATAAAAAGACTGTTGAAGTACACCATCCCGCCTGGTATATATGAATCTTGTTGCTGGAGAATTACTGTGGAATAAGCGCATGGAAGAAAATGTATGCTGTTACTGTGACTTTTAGTGCGTTTCGTTATGATGTACAACTTTGTTTTTAATTTCATAATCAACATAAATAGATTCTGAATCCATATGTTAAAACGTAAGTTCTGAGTTTTGTTTCTTTCTACTGCAAATCTTAATGTTTTTGCCGTGCCATGAGAGGGACACCAATAGACAGTTTCACGTTGCTCATTCTCAATTTGTATTGAGATCAATATGAATCGCTCATTGCAGAAAGGCAACATGTCCACATTTCACAATTTTTCAGGAGAGGCAAAAAACTGCATAAAACTATCTTTATGATATTTCCATCATGACATGTATTTTTCCTTTCTTAATAGAAGTATACGTGATGAAAATACGAATGCAAAATTTGTGTATGACGTAAGGGAATAGAGGAGGAGTTTGTTTTGTGTTTTGGACATGTTCCCTTTCTGCAGTAAATTGAGGGTTGAAACGAATTTTGGATTGAATTGATTAAAGAAAAACACAATGAAATTTGAAAAGTTACTTTATTATAAGAGAAATTATTTCTTAAACGTTCCTTAATAATATTTGACGTTGTGGAACTACAAATTACTCAGTCATCTTTGTCTTCAGCATGTTTTTCCGTTTTGATAGGCCACGATGTTATTGAACTCCAAAACAGCATCTTGTCTTCAGGTATGTAGACCAATGTTTTTGTGATGTTATCCATTTTGTTGTTGTTTATGGGCAGTACAGAATTATAGGCTTGTCTGGAGGGCAGTTCAAACTGTTCAGCAGACGTCCTGAGCCGAAAAGTGTCCACTATGAAGCCACCAATATTCATGTTACACTTAACACTATGCGGAGTTTGAGATGAGAAGGCCATCTCACAGTATTTTGAAATACTAAAAGTATATTTCAGGTGTTTAGGGACATTTTTACCATAAGAGTCATCACTCAGACAGGTTTTTTGTAAAATTCAGGCCACCAGGAACTGTAGTTATTTAACCCTGGTGATTTACCCTTTCCAATTGACGTGCTCTTTCCCTGAAACTTTTGCTTTTTTAATTACATTCCTTCTGTACATTTCTAAGTTCAAGACTCCTTTCCTTTTCTTAACTACTTTTCCTTCGTCAGCAGAGGTGCTCATTTTCTGAAATCACAATATGATTCACAATCAACGAAGAGAAAGCACTGCAATAAATTTCTACACAGTGGATTTGAGCTGTACTGTCAAAGAACAGAGCATAGTTCGTAAACTGGCCACTTTAGCGCCACTACGAAATCTCATTTACTGCAGACAGGGAACTAGTCCGGGACAAGTTCTCTTTCTGCAGTAAACGGAAAATTGAAGGCGTTACCACGCCCATTCTTATCAAGCGGACAGGTGTCATTTCTGCGGTAAACGATCCATTGTGATATTACAAACCATTATCGTCACACAAAAGGAAATGTGTAAATATTGGACTAGTCGCCTTTCTGCAGTGAGCGATTCATATATTCTTATTGTTATTAATATCCTATTGTTGAACCTGGCACGACCGTGCCAATAATTTGGCGTACAGAACGTGGGGCCATGAATACATTGTACATTAGCTACGTTAATCTGTTGTAACGTGTGTTAGATTTTCAAAGCTTCTGTTTATTTACTAACGAATTAACAAAAATTCCATATAGTAGAACACAAATGGTTACAAAGAAAGCTATACATGCATGAAGAACGAATTGGCAGTACTTGGCCCCGACATATACATCTGTACGCAAGGAATATAGAGATTAGGTAAAGCCATCCGAATATTGCCGATCTTGCACGAACGCGTGACGTCACCGGAGAAGCAGTGAGCTCGGCTGAAGCAGACGGCCCCTAGCATTTATATGGGAGATTCAGAGAGCGAAAGTATATTATTACTTTTAGGAGGGGGAAAATATTAATTGTCATCCTCCAAGATGGTATTGAGGCATCCTTTTAATGATTAGTAACATAATTGAAAACGCGCTACTTTCAAAAAGGGGCAAAGTACATGTGAAAAAATGTATTCTGAAAATCCATTGAAACTTTCTGACCGATGCGCTACAAAGAAAGTTGCGTGTTCTCCTTTAGAATTTCGTCATTTTACAAATTGTAATATAATTTTAACAAAAACGTTGCATGCTAAAGAAGAATTAAAGAGTTTAAAAAAATAATTGATTAGTAGACTTAGTTTATTTTACTTCGCTTATCTGTCACATATGGCTAATCGCAAAGATGAAGATGCGTGATGATATGATGAAATTGAAGACAGGAAAGACCCATGCCCGGGCGGGGATTCGAACCTGGGGCCCTTGGCATCGTAAAGCGTTGTGCTAACCACTTCGCCACGGAGGTCAGCATTACAAGGAAATGAACAGAAAATGGCATATATGTTTTAATATGCGAGAAACATTTGCGAGGAGGTTATTGAAGTAACAAATAATTATACAAGACGTTGTGATGAAAATTATTAATATATCTGAAATGTTGAGAGTTGACCTTGCAATCTCTAAATGTGCTTTTGGGGTTACGCAAAACCTTTACTCAAAATTGCTAGCGTAAATTTATAAGCTATTAAAATTTAAAACATTCCTGTTCGAAAAAAGAAACTGTCAAGTCAAATTAATATTTCGTACATATATATTTTTCTTTCACGAAGCCGAGAGAGTATTTGGAGGGGACGGTGGCTTGGGAAGGCTATATATAGCCCCGGATCTCGATCTGCAAAGGGGCTTCCAGTAGGAAAACATTGCTATGAAATAGTCCAGAAGAAAGGGCAAAATGATTTTTTTTAAAAAATGGCTCAAGAATACAAAGATATAAGTGGACATTTTGCAAGCTTAGTCTAAAACTTACAACTGATATCGTACGTGTGTGTGTGGAAGGGGGGGGGGGGGTGGCTACGTGAGGTAACACAGTGGAATATGATTCACAATACTAAAATTAAAATAAATATGTGGGAACAATAGAAATCAAAATATGTTGTAGCTAGTGACGGCGCAATAGTAAAGATGGAGGGGTAAATCATATTTTCCCGGGGCAATCATGTTTATTATTCCGTTACATACGACACAAAAATGCATATTTTGGCTAAAAGAGCATTCATTCATTTATTTATTTTTTGTCGTTTTACTGGGGACAGATAGAGAGAGAGAGAAATTGTCGAACGAGAATAGGGGGGCATTCCTGCCTCCCCCCCTGTAGTGTATCACAATAGTATGTTTAAGGTCAGTGGTGGCAATTGAGTTCCAAAATGTGGGGGGGGGGGGCGGGGTGGACAAGGGGACAAGCATTAAGAGGCCATAGTGTGATAGTGCGGAGGCAAAAAAAATGGGGAGCAACTATCTCCTAAATCGTCGCCACTGTTTAAGGCTGTCATTTTAATCAGAACGTGAAATCGGGACAATTTCTACCACTCAACTCCTCTGTTTCCATGCATTAACATTGTGTGCCGGAACCATCTCAGTGTGTGTGTTTGTCCATTTCTTCTCCTCAGGCATCAAAACATCTATGTACCAAAAGTATTTTTACGAAGGTGTTACACATGCACGGAATGCACAATCCACTCGACAACTCGAGATGTGTCTTGTCCACCCATGCTTGCAGCTCTTATAAAAGCCGAAATCCACCAAATTGTTCATATTCAGGCCTAAGCACTCGCAAGTGTTCAAAATTGTCTGTTGAGTGTGTATCGAACCCAGTAGCCTTAAACAAAAGTATTTTTTTATGCCATGAAATTCTCGGACTGCATACACAAAATTTGGTCTTGGAACAACCAAATCATCACTCAAAACTTTAATTTTTAGTTGATCTGTGCAGCTTATTTCTTTTTTAATAAATCGCTCCAATGCCCAGCCCGATACTGCCGAAATATTCACTTTAGAGAGAGAGGCCTTCGATCTCTTCGTCTTTCGACCGAACTACTCGTAGCACTACTTGACGTTCCGCTGTCGTCAATGTCTTTAGCTTTGGGACCGAACTGGAACTAGTAGTAGACTTTGTTACTTTACGGTATTTAGTCCATTTCATTTTCGAATCACTAGAACTTATAAAGCAACCAATGGACACTGACTGATCACTAATCGACTGTATGAATTGTCATACTTACCTCAGAAGTCTCCACCTATTCTGTTGTACAGATCAACCGGGAAATTGAAGCCGCGTATTAATATCCTCATTATATTCTAGAACGTTCCGCAGATAAAACGATTCGTAAATATTGCCAGTAGTTCGACTCCTTCTCTTTTTCAAGAACGTTCCCTCTCGCGCTTTATAGAGATTAAAAAATTACAATGAATCCGAATCGCCCTACGTGTGGCGTTACATTTGTTGTGCAGCTTGCAAATGCTGACAAGTCTGTACATAGAGTTCAAGTTCGCTACGACAACACCAAAAGCGTAAGAAAAGTTTACGTGCAATGTTATCAACAGCAGGGTTATAGAACATTCTCCGTCTAGCCTTAATAAGTATTTCTCTCCTAAAATTATCGTCACATTATTCAAGAAGAGAACAACCTAATTTTGAAAAATTTCCTGGTGGGGGGGAGGGGGGGAACGAGTTACGATCTCCACCTTGGATACGCGCTATAAACAATATCAGGGTTATAGAACATTCTCCGTCTTGCCTCGATAATTATTTATCTCCTTAAATTATCGTCACATTATTGAAGAAGACAAAAACCTAATTTTATCTCGTGTAAACTGAAAAATTTGAGGGAGGAGGCTCGAGACACCTGATGCCCACCTTGGATACGCACTATTAACAATAACAGGGTTTTAGAACATTCTCCGTCTCGCGTCGATAATTATATATCTCAAATTATTATCACATTATTCAAGAAGCCAAAAACCTACGTAATTTTATCTAGTGTAAACAAAACAATTTCCTATAGGAGGGGGAGGGCTCGAACCCCTGATCCCCACCTTAGATACGTGCCATTAACAATAATAGGGTTATAGAACATTCTCCGTCTTGTCTCAATAATTATTCCTCTCCTTAAATTATCGTCACATTATTCAAGAAGTCAAAAACCTAATTTTATCAGTGTAAACTGAAAAATTTCCTTCGGGAGCGGGGGGGAGGGTCCAGCCACCTGATCCCTACCTTGGATACGCGCTATTATTAATAACAGGCTTATAGAACATTCTCCGTCTTGCCTAGATAATTATCTCTCAAATTATCACCATATTATTCAAGAAGCCAAAAACTAATTTTATCTAGCGTAAACTGAAAATTTTCTAAAGGGGGGTTTGACCCCCCTGATTCCCACCTTGGATACGAGCTGTTACCAATAACAGGGTTATGGAATATTCTCCGTCTTGCCTCGATAATTATTTCTCTCCTTAAATTAACGTCACATTATTTTATTTGACACCACAAGAAACAAAAAATCTCATTTTATCTAGTGTAAACCGAAAACTTTTGGGGGGCTCGAGCCCCCTAAGCCCCCCCTTGGATACTTTCCTGGGAAGCAGTCACGTTTATTACACCCTTACATTTATATACAATATTAAAAAGTTCTGCTTTTAGATCTCGCACAATGCCTTTTTCACAAAAATGGGCAATAAAGCATTTTTTATATCAGTCAAGTTTATTTATTTATTTATTTATTTATTTATTCCGTTAGTTTTCTGATAATAGTTTTCACAGCTTTCCATAGCATTTAGGCATGATTTCAGTTGACAAGAACAAAATAATCTTAATTCAAAACATAGAGCAAAAATAAATCCAACGCGCTTAAGTTAAAACTCCCTTACATTCGAAGCCTGGAGAGAACAAAACAGGGGTTCCTTCGTAACACGATTTCTTGAAAACTATTTTACACATTTGAATCAACTTTGTGATAAATTGATTAGAAAGGATGAATCTTAACAGTAAAAGTTGTAACTTTTCCCCTGCTACTATATTTTAGAAGATATTCGTTGTCAAATTTCTCAATATTTGCATAAGGAACCAGCCTTTTCCGTGCCGAGTGTTTCGATGATGACGTCATGCTTCCACGGACAACTGCGCATACGATCTGCGCCGCCGAACGAGCACCCCCTGATCTGTACGTATGTCACAGAATCTTGCAGTAGGGAAAGAAAACACAATAATGTCTGGCCACAGTTGCCAGCTCATAGTATGCCTTTACAAACAAAGTTACTAAAACAAATATCTTCTACAATACCCCCCTCGAACCTATGTGACTCAGTTGTTAGCATATGCAGATGATGTAGACTTACTGGGGGATGATATAAATACGATTAAGAATAATGCTAAAATATTTTTCAAAACTGCTAAAGAGATAGGTTTGGAAGTTAACAAAGAGAAAACTAAATATATGCTTACAGGCCGAAACCAAGTGTTAGGTAATAATCAAAATCTAATTATTGATAACAACTCGTTTGAACCAGTTTCCAAATTCAAATACTTAGGAGTAATATTAACAAATGAAAATTATATTAAAGAGGAAATAAAAAGTAGGCTTAATTCAGGAAATGCATGTTACTTCTCTCTTCATAAACTTTTGTCTTCTCGTTTAATATCTAAGAAACTAAAAGTTAAAATATACAAAACAGTAATTTTGCCTGTAGTATTATATGGGTGTGAAACTTGGTCCCTTACATTGAAAGAGGAACATAAATTGAGAGTATTTGAAAATAAGATCCTTAGGAAAATCTTTGGACCTAAAAGGGATGAGGAGACAGGTGAGTGGAGAAGGTTACATAATTTAGAACTACATAATTTGTATTCATGTCCAGATATTATTAGAATGATTAAATCAAGAAGACTTAGGTGGGCAGGCCATGTGGCACGAATGGAAGAGGAAAGAGGAGTTTTCAGGATTCTTGTTGGGAAACCTGATGGTAAGAGACCAGTAGGAAGGCCAAGACGAAGATGGAGGGACAACGTCGAGATGGACCTAAAGGAAATCGGTAGGGATGGAAAAGAGTATATAGATCTTGCTCAAGATAGGGACAGATGGAAGGCCTGTGTTGCTGCAGCCATGAACCTTCGGGTTTAAGAAGGCTAGAGAGTTAGTTAGTTAGTTAATACCCCCCTCGAAATGATATCTTACAAACATCTAATATAATTTCGCTCCATTTCATTTTAAACGGCATTATGAATAATACTCTTACAATGTGTCTCATGCAGATCACGACATAGTGATTTGGTAAACAAGTTTGCTGGATTATTTTCACTTGATAAAAATTGCACTTCCACAATTCCATCCATTACTTTCTCTCTTATGAAGTGGTGTTTTATTGCAATGTGCTGGGTTCTTGACTTATCCACAAAGTTCTTAGTATGTGCAATAGCTGATTGACTGTCACTTTTGATCACTGTTGGTTACACATCTGCATCTTCTAAGTTAATTCAGCATTTGTTTCATCCAAGTAATTTCATGTGCACAAGACGCTAATGCTACATATTCAGCTTCCATTGCACTTAACGTAATTGCAGTTTGCTTTATGCTTTTCCAAATTGTGGGAGCATTTGCAACAATGACTAAGTAACCAGTAATGCTCTTGCGATCCTCTTCACAGTTCGCCCAGTCAGCATCGCACTATGCTACCATTGGTTTTCCTACAGGTTGATATGTAATACCATAATGTTTGGTGGGCCTCCCCAATGGCGCAGTGGTAGCGTCACCGCCTTGTAATCAAGGGGTCCCGGGTTCGATACCCGGTGGAGGCACAAGTGGTTCGGACCCCACTTTAAACTGTAGGTCCAGTCCCGATTAGCCTTACTGTGCATAAAAGTGGACTTAAAACACCAAATCAACCATAATGTTTGGTAGTCTTCACATATAGAAGAATTCTTTTCGCTGCCTTCCAATGTTTTCTATTAAATTTGGAACAATATTGTGCTAGTTTACCAACAGCAAATGCTATATCCGGTGTGGTCCTTTGAGATAAATATGATAGCCCACCAATAAGTTCTCGATAAGGGACATCAATTTCTTGTCCGCCTTCATATGAAAATTCAGGTCGACTTTCCATTGGTGTATGAACATCCTTGGCATCTTGTAATTCAATTTTTTTCACCAGCTGATCAACATAATCTTCCTGTGATAATGTTATCCCACCGGTATCTTGATAATTGAATTTCACCCCTAGCAAGTGTGATGCTAATCCCATATATATATTTCACTTTGAAACACGATTCCAAACATGTTTTCAACCACTGTCTCGCTGCTTCATTTTGTGATATGGCTAGTATATCATCAACATATACTATTAGTATCAATCTTCCCATTTTTGAGTCTAAGCGGTAAAGACAAGAATCAACTTTGTTTCTAATAAACCCTTTCTTTCTTAGTCTCTCATCCAAATATTCATTCCAACATCTTCCACTTTGCTATTAGTCATATAAATATTTTTCAGTCTGCAATTCAGTCTTTCTTCTCCCCTTTTCACATAGCCTTCTGGTTGTTTCATATATATAGTCTCCCTCAGTTCACTATGTAAATAAGCATTCTTCACATCATATTGGTCTAGTATCCATCCGTTTTCGACAGCAATTGCAGTAAGTAATTTAGTTGTGTCAAAACTAGGTACAGGATCATAAATGTCATTGTAATCTATGCCCTTTTTCTGTGTGAAACCTTTAGCTACTAATCGTGCTTTGAAGCGCAAATTATTCTCATTTGTCTTTTTCTTGATTGTAGGATCTTCAACGTATTCCTTTGGGACTGAGCATGACTGTTCATTTATTGTCTGATTACAGCAATGTTCTTTCCGAGTCGGATTATTTCTTAGTGTCATATGATGTTTTCTGGTTAGATTTTCTTCAGATTTTTCATCCATTTCATCTTCTTCTTCTTAGCACTTATTTTCCAAGTTATTTTCAGATTCTGCTTGGTCATCTTCATTGAAAAATATTACTTCTTCCTTTAAATTTCCTTTGTCTTGAAAGTTGTCATGCTCTTCAACTTCGTTACCATCTTCTTTGAATACACAATCTCTAGACTCAATAATTTTATTTTCTCTTGGAATCCAAATTCGGTACCCTCGTCCACGAATTGCATACCCAACCAGTATACCCTGTTCAGCTCTTGTACTTCATTTTGAAGTACGCTTATGCTTCGGTGTGTGTACAAAAACTTCACATGTAATGGCTTTGAGATGTTTCGCACTAGGTGTTTTTCCAGTCCACAGTTCATATGGGGTCTTTGCTTCATTATGACTATTTGTTGTACGATTTCTGATGCACTCTGCTGTGTATGTTAGTTCATCTCAAAGTGTACTTGGTATGTTACTATCACTGATAGCACTTCTCACATGATTAATAAGTGTTCGAATCATACGTTCGGCCACCCCATTTTGTTCTGGTGTGTATACCATTGTTCTTTCATGTATTATTCCATGATTCCTACAAAAATCATCCCATTTCTTTGAACAGAATTCCAACCCATTATCAGTTCGTAATATTTTCAAACTTTTTCCAGTTTGTTTTTCAACTTCCACTTTCCAATCTCTAAATGTCCTAAACACATCATCTTTGGATTTAAGGAAAGTAAACATATGTATACCTACTTGCATCATCTATTATGCTTAATACATATCGAGCACCACCTAAACTTTTCACATCCAAATGTCCCATGAGATCTGAATGCACAAGTTCAAATAATAACGTTTCTCTTTTTGTGTCATAACTACTCATAAATGGTTAACGAGTTGACTTTCCTATTAGACAACTATTACATGGCGTTGGCTTATCTAATTTACAATTAAGCCCTAAGACAGCCTCTGAACTTACCAGTTTTAGAATTTGATGCTTCCCTACATGTATAAAACGCTGATGCCATAAATCTAATGCTTCATTATGCATTCTGTGTGTTGATACAGCACATTTTACACCCTGACTTAATGTATTTACAACATATAATCTACCTTGGTTTTCAGCCTGAATCAATTTGTTCCCATACTCATCATAAATATAGCAACCCTTATTGTTAAATACAATTTACTTATTGTTTTCTGTTAATTTTTTTACTGACAAAATGCCATGTTTCAAACCAGGAACCAAAAAAGCTTCAAATTCACTAAGTACACCCTTATTATTTTTGATTTTTGCTTCAACAACACCATTTCCAGTTATTGGTGTTGTTGTACCATCAGCTGTGGTAATTTTTTCAGCACACGATTTCTTGTCAATTGTTGAAAAATAATTTTAATTTGGAGTCATGTGATACGTTGCACCAGAGTATATTATGCACACATTTTTATTTGCAATAATAGTACTACATGAAACATTCATGCTTTGATGTTAGGAGTTTTCCTTGCACCGTCCTTTTTTGGATTGTATTTTGATGTACAGTCCCTACGAAAATGTCCACTCTTCTTGCATTTATAACAAATTATCACACGCTGGTGTTGGGGAGATAACACATCCATCTGTTTCTTAGTTTTCGATAAAGGTGTTGCAGTCTTTTTCTTCACGAACATAGGGGATTGTCTTCTAACTTCTATTTCCTGTCGTCTGGCAGCTTCCGCGATCAGACGTCTCTTCACCGTTACACATGTAAATTCACCTTCGGGTAGATTACATAGGGCGGAGATCACTACATCTCAGAAGTATGAAAAACCACACAAAATATTAATAGCCAAACCTCCATCTTCAATTTTATCACCATCACTGCACAGTTCTGTCACAGTTTCATTTATTTTTCCAAAATAAATTTCCACGTTTTCACGTAACCTTTGTGAGTGTAACTTTCTTTGCAATTTCACAATTCGAAACTTGCTATCACGTGGTGAATACAACCTTTGTAGTTTTCGCCACACTTCTTTCGCAGTACACAAGTGTCTTATATGCATTTGCTGTTCATCACAAATCGCAAGTGCAATTTTTGCCAATGCCTTACCTTGTCGCGTTTGTAACTTACGTTCTTCCTCTGCATCATTTTCCACATCTGGCGACTTCCTTCTGGATACACGATTGTCCATAAATCGTTTTCCATTAACACCATCTTCAATTGGTAGCTTTGACCTGGTCGCGGCATTCAAAGTTGTAAAATTTTGAAGCAAAAAAATAATTCTGTTAAACCACTAAGCCCACGACCACTTTACATCAGCACTGGCCAAATTTAGAGCAAAAAAAAAAGGTTTAATGTCTTAAAGCTAGACCTGTAACAAAATACACAAACCCGCAAACATTTTCCCTTTTTACTCAAAACCACCATTTATTAGTTCTGTGGCAAAATCATCATTCATCCGAAATATAATATCCAGTTATAACCAGAGAGATATCAAGTTTTGGCCTCCTTATGCTGACTCACAAAATATCGTGGATTTCGAGCACCCAATCCCAAGCATACAGTATCCTTCCCCTTTTGTTTAGCAGTCGCGATTAGCTATCAGTTTCCGTATTCGTGGTCGTCTAACCACGAAAACGGATCCAATCTCAACATGCACAAAACAAGATGATTTATACATAGTTACGATTTTATCTTAATCCAATACGTAACGTAGCTCTTTTCCCTCATTATTGCTTCAGTAAGATATATATCAAAAAACAATAGATAGATGGAATGATTGATGAATGAATGAGAACACTTAGAAAACGTCGGAACTTCAATTTTGTGGCAATTTATTATAACAGTCTAATCCCCGTACAATTCATAACTTTCCCCAATAACTGACAGAGGCGTCTTCACAAATATAACTGTACGTAGAAAATAGTATAACACACATGCGTAATAAATAATTCATTTACCATACGTACCCTTAAAACACAATATGAAGATAAGCACATATATTAAATAGATTTCTGGCATGGCACGGGTTTAGGTGATTGGAAAACCTTATATTCTTTTGATAATTATTGTAATTAATGCAACTATCATATTTAATAAACAATTACACCTATATAAAAAAGCATTAATGAGAAATTATTGTGTTCTTGTGAGTTTTAGTGAATGATAAAATATATGTAAGACACTCGCGCCATAATTGGTTATTATTTATTATTAATGGTGATAAGTTTTGTAATTATTATAATTAATAAATTACTGCACATATACAATCATAAAAGGAAGTAGTGATTCAATAATAAAATGGTTTCTTCATTTTTAGTGATAAAGAAAGTATGGGCTTGTCAGCCCCCCACCCGGGTAAGTAAGTTTCTTTAAGTTTCTCGTACGGCATGGGTAAGCTAGGGTTAAATGCCGCAATGTTATAAGCGTACGTGACCATATCAATAATATGGTTATTGAGTGATTACTTATATTTTTTTTAAAAAAAATGTGACAAATGTAAAAGAATAGCTACCTTCTTTGGGTCTCGTCCGTGTTGTTATTATATTTATATACTTGTTCATGAAAGGGCAGAATTTGCCAGTAGTTCAAAGTTAATTAATTAACCTATGTACAGTGTCTCTCAATAGTTTTAGGACAACGACATTTTAAACTAGGCAACCCAACTAACCCAAGGCGTTGGTGGGTTGCGTGTAGAGTTAGGCTAAATTTCGGGGTTGCCACATGCACAATAGATATTTACACAAAGGAAAAGAAGTGAGGGGAAACGTAAGGCGACAAAAGAAGGGAGAAGAGAGAAAGCGAAAGGGGAAGAGAAAAAGTAAAGTAGGGAAGAAATAGAGGACAGAAGTGGATAGGGGAAGTAATGAGGAGAAAGGAAAAAGATGCAAGGAGATATGAGAGAAATGGAGCAAAGAGGAGTTTGGAGAGGAGAGGAGGAAACGAGAAGAGAAGAGTGGAGAATAGAGTAAATGAGAGAAAAAGAGAAGAATTAAAAGAAGAGGAGAAGAGTGCAGTGGAGTCGGGAATCTAAGACAGAAGAGGAGATAAGAGGAGTGGAGAAGAGTAGGATGGAGACTAGAGGCGAGAATTGAAGGGAGGGCGATTTGTAATAAAAGCAGAGGAGAAGGAGGGGAGAGAAGAAAGAGAAGAGAAGAACAAAATAGACAGGAGGCGAGAGGAGAGAGGAGAGAAGATGTAGTTTGCAGAAAATATCGTCTCGGCATCAAGAATTGGTGCATTGATAAAATTATCGACATGAAACATTCAATAAAATTTAAAAATGTATTGGAGACAGGCCCGTACCCAAGGTGGGCAAGGCGCCCATGCCCCCCCTCGAGCCATGTAATATTTAAAGTGAACCTATAAAAACTACAAAAATAACATGGATGATTTTTCAGATTTTGCAAGAATTTCAATTTTCTTCTTGCATAACTGAAATGGCTGTTTCTGGAGAGAGGTAGACTCCAGAAGTCTGAAGTGTAGTATATTTAGCAATTTTTGTTTTAAAACCATTTATGCAAAGTTACCAAACATCCCAATTTGGTCGGGACAGTTCAGTATTTTTAATCCCTGTTCTGATTTTTTCGAACTGCAGTCGTGATGAGAAAATGTTCTTTTTTTGGTTAATTCACATTCAGACATGTTCTTTATTATAAGAATCATTCCTAATACATGTCATTTAACTTATATATATAATTTTGTAAACATAGATTATGTTTATTACAAATCAAATCAAATCATGACTAATCAATGATGGTGGTTTAAGAAAATTGAAAACATTGTTAATTTGTGAATATTTATAATTCAAATATTTTTGAGATTGAGAATGGAATGTAAGCAATAAGCACCGAGCTGTACCCCATGTGATAGCCTTTCTCTATAAGCGACTGTATTGTTGATTGTCAGGTCAGGGAGAGAGGATGGGGTGCTATCACTGAGTTAATTTTTCCCCCGTTACTTTTGGTCCATACTAATTGCTTGTTTCTATTGTTTGAATTTGAATATTTGGGTTCGTTACCACTTACAGGCTACGAGTATTTTGCACCAGTCACGTTATACGGGGTCCAGCCCCTTACCTTACCTATATTAACTGTAATGTCGTTTACTAAAATATTAAAACATTCTGACTTCGGTTAAAAGCAGAGGCTGTAAAGGGACACTCAGAACACATAACGTCAAAACACAGACGCCAGAGCCTCGTTAGTTTGGAAAATGCAGTCCAGGGTGTACTACGTGGAAGTGAGGTTGACAATTTGGTGTCCTATGTGGAAGGATCACCTCTTACACCCCTATGTTTATTGTTATAACAAAAACTCTTCCCCTCGGAAGATTTTGATGCGGAGGGTGGGGCTGAATTTTGTTCATACTGTCACATACATGTAAATAAATAAAGTAGTCTCTAATTGTCTATATTAGAAAAGATCCGTTACTTGGTGATGGTTATGGTGTTAACGAGGTTCATTAAAGTAGAATAATTTCATTATAGAAGTTGTAGCAGAAATGAAATGATTGTTGTGCTTTCTCCCTTTATCCTATATTCAATTTGCAACACTACAATTATACATCCAGCTTTAATACTTGACACGCACCTTCTGCCTTTAGGGCTTTTTTATGTTAGTCCGGTTACAACCCTTTTATCGGACTTCTCAATGGCTTCTAAGGGTTAGTAGGACCAAGCCCTTGCGTGGTCTGTGGTGCAGGATTTATTTTTAATTATCACCTATGCAAGGTTGAAATGAAAGATCCTTAAGATCTTTTACTCGAAGATTTATTTAAACTGATGATGTTATACAAACACTTTTCCAAACAGACAATTCACCCGGTATAACTTGTAGGCCTAAACCTATTAGTTATACCTAAGTTTATAACCCTGGTCTTTTGATGATGCAGGAGAACACCTTATTCAGAGTTGGGTTTGTAGAATATCCGCCAAAATGGAGTACAAGTACACCAGCCAATCCGAAGATTGAAGCAAGATATTCCCCAACGTCCCCTGAACCATCAACCTTTCGGCAACCAGGAGAATGTCCCGCAGACTCACAAAAGTCTAGCTCTTTTATATCATATTGTTGTTTACAATTTACCATGGTTATTACATAGTTGTTTAATATTTCTATAGTTTCAACATTTAAGTTAAACAATTCATTACCCATTAACAATAACACATTTTTAAAGAAAAGATTCCAACATAGATTAACATAATACAGATTGAATAGTTTTTTGCTTGAAAAATCATGTGTTGACAGGGGCGACACATACTACCATAGCGTTGGTAGTCACATCCAGGGTACAAATTCCCATAGCGGAGGGCGGATCTCCCAACTTCCCACCCTCCGCATCAAAATCTTCCGAGGGGAAGAGTTTTTGTTATAACAATAAACATAGAGAGGTGATCCTTCCACATAGGACACCAAATTGTCAACCTCACTTCCACGTAGTACACCCTGGACTGCATTTTCCAAACTAACGAGGCTCTGGCGTCTGTGTTTTGACGTTATGTGTTCTGAGTGTCCCTTTACAGCCTCTGCTTTTAACCGAAGTCAGAATGTTTTAATATTTTAGTAAACGACTTTACAGTTAATATAGGTAAGGTAAGGGGCCGGACCCCGTATAACGTGACTGGTGCAAAATACTCGTAGCCTGTAAGTGGTGACGAACCCAAAAATTCAAATTCAAACAATAGAAATAAGCAATTAGTTTTGACTTCATACATACTTTACTAAGAATAATATCAGAAACACATGCAAAGAAGGAGGAACAAAGAAAAATGTCTGTAAGTGTGTGTTGCATACATCTCTTGCTCTCTCTCTCTCTCTCTCTCGCTCTGTCTGTCTGTCTATCTTCCTTTAGAGCTGGTAACAGCATGAGGTTAAAAATTACGTCTATAGTCATATATAATATTTTATAATTATATCAAAATGGACCAGTGAGGAACGGAGCCGTAGCTGCAGAGGCGGTTGTCATTATAGTCACCCTAGGAACATCTCGTCAGAAATAAAACATAGCACTTACATGTTAATTTAAGAAGAAAGTAATGTGTTCTCAAAGTCTATTATTTCTTGCCCTTCCACCTAGTTACGTTTATCAGATTTGCTGATGTGAACAATACCACACAATGCTTGAATGAAGATGAGGTGGGATGCATAACCGACTGTCATTTTATTAATCACATTTCTTGAATGCTAAGTTTTATTTTCATCGGATTCAACGGAAAAGAGTAGGTACATAAAATTTCTTCAATGTCTAAGTATGCGATCTACATCTAGGCAGAGGGGTGGAAATTCGGTGCAGGGGGTGCGAAAATCTATTCTAGTCCTGGGCGCTGAAATCTCCAGCTACAGCTCTGATAAGGAGATATTTCCTTTGGAGAGACCATTAACAGATTTACACCATTATAGATCCATAACACAATAAAAGTATGAAATTTTATCTATAATTATTAATAGAAAGGAATAATTAAATAAAATCTAACACTTATTAAACATTGTTCACCTATTGTCTAATTTCTTGTCATTTTGAACCAGTTGTTAAAAGTATTAATTTGCTAGTTTGTAAATGTACCAAATTAATTTATTTATACATGTTTAATTATATTAATTAATTACTTAATAATTGACATATATTTCATGACAATTACACCCCCTCCACACACACACACACACACACACACACACACACACACATATATATATATATATATATACACACACACACACACACACACACACACACACACACACACACACACACACACATACACGGTTTCGGGTTTGCCCTCCCTCAAAAAATCCTGGGTACGGGCCTGATTGGAGAATGTATTAGATGGGTGCGAGATGCCTTTTGGTTGAGTCAGAGCAAGTTATAAAATCTTCGATTTTAACTGCGATTATACCACTAAAAACGAATGTAATTTTAATATTTATAAGAATTATCCACTTTTTCTCCACTTCGGTTCTTTGAAATTTTGTTCTTTCCCCTCCCCCCATTGTTAATTCCAAACTGAATCATTCCGTTTCACACAGCGTGGATAATAAATACAATGTGATATATCTAAAACTTACGAAAATTTTCTGCCACCGGAGGGGTTTGAACCCACGACCATCAGGTTCACAATCCTAAAAGGTAACCACTACCCTAGGAGCTATCGCTCCTGAAAAGGGGTAAAAGGAGCTGACCAATGTGATATGTAGATCAAACTCGCCTCCTACATGTAACGTACAAAGAATACTTGTTTGTAACAAAGAAAACGAAGGTAGTACGAATCGGCGAAAACATTTAATGGAGAATTACACATGATGAAAATTTTACATTCGATAAATGCCGAGGTATCCTTGCATTGAAATCGAGTGCCTACTGTTTTACTGTTGTTTCTTTCTGGTTTAAAATGGCTTATCCTGTACTGGAAATTTAAATAAATAAATAAATTAAAAACGGTATTGGCAGGTCAAACTTTCGTTTTTAACGTGTATATGTATGCAAATTTCCACTAGAATTCAACTTTCTTTATTTCGTGTTTTCACCCGTTTTTATAATTTTCATTTTATTTTTTGGATATCAAAGTTTTTATTGTTTAACTACTGTAAATTATTTTCGTTAATTTAAATTGTTTGGAAAATGTAGGGTTTTTGGTTATTTTAATGTTCAAAGTTGTCCTAGCGTTGTGCAAGAAGTAGACGCTGACTTCACTTGTCTTCCTCATCGCACGTTGTGACGTCTTTCGAAGAATGTCCACGTTGTTAGGTTAGGTCCGTTAGGTTTGGTTCTATTAGCGTAAATACACTGTAAATGTATTATTTATTCTAAGATAACTAAACCTAACAAGCCTAACATAAGAAATTATGCCATTAGCCTTTCATCTGCACGTAAATTAGGCTCATTATGTTTAATTTATAATGGAGGTTCATCAAACTTAATACTACGTTCTTTTCCCACTTCCAATTGTCTCTTCACCATAAATCCTACATTTCAGGAATCCTTAAATCATACCCTTTATAACTATGTATCATACATATTTCTATTAAGAAGGGTTGATTCGACAACCTTAACAAAACGCACTTTATTGGTATCCATGGAGATGAGGTTTGTTCCCAGCGTCGCACCACCAGATGTTGATACTAAAGAAGCAAATTTCGCAGCGTCGATATGACGGTATTGCTGTGCTATCCCCATGTCAGAGAGACGGGACTTTGACGCAATCATAGCTGTACCTCTCACCAATTAGGTAGCGTGAGTTTCTCTCGCCCGACCAAGAACTCGCCTTTATAAATACCATAGCGCAAGCGAGTGGAAGAATCAATAACTGTGAAAAGTATATCCAACCCTAAATATTAACTGTATACACAATTAAAGTTGTGTCTCAAGTTGTGAGGAGTCGGGGTCGTTACAATTTTTTTTAATAAAAAATAATTCATTCTTGTAATTTGACACGGTCGTTCCAGGTTCAACCATAGGATATTAATAGCTATAGGAATGTATTTATCTCAATACAAATTGAGAGTGAGCAACATGAGACTGTATATTGGTATTCGCATGACACCTCCCAGGGCACGGGAAAACATTAAGATTTGCAGTAAAAGAACAAAACTTAGGTCTTACGATTTAACATATAGATTCAGAATCTATTAATCTTGATTATGCAATTAAGAACAAAATTGTACATCATAACGAAACGCACTAAAAGTCACAGTAACAGCAGGACAAAAATTATCACATGCACTTCCATTAACTTCCCGCCACAAGATTCATATATATATAAGGCGGTGTACTTCAAAAGTCTGTTCATAAGTCCGGGAAGGACATGTCAAATTTTGAAATAAAATCATGAAGTGAAAATACATATTATTTTGTATGAAACAATGTAAATTTACTACAGATTCAAAATTCAATGAAAATTAAACAGAAGAGAATTATAATAGATAGTTTGTGAGGAATAATATTAGTGCTGCTATGGAAAACAATTTAAATTTTGTTTCCATTGCTACTTGACGATAATGGGGCGAGAGTGGTCGGTGTTCCAATTTTATCACACTTTGGAACCACTTAGTAAACCATGAAAAAAAATCGTGAAAATGCTCAATGAATGTAGTGTGTTTTGATAAATTGTTGTTTCTACACACAACAATGCAAAATGTTTGTTGAAGTTATTCCCTTAATATAAGGAAACTGGCTGAAGAAGGGTTCAAATTTCTTGTTTTCAAGTCAGTATCATCATATTTCGCCTTACGTCGACACGTCATACCACGATTTATACCTGACATTCATGTTAATTAATATAAAATGCTACTTTGTGTACTTTGAACGGAAAGAGAAGCAATTTCCTTTCGAAAGACAGAAATCCTTTTTTGATCTCCGTATTAGCACACGGAAATGAGTTAAATAAAACTAATTGGATTTCTGTTGATTGTCAAAATCAATTCTAAAGGGAATTTCATTTATATTGGAAATATGATTTTGCACTCAATTATATCCACGAATGGAATTACGCTCAGGCAAACATGTCACAGTGAAACGTGTCCCTCGTATGGAACACATTATTAGAAAATAGCTCAGGGATCCAATGAATCAGTTTTTTCTATAGTAATCTGCATTTATAATTCATACCACAGACATCAATACCCAGTGTAACAGTCTGATATTTTCAAGGATTTAATGGATTTATATACGAAATTGAATTAATTTACAATTTCATTCTAAAACGTTTTTTTTTACTAATAAACACATTGTTTTCATAAAAGTTATTGGAACAAAATTGTTAACTCATAATTCCGAAAGCGTGATGTATTATTAAAATATAAGCATTGCTATTTATTTTACCGTAATACTTTAAATAAAATCACCAACCTTCCCTCCGCCCTATCTCAGAAAACAATGCTCGTGCAAACAATATAACAATTCCAATATAACAATTTGTTCATCATTGTTATGTTTTCTATAGTTATGATTTGAGCATTTATTAAGTGTTTTCGAAGATCATTGCTATTAACTTTTGTACCTGAAGACAAGGAAAAGTAAAGGTGAGTCACGTGTTTGTACTTATTGCCAACCAGTGGCGTGCCCAGGATTTTCGAAAGGAGGGGTTACGTGTTATTTCTTTAGTAGTCAAAGTAGTAAGACCCCCCCGTCCATTCCACCTAAACCGGAAATGAGATAAGATAAGAGCGGAAATGGTGAGATAAGGGGTATGCGTTTTTGTGATTTAATGAGTGTGTTTGGAGCCGACAGGAAGTGATAAGATAAGAGATGGGCGTTAAGTGTTTTTCTTGGAAGTGTGGAGATAAAGGGGAAGAGGAGGAAACTTGTTCGTGGAATGAAAGGTTTTAGGGTTTGGTTATTAGCGGAACGGATGCAACTTCTTTGCTGATTATGCATGTCAGAGATAACCAACCACAACTTCCGCGTTGAGTCTGCGGGCAACGGGAAGTTTGCGGTTTGAGCTCGTTGTGTGTGGCGTCGATGATTTTGAAATTCTGAGAATTGGGAGGGGTGAATAAGATAAGAATATGCGTTTAATTAGGGAGATAGGATGGTAATTGGCGTTGATGAAATTGGGGTGAGGGAGGAAGTTCGGCGACGATTGGTTACTTGGTATTATCATTTTGTTGGTCGTTAATTGAAAAGGACGGGAAGGAGTGTGGCGTGTTTGTTGCGGTGGAGATATGGGGTTTCCGGTTGTTATGAAATTCGTGGAACTGTTGAGTGATATGTGTGGCGTGTTTGTCGGGCTGGAGATATGGGTTTCCGGCTGTTAATGAGTCTGGTGATTAAGGGAGAGGGTTACGAAATTTTCGGCAGAGTGCTATGTGCGGTGGTCCGGAAATGCTGAGATAAGAAATCGTGGAAGGCGTATGATAAGAATCCTTGTGGTGTTGAATAAAAGGAGATAGGAGTCTTTGTCGGATAGCATGTGATGGAGAAAGAACAAAAGGAAAGAAAGAAGTCTGAGAATCAGGATGTAAAGAAAAAAATAGAGCAAAAAGAGTAGGTTTCTCGGGAGAGGTGACTGTGTATAGTGTACCAGGACAGGAAGAAGATAGGAGAGGCACGTGGGCGTTGGACGCTCTGCGCGAACGAATGCGCACGGAATGTATTGATAACGTAGATCGGAAGGAAGGTATATAAGGGGCTAGCGGATTGTGTTGTTACCAGAATCACCATCTCCATTGTAGAATCAATCAGCAGAGTCGCTTTTTACCAGGAGCAGCAGATATTGGAACACCGTCGAAAGATCATCAGAGTCGTTGCTATCTGTCTGAAATCCGAGCAGGTATCGAAGGTGAAGAACCCTAAGGTAAGTAGAAATGGGCGTAGTATCGTGGCTGTTAGGATTTGCAAGTGGGGTGTTCGGTATGAAGTCTTCGCAGGAGGTTGAGGCAGTACAGGGTTCCCATCCACTGCCGTCTCCTCCACTGTCACCACAACCGCCGATAGTGTCTGAATCGCCTAGGGAAGGAGAAGTGAAAGGAAAACCGTATGTAAGTGTTCCGAAATACCTGACGGAACGACAATGTCGTAAGGTGTGGGAAGAAAAAAATGCTGCGCAGCATCAGTATGAAGAAGTGAATTGTGGCAGGAAAGACACTATCGGCGGTGGGGTTGAAACGTCGAGGAAACGGAAACAGAGTTTTGGCAGGAAAGCGGAGTGTAATCCTCTGTACGGCTATACAGAACGTTTTCCCGAAAGGACAACGTGTCTCGCATACCCTGCAACGATTTCCGGATCAAAAAAGATGAAAGTCTGCAAAAGGAAAATATTTCAGAGAGCAAATTCAAAATTGTTGATATTCGACGTCCCAGTAAGATACAGGGAATCCTTTTTGGTGACATATTACGATAGAAATGTGCCGGAGGAAACTTGCATGCAGATTGAGAGTCAAGGTTATCCGATCAGCATGTATTGTATTAATAATCGAAGAAGGGGTTTATGCGAGACGCATTATCAGTTCGAGAGAGCGCCTGTGTACGGTCATCTGCCGTACCGTGTCTGGAGTGGGCGTGTAGCCGGTGAGGTGGCGACACGAGGTTATCATGCAGGACCTTTTATCGTAGTGTCCGGAATTTCCCCGGTGGATTGTATGTGCATGGAATCTGAATCTGAATTAAATGCGGAACATGTAGATATAACATATCTGCATGTTCCTCCACGCTGTTCGGCAAAAAAATACATCATGATGGTTGACGAGAGAATGATCACGGATGTGACGGGGTTGGAAATGAAAAGATATGAGAATGTGGATGAGTTGCTGAATGGGGAAATTCCATGTCTGTACCGGATCGGGTGTCACAAAAAATATATGATAGTTGAGGAGGGGGATGTTGCAACACTCATGCACGAATTCCGGAAAGCTTATACGGAATGCGTGTTGAAAATGTCCGAGGTGTTGCAATGGTTCAGATGTGGCACGAATTTGGAGGAAAAACTGAACGAGACACTAGGAATAAAAGGTCCTGAATTAGATCTGGAAGAGATGATCGGATATTCCGACCGTCCTTCAATTCACAAGAATCTTAAACAAAAATATTTATTTCTTTTCAGCATCGGCAAAGTGGAAGAGCAGTTCGGTAACAGGAACCCGCATCGTGAATTCCCGGATATCATAGAGGAGACCGACACGTCGGAAGCAGAAAACGATACAACTTGAAAGGTGAGAAAATAAAAAATATTACCTATGGCAGTAGATGTTTATTTTGATCTGGAGAAGATACAGCCTATGGTGAGGGGGGTGGCTCTTCCCGGTCCTCTCCTCCAACTGGAGGTAATGGAGGCGTAACATGTCCCTCCTCCTCCTCCTCCTCGTGTTGCACTAAATGGACCTCCACCTCTTCCGGAGCAGGAGAAGGAGGACGAACATACCCCCTGAGGACCGCAGGAGGTATCAGTAGAAGCAGGTTGTCAGCTCTACGAATATTCCGTCGATCCATTCTGAAAAACAATATATAATAATTAGAAAAAAATATATTGTGTTTCATGTAGATATCGGCTATAAAGAAAAAAGTGTTATTGTCGGACAATGTCAAAATATACAATGTTATGAGAAATAAATTGAAAAAATAATTACCTTTGGCGATATTGATGAAAAATGTCTTGCATCCTTTGCCGATTTCGGTTACGCCGAACCGCGAATACGGCAAAGGTGTATTCGTATTGCCGATTTATTTCAGCCTGCTCCTCCAGGCACCTCCTAACACCCCTGGTGAGCTCTGCGAATTGCTCTTGTTCTTCTACTCCTGTTTGATATTGAAGAAAAGCATTTCGCAGAGCCTCTCCTCGCTGCATGTTACGTTCCTGAAAATATGTGTGAATTAATATATATAACAGTGATTACAGTTTGTGTAATATATATATATATATATATATATATATATATATAACTAATATATTTTCTGTCTATTTTCAGATGACTACACTTCCACTAGGGTTCAGTCTACTGTATGGTGACGTAAAAGAGGAGACGGGGACTACAACAGAAGAGAGAAGAAATTTGTGGAGCAAAGTTCACGCACGCCAAGTAGAAAAGCATGTAGTCAGCTACGTCAATTTCTGCGAAGAAAACGGGTTGGCCGAAGATTTATTGCGCCGACTAGAAGAAACGTGTAAAGATTTTGAAGTGAAGGTGGACACATTGGTGAAAATATTCAGCTTCATTATTGAAAAAAAAAGAAACGCGGCAGTGTTTGGTGATTTTGTAGAAAACATACAGAGAGTCCAATATGTACCCTCGCATTTATCGTTAAGAATCTGTTTCGAGTTAATGGAACTATTTAAAAGTGTGAGGAATGAAAGAGCAGAAAATAAGAAAACAGGAGGAACGGAGAAAGAGCTAGAGGAACGGATGGTGGAGATGTTAAAAAAGAGAAAACTGAACGAATAAACTAACAATCACTAATACATTAACACCTGTTTGTTCAGTTTTCTGACCGGTCACGGACATTTTAGGCTTGTAACACTTGTATAACCAAGTTGTTGCAAGTCGAAAATGTCTGTGACTGTAGATATTGTGGGGTCCTGCTGGATAACCGAAACTGGTTAATTATTGTAGAGAATGAGATGTGTTCCAAAATATTGTGACCAAAAATTTAGTATGTATGTATATTTTCTGTATGAACTTCTTTCATCATAACGTAAATAAAGTTACTATATATATATATATACACACAACAACTTATTATTTAAACAACAGAAAATCAATGTATGGTACTTACATTCTCCCTGTCAACCATTCTGTTGTCGAGTCTATGAATGCAAAGTGTAGAATGATTTAAGTGAAACTTGTGCTGCTTCAAATAGATTATTACTATTATTATCAAGAACACTGCAGGATTCGATTACGATATTATATGAACGTGCAAAATAAAAAGTGGGTTGCTACATCCGGCCATATCAAATTTGGTGATTGTTCCATCCTGTCAGCCATCTGGTAAACTGATTGTCACACTAAATTCGTAGAAGGCGTAATCACCTTGTTTCGCGAACCATCTTAATACATATGGTAAACCGGACTTCAACCATCGATAAACTGATTACCATATAACTCAAATAGAAAGGTAATCATTTAATTTACAGAATCAGCTTAATTGGTACATATGGTAAAACAGATTGTAGTATTAAACTGATACAATAACACACCGATAAGCCCGACAAGTATTAAGACCCCGTGGTTACCTATTACTTTACCAACACCTGACCACTTTACCCCTTTATCACTTTACCACTTGACCGCTTGACCACTAGACCGCTTGACCACTTGACCACGCTTGACCACTTGACCACTTGACCACGCTTGACCACTTGACCATGCTTGACCACTTGACCACGCTTGACCACTTGACCATGCTTGACCACTTGACCACGCTTGACCGCTTGACCACGCTTGACCACTTGACCACGCTTGACCACTTGACCATGCTTGACCACTTGACCACTTGACCACGCTTGACCACTTGACCACTTGACCACGCTTGACCACGTGACCGCTTGACCCCTAAGTTGATGTCATACTACAACCACATGTGGTTAACAGGAAACAGGATGTCTATGATAAACATGTTCTTAAGCTATCATACAGTTTCCGGTAAGTGAACAGTTTCCTATTTATCTGTTGGAGGCAGATAAACATTTCGAAGAATTGTATCCTGTGTTAACAGATAACGTTAAAAACGTCAGCTATTTCGAGGAAGGTTATAAATCGACCGGAAGAATTATTAGGGGTGGAACGCTTAAAACCGGTAAGAATATAGCGGAAGTGCTGCCGTGTCTACATATAAAAGCACGATGGCCCTCCACGAGTCAGTCTTCGTGATACCACCGACGTACGATCATGGACTCCCTGTTATCCGCTGACGAATTACTGGCGTTATATAGGGATGGGTATTTCAAGACACCCGAACAGTTACGTGAAGTGTTAGCATACGTCGCCCAAAAAATCATTTTAGGGGAAAGTGTCTCGTTAATTGGCGAGTATGACCGATTACTACAATCAGTGACAACGTCCGTACCAGAACTTTCCGGACGAGGACGGACATCCTTGGAACAGACTGTACCAGCATCGACATCGAATCCTGTAACATCGAATCTAATTTTATCACCACAAACTTCGGGAAATGTTTTATCCAGACCAGATACGGAGTCTCGTTCAGGACCGTCTTGGAGATCTGATTCATCCGGACCAACATGGAGGATAGATCAAGCAGGATCGCCATGGGGGACTGAGGAACCAGGACCATCGTGGAGGACGGATCAACCAGGATCATCGTGGAGGACTGACCAGTCAAGATCATCATGGAGCACAAACCAACCAGGACCATCTCGAAGAAACAGTGCTGAATTATTGGCAGACTCAACAACAGAAGAAAATCCTACAGTTGTAGAAAATAAAGGTAGGAAATCTCGTAAAAGAAAATATGTTTTACCAAATACTGAGTCTATCGGTAACATTACTGTACATAATATTAAAGATATGCAGTATCCTAGATTTAGATCTACAGGTCATCGTATAGAATTTAGTTTTGAACCTCCTTCGGAAAATATTGATCCTCGTGAATGGATTCGAGAGGGGCTCACAAACCTTCTTAACTTTATCAAGAGACATGCTAAAGATGAAGATAAAATTGGTTTGAGAATATCTAATTTATCAGATGTAAAGGTAGATGACATCTATGTAGCATGGCACAGAAGTGACCAATTACATGCAGATATGTTATGGGATATTGTAGGCAGAATACTCCAAAGTGCAAAGACATTTTTGATTACTGATCATCTAGTTCTACGTGCTGATCATGTAAGTATTCCTGTGGGGGGTGGAGGACTACGTGCTTACAGTGCACCAAACCATATATTGGTTGCACAGAAAACAAGTATAGTTTCAGTGAAGAGTTTAAAACAACCTCTATGTCTAGCAGAGAGTTTAGTTATTGGTAAAGCTTGTGCTGACAATGACCCAAATTATAAATCATATGTAAAGGGAAGAAATTTGCAGAAACCTGTATTTGAACTCATGAGTAAAGCAGGAGTGAATTTAGGAATTAACGGAGGAGGAATTCCAGAACTTCGAAAATTCCAGCAGTATCTGGTGGATTACAAAATTATTGTCCATAATAATCTTCGTGACCCAAAAGATATTTTATTCGAAGGTCAGATACAGAACGCATCGAAACATATATATCTTTTGTATGACAGTACAAGGCAACATTTTGATGTCATTGTAAACAGAGTGGGTGCATTTGCAGCAAAAGACGTGTGTGTAGGGTGTAATGAACTTATCTTTGATAAACCACACACCCACAGGTGTAAAGAAATGTGTCCAATGTGTCGTGGAATACCACCATGTATACAGGAAAGTAATTTTAGAAAAACATGTGAAATATGCCATCGTTTATTCAAAAACAGTCAATGCTTTACAAAACATATGTCTACAACTTTTAGAAAGGGAACTGTGTGTAAAGAGATTCAGCAGTGTGAAAAGTGCCACAGAATAATTCTAACAAATAACCGACGTGAAAAAGTGCACAATTGTGAGAAGAAATATTGTACAGTATGTAGTCTGGTAAAACCTATAAACCATTTATGTTATATGGGTGTTCCAAAACCGAAAGGTGGTTCTAAATTTCTTTTCATATTTTACGATTTTGAGTGTTATACAGATATTCCTAATACTGATAAAGAAAACTCATTCATCCATGTACCTAATTTAATCGTGTTACAAACAGCATGTCATAAATGTTATCTTTCGGAAGATCTATCTACACCGTGTAAGGTTTGCGGAATTAGACAACATATATTTTGGGAGGATCCTGTTGACACATTCCTATCCTATTTGCAACTACAGAATAAATTTCCACACATCATCATCTGTGCACATAATGCACGAGGGTACGATTGCACGTTTATTTTACGAAGGATGTTGGAGACCAAAATGAATCCGAGTGTTATTCTCAATGGGGCGAAAATTATGAGTATGAGATATGAAAACTTGTATTTTATCGACAGCCTGAATTTTGTTCATTCGGCATTGTCAGAGTTTTCTAAAATTTTTGGATTACCTGCCCAGAAGGGACATTATCCCCACTTGTGGAATACAGAAAAAAACAAGAATTATGTCGGAGAAATACCACCACCGTCAGCATTTGGGTATGATCGCATGAAAAATGTAGATGAACAGAAAACATTTCTATTGTGGTACAACGAAGAGAAAAATACTAACAGAATATTTGATAACAGAAAAGAACTTTTAGCATATTGTATCAAGGATGTTACTGTCTTGAGGCAGGGGTGTTTGAAATTGAGATCGGATTTCATAGAAATCTGTAAGATAGACATCTTTAGAGAATGTATCACCATAGCCTCTGTCTGTTCTCTGATATACAGGTCCAAATTCATGTCTGCCGACACGATTGGAATAATTCCAAAAGGAGGATACCACCATGCTGATACAATGTCGAAATTTGCTCTAAAATGGTTGACACACATTGAGAAGGAGAGAAATATCATTCTTATTCACGGGGGACGAACTCGTGAGAAATATGTATTAGGTGGGCGCTACAAAGTAGATGGGTATCATGAAGAGACTAACACAGTATATGAAGCATTAGGATGTTTTTGGCATGGTTGTCAACGATGTATGCCCGTCAGAAGAAATACACACCCCCAATACACAGATGTAGATGGTGATGAACAGAGTGGGAAAGAAGATAATGAACAAGATTTATTGAATACTGCAGGATTTCGATATGAGATGACATGTCGTAAGTTAGCAGCACTCAGGATTGAAGGGTATAATGTTGAAGTAATGTGGGAATGTGATTTCAACAGATTCCTCAAAGAAAATCCTGCTATAAATGTGCATCTTTCATCTCATCCTATTGTAGAATGCACACCCTTAAACCCTCGAGATGCTCTCTACGGTGGTAGAGTAGAGACTGTCAGAACCTATTACCAAACAAAGGAAAATGAAACCATCTGTTATAGGGATTTCACCAGTCTATACCCTTATGTAAACAAATACTGCTGTTATCCTGTTGGACACCCTAAAATATTTCTTGGTGAAGATATTCCTGTCGTAGATGAAATTCTGAAAATGGAAGGTCTCATCAAATGTAGAATATTACCTCCAAGACATCTTCTACACCCCGTTCTACCGGCAAAAATTAACCAGAAATTAATGTTCGTTTTGTGTAAAAAATGTGCTCTTCAAACACAGTGTGAAGAAAGGTGTGAACATTCTCCAGACGAACGTGCACTAGATGGAACTTGGGTTATAGCCGAAGTTAGAAAAGCATGCAGTTTAGGTTATAACGTTCTAGCTGTTTTGGAAGTGTGGCAGTATGAAACTGTGCAGTATGATCCATCATCTAAGACAGGAGGATTATTTACAGGATATGTAAATACTTTCCTTAAGATTAAACAAGAAGCAAGTGGGTGGCCTGCATGGTGCCTCACTGAAGAAGATAAAGAACGTTACATACAAAACTATTTCAGCAAAGAAGGAATTCTTCTAGATGAATCCAAAATAGAGATAAACCCTGGAAAACGTACCCTTGCAAAACTATGTCTAAATTCTTTGTGGGGAAAATTCTGTCAACGGGAAAATCTGTCCCAAACAAGTATCATTACAGAAACAAAAGATTTTCTAGACAAAATGACTGATCCTAACATAACAATTAACAGTGTACTATATCTGAATCAGGAGACTGTTATAGTGCATTGGAAATATATCCAGGAAGTTCTCAAACAAAACACGAAAATTAATGTTCCTATAGCAGCCTTTACTACATGTCATGCACGTCTAAAATTGTATGAACTGTTGGAGAAATTAGGGGACAGAGTATGTTATTGTGATACTGATTCAGTCATATATATAGATGCCCCTGATATGATCTACCATCCTGAAATAGGTGATGCACTCGGTGAACTGACAGATGAGCTAGAATCTTTTGGTAACGAAGCAGTTTGTAGGGAATTTGTTTCAACAGGACCAAAATGTTACAGTCTTAAGGTATGTAAACCAGAATGTGCACCCGAATATATATGTAAAATTAAAGGAATCACATTGAATGTAGGAGCCTCACAGGTAGTAAATTTCGACACCATGTGTCGTATGATTAAAGGTGAAGAATTAGAAGTTGTGGTGAAAAATATTTTTCGTATAAGAAGAACCAAAGAACTCAGAGTAATCACCACAAACGAACAAAAAATTTTTCAAGCTGTGTTGTTAAAACGTAGGTTTTCTGAAGACTTCCTCTCCTACCCATTCGGGTATTATTAAATGTACAGGCAGATAATTTTGTAATATCCACAATGGTGAACAATGTTGTGTGAAATATAACATTTTTTGTTTTGTATATATAATATTTTTTGTATATAATAAATACTATGTGTATAGACAGATAATTTTCTAAATTGTCATTGGTCAATAATTTTATGTTTAAAATATAACATTTTGTGGTTTTGTATGTAATAAATATGTGTTCTTGTAGAAATGTAGTATGTAAATATGTTTCACATTTTGTAAAAAAAGTAATGCTATGTACATATATTGTCAATTTATGTATATATTATGGTAACAGAGTCAGAAACTACTGTGTTATCTTCTACCCATTTGCGTATTACTAAATGTACAGACAAATAATTTTCTAATATTGCCAATGGTGATTTTTATATAAATATATATTATGGTAACAGAATCAAAAACTATCATTTGTCTTTCGAATTCCTCCAATTCACTATCGTAAAAATTCTAAAACATGGTGTTTCCTAAACTTGTCCATCCTTTTACAATGATGGTCTGTGGAGCATCAGGGAGTGGTAAAACTACTTTCGTGACAAACCTTGTCGATTCTATTGCTCATCTTGTAGAAGGACCTGTTAAAAAAATAGTATGGTGTTACGATCAGGAAAACAGTACCCCCAAAAATATTGGTAATGTAGAATACCATAAAGGAATTGTTGATTGGCAATCGTGGAACGGTAAAACACCCACCCTTGTAATTTTAGATGATCTTATGATGGTTGCTCAAGGAGAAAAAGTTGCCGATCTTTTCACAAAAGGTAGTCACCACAAGAATATTTCGGTAGTCTTCATAACACAGAATCTTTTCCACCAGGGAAAACATTGTAGAGATATCTCTTTAAACGTAAAACATTTTGTCATATTCAAAAATCCACGAGATATGAACCAATTCACCGTGTTCGCACGACAACTTCATCCTCACCGTATGAAAGAACTCGAAAAAGTATATATAGATGCAACAAAACACCCTTTCAGTTATTTGTATATTGATCTTTCCCAGTCAACACCTGATCCTCTACGTTATCAAACAGATATTTTTAACAAGGATTATTCGACAGCATATCTTCCTCACGAATGTCTAAAACATCGAGATGAAGAGAACGAGGAAGAGACGTACCAGTTCACATTCTAAACATAATATTTCGTTGAAGAAACACTCACCTTTTTTACACTTGCTGAAAAATTCTCCAACAAAAGTTCGTAAATCCTTGCTAAAGAGTGCTCCTAAGAAATCAATTCGTTTCATAAGCGAGTGCTGTCTAAATGTTTTAAAAGGTAACGTAAAACTTAAACCTTCTGTAAAACGTCGTCTGACACCTTACAAGAAGGTTTTACGTAATCTTGTAAAACCCAAAGTGAACATCGAAAAACGAAGAAACATTCTCGTCCAGAAAGGAGGGTTTCTACCTTTACTTCTAGGTTCCTTGTTATCGGGACTTCTTGGAACTCTTCTCCCACACTAAAATGTCATCTGCTTTCAAAAAAATGATTGTTTTATCACCAGAACAGTTAGAACGTATTCGAAATATCGAATCGTCTGTGCACCACAAATTATCAATTTTAGATAAAAAAATGAGTGATATCCTAAAAATGAAAAACATATCGGACGATCAAAAATGGCGTCTTTACAGAAAAGAACTGGACGAGTATTTATGGCTGAGTCGAAAATCCAAAGAACCATTACAGATTCCCATTGTTCAAGATAACGACGGTTCTTCTACTATTTCACCAGAATCGACGTATTTTCCTCAGAATCTGGCAGAGACGTTACCCCGTAATACACGTCATCAGTTACAGAATATCATCGATGAGTACCAATCCACGGCACAACATTTGATAGACGAACGTCAGGAAAAAACACTTCCGGATCCGAAAACATTGAACTTCTCATCGTCGCCAACGGAAAGCCCTGGACCGTCTCATCGACAGAAGAAGAAGAAGAAGAAAGTGACCGTCCGTGTTTCCAGGAAAACTACACCTTTTCTGAGAACACCTGACGCTTACAAACTGGTTCCTCTGAGAAAAAGCCGTAGACAGAGAGATCGGTCATGGGAGTCTCTAAGTTGAAACACGATAAAATTCTCACCAAAATATATTACGATCCCCGACA
Source organism: Lepisma saccharinum (assembly GCF_977018435.1). Lineage (NCBI taxonomy): Eukaryota > Metazoa > Arthropoda > Insecta > Zygentoma > Lepismatidae > Lepisma > Lepisma saccharinum. Next base: position 2,953,765 of record NC_139237.1, read on the forward strand.
CCACGCTTCATTCTCATCTGTAGATCGTCTGTGGAAAGCGGTACGGGATAAAAATATATCCCGCGATACGGTGAAAAAATGGCTGATGCATCAGGAAACCTACACTCTCCACAAACCGGCGAGAAAAAGGTTCCCTCGAAATCGTTACAATGTGTGGAACATAGACATGCTTTGGGAAGCTGATCTCAACGACATGGCATCGATACAAAAACATAACGACGGGTACAAATATCTTCTGACAGTGATCGACGTATTTTCAAAATATGCCTTTGCATTACCGCTAAAAAATAAAACAAGCAATTCGGTAACCGAAGCTTTCAAAACTATTTTCGAGCAAAACAAACGGAAACCTGTAACACTGCAGACCGATCAAGGAACGGAATTTACAAATTCTACATTCCAGAAATTTTTAAAAAATGAACATGTACAATTTTCGACAGCTACAAATTATCCTGTGAAAGCTAGTGTAGTGGAACGTTTCAACAGAACATTAAAAGAACGGATGTGGAAATATTTCACCTCAAAACAAACAAGACGTTATGTAGATATTTTACCACAACTTCTCGAAGGTTATAATACGACAATCCATAGTTCCATAGGAATGGCCCCTCGAGATGTCAACGAGACAAATGTTTACATTGTGTGGAAAAGACTCAACAAACCTGACAAACATGTCTCGCAACCATCTTCAGATCTGAATGTTGGTGATATCGTACGAATTTCTGTAGTCAAAGGACATTTCGAGAAAGGATACGAACAATCGTGGTCACGAGAACTTTTCAAAATCCATTCCCTTGTTCAGCGAACACCTGTACCTGTATACATATTAGACGACTTAAATGAAGAACCAGTAAAAGGTACATTTTACAAACATGAACTGCAGAAAGTTTATTCGGATCCTGAAGAAGAGTATAAAATTGATAAGATTTTGAACACCCGGGGAAAAGGTAAAAATTTGGAATACCTGGTTCGTTGGCTCGGATATCCACCTAGTTTCGATTCGTGGATCAAGGCATCTTCCGTAAAACAGTTGTCGGAAAAATAACATATTTATATCAAAATATAACGTTACTGCGATCCAGTGAGTCCTCTGTGTTCGGCGAGAATGGACGAAAATTTCTACGTTTACCTCCTATCATCTGCATCGGAGGAATATTTTCCAGACAACACACTCACCCATTTCACCGTAAAACTTGCTAAACGGATCGATCTGTCTCCAGAATTGTGGGAAGTCGGATTGGCAGAACTACATTATTCAACTCTATACGACAATGTTTTGGAAACTGATTCTGGAATGTTAACTCTTCCTGTTCGGACATATGCAAGTGCTGAGGACCTAGTCTCTACCATCATCGAATCTCTCCCCGACGACCTGGAAATAAGGAGATCCGTTCTCGAGAAATTCTGGCATTTTTTGACGGAACCGCAATGGGGAACATTTGGATCTACTGTTTGTGCGGATAACACACTCTATATTAACGAACAACCATTTTATTTTCCTGCAACAACATATACGATAGAGGATCTGATTTATTTCCTGAAAACAGACCCTGCTAATGTAGCTGTTCCTACTCATCTCAGGTTTTTCTTCAAGCAGGCCGTGTACAAACATCTATCCGTGATAGGGGTTCCGAAGCCTGAACCTGACGATGCTCCAACAAATACCGTTACACCCATAGACGAAACTGATGACTATGCTAAATTTCGATATGACATATTGAAATCTATTTATTCTACGCACGCACAGTCCAATAGCGTTGTGGATAAAAACCCATATATATTTATTTACTCTGATCTGGTGAAACAACAATTGGTCGGGGGAGAAATGGTACGTCTCTTGCGTCTTACCCGAAAACAGTGTTCGGACACAAATACGTCTTGCACAGTACCCGTAGCCCATCAAACATTCGACCCGATTCATCACGTTCCTCTGGATAAAGCCTCTTTCGAAACAATAGAAATTGCGTTGTACGATAGAAAAGGAAATTTCTTACCTTTGAGAACTGGGTCCGTACCCACAATCGCTGTTTTACATTTTCGTAGAAAAGCAAAGTCCTTTTAAAAAACAGTAGACAGCTATTTCTCTCAGTCTTTGTCGAAAAGCGAATGAATCACCATGAATTCGCAGACCGAATATTATAGTAACCAAATCCGTGGAGGAATTGGGCCCATCTACCGTTCAACTAGAAATCAAAAAGGGAGAGGATTGGGGTCACTTTTCGCAGGACTGTTTAGAATGGTGAAACCTCTACTCTGGAGCGGTGCAAAGACGATAGGAAGAGAAGCTTTAAAAACAGGAGCTAACATTATCACCGACATTGCAACAACCCAACAAACTCCGAAAACTATTGTTCGTCAACGGGTACGTGAAGCAGGTCAAAATCTTCAAAGTAAAGCACAACGGAAAATCGACTCTCTGGTAGGTTCTGGTATAAGAACCAAACCTGCAACAAGAATTGCTCAGTTGATGTTAAAACGTTCAGCCACCCGTATTAGAACATCTACGATCCGTAAAAAACAAGCATCCAAAAAACGAAGGAAAACATCTGCAAAATCTAGGAGAACACGTAAAAGAAAAATCAAACAGAAGGTCTCAGGGAAAGATATTTTTGGATAATGATGGAGGATAACATGTGCATGATCTCGCAGTTCGACCTCTTCCGGAAAAAACCTATTCAGCAAAATGTGGAAAAAACGTACACAGCCACCTACAAACCTATCGCTTCCATCGATAATCAGAATATAATTCAGTTTGTCATACCGGCGGCAGGAACTGATTTTCTCGATCTTTCATCTGCCTATCTCCGTCTGCAAACGCAAATGGTTAAACAGGATGGAAGTAACATGAGTGCTTCCGAAACAGAAAATGCCCTCACAAAAAACTGCGGGGTCGTGAATTATCTTCTCCATTCACTCTTTTCCCAATGTACAGTGACTCTCAACGGCATTGCTGTAACAACCGCCGATAACAATTACGCATATAAAGCGATCTTCGAAGCAGCTATTAATTACGGAAGCGATGCCGCAAACACGCATCTCACGAATGCCCTGTGGTATTTGGACACACCTGAACATCAAGATCAAATCACTGCCGACAACACAGGTTTCACCACAAGGAAAAAATTTTTCCAGTATGTTTCGACGACCGGAAATCCTACGGAAGTGACAGCCGTGGTCGACCTTATGGGAAAACTTCACATAGATTTCTTCCACCAGTCTAAATACCTGCTCAACGGTGTTGAAGTACGCATAGATCTAGCTAGATCACGTGACGCTTTTTACATCTGGGGAGACCAGACATCACCTACAGTAAGAATAAAAATTTTAAAAGCTGTTCTCGAAATAAATCACATCATTCCTACTCCTACCACCAGTTTGGCCATAGACAGAGCACTCACTTACGCTCCTGCTCATTATCCGTTCACCAGAAGCGTCATCAAAGCTTATTCTTACGTCGCCGGAACGCAGCAGATTTCGATCGATAATGCTTTTCAAGGTCCTTTTCCGAATGTTGTTCTTTTTGCTATGGTATCCACCGCCAGCTTTCTCGGAGACAGTAAGAAAAATCCGTTCGACTTTAGAAGTTTTAACCTATCTTCTTTCCATCTTGTGAAAAATGGAGAACTCGTACCTTCCGAACCTTTACAAATCACCACAGGAGGAAACAGCGGATTGATAACACGTGCCTATCAAACTCTATTTTCCGGTACAGGCATTCACCACGCCAATTACGGACACCAGATCACACGGAAAATGTTCGAGAACGGATTCTTTTTCCTGATTTACGACATAACGCCAGACTCTTCAGGAAACGACACGCACACCAGTCTCCAGGAACAAGGCATCATCGGAGCCGAGATGCAGTTTTCTCCTCAGCTGTCGGAAAATATAACATGCCTTTTGTATGCTGAATTTGAATCTGCAGTAGATATACCTAAAGACAGAAGTGTCATCCTCCATCAGTGAGACCGAATTTTCCATAAATATGTGTGCCTGTGTTTCTGACTCCCAGTGTTACCGAAATAGCTCTTACGTAAACATTATACTGCTTGTGATGGAAAAACCCACCAAAGTGATAACCCGTACTATTAAGCATAGTAGTGTTTCTTCGAAAGTGACAACTTCAAAACCTGTGAACATACAAGTGTTTCCCGAACTACTTGACAACACCCCTGGAAGCATAGAAATGACCAAACACAGACACATTATTATACATTATTGAAAACATAAGCAGCATGAACACGTCGCAGATCAGTCAGATTCTATCTCGTAACTGTTCCACCAGAAACATTTTTTACGGTGTTTACCCGAGAGATCTTTTACCTCGGACGTTTCCTAAGCCAGCCTTGGTCATCGCAAACACTGACAAGTCCGACTCCCGGGGTACACACTGGGTGGCCTTCTATTTCGACAAAAACAATGTGGCCGAGTATTTCGATTCATACGGATTTCATCCTTTCTATCAAGAATTCGTAACTTTCCTGAACAGTCATTCCTCGGTCTGGACTTACAACAGCATTCCCTTACAGGGGATATTGGCCACAACATGCGGTCATTACTGTTGCGTGTATGCTTATTACAAAGCACGTCACGTTACAACCAAGGATTTCATCCAGACATTTCCACCAGGTATCAGTAAAGATGGATATATCCTGCACCGTTTTCGTCAGATCTTCAAATGTTTACCACATTCCAAGTGTCCCAGAGGGGAACAAACGTGTTGTTCTATCCACACAATCCAGGCTCGTGTCATGAAGAAATCTATTTAAAATGTGTGCTGCGTATCTTTCTCTCAGTGCCATCGAGACAGTTCTAGTGAACACATCATGGAACCTCCTGCTGTTTCTATAATGGAGAAACACGACAAACTTGTGACGCGCATGACTAATCAGGATGATGTTTCCAAACGTAAACCTCGAAAACGTGTGCAACCCATTAAATTAGAAACCGTTACTATCAAGAACGAGGCGGCTGACGAGGGAATCGATGTGACTACGGATTGTGATTTCATAAAAAGACGTAGGGAAATAGGCTTTTCCACAGATACAATCCAGTGTCCTGAACTACACACTGTAGAGACATGTTTCGATCTCTATCTTGCGAACACATATTTTCTGAACAAAGAGAAGAGCAAGTACGTAGCGATAGGATTCGAAAAAGAATCCCCTTTCAATTTAGTGTGGGAGTTTTCGCAACAGGGGAGATCACCCGTACGTATCGATTCTAAACAGATTAGAGAACTGTGTGCTTCGAAATCTGACTTATTAAATTACGTCGAAACAGGTCGACGTTTCAATTATTTGGTTACTGGAAATATCACCGTTAGTGGTGTAAATTTTTTCGGGAAACGTTGCATCTCAATGTATCAACATCATTCACCAGATGCTTTTATTTTCACAGATTCTGAACTACACTTATTTTTGTGTAACCTTTTTAGACCTCTGCAAAAATTAATCAACGACCGTTATCATAAATTACAACCCGAAATGGAGGCTTTTGTATATTGTATAAAAAAGAATATGAGTTCAGGAAAAAAAGAAGTACCCGATGTAGTGAACTATTTTTATGTATTCTGGTACAACGAATTGATGATTGAAATATATCTTCAGAACAATCTTGGACACACATTGATATTGTAAATAACTTATGTTATGTATCTGATGCTGTAAAGTATCCATTGTAAATCTATTCCATATTGTAAATGAACCATTGTTATTTTTATGTATTGTAATTCAGTCTTTTTTATTTTATGTATTGTAATATAACCCTTCAGGTATTGTAAACCTTCTATATCATCAATTGTAAATAAAACATTTGTGTTATTCTATATCCATACTATCAATTATAAATAAAACATTTGTATATTTTGAACATTTTTTTATTTCTTACAATAAAACATGTACATTTTCCAGACATTTTCAACTGCACAGGTTTTTTCACCTTTACCATGTTCTTTACATTTTAAACTTTCTGCACTGTTTTTGACACTGCTTAACTTTGGACATTCAAGTTCTTCGATATTGCATACAGTCATCTTACCCTCACCTTTTTTCCCCACTAATGTTTTCACCCATTTCATTTTCTCCGTACCTTTAACATAAACTTGCTGATTCATAAGCACTAAATACAGAAGATCTTCTAATTTCTCGTACGGTAGCCATCCATCATTCCAATCGAGACCATGTTTGTTGGTACGGAGCCAGTAATTCACTCGGCGATACTTTTCACTCAACAAGTGTAAACCATATGGAGGTTTCACTAAACAGTCAAATGCACTGTCGAAAGGAAATTTTAAAATTCCTACTTCTTTACACACAAATTCTCCTTCGACTCCTCGAAAACCTTGAATGTCCAAAAAACAGGCATCCATTTTGTTCAACAGGTGAACACTGTCAATGTATCATCAATACTGCCCCGACATACCGCACACTTGTCCAATTGAGAGGCACAGAGACCACAGGCTACAAAATGTCGACACGGAAGAATTACCACACTGCAAGAGTTTTCAAAACATATTTTACAGAGTAGCACAGAATCCACACTCTGATTATCGGATGTTTTTTCAGTAGTTTCCACACTGTCGCAATATTTGCAACTTTTCGAATCACTGTGTAACGCTGCAACACTCTGTATGTAACTACAGGCTGGTATTGCCTGGTAATGTTCTAGAATCGGGCAATCTTCGGATGTCCAATCACACACTCCGTACCCACAATGGAAACATATTACCCTATCACTGAATCCTGAATAATAAAAACCTGCAGTGACTAATTCTTCAGCAGTCTGACGTAATCCTATTGGCCACTTTCTGTAAGTCTTGTATCTCGCATTCACCGACATATAATCGGTGGTAAAAGGACCGCCTGCTATCAGACGAGTATGGTAAGTATACACTCTCATATGTCGAACAAACAAAACTCGTATGATACTGTAGGTATCGGGTATGAAGGTTCAGCCAGAATATTCTCAAAATCAGATACTGTAGGTGAAGGGGTCCTTGGTATCGGCGATAAAGGTTCAGCCAGAATATCCTGAGGATCGTCGGGGAACAGCCGTCTGCGAAAATCGAAACCTTCGGGAGGAACCACAGGGAAACAAGGATGACCTTCTAAGTTAAGTAACAATGGACGATCACAGCCAGAACACCACACGGAATTTCTGTCTGCCAACAAAGAAAGCCACTCTTTCACTCTCTTCTTCAAAGCTTCGCCCAACTCTTCCTTCCTGCGACGTAGTTCGCAGATACACCCGTGACTCGGAAATCCTGTTCTCTCGTCACCTCTTCTTTTCCTCTCTTCTATCTCCTTCAAAGTCTCGCAGCGACGGTGAAGTCTTTTTCCTGAACCGTTGACCACGTGACATCCACACCAGGGAGATTCAGGTATCGCTACATACATAAACGGGAAATAACTCAGCAACCGATCCAGGGCCGTTCGATCGCTGTCCAGATCGCCGCAAGACCGAACAACTTCCCAGAACTCTTCGTAGCTGATCTCGTAGAAATTCACACCATTATCAGACAAACGTGTACCGCTTACATCCATCCTCACATGATACTATTATCCTCTATCCTTTCTATTTATACCCTTTTCCCTCCTACGTCACCATTTCCGTTAAACAAACTTAAAACTACAAGGCTACGCCCAAAACATGTTCGGGCATGTTCTATTCAGACAGAAAAACCTTACACACATTTCCAGGAATATCAGACTCATCAACGGTCTCAAACGGGAAACGCCCCCCAAAAATAACCACCTATCTCATCAACACCGGAAACCCTTATCAAGTCCTCATTAACAACAACTCAACTCCAGATTCAAACACAGGTGACGTTACGGTAACACCCATTACAAATCAAAAAACCAGACACATTTAAAAACTTTCATTCCACGAACAAGTTTCCTCCTCTTCCCCTTTATCTCCACACTTCCAAGAAAAACACTTAACGCCCATCTCTTATCTTATCACTTCCTGTCGGCTCCAAACACACTAATTAACTCAGAAAACGCCTACCCCTTATCTTATCTCATTTCCGCTCTTCGCCCATCTCTTATCTTATCACTTCCTGGCGGCTCCAAACACACTCATTAAATCACAAAAACGCCTACCCCTTATCTTATCTCATTTCCGCTCTTATCTTATCTCATTTCCGGTTTAGGTGGAATGGACGGGGGGGTCTTACTACTGTCAACCTCATTTTATTATCTTTTCCTGGCTTTGACGTTCTTTTATTTTGGAATACTGAGCCAAAGGGGGGTTATGACTCTCACCTCTCCTTGGGCATGAAATTCTTTCCAATGTTGTCTTCTTGCGTGAATATAGCTTAGAATGTAACAAACATGTTATTAACATTGTATTATAATTATGCAATTTCGTTTGTAAATTGTAGTTTTGGTCTTAAAATGTCAATACTAAGAATATCACATCTCATTTGACTAATGACAGAAATACGACGTCACAAACCAAATCAACAACATGTGACAAATGTCAATAGTTAATATTACCTTGATATTGGTTTATTTTACTTCGATTTTCTACCATTTTCGACTAATCAAGAAGATTTGTGATGATAAGATGAAATTGATAAAAGGTCAATTGCAACCCCTCATTTTCTTGGCTTCACAACCTGCCCACATCTCGTCCCCATGAACGCGGATAAGAATATGGAAACAGCACATGAGGAAGTCAATTTTCAGGTGGAATATCATCTGTTCCTGAAGTATTCTTTAGCGCGATACAAATGAAAAATCTCATCATAGGGACGCTGGAGCTCAGTTATTACTGATGCAGGACAAATTTCAACTTAATTGTTCTCCCTCATATCAAATAACACCACGATAAAACTCTCTCAAAGGGGAAGGATGGCAGTTACAAATATCCGAAAGTGAGAAAAATCGATTGGTGGTATTTTGAGCTGTTCAAACTTGAAATTTGAACAGAGTGTTCAAATTTTACTAAGTTTCAACATTTTTTCATTTCATAATATGCTAACGTCCTTCCTCTTTACAACGGGCTCAAGAACGCTTCTGTCTCGTCATTCGTTCCAGAGATATACGTAATTGAAAAGGACATGTTGCTAAGAAATGACATTTTGAACAACTCTCATATAATTCGTAATAATCATATTTCAACAAAATCCTTTCACAGATATCGGTTTTGGAGTAACACAGAGCTACGTACCAAATATCATCAAAATCGGTGACTATGAGGGTCAACTCCTGCCTCATTTGACATGGAATCGCATAAACACACAAGCTCGGCAGAGGATTATACTGGCTGTGGTGCTAGATCCTCGCTGGTCTTCAACAATGCAGTCGAGGGCGTGACATTAACTGGTCATACCATATTTCACTTTGAGGCTGCACTACATTTGATTCCTACTAAGGTTAAGAACACTACTTATAATACTCGTGGACTGAAAATGATTTTTTTTCGAATTGTAAAAGCGTACTTAAATATCGCATGTCATCCTAGCACCATAATATATAAATATAGCATGCAGGGTTCGAATCCCGCCCTCAACAAGTGCTTTCTTTGTGACTGCTCGTTACCCAAATTCAAATCATCCCTCATCCTCATCTTTGCGATTAGCTAAAAGTTAGAGAAAAGCGAAGTAAAATAAACCAAATCAATCTAATGAAGCATGCCCCATAGGAATTATCCTTAAAAACAACTTTGTACGCTTGACGTTACGGATTCTGAACCACTCGGTACCAGGGTTGTCTCTCTAGCCACACCTTCTGTTTGTGTTAGTTATTATAAAAGCACAGAGCGTCCAGTCGCCATGGAGACTGAAAATTAAGTTCTAAGTTCTATTTTTAAATTTCGATCTCGCTTATGAAAAGTTCCATTACTTTTTTATATAAAAATAACAGTATGTTTCTTTTTTTTTAAAAATGTTTGTTTTCTGCATCATGTGTATCATTAAATGAAAATAATAAACATGACATTTTACATGTTGGCACTGTTGCTAGCCGAATTTTTAAAAATCTGCAGTGGTATGGTAGAGTCGACCATTCATCAGAATCTATAGCGTAGTTATTCATAGTGGTTCCAGTAGAGCCTTGTTTAGGAGGCCACTCCGGGGCAAGAATCAATTACTTTTAATCCAGGCTTGTATTAATTCAAAAATTAAATTGTTGGAAGATCACATTTCAAAACGTGTAGCTTTATCTCGATTGAATTCATCGTTTTTATAGCCCGTATTTGCAAATATACATACACATATACCTATACATAAAATGTTGGCTCGTGAGGAAAAGGGGCTGGTGCTTGAATTGTTTCCCTACCCCTGATTATAATCAGGTAATCTGGACCAGTAAATTTTCCAGTAATCTCTCTGTTTCTGCGCGACTCTGAGGCCCACCCAGACTCGTATCGATTTGTACCTGGGGGCAACCCTGAGGGTAAAGGCGGCCGTGCTTGATGCTGATCACATCATCCCAACTATGACCGAGATGTGGAGCTCTATACCTCCATGTGCCTTCATGGCATGTGTGCAAATATACCTATATCTTACCTGATTATGATCGAGTAACTCCACTTGTTCACACATCAGCAAACCGAGGACATTTTTCCTAACTACAAAACAGAGGACGTCCTATGATCGCTCTGAAAACTTAGTAACACTTTATAAACAAGCTGCTAGAAAAAATATTATATTTATCACACTTTTTTTAGATAACTAAACTCAAAAATAGAAGAATTATCTATAATAAAAACATCTGCGTAATCTTTAAATGCCCTTGAACCCAGACGTAGAAAACAAGTCGATTCACACAACCACTTACTTGAGACAAACAAGGACGTATTTAGAGGGGGGGGGTTGAACCCCGCAAAGATTTACCATGTTCTAAAATTAAATAATGAAATAAATACTTTTCTCCAACTACATCTAACATCATTTTTGTTATTCTAAAAAATGTTCAATTCTTTATGTATTGGACATTAATTTCTTTGCCAGGGCACATGTTTTTATGTAATTTATACAAGTAAGCTACATAATAAATATACGCTCTTGTATCTCTCTTCTTGTTCTGTCTCTATACCTATTCATATATTAATAACAAAATATTAATTTATATATTGTAATCAGTAGTAATTTCATTTAATATAATTATTTTAATTATTATTAATACCATTTCTGAAACACTTCCCGCCGAAACATATTTCTAGATACGTGCCTGGAGACAAAGTAATTGCATGTAATCTACTAATCGTATGCGTGTGCATTTCAGTACTGTCAATCCAGCAGTGCTGATCCACAACGCTACAGTTGCAAAATGCTGATTTTTTTACACTACATTTTTCTATATCCACTGCCTGTTGTCTGGAAGGAAAAAACTTGTAGACCTTCTAGTTTGTTCCTTCCTTGATATAATAGGAGCACCTAGCAGCATATCGTGCCAAACGGACAAAATATCTTGCGTTGTTGAATTCAGTAGAGAAGGTTCGGCGAGGATGTCTACATTTTAGGTGTATTAGCCTTGTGGGAAAAATATAAACGCTTGAGGCAGGCTCGGATCGCAAGCGGGGTGTTTTTAGGTCAACTGGAACCCAACTGGGGGATGACTTTCTGAATTTTCATAATTGGGAATTTTGAACTAAGCTAACGGAACCAATCTGTGTGTCACCCAACACTCTGATCCCAGGGAAAGCAGGATATGAATGAGAAAAGGAGATGAACCATCCAATAAGAGGCCGGTTCAAAATGCCCTTCCCTAGAAAATGTTGCGACCAGACCAAATAAACCATGAAATACAGGGTGATTCAAAACTCTCTTGACATTTTCTTTCATATCGTTAATGAATGGTTTTGAGGATGGGAGAAATGTACTGTTATTTTCCAGCAAGATGGTTAACACCCTCATTTCACTGCAATCGTTCTGGACTACTTCGCTGACACCTTCTCCGATAGGCGAATCGGGTGTGGCTAACCTAGACTTTGGGTCGCTCGCTCACCGGACGTGAATCCCCTAGACTTTAATTTATACACCCTAGACTTAGTGGAACCCTAGAAAAAATAAAGATCAACACCATAGAGCAATAGACATAGCGAATTGCTGCAGCATCAGGAGAGATTACGCCAGATATGTTGGAGCATGCGTCCCGGTGTACGCAAGAGAGGTCGGTGCTATGCCTAGACATGCAGGACCACCACATTGAAGAGTGTTGAGTTTGTCTTCTATTCTAGAGTACTTTTAAGCAATAATGTCAATTTTGTCAATAAAATGGATTTTCATTAAAATGTCAAGAGACTTTTGAATCACCCTGCATGGTCCCCGGATTGATTAGGTTATTTGGTTCATTTTACTTCACATTTCTGCCACTTTTGGCTAATCGCGAAGATGAGGATGAGTGAAGATATGAAAAAATTGATGAAGGGACATTCATAAAGAACACCCATGCCCCGGTCGGGATGTTGTGATAACAGCTCCGTCAAGGACTCCGGCAAAATGGCCTCAGGATCAAATCTCACAGCAAGCAGAAATAATATTGTCCCCAAATCGTTGAAATTGACATTAAACTGCAATTCGCAAACCCAAGAGGGGAATTGATACACCAGTGATATATTGACCTTCTTAAGAAAAAATAGTGTGTGTGTCTGGTTGGGGAGAGGGCGCAAATTCCATCCCTTGAAATATGGCCCCCTTGTGAGACAAAACGATGATGGTTGACAGAAGCACAACATACTATTATGCACAGGCGATCTAAATAAGGAGAGAAAGGACATATTTTACCAAGTTATGACAGATGAGTTCGCACCTTCAAATATCAACTAATTTAATATCCTTTGAAAGAAAGGCAGACAGGCCTATGCTCTGTACTTCAATGTATAACTTAGCATGATGAAACATTTGATTCTGAATTTATAATTTTTTTCTGCAACAATTTCCCCAAGTATAGATGTCACCGCAAGTCACTCCTTTTTCCAGTCTGTGCTATAATTTGGGAACGGATTTTGAGGAGCAGCACCTTCCCAAAAGTATAGCTATTTTCATTCCGATCGTTTGAGGTGTGTATTTTCGGACGTTAAATCAAGTAAAATGAACACACTTTGTTGCACCTTTTCGTGAGATTAGCACATTTATCCCCTTTTTACCCCCTCTTTGATGCTTCAGCACTTTTTTCCTTGCTTTTCTTTCATGTTTTGTTAAAAAATTGGACAGAAAAATAAACTATTTTCACTCTTCTTGAGCAGCTACATAAAATCCTATAATCTCATTTTGCAGAGCAGAACGAGAGATATGAAATGGTATAACATAACCATTGCAGCCCGAATAGTTCCCAAGAGAATGTAGCAAAACCCGGAAGAGAAAACACAATACCTATTCGGCACAACCACGGTTCTTTATACGGTTCGCACGAAGTATACACAGAAGGTGCAGAAGAAGACAGCATTGAAGAAAGATATCTTACCAATCCCTTTGCACCTTTTTGAAAGCATTTTCAGAACATTTTTCTTTTCCGACCATAATTTGCACCTTAAAATCCTTTCCCTAATTAACAAATACTATTTGTGCATGTAACACAAGATATGAATAAAAATCTATATTTGTGGTAAGTAAATTGTTGAATCAACAGCCTATAAACTGCAGAAAGAAGATATAAATTTTACCCAATTAAAACAAATGTAGAAACTAATGTAGAATGTTCACATCCTGCCTGATTTTCCTCATTGCTTCCTTCCATGTGCTAGTTGCGAAATTCTCTGGGCTTTCGATTATAATTATTTTATTTATTTATTTAACAGAGGGTTTCAAATACACCGTTAGCCATTTTACATTTCAATGTAATAACATTGAATAATAACAATATTTAACACTACAAGTAACAAAATTAGAAAATCACTGAAATTAAATGAGTAAGTTGTGAGGAACATCAGCAGATATATTTTAAGGTCTTCCGTTATTCACGTTTAACTCTCCTCGTTTTATATATAGATAGATATTTACAAGTGACCCACTCGATGAATGCTCGTACCATAAGAGTAATTTTCAGATGGGAATGAAAAAAATCTGGTCCAAATTGTAAAGTCAAGTCGTGCGCAGCTTGTAGATGTTATTATTAGAAACAAACAGAATTAATTAGTAACTTCAATTATTGGTTGGGGGTAACACCCCCTAGCCCCTTGAGGTTGCACCACTGGCTATCTTCTGTCTGCCCCAGATGCTGAGGTGTCATGACAAAACGCGAAGTGAACGGCAACTTTGTATTTTCCTCACTATCCTCATCAACGAACTGTAACATTTCTTTACAAACCTTGGGATCCTCGAGAAAGTCTGAAATGGTACTTTACTAAATATGTTACGTGGTACATATAAAATGTACTAACAGATAATCTACTCGTCAAGATACAACTGGAGTTAAATAATTTTCCGAGCACGATCTGATGATATCTTGAAAACACCCGAAATTTTTGTTCCAGTGCGACTTGGAGAAAAGAGGAACAACAAGTAAGCAGACAATAAGACCGTTTAACAACAATGCCAAAAGACAAACTCACGGAGCTGTAGATAAATATCGAAAAACACAAACAGGCTACTTAAAATAAAAGAAGAAACAATTCTTAATAACAATACTGACGAAAGAAAAAGACAAAGGTCTCTGATCAGACTGCCGACAGTATACAGGAAAATATATGCGGCTCCGCTTTCAATGCTTCGGTATTGTATATACTACCTAACATTTGGGCACTCAATATGACTACTAAATATGAAACTGTAAGAGTTAATGTTTGAACACAGGTTTTTAGTAGTGGGTCACGAAGGGGGTGCGGAAAAAAACGTAAGGGGTGAGCAAGCATCCCTTCGGGGTTCCTGACACCGCCCCTGTTTAGTGGTAACATCGCCGCCTTGTAATCGAAGAATGCAGGGTTCTTTACGCAGTAGAGGCCAGGAGTGATTCGTATTCCACCTTAAACTATAGGTCCAGTCACGATTAGCATATCTGTGCATAAACTGAACATAAAACAACAACTCAACAAGATTTCAAGTAAAATGGCCAGTTATAAGAAAATTTGTTTCAACATATTACGAAAATGCAGTACAACCTATTGTATATTACTACCAAGATGGCGGCGAGTGCAGGTTGTGCGAAATGTGTAGCTCCGCTCTTTATCTATTTTGCGTTGGAACTAGTGCGAATTTGCATAGTGAAAAAGTTTTGTCCGCTTTGTGATATTGCAGTTAACGATGGGAATATGTTTCTTGATTTGATCTTTCTACTAAATTACACGAGGGGTGCTAAGGCGTAGTATGGATGGTGATTATATCTTGTGGTTTTAGAAATTCCTACAATTTCTTTGAAGTGAACCTCTATCAGCAATAATGTATTAAGGTTTTGGATAGTGCAGCAAAAATCCTCCTTCTAATTTTCGGATAATCTCCTGAGCATTGGCGGTTCTCATTGGGTAAGTCATTACAAAACGAGTGCCAACATCTACCATAGTCAATAAATAATTGAAAGTAGCAGATTTAGGAAGCTTTCCTATAATGTCTATGGAAATGAGCTCGTGAGGCCTTCGGTTTGCAGCGGTTAATTGTTCTCTATATATACCTATTTTTTCCGGTTTGCTTTTTGCGCAGGTTAGGCATTCCTGAATATATAGAGCTATGTCCTTTTAAATTTCTTCCCAAAAATATCTTGCTTTGATTTTCTTATAAGTTTAGTTATATCCAAAATGTCCGAAATTATCATGTTCTGCTTGTAATACTTCTTCTCGTAATTTCTTTGGACCTAACAATCTTGATGATGATTTGTTTCTTCCTATATAGAATATGAAACCTTTATATAGACGGTACTTAGAATCCACTGCCATTCCGTTTTGTATTTGGTTTGCTTTGATATTATAAAACTCACCACTGGCTTGTTCCTTTCTCCATTTACCCAATTCAATTTCTTCCGGATGCTTGATCTCATTTTTCCAAACATTACAAGTTTTCTCCTCAATATCTTCCGGGATATCTTCACTTGTAACGGGATATCTGCTCAAACATCAGCAATTGGATTATGGGGTTGCTTTAAATAGAATACATCATAACTAAACTGTTGCAGCTTTAAAGACCACCTTGTCAATCGCGCGTTCCAATTTATGATATTTTCCAACCATACTAAATGTTTGTGGTCAGTATAAACTCTAAATCTGGTCCCGTACAAATATATTTTCAAATGTTCTACTCCAAACAATACTGCCAAACACTCCAATTCTTGAGTAGTATAGTTTTTTCATTAGCACTTAATTTCCTACTAGCGTACTGAATTATGGCAATTTCTTTTAGATTTCCTTCCGGAACCATATTTCCTTGAAACAGAATGGATCCCAATCCAATTCCAGAAGCATCGCACATCAGATTAAAAGGTTTGTTAAAATTAGGTTGTGCCAAAGCTGGAAGAGTAAGTAGCTCTTTTTTAAGATTTTGGAAAACTTTTTCCTTCATATTATCCCATTCTTAATTTCGGTCTTTCTCTAGAAGCTCCTCCAGAATAGCTGTTTTCCCTGCCATGTTTTTTACAAATCTTCTGCGCTAGTTTATTAGCCCTACAAATTGCTGTAGATCTTTCCTTTTCCTTGGCCTGGGAAAATTTAAAATGACCTCATGTTTCTTTGAATCTACTCGTATATAATTTTCCGAAATGAGGTGACACAAATATTTTATCTGGGACTTCACTAATTCACACTTTTTTAGTTTTACAGTGAGTCCCTCATCTTTTAATGTTCTTAGTACATAATCTATGTGTTTAAAATGCTCTTCCAAGGATTCGTCAAAAAATAAAAGGGCATCAATATAAATAGTTAAAAATTCATCGGTTCGTGGTTCAAATACCTTATGCATTGCATGCATAAAAATAGAAACAGCATTTGAAAGTCCAAACGGCATTTTGGTGAAACATCAAATTCTTCCTTTGTAAGAGAAAGCTGTAAATTCCTGATGTTCAGGTTTGATTGGAATTTGCAGGTAACCTGATCCGAGATCAATGCAAGTGAAATACCTCTTCCCTCTGAATCTTTGTAGAGCTTCTTGCAAAGGAGGTACTGTATTAACAGTATTTCCTTTTCTTTTAACTTCAAAAACTTAGGAGCGAACGCTTTTTTCTTGATTTCTGCTTCATCTGCAGCCCATGCATCCGGATCTGAAGTATCCTTTGCCGTAATGGATTTCATTCAAATGTCATAACTCATCACGGTGCATTCACTTTCAGTATATAATGTGCACGTTATAGTTAAACACAACACTTCTACTAAGATTTTCAGGTTTGTTATTTGAATTTTCAGCCAATGTCCAAACCTCAAATGTGGTTTATCTTTTAGAATTTAGCAAAGGTTTCAGGCCAAGAGCCGGCTCTAAACTCGCCGTCTTCTCCTCCCGACCACCTCAAGAACCAGGGTACAGAAATAGAATATCCTACAGCGAGGTGACCAAGGACACCAAAACAAGATCATCAATGCGGAACGGAAGTTCGAAGCCCGCGACGGCGACAACAAGCAGCTTATCGAAGCCTCCCCCTCCCAGAAATGTAAACGGTCACCAACCCCCGAGGCGCTCCCAAAGGACCCCGACTGCCAGGAAACAGGAAAGCAGGTAGGATCTGTGGAATCCGGAGAAGGAAGACGTCGCGCAGCTATGTAGTGCGGTAAGATTAGAAAGTGACGTTATCTCTACACACTCCCAAGGAAGTAATACCCATAACTACTTTGACGTTCTATTATCAAAATGTTCGCAGTTTGAGAAAGAAGAGTAGGCCGTTAGTAGTTGTATTTGTGATACGAGGGGCGATCAGGTTGCTCCGACCCTAACATAGAAGGAATGACGTCACGATTGAATTTTTATTTTGATATTGTTTAGTGATCCTTTATATGCTTTCAATCTGAATTGCAAGTCTAAGTTACGTACAGTTTTCTTTTTACAGGGGTTTAACTGAGTGAAGTTGTGTCAATGTGCCAGAATGGAGAAAACTGAGGTGAGAGCTGTGATTAAATATTTTGTGAAGAAGAAGTGGACGGTATCCAAAATTCATGAGGACTTGGTGGATACATTAGGGGACAGTGCTCCTTCATACAATATGGTGAAGAGATGGTGTCGTGAGTTTAATTGTGGGAGAGAGTCGTGTGAGGATGAACATGCAGGTGGAGCACCAAAAACTGTCATGACGACCGAAAACATTAACAAAGTCCACATATCATGCTGAAGGATCGTCGAGTCACTATCCGTCATGTTGCTGATATGTGTGGCCTGTCATATGGCACTGTGCAAAACATAATTACCCAGGAATTGCAAATGAAAAAAATTCCTGCAAGATGGGTCCCTCGAAACCTCACCCCAGATCAGAAGCGCACCCGAGTGCTCATCAGTCAAGAACTTCTTGACAAGTTTCGTGCTGATATAGAGAATTTTCTTGCCCGATTTGTAACTATGGATGAAACATGGGTCCATCACTTCGACCCAGAAACAAAATCACAAAGCATGGAGTGGAAACACCCACATTCTCCACCAACGAAGAAGTTCAAGGTGCAAACGTCAGCCAAGAAGGTGATGGCCTCAATTTTCTAGGACTGCAAGGGTGTCCTTCTTGTGGACTATCTACAAAGAGGCCAAACCATCACTGGCACATACTACAGTGACCTAATCAAGAAATTACGTGATTCCATCAAGAAAAAGAGGCGTGGGATGTTGACCCGTGGTGTGCTCCTTCACCAGGACAATGCACCTGTCCACACCTCACGCATTGCGAGGGCCGCTATCGCAGATGCATCGTTCCAATTGTTGCCCCACCCACCCTATTCCCTAGATTTGGCCCCCAGTGATTTCCATTTGTTCAAACATTTGAAGAATGACATTCGTGGTCAAAAAATTTCTGATGATTCTAAGGTGATAAGGGCTGTGGACTCATGGTTGGAGGACCAGTTGGAAGATTTTTTTTTGCAAGGTATCCACGCGTTGGAGCACCGATGGGAGAAGTGCATTGGAGTTGCAGGGGAGTATGTTGAAAAATAAAAATAAAATTGAAACCCTATTGCCGCTCTTTCTATGTTAGGGTCAGAGCAACCTGATCGCCCCTCGTATTATAAACTCGAGAAATGATGAACCCCACTCAGGCAGATTTGCCTACACTTAAAACTTGCTCAACATGCCCATATGAGCTTTTTGCTCAAGTGTGGTACTCCGTCTAATCCAAGATTTTTGTAAAAATGCCCTCGGGAAGTTCCTGTGAAATGATGAGCCCCCTCAGATTGATTTGTCCACACTTACAAAAGGCACTTCTGTGAGATTGTTGTCCATAATCCCGTCAAAAATATGCCCCTCTTGATATTTTTTTTGGCCACACCTAAAACTACGCAAACGTATTAACACACACACACACACACACACACACACACACACACACACACACACACACACACACACACACACACACACACACACACACACATATTTACTTCCGGTTTAAGTTCAATTGGGCACCAGGCTCAACTTGCATATCTAATATTAAGATAATATAATTCTTCTAGAATTGTTCTGTGACTCTCTCATTTCTTACATCATAAACATATGATTTTTCACCTATGAGAATAACACTACATATAGTGTCATCAGGTAATGCCTCATGGAATTCACAGATAATTTTAATGTTTGTCCTGTCATTCACCACAACTTGTTTTCTTTTTGAAGTGTTGATTACAAACATGGGTCTCTGTGTTTTAAATTCATCTGGTGTGTAATACATATCAGTATTGCCAGTAGTGACCCTTTTGTATGCTGTAAATGCTTCATATAATTTAAGGAAATCATCCTTGGAAATGTCTAAATTATAATTTTCTCTAGGAAATACCTCATTTCTGCCATTTTTAAGATATATGTTCTTGATGTTGCAGTTATCAAATCTACTTGAATTTTTTTCCTGATTATTGTGTCTTCCATTCTGAAACAATACCACCACAAAATCCGGCATGTCATATTGTATACTGGAGAATGAATTTGTAGCATCAAACTCATAATAAGTACCAGTTGCGGGCTTCTGTACACATTGATATGTATAAAATTGTAAAGGTACTTGTGGATTTTTTATTATAACAGCTTTGTATTTAAGAGCATAACTGGCTTCATATTCAACAACTGGGATTCTTAGCTCCATAGTCTGAATAATGCATTTGCCTTCATCAGGTAGGGTATTGGGCAGAGCTTCCCCTGTAGAGTTTAATGTACTGTACCTCATCAAAGCATTATTATCATTGGCAGCTCTTCTAAATGTGATTCTTAAACCACCCTTCCACATAATATCTTTGTAATCTGAGAAGAATCCTGGCAACAGGCGCATAGGGAACAGCACTGTGTGGCTCTTGGTTAATATTTTATCACCAGCCTCAAATCCACCTATTTTGTAGTAAGAAGCCTCGGTTTTGGATAATTTTAGAGTGGCCAAAGCTGTGGAGGTAATGCCGGGATAATCCACTCTGTTTATAACAACACCATGCTTTCTGATCTCAATTTCAGAGAACAGATGCGGCACAAAATTGTCCACCAATCTTATATTTGAATTTGCCGGATAATCTGTTCCATCGAGCTTTACAACATCAAATTTGATGTATAGATCTGCTCTGTGGGGGTGTATAAAGCCATCCCCTACATCAAGATCAACCTCAATTTCTGTGTTGGGTTGATTTAAATTTGCAAATGTCCTCCTGTTTGGGGGGAATGATTGTAGCTCATAACTCTCAATATTTTCCATTTTTTTTGTATGTATTTTTATTTAAATATTAATCTCTATGATTGCAGTTGTTGTGGCTCCTGCAAAATCAACTAATTCTTCTTTTTCATTAGTGACCATCAATTCAATGTTATCTATTCTATTATGGCACACAGGAAAATATAATGTTGGGGATGGAGTGTAGATGATTGGCTCCATAAATTCAGAATTAGGTTTGAATGTTGCAATGATGCCAGTTTGTTTGTGAGTGCCTATACCATTTGATTTGGTGATCATACCCTCAGCCACATTACAGTGAATATTTAGAGTCTCTATGGCTAAGAATTTAGGTATATTAATAGCAGTGTGTTTGATGGCCGGTTCATGTTTTGTGTTGTTCTCAAAGCCTAACAGCCCTCCTATAGTACCCAGATCCACTGTTTCTGTAGCAGATACAATCTCTACTCTGTGAGTGACAGAATTTTGACTTAACACTACACCTCTGGGTAATTGAGCATTTAGAGTGGACAGATTATACTGCCCTGGAGTGATGACAATTTTTTGATCCCCTACTGCAATTGTATTGTTGTGGTGTGTAATATTAGGGATCAAGTACATGCCATAAAATGCTCTGAGAGCTATTGTTTTGGGATACACTATGTCATCATGTAATTTGAGTTTCAATATTGAATTTTGGCTGGTGAGATGGAATACCCCCATGATGTTTTAAATACCACAGGGCCTTTTGAAAATTTTCAATTGATGGTTTATTTATTTGAGACATATATCTAAGAACAGATAAACACAAATGTCCGCAATTAACATCTTTGAAATTTTGAACACGGGCATTATTGTAATAAAAATTAGCTGAATTTAGATATTTTATTAAATTTTCAGGTGGAACACCTCCAAATGAATCAAACACAAATGCCTCATTTTTTAAATATTTAAGATAACAGATCCAGTGAGTGCCCTGATTTTTGTACTTATCCAAATTAACAATGCCACACTCTTTGTTGAGTGGTTGTTCTGGTAAAGAATCAGACATGTACACACCTCTAAAATTTTTGATGCCCAGTGGCTTGATTAAAGCTTCAATATCTTGGTTTGTAAGCGGCTCTTGTTTTTTTAAACTTATTCATGGCTCTCTTAACACCTTTGCCCTGTTTCTCCATGGCCAGGTTATGGCGCCTCTGCTCATCTAATTCTGCCTTATTTTTCTTGGCATCTATTACTGTTTTTGCTATGGCAGCTGATCCCCCAGCCAAGCTCCCAACAGCCTCAAGTGCTGCTAAGATGGCAGGGATAGTAAATATGAAACCCCCCACATGTGATTTTTTTCTAGATTGTTGTAATTTTTTTAATTGGGGGGTACTAAGCAACAATTTCATACCATGGCCCTTGGCAATACAAGAATTTTTTTTCTTGCGCTGCTTTTTGGTTAAAAGACTATCAATAGTTTTAAGAGATTTAAGACCTGCATAAGGTATTTGATACATAACACCCTTGGCCTTCATTCTAGGTTTATTATATACATATTCACAACCCCCACCCCAGTTTTTGTTTGGTGTTCATAGCTATGGTGGTTCCCAATGCTGCTATTTTTTCACTTAAAGAAGCATCTTTGCTTACAAATCTACCAAATGCAGCCTCTTCTAATTTCTTGTCTGCAACATGTCTCTTGTCAAGATCAGAATGTTTGTTGTATGCTATGTCATGGTCTCTACAAGCAGCATCTAGAGGATTAACACCAGGATCACCTCTGTTTAATCTATGGTCCAGTTTTGTGCCTGGACCACAATACTGATAGCCTGGAATGTGTAGTTCAAATGGCAGCTTGTTTATAATGTCATTAACCAGGCCCCGACCCTCAGAAATATTCCAAAATTTAGGTGGTAGAGTATTAATAATTTTTATGAGATATCCAATCCCCTTAGTGTCATTCACTATAAAATTAGATAATTTGGTGCTTATCATGTCCATAATTCCAACCTTTTCATTGTAAAAATTGTGGTTCCCAGCATTTTCCTCCCCAGCTATCACCAATAACCTATCTACAAGTTTCCTGACATCATCAACCCACACAAATTCTTTAGGCAGGGTGTTGTATTGTTTGATTCCACTGCCAGTCTTGATCTGTGACCATATGGGCTTGATTAAATTATTGTATTTTGCCCCACTGCTAGACTTGACTCTTTTTTGTGTGGGATCATTGTTCTGGTATAGAGCATCTGATTTTATTAATATTTCTTTGTAATATTCATAATCTTGATCTGTATAGCTGCCAGGCCTTTTCCTAGTCATCAGTTCCCACAACCCAGGTGTGCCGGGATATTTAACAAAACCACCTCTTTGTCCAAGATGAGATTCTGAATAAACAATTATATCATCTCCCATAAATGTTACTCTGAAATTGCCAATTCTATGTATGATGCTACCATCACGCTCTGTGTCAGCATATAAGCCAAAGACCTCATCTTTGTTGTCTTTAGGTGTGCTTAAATATTTTTGAGCAAGAAGACCCAATTCAATAGGATCCTGTGTAGCTTCAATTCTTCGAGGAGCAACAGGACTAGGTGTATGAATACTGGAAAGTGGGGTGATTGGATAATCTAATATGTTCCTTGCAGCTACAGGTACAAGCTCTGTGATCAAATTTTGATTTTGCTCTGTAACAGTTTTGATATTTTTACCTAATTCACTAATAGCATCAATAATAGGCTGTTCTGTTTGTTTGTGTTGTTCATAAATTCCTCGGTTCTGTGATTTCCATCCCTTAAATCTTTTTACAAGATAATCTTTTAATTTAAGATCATCAATGATTGGCCTTTTCATGGTTATTTATATATGTTTCAATGTCTAGAAAATTGTTGATTTTATTTCTGTATTTGCCACTACTGGGTTTTCTTGTCATATCAATTGTGACAAACCCATAACTGTCCTGGTTCCAGCACCTACTGCAAAACTTGGAAAAATCATTGTAGCTCAAGTCCCCACCTACATATTCATCATGTATGTGTTTGAGGTTGGTATGATCTTGATGAAACACACATATAAAATTGCTGTTGTCTCGGATCAGCTGCTTCGGAATTTTAGAAAAAGTCTGTGCCAGGTAGAAACAATCAATGTTTTTGTGCCGCCCCTGTGTAAAAAAATTTCTAACCTTGTTTTGGTTATCCAGTATAATGTCATCAAACACAACAACAGAATTATCGAGACATTCATGGAGTGGCTTAACATCTGGTTCAAAAGTGGCAATATGCAATCCATCATATAGCTTCATCAGCTGCTGATATTTTAATTGTTCCAAGCTCTTAGAGAAGACATACAAGTGCCTGTTTTTCCAGTCTAACCAGTTGGGTGCCAATAAAAAATTATCAACCATTAGTGTAGTTTTACCACAAGCAGATGGCCCAACAATAAGACACCTAATATTATCAGGCAGCAAGTTGCCATTTCTCTTATTCTGTTTTTCAGGTTCTGGCAGCCTTTTTATAACATCCCAGGTGCTCATATTATTATTTTGTCTGCATCGATCCAGCTGTGTTCTGGAAGTCCTAGCCATTTGACAAGTAACTTGTTGCCTTTTCTGCGGATGATTTTTTCTATGAGATATGTGTCAGGCTGTTTAGTTTTGCTGAGTTCTTCTTCATAGAATCTGCCTTTGAGAATTTCTCCTCGGTGATCTTTTATTATATATGTGTTAAGGGTCCCGGGTTTAACTTGAACCACTGTAAATAATTCAGTGCTCCAGTTTCTTGTAAAGCCTCTTTTGAATAAGTGCTTATATTTGCTGATTCTTACTTGATCACCCACCCTGTATTTGGCCTTTCTTGTTGTTGGCTGGTATTTAGGATAATAAACAGTGCTGATCAATTTTTGCTCATCAGATGAAGTTACTTCAGAGGGTTTCATGTTGATTGTGGAATGGACCGAGTTGTTATATTTATGTAGAAGTTCTGGAAGAATATTAATCCATTTATAATTACCTTGGAGGGTAAATTGTTTATACATAAGATTTTTTAGGGTTCTGTTGAATCTCTCTACAATTGAGGCCTTGAGATCACTGTAACTCGAATAATGTTGTATTGCCTGGCTTTTAATAAATTGTTGAAACACTGAATTATAAAATTCTTTGCCATTATCTGTTTGCAAATAGCGCGGTGATCTTCCACTCTGATTTATGATTGTTCTGATGGCTTCTGTAACACATGTTCCAGTCTTGGATTTGAGTGGCACAGCCCAGGCAAATTTTGAAAATGTATCTATTACAGTGAGTAGATACTTGTAGCCCTTGTTGATTTTGTCTAAGTTTTTCAACTGTCCACTTGCCATTTCAATCAAGTCCCCTTGCCATAAATCATCTATGCCTTTTGTGACTACTGGCAGTCTCTTAAAATTATGTCTGGCTTGTCTGTGTAGTTCAACAATAATTTCTCTAGACATAATATGAAAACAAGAATATTGCAACTATGGGGTGTTCAGCAGCTGATACTGCAGGATTTTCTAAATATAATTTGTCCCCTATTTGTATTTTAAATTCCAGAGATCCATCATCTTCAACATATGCTGTTTCTAATGTATTGGGATCTGTAAAATCCTCTAACTCTACACTGGTGATTTTTGTTTTGTTGTCAGCATTTGTTATTGATAAGGTGGGGTAGTGGTGTGCCTGTGGTTGAAGCCAATATTTGATCTTGATTGGTCTCAATGTGCCCCAACAAAAAACTGGTAATAAAATTGTGCAGGGGACAGCATATATATTTTGCCACCTGGTGTAAATGGTGAATCATATTCTTTGTTGGGGATGCTGTACAATTCAAGAATTACTGTATGTTTTGGATTCTCGATTATGCCTGTTATTTCTTTTTCTGCTGTAAGCAATCTGCTTGTTACAGATTCAAGGTGCTCATTGATGGTCCTAACAACATCATCATGGCCTGGCTTGATTTTTATGTCCACAATAAGTTTCTTGTATTGTTGCACAATCTCTTGAAGCTGGGTGGCAAAAACAGACAGAGCATTTGCTTGATTGGATTCCATGGTTCCTAGCTGTTGCTTGATATTAGCTACATTTTGTTGCAAATTTTCAACAACTGCCAATTTTGAATTTTGCGCAGTAAGATCATGGACCTGTCTTCTGATATCCTCAAACAGGGCATGCAGTTCATTAATATGTTGATTGGTTGGTAGAGTGGCCACTGTCTGAGTGAGATGTTTGATCTCTGCTTGGATATTCTTGATATCTTCTGATTTCAATATCCTATTCACTGCCCTCTTAATATTTTTAAGTTCCTGTGATGTAGGAAGATTTGATACTGTATTTTGCAAAGATTCAAGTGCCAATTTTACATTGTTTAATTTAGAAGCATCAGCCACATTTTGCATAGCATTTTGGAGCAGGGCTATATCTGCCTGAGTGGGTGTGGATTGTTGTAAAATTTCAAGTTTTGTTTGAATATCATCAATCAGATGATGAAAATGAGATAGTTCAGATTCAGTGTTGAGGTTTTCAAGCTTTGTGATTGGTGCTGGACACTAACAAGAGTATCTACAATACCGGGCAGGCGAGATTCTAGAGTTTCTTGTACATTTGCCAAATCACTTTGCACTGCTGCTATTGTACCTTGAAGATGGGTTATGGTACTTTGAATTTTTCCAAAATCTTCATATGTTTCAAGTTGCAGCTTAATATTTGCTACACTCCGAGTTATTGCACTCAAAGCATCAGAAGATGGCAAATTGTTCATAAAATTTTCAAGTGTCTCAATTTTTTCTTTAACCTCGGATATGGCATTGTGCAGAGGATCCAGATTAGGTATCTGGAGTGACTGAATCTGTTCCTTTAGAGTGGAAATCACTAGATCAAAATCTTCTTGTGATTTTATGCTTTTGACAATTGTTTGGAGCTGTGCCTGGACATTATTTATTTGCTCTTCCAATTGTTGTTTCAATTGCTCAGAATTGGTGGCCTGGGTCTTAAATTTGGCTTGAAGAGCTGCTACAGCTTCTTCTAAACTTTGAAAATTATCTAATGTTGCCAGTTCAGTATATTTTTGAAGCAACAATTTGAGTTCAGAATCAATTTTAAGAAGAGGGTCCATGCATTGTGATTGTAAATTTGTAATTTCTAATTGAAGACTGGCATTGAGTGTAGTTTGTAAAGCTTGTAAATCACTTCTTAATTTCTTGACTCTGACATCAAGCATCAGAATCTCATCACTGTGATCTTCATGCCTTGTATGGCCAAATATATCATTAGGCATTTTTGTTTTAGTGGTTATTTATTATAGAGTATCTGATTATTAATTCTATAAAAAAGGGTATAAGCTTGTCATATGATCCCGGGACCTCAATATATAAGCAGTCACCAGCAGAAACAGTATAAACAGTGCCAGAAATCATGTTTGAGTGCTTAATTCTATAAATATTTCTCCCTATTGAAATCTTGACATTGCCCTCAGGGGTTGTAATAAATTGTAATTGCCCACCTATAGGTAATTGGTAATGATTTAAATTATTGTTAAATATGTACAATGTTTTGCCCGTTTCATCATCAACATCTGTAAGTATGCTGTTCAGATGAATAATTAAGAAACCACTCAGTTTAGATATCATATCAGAAGAGGGTTGTGGTGTCGGCAGGTCCATAATACCTTGTTTTTTAAACCCAAATAAGTTCATAGGCATGTTTATTTATTTCAAATCATGCTCTGTGTTTGGGCATTGATTGCCATTTTTCAAATCACAATGCCCCCATGGTAGAGTATGTATGCCACATGATAAAATGCATCTCTTATCATCATGTGGGTCCAGAGCCACTTTTCTTACAATATTGCTAGTCAATAAGTGATCCACACTCTGAATTCTGGATTCTGATGTTTTGATTGTGCTACATGATTTGAGACAATTTTTATAATCTTCAAATTGGAGCTCTTTTTCAACAGTTACTCTGCCAATGCCCTTGGCTTTTTTGGCAACAGCACCACTACATGTTTCAAAACTGTACATCTTGGCTCTTAACCCAGCAAATGCCACAATAACATCACCAAGTGTCTCATCTTTTAACTTGCCAGGCACCTTTTTGTTGTGGTGATGAATCTCTGTATGTTCACTGGTATCAAAATATTCAAGCAATGCAGGCTGTGCCATATCTTTATAAACATCTTCTGTTTTAATATCAAGAACAAAACTATCTGTATCCATGTACATCAATTTTACACAATCACCATAAAAAGGTTTCAACACATCATAATACAATTTTAACATGTGTAATTTGGCCAATTCCAATATTACAGCCCCTACATAAATAGGTTTATCAAACTTAATTTTTGTTTTTTTCATGTTGAAAAGTGCCATATTTTCATCATAAATTCTTCTATAATTGAAATTAGGCTTTGCAACCAATTTTTTGCTCAGGCTGGGGTCAGTAATTATTTTGACATCGGTATGTTTTCTGACATTTTCAATAGTTTTGCCATATACAGAATTGACCATCAATTTAAACAAGGCCTTATCAAATTGGCTCATTGCAGATGTTCGAAGCTCTGTATTTGTATTAATATATGGCTTCAACCATTTTAAGTGCCTGAACCTCAAAACTTTTCCAACTTTGGTCACTTGAACACCATGATGCATCAGGAACTGGAGGTTTTTGTAATATATAACATAACCCTGTTTTGGCTCCAGTGTCATCATGAGCTTCTTCTGTTTAGAGCCAGGTGAGCACTGAACCTCGGGAATTGGGGGCAGATCAGAAAATTTGTTGTGTAAATTATCTGGAATTGTCAGATCAACCTCTAAGAAGAGGCCATAGTCACTGTCAACAAAATCCTTAAGATTCTCAATATTGAAATCTTCAACCCATTCAAGCCCTGAATATGGCAGTTTATCCATCATGGCATAACCATACAGGCTGTTTGCATCTACATACAGTATATAATTTGATGGCAGTGCTGGATCATAATCAGGAATATATTTGTTATTTGCTCTGGCATATCTCTGAGAACATTGCACCATGCCTCCTCTTATACATTGTTCCATAAACAGATACATATCTTGATCTTGGATCAGATCCAATTGCATTTTAGTGTTTAAAAACATTGCAGACCATGCTAGGCCCGGGGCACTGTAAAAATATATTGGATCTAGTTCATAATTTTGCATGGAAGATTTTCTGAATGCCTGCAGTATATCAGCTAAGAGGGTCACATCAAGTTTTAAATAAGCCTTGTGATAATCACCAAATGTCTTGCATTTTAAATTGTTCCACATCAACTGGGCATGGTGATAATCATCATCAGTGATTCCAGATGCTCTGATTTTGCTGTAAAACTCTTGTTGTGGTGGCAGAGAACACTCATCAAATTTAGAAAAATCTGTAACATAATCATCTGGATATACACCCTTCCGCCTAATTAATTTCAGGTCCTGATTTGGAAACAAAGCACATGTGATTTTGAATTGATCATCAGATAATTGAGTGGCCAGTGTAGCCAGGCTAGCCGATAAAATTCTGTAAGAATCAAGAAATCTTATGTGAATAGGAACACCATTAACTTTAATTATTTTGTAAATGGCAATATATTTTTCATCATTTTCAGCTAAAATATTTAAATTATGCTTCTCAAACCCCTCGTACCTGATCAGATGATGGAAATCATAATTGGATGCTCCATGGCAAAATATAGGGATAAATTTTGGTCTCTTGATCTTAATATTACAGCTATTACACAGGGCCATTAAGAATTTACCATCTGTATGAGAATGGTGTTTCACCTTGATATTTATATCTGAAAATTCAGAATCACATACCGGGCATTTTTCTGCATTGTTGAAATCTTCAATCTGTTTCTCTGTTAAAGGCAACGTGGGTTTTGATTTTAATAAAATATTAGATGCTATGTCATGGCACTCATTTTCTATTCTAAGTGCAAATTCTTTGATGGCATCTGCTCCCATGTATAAATTTTCTTTACTAACAACCCCATCCTGTACAACCACATAATAAAAGCTGGAAGGTTCATGTAGCTGGTATGGTGTAATTGAAGATTCTTCAGGATCTGGATTGCAGAATGCAAGAGGTTTGAGGTTTGATTCAAAATCACAGACAATATATGCTGGGTGTTCCAACAAGGCTTCAAACTTTTTGAATTTTCCTTTTTCACTTGGATTAGGCATCACCATATGAACAGGTTTATAATTGCCACAGTATTTCAGATGCTCAATTAACTTGTTTTTAGCAATTTCTGCATTCTGTTCGCAAACACCATTCACCATTTTTCTACCATCAAATACACTTAAACATCTTCTACACAACTTGAATATTGTATTGGATTTGTCTAGTTGTGTTCTGACTAAAGCTTCAAGATTATGTATCAGAGTGTAATGATTTGTGCCATCTCCTTTAATTAAGAGCAGATCAATCGGAATAGCAGATTCATCATCAAGTGTACTGATTCTGAGAGGTGCTATCAAGCAATTGTCACGGCCAGTGGAACAAGTAAATACATTAATAGATAATTGTTTGCCATTGATGTGCCTGGCCTTTTTTTTAAATTTATCAATATTCTGAACAGACATTGGATATTCTAAACCCTCCATTGCCTCATCAAAATCATGTTCATGTTGCTTATAATAAGTTATTCTCTCAGGATTTCTTGAAACTGGATACAAAGCAGCTAAAATACACCACAAAAAGCATTTCACATCATTATTTTCTATATTAACCACGGCTCTTTTGTTTTTAATATTGAGAGGTAATGGCACATAAGTGGAACCTTGTAATGGGTTGAATTCAGAAATATTAACATATAACTTGTGTGGAGATCCGCATAGGCTCCATCCAGACTCTTTTGCTGCAAATTCAGAGTGTTTAATATTTAATTGATCTATCAAACTGCTTATTATTTTGTCTGAATTTGCATTTGAATATACCGGTACAGTTTCTGTTATGTGGGGCTGTGTAAATTTTGTGCCATTTGGCTTCTTATATTGTGCAAACAATTTGAGGGACAGCTTATAAGACCCATTTTGTGCATTTAGAATTGCCTGCACATCAGGATTTACACTGTTCAAAAAATTCTTAATACCACATCTTGGCTCTGATACAAAACGGTGATCCCTTAATTGGCCGTTAAAACTGCTATGGATGGGTTCATAGCGTGGCTGCTTTACTGGTCCAGCATTAAGAGGTGTTTCATGCTTCCTTTTCAGAGCAGATGTAGATGGTTGGGGGGGCAATGTTGATGACTGTGCAGAGCAAGTACCTTTATGTTTATATGTGAAGTATTCCAGATTATATTTTCTATGGCATTTAGGGCAAATTTTTGTGGGAGTTCTGCATTTGTCTGGGTTACAATTCTTTTGGTGCCTGGCCCAATTGGGGCTGGATATATTCTTTTTGCATTGATTACAATATTTTTGATTTGGCATTTTTGTTGTTTGTTTATTATATACAATTTCCTGGGGTTCAAATCAAAATTCTATGCTTAATAAAAAAATATCAGTTAGATTCAGCAGTGTGTTTTGTATATTTAGTGTGTGTGTATGTGTATGCGTGTTAATATTTTTGGCTTTGGTATTTATATAAAATTTCTTGGGGTTCAAATCAAAACTCTATACTTAATAAACCTATGACAGGTTGTCAAAAATTCTGTATATTAAATCAAATAGATTTGTAATTCAATTTATATAAATTTGCAATATTTTTGTGTTTAAAAAAATATGATCAGCACTGCAACAACACACCCTTACTCTTCAACAACTCTCACAATACTGGCTGATATGCAATGCAAAATCTCTTTATATAGCCTAAGCACAGACCGCATTGAAAACATCTGAAACAATAGGCCAATCAGAATATAACACATCATTACATTATGTCATAAGCAACCAATCAGAAAACAACACGTGTCTAATGCATAATATTGGGTAATAATTTGTTGCAAAACATAATGCAACAGAAATAAAGCAGAAATAGGCCACAAGTGGACCGGAAGTAAATATATGTGTGTGTGTGTGGGTGGGTGTGGGTGTGTGTGGGTGTGGGTGTGGGTGTGTGTGTGGGTGGGTGTGGGTGTATGTGGGTGGGTGTGGGTGGGTGTGGGTGTGTATGTAGGTGGGTGTGGTCAAGGTCAAGGTCACGGTCAAGGTCAAGGTCAAGGTCATGGTCAAGGTCATGGTCAAGGTCAAGGTCACGGTCAAGGTCAAGGTCAAGGTCAAGGTCATGGTCAAGGTCAAGGTGTGTGTGTGTGTGTGTGTGTGTGTGTGTTAATACGTTTGCGTAGTTTTAGGTGTGGGCAAAAAAATATCAAAAGGGGCATATTTTTGACAGGTTTATGGACAATCTCACAGAAGTGCCTTTTATAAGTGTAGGCAAATCAATCTGAGGGGGCTCATCATTTCACAGGAACTTCCCGAGGGCATTTTTGCAAAAATTTTGGATTAGACGGAGTACCATACTTGAGCAAAAAGCTCATATGGGCATGTTGAGCAAGTTTTAAGTGTAGGCAAATCTGCCTGAGGGGGGTTCATCATTTCTCGAGTTTATAATATCACAAATACAACTACTGCCGTTTTATGAGAACGTACTGAGCCGCAATCTGGACGTGGTGTGTGTTAATGAAACGTGGTTGACGTCGTCTCACCTGAGTTCCGAATACTTTGATTCCCGGTACACTGTGTACAGATGTGATCGAAGCCGTGACCTTAGTGGCAAAGTGAGTGGAGGTGGTGCACTTGTGGCTGCAAAAAACGACCATTCGTCCTTTTTGGTAGGAGAACCGATGCAACAGCCTGACTCCATCTTAGTTAAAGTATTGCTTAACAAGAAATTTCCTATCTATATTGGTGTTGTGTACTTCCCCCCAAATCAACTAAGGCATTATATGACAAATTTTATGACTTTGTTGAAACCCATACTAAACCAGGAGACAAAATGCTATTCTGTGGTGACTTTAATTTACCAGAGATTACAAGTGTAGACGCACATTTATTAAGTCTTACGCCAGTGTCTCAAGATCTACAACTTTTTATGTCTTACCATGCTCTCAGGAACGCAAACAATATTCAAAATGTAAACAATAGGTTACTTGACCTTATATTAACGAATGTTAGTAATGTAGATGTAAGCAAAGAGTTGCACCCTATCCTACCGGAAGACACACATCACCCCTCAATAATAACTGAGATCCAATGTCTTTCCATAAAATCGATTAAAAAGTCAAAACAAAACTTTTCCACCTACAACTTTAAGCAAGCCAACTATTCAAAACTCAACAGATTGGTATCACAAACTGATTGGACGCTAATAAATAGCGCCGATAACGTAAATGAAGCTGTTGATATTTTCTACTGATTAATTTATGACATATTTCATGAGTGCGTTCCCTTTAAAAAATTACAGAACTCAACGTACCCTTGCTGGTTTACGCCTGCTATAGTGAAAAAAATTAATGCAAAATCTTACCACAGGTTAAAATGGAAGAAAAGTATTAGAAACAAAGAATACCATAGGGAAAAAAGTCCTTCTGTTCCGCGCACAGGTTAAGAAAGACAACTGTAGCTCACACTAATTACATAAAACAGTCTGAAGACCAGATACGTGCCGACCCTTCGCGATTCTGGTCCTATATCAAAAGTAAAAAATCCCATCAAAACTGCCAAGCTATTAAAGTCGGAGCAGACATATTGACAGACGAAAATGATATCGCGAATGCCTTTGCAACTTACTTTCATTCTGTGTACGCAGCCGAAAGTGCTAAATATGACGTAAATAATCTGAAAACAGCAATTTCTAACGAACAACTTGGTATTTTCACTTTGCACAAAATCCACGTAAGCGAAGTAGAAGCTGCCATTAAGAATTTGAAATCCAAATCAACGACCGGCCACGACAACGTACCACCATATATAGTAAAAGGATGTTGCGATATGTTAAAAAATCCCTTGCTGCAAATTTTTAACCTTTCCCTCGATACCAATACTTTTCCTTCAAGATGGAAAACATCGAAAAGATCGAACGCAAACTGTAATATACGGGAAAATCAAAGTCGTCCCTTCACGCCACATTCTGGTCTTCCACAAGGGTCCAATGTTGGACCGCTTTTGTTTTTATCACTTATCAACGACTTACCAAATTGCATACAAAATTCTCAAAAGTTGCTTTTCGCCGACGATTAAGCTTTTCCACGCAATAAATATCTCTGACGACTGCTTGAAACTACAGGAAGATGTAGACAGAGTGATTTCTTGGTGTAAAAATAACAAGTTGGATCTTAACCCAACAAAATGCAGCGTAGTCACGTAAACAAAACGCAAAGTTCCTTGTGTGTTTCCATACCGTATTAAAAATGTACAAATCACGCGCAAAAATGAAATTAAAGACCTCGGAGTGACCTTCGACACCAAGCTCAAATTTAATAAGTATATTGAAACTGTTACTAACGACGCTTTCAGAAACTTAGGGTTTATAATCCAGTCAAGCCATGACTTCACAAAAATAGAACCAGTGAAAATACTTTACTATTCCCTCGTACGGTCAAAACTAGAATATGGGTCAGTAATCTGGAATCCCACTCAAATAGATTTAATTCATAAACTAGAACGTATTCAGTCCAAGTTTCTTAGATATCTCAAATTCAAAGCCTGTGGAGAATATCCAACATTCGATTCATACGATAATCTAGTCTCAGAGACCAACTTCAGCAAACTAGCACTCCGACGACATGTGAATGACCTGCTCTTTCTGTATAAAGTAATTAACGGTATAATAAACGATTCCAACTTATTGTCAGCCGTATCGTCTAATGTTCCCAGTTCCAAACACGTCCCAAGCACAAAATCTTTCATTGCCAGAGAGCGAAAACTTCAATTCTTTCTACCTCTCCGGTGTGGAGAGCGTGCAACTCTTTCAACACAATTTCATGAGTAAATAACACGATTGATATTTTTGAAATGAGTTTATACAATTTTAAAAATACTATTACTAAAACACTGAATCAATTGTAGTAATATTATGTAATTAGAGCACTAAAATTGGGCTCTGCCTGTTAAGCTCTATCAATAAATAAATAAATAAATAAATAAATAATCTATAATATTCCCAAATCTTCTTCTTTATTATTCGGCTGATTGCCCTCACAATTTAAATTTTGATACCTTGTAGAGGTGAGAGCTTCCCCTACAACGCGTTTCTGTTTAAAAACGCCTTGCTTGTGGAGGGTAAATCCCAAGAAACAGCCCCAGGATCGAAAGGATGAGCTTCAAGTTTCGTTCTGTGATGACGTCAGCACTTGGTTCTCCAATGCACCGGTTACACCCCATAATCTCGACCCATGGATCCTCAGGATTGGTCACTTTCCGAGCACAGCTTTCATGTACATAATTGTGGCAGTCTGTACACAGCACCATATCTTCATATTTCTTCTCCTGTTGGGTACAGCAGGTCAGCTTCTCCCTAGTCTTACGGGTTACTGGTTTCTGTGGTCCTGATATCATGGCTTCTTCTTTTTCTGGAACAGAAATCCACAGATCGTCTGCTTCTACAGGAACTCGAATTATCCACAGGTGGGTAGCTTCGGGTCCTGTCTCGGTCGCCAAGAATCACTACACTGGTCCTGTAGGGCCTAGGTCTGGTTACTAAGTTACCCTGGATCGGACTTCTCAGTTAGCTTATTGGGGTAACTAAATTGCAGGCCCTGACTTGGTCACTGGTGTCCTATTTTATACCTTTTTCTTAAGTTAAGAATGAAAAGGTATGGAACTTTCTTCCAATAAAGTCGGGGTTATTATTGTTTATGCACAGTATACAATAACACTTATCCACAGGCAATCTTGGATATAAGTTAACTGATGCAGATTTGATGGTAAATCTGAAACGGGTAACCCTTCCAAGATTATTCACGATTGCTTTTGGTATTGCAAGACACTAGAGCCGAACCAGCAGGTTTATGAGAGACTTACCCAAGCAATTTGCAGCGTCCACAAAGGACCGTGAAGTTCTCCCTACGAGGTAGACTTATGATACCAGCAATCGGGCAAGATAGCCCAAATATACAGAAATTGGATTTCTTTTTATACTAAATGGTTGTTTACAAAATGCCAAGGAAACTTGGTCGATATTTACACGTATCTATGGATTTACATAATTACATCATGCACTGTAGATTTTTACAATATTTACATAAAATAGTTAAAGTTGTAAATAACATACCTTTCTAATATATTTTTTCAATGCCAAAAACGTTTACATAATTATTAATTTTGTTGTTTTTGAGAAATGCAGATTAATTCTCGAACATTCTAATCTTGTGCAAGTCACAGATAATTTATGCACACAGAGATGTTGAACTCTATTTTCAAATGGAAACATGTCTAGATTCGACTGGGGCGACACACAGGAATGATAAATCAATGCTGTCTTGTCAGACGTAATCGTATTGAAAATCAAAACGAGTTAGTTATCACTCTGTTTGAATGTGAGGAGTCGGGTAGTTATAATAAATATTAGATGATGACGACGGGATGTAATGAGAATCAGTTTTGTTGACTTACTATTTATTCAACGCAAACAAGTAATTGCAGGTATTACACTCGGGAGAACAAACGTCGACAGTCTGACTGCTATTACTTCCTCCTTATCTCGCTCGAGCCGCGAGGAATGAGGAGCTCTGAGGTCAGCCACCTGGCTACTATGTCACAGTGACGCTCCTACCTCAATACCTTTTTCTTTACGCTCAACTCAGTACACTCCATTACAAAAATATTCAATATACAACTGTCATAACTCCCCTCTCTTGGGAGAAAAATTTCCTACAAGTGAAATTTTTACAAAATACCCATTTATAATTTACACATTCTTATCATATCTACACACATACTTTATGGAGTTACAGTTAAACTGGTATACATCATGGTCAAATACACTGGTTATAATCAATACAACAACATCTATGTTAAAGAAAATATAAAAATAACAAATAAATATAAATAATTTTAAACAAAATCTTTCTTTTTATCTACCCAAACAAATGTTTGTACAATTTTTGGATTTAGTTTTTCGAATTGGCTTAAATAACAACTTCTTTTTTCAATGGAACAATTCCAGATTTTTAGATTATCACTGTGTTACCACTGATATTGCCAGTTTTCAAATCAATTACAATGTATACATTAGTTGCTTGTTTTTCAACTACCATATAAGGACCTTCACAGACCTTACAGTACTTTTTAGTGCGATTTTCTAGGAGACTGCTAAGATAATGGTTTTTTACAAATACCAGGTCTTTTATTTGAACTTCAGGTCTATTTTCTTGTTGCAAGTTGTACCTGTCATTTCTTTTCTTCCTTGCTTGGAAACCCTTTACAAAAGCCATGTATAGCTTATCTTTCCACAGAGAAATTTCATTAGGCGGTAAATTAAAATGATTCAAAATACATGAGTTAAGATCTCTATTTAGTTGTAACTCAGAGGGAGCAAATCCTAGCTGTGTGTGTACACTATCATTTAGTAAGCTTACAACTACATCTATATATTTCGGCCAATCTTTGTGGTTGTTTTTACAAAACACACGCATAAGCCGGTTGAGTTTAGAATGAATTCTCTCAACCAAATTAGAACTAGGGTGATATATTGGGGTATACGCCAATTTTATACCTAAGCTTGTTAAAGTGTCCACATATTTGTTTGAATGAAACACCGTGGCGTTATCACTGACCAACCTGTGTGGAATGCCAAAATGCCTGACATGACCTTCTAGCAAGGCTTTTTACAATACTGTTGGTCGTACCTGACCTCATTGGATAAGCAAACAGATATTTAGTGTTAGCATCTTGTAAGGTTAGAAGAAACCTTTCTCCTTGAGAATATCCAAAAACAAAATAGTTTCACCCTGGTTACAATGTTGTTGGAATATGCCCTTGGACGGATGTCTACTCGGCTTCGTTCTCATACATAGTTCAATGTATTTGATATAACTCAGAATACCTTTTCTCATACCAGGCCAGAAGTACAGTTTCCTAACTCTTCTGAGTACTTTTTCACAACCAAAGTGGTAATTTCTCAGTATTACAGAAACTAAAGATTGAGGTATACTGGTTTGATGCATAAGTTCGTAGCGTTTTTTCGCCTCGTCAAAAGTGTTTCTATTCTATACCGTATCAATCCATAGGATTGTATGTTTATTTTATTAAGTCTCTCTGAACGCTTCATGTTGACCAGGGCATTCACTTGTTTTTCTCTCAGCTGTCTCAAGCCTCTTAGGCATGTTTACAATGCATTGTGTTGTGCCATGCAAACCTCCTGAGCATTCAGGAACAGGTAACACTTCTGGTTTTAGAGTCAGCGGTTTGCATGGTAGCAATTATGATAATCACACGATTCGGCGATTCGGCATCGAGGAAGAGCTCGATGGCCAGGGAATAGAGAGGTGAGACAAGCTGGGAAGTGACTGGACTTTGGGAATTGAGTTGGTAGAGAGAGGAGGTCAGCAAGGCAGGAGGTCGATAGTGGAAGCACGCTTTGGTCAACAAGTTAGAAGCTTACAGAGGACTTCGCTATTTTCATTCAGCTAAAGACTTCAGATAGACAGGTAATTATCCTACCCCAGCCATGATACAGGTTCAACGGTTCACAAAACACAACGAGTGTCCATTGTCTTTTCAGTAATTAATTCCTTTGTGTAATTTGTACCTTTCGCATGCCAAGCAATAACTCGTCATGTCAATGACGAGTGGTCTCATCAAGAGGATGAATGATGAGTAGTTTACATCACCCCATCAATTAACTGGTTCAGATCCCTTCATTCTATAGAATGACACGTGGTGGAGATTAGCGGGTCTTTTCATTTTTTCAGAAATGAAAAGAAATTGTTAGCCAGTTTAAAGCAACCCCACCCCAAAGCTTGACACGTGGTGGATTTGCTAGGGCTTCTCATGCATTTTTTCGGAAATGCGATGAGAAAAGAGTTTGTTAACCAGTTTAGAATTATTCCCCACCCTAAATTTTGACACGTAGTGGAGTGCTAGTTCATTACCCACTCCAAAATTTTGCTCATTTATTTAGTTTCGTTAGTATGTCCTTGCCATATTTTATTTTGAAAATACATAGGGCTTAAAGCTTTTTGCATTAATGGGGGGGAGAAGAATTTGTATATGCCATGATAAATGTTTAGTCTAACATGAGGATGAATTCGATTAAATTTATCGACTTCAAGCTGGGTCGATAATCAGCGAAATGTAAAATGCGGAGGAACCTGCGCCCTAGCTCCGTCGCGGTTACCCACGTCGGGCTGGCGCTTTGGTATCAGGAGCGTCCGGCATTCCGCGTGGCGGAAGGTTCGATGTCGGATTTTAGGGAGGCCCATTTTGCCAAAAATGCGGCCGGCCCAGGGACGTCCGTGGACGATTCCCTATCAATCTGCTCCTGGTAGCTCTGTGGTTCACTCACGAACCCGGTACCATGGCTACGACAAATTCCCACCTGGGAAAATTTTACCATCCAGAATTTTAAATAAGGAATAAGGAATAGGCATTTAGATTTGAAGATTTCTTGCAGTGACAGTGATTTTAGAAAATTTTTTTTATATGATCTTATGATCTTGGATACG
This sequence comes from Lepisma saccharinum, assembly GCF_977018435.1. Classification (NCBI taxonomy): domain Eukaryota; kingdom Metazoa; phylum Arthropoda; class Insecta; order Zygentoma; family Lepismatidae; genus Lepisma; species Lepisma saccharinum. The sequence goes on from NC_139237.1 coordinate 2,993,057, forward strand.
AAAATTATTACAACGTTGGTTATGAGGATGCAGTAAGCTACAGTGAACAGTAAACGATTTTATCTTTAACATTTTAATTAATTAATAACGTGGATTAAAAGTGGATTTTAAAGTTATTTATGAATGAGGAAAATAAATTAGTGCCACCGAGTCAGAGTCAATCGGCACTATGGTGCAGTTTAACGAGTCATGGCAGAGAGTATGCTTGTTTGAGTCAATATTTTGTTTTTGTTATTATTATTAATTGAAATTCCTTAAAAGTTTAATTTAAATTTGGTTTAAAACTGACCGTAACTTGTAAAGGATTTAGAATGCTTGAACTATGACTGCTAAGACTTTTGCAACGAGGATATTACATTTTATACATATATAGTTTTGGGAACGAATAAGGCCCCGAGGACCACTCATTTATATTCTTAATGACTGAAGTCTCCTAGCACCTCATGAAGGGAGCTTAGATTAAGGAGATAGTCAAGTTTATACGAGATAGTCACTTGCCTTACGTTACCTTAACTTACGCATACATTGCCTAAAAATTTTCAATTCATGTTAATATGTAAAGAAACGAAACGCTAATTATATTCCTCGACACGCTGTACAATTATGTCCGCTATTACGCCAGGCGTATATAGTTAGAGTGGCGTACCGTGATTTAGGGTATAAACCGCCCGATTAATTAAAAGTTCTAGTTGAGAAGTAATAAATGTATAATTAGGCTGCAGTGACGAGAGATGTCCGTTCACAGGTAAGCAGTTGTGACGAGAATGAATCCGTACACAGATATACATATACTTATATGCTTTAAGCAAAGTTAGGCACAGCCAACTTATTTTGAATAACTAGAAGAGAATTATGAGAGCATTACACAGCGTGGACGTTTCTCACATATTAACGAGATTTTATTGTTAGTTTATATTTATATATTTTTTTTCCTGTCCGAAACATTGTTTCGTTTGACAGTTGAATATTTATCCTTAGCACGTTGTAGCTTCGAATGTTAAAAACTTTAAAATGCAGATTATTTTGAAATCTTAAATATAAATATTGCAAGTTTGTTCTAAGTTACGGCATTTATTAAAGTGAAACAGGTCTAATATTTTAAATCCACTCGCGTGACATAATAATAATTTATAATAAAATAGCACTAATAATATTAAAGATTAAAAGCAGACTTATTATTTAATAATGTGCTTTAGGCACAAAAGTTTTTGCAGTATGTAATAATACTAGCTCAGCGAATACATCACTGGAATTTTATAGTTACTCTTCAGAAGAAGGTATATGATTATATTAGCAAAGTTTAATTTTAAGCGCCAGTTATGAGAATATTTATACTATATGAATATGTAGACGTCGACGTCAAGATTTTATTGCGCTCCACTAACAAGTATTTTCCTTCGGATATTGGATAGCTACCGATAATCCTGGAAATCCATTCTGCCATCGCAGAATGATTATGAGTAAACCACAACGGTTTTAGTTTAAAGCTTTGCCACAATAATATGCTAAGCATATTTTAGAATGAGTAGAGAGAATTAAGGATTCTTCAAGTTTTAGTGATGTTAGTATTTTAATGCATTTAAAGATCGCATAAATAATAATTATTATTTTATTTCAGGTAGTCAGGAGTAAATCAGACTCAATTTTTCCTTACCTTGTACCTTAGTACGGTTCAATTAATTTTAAGTATTTAAACATAACGTTAACACCTGAAATTAAAATAAGATAAGTTTGCAGTAAAATTTAAAATAACATAAGTTAAACAGTGCTAATAAATTTAGAGAATAAATAAATTATATTAAATAAATAAATCACGCAGATAATTTGAGCCTAGAGTCAGAAATAATTAAAAGTTGAGTTAAAATATCTATTACTTAGACTAGGCAAGCTTAAAGTACGTATTAGCTTTGAAGAACTGTTTGTTTTGATTGCCTAAGCAACATGAAAATCATTGCGATTTTAGTTATTTTAAACGGATTTCTTCCATACGTAAAAGCTTCTAATTTTATTTATCTGTTGAACAAGTCCTTTGACTATCCTTATAATATAATTACAATTTTATTATTAACAACATTTATTATTAGTATTTTTATAATTTTCCTAATCTGTTATTTTCAATGTCAACGCAAGAAATCTATTACTTATGACCATGAGTGTACCAACGAGTTACAGTTAAGCAAACTTAATAATGATCCACCGTCCATTGATCAGATTTACGACGATGTTGCACCGATTGTTGAAGTGGTACCATTAAAAACGAGTCACCCGCCAATTCCTCCACCCTTGCCTCAGTCCATTATTATTCAACCTAGGGTACAACTAGCAGTTCAAGATGTATCCAGAAATAGTTTAGTCATTAAAGACGACAGTATAGATTTGCCGAAGAATATTTTATCCGTTAAAGATAGAGTTCAGACATTTGCCGTAAGCAAGGATCCTAATTTTGTTCAAAACAGTCGCAAAATGGAAAGTGAATTGCCTATTTCACACTGTGTTCAGCCAGTTGTAAAAGTTAAAGAGTTATTTGCGAATCAGTCACCTGTAAAAGTCGAGAAAGTTTCAAGTGTTACTTTAAAAGCAGAAAGTAAGCCAAATTTTCAGGTTCCCGAACCTGTTGTATCATTCACAGACCATATTTTCTACGACTTCATGTTCACCTAGAATTTTATATTCATTACGATTTAAATTTTAAATATAATTCATTTTTTTTTTACGTTTCATTGTACCTTATGCAAGGTTTATTAGTCATTTAGTTTGCTAACAGCTTCCCAACTGTTGTTATTTTACGAGCACGGAAGTGTTCAAGTAAACACGCTGTCGCAAGCGCAACGAAGTTTTTTCTCTTTCCATCCCATTTATTACGTCATTTCAAAAGTCCTTGACTTTATTTCGAACTCCCGCAGCGCTTACTAGACCTTGTTCGTAGTAATTTAAAGTTTTGTAAACTTTACGCGTCATTCAATGTATCAGCGAACCAGAGCTTGCATTTTTTTTCCTCCGCACCTTTGCTTGTTGCCCAAAGCAACGATTTTTTTTCGTTCGCAATCCCGAACGGAACCCGAACTTCCCCGAAGTCGCCGATCACGCCTGTCGCTGTAGAGAACTCAGTCAGTTAAGTACAAGCAACGTCGGAATGCAACGATAAGCAGAAATACATCGCAGCTGAATTTGCGAATTCCTTTCTCCGCACGGTAGCTCTCTTCCGAGTACTTTGAACACGCTGGAAGCTCAAAAACACTTACCATAGGCTTTGCATATTTTCTCGCATCAGTGGCGTTCATCCATTAAAATTTTATGGGATCAGTTTAGCTAAGCATATAGCCATCAGAAGTTGATTTTCACGATAGAACGTTATGTCAACAACGTTAGGGATATTTTGTTTTACATAGGTAAATTTTGCCATAAAACGTCGCATTTATGCACTTCAGGTTAATCACGACCAATAATTTTCAAAGGAACAACAAGACGAATTTTTGCGTTTTTTCTCGCAAAATTTTCCCGTTTTTCATAGAGATATTTATAGTAAGTAAAATTTTTGGGACATTGACGCATTTTTTCATTAGAATCAGGATAAAGTCAAACGAAATTTTGATAAAATCAGGGAAATTTCTACAAAAGGGCAATTTTTAGCACTTTATGCACTTAGAGTAATCAAATTTGTCAGCAACATGCCAAGGCTAAGCCTCGGTGATTGGCACAGGCATGTGCAGCAACAGTCGCCACGGCATCGTTAGCCTTTCCAAATTTTAACAGTGTGGTTTACCACAAATGTTATCATTTGAGGAATTATTATTATTATTAATATTTATTATTAGGAAATTCAGCTCACTTATCCAATTTGCATCTTATTTGACAATGCAGCAATGAAATTCATTACTTCTTACTGATTAACTTAGTGTTAATGTTAGTACAGTAGGTAATAACTATTAATTTTTATTTATATTCTAATATATTGCATAACTATTCTCTATCTATTTTGTTTAAACATACCTAAGGGATTGACACACCAATCTTATATGGGTCAAGTATACCTTTCCGCGGCGGGTCTGCTTACACGACCAAGTGATTTGAGGTATACGGCGGACTCAAGAAGTTTTGAGTGGTTAAATTTCTTTTGTTTAAAGGAAATTTGAAATTGAGAAAGTTTTTATTATTTTTATTGTGTTTCAAATTTGAATTTCACTCTTTTAATTCCCTGATGCTATATTTTGTTACCACCTGGAGTTTCAACGAAACTCAGAAGTAGCATTTACTGAAATTTTTGTTTTATATTGCATTATATTCAACCACGGCAAATTGCACCGGCCTATCATTTATTAGGAGGCCATTAGAGGCTTGTCAAAGCAACCTCTTAATGACACTAATAGCTTGCTTTGCGCAACACAAATTTTATTTATTTATTTTAAGGGTTCACACCATAATAATTTTTTTTAGAATTTCAACAGAATCTAGAACACGCTTGCAACACTTACCTTTGTTTATTAATTTTACATTTTGTAGTTTTGAAGTGAAGTCTATTACTGACAATAAATTATTAGAGCAGCGCAGTAATAATTAATAGGTTAAGGCAACACATTAATCATGGACATTAATATTTTAATTACGGTTGGATATTTTATTTAAATTTTTCCTTATTTATTTTCAAAGAGTTATGGCAATTATTTTATCAATTTATTTTAATCATATTTTATTTTGATGAGACAATTTAATTTGATTTTAAAGAAAAGACAGTGGAAATTAGTTGGTATTGGGTACTTGTATGAACATGAATTATACATTTCCTATCCTTCATTATTTCCTTTCTTTGTCATAATTTTTCCTTTATTCAACCTAACCTGTCTATACGGAACGCCATGGACAAGCAATACCTACACCATCCATGGGCATTTTTCATGACGGACATCCGCAGGCAGTCTACTATTACCAGGCAGAAAGATTTATTACTATTCTACGAGGGAGACATGCAGACATTTTTAAGTACTACTTCAACGAGAGAATCGTCACCACCAATTTGAGGGAGACATGCAGACATTTTTTACTACACGGAGACTACCTTTTACAGGAAGGATGTAGTCAACCATACATTTCCCAGTATAGCGGACTATACATTATCAACAACACCTAGTGATGGAGCTAGATAAGATTTCCCTCCACACTGTTTGCAGTTCAAACAACAACTTTTCCCCATCTCCCAAGTTCTACGGGTAATTTACCACATTTTTTACATTACCCCAATGCAGTCAAGACGACAAGCAATCCAGAAAGAAGAAGAAGCATAGAAAACGTACTTTCTACAAACAGCAGTTCTGGTCACAAACAATAATTACAGAATTGTGCTACAGTGTTTCTACACATACACATGTGAGCTCCTATCATGTGTATTTATTTGGTTATTTAACATGCATTATGGGAAACAATACGTTTCCATAGCCCTTATACACATTTTCAGTTTTGTGCCATGCATGAGAACCAGTTTTATATGCATTCAAGTTTATATTATACTACAAGGAAGCGACAAGCGCCAGTGGTGTTAATTGACCAGTGCATCAATTAGTGCCTAATTTTGTTTTAAGAAGAAGCTTTTACAATGGATATCCAATTGCACATGCAAGCTATAACAAGCATAGCTACAGTACTTTCAAACATTGCAGACAGTATGCTTTAGTTTTATGCAAATGTTTTTTTTTTCCAAACAGTTAATTGTGTTTCACCAATATGGTACATAATTAAAAATACAATTGCACATTGGACATTTTCTGATATTTTCAATCAGAGTAGACAGTTGATAAAATACTGCAAGATTATTTTTTTTATGTGTGTGCAGACATACAAAGGTATTCACCAAGCCATATATATGTATACAGTGTATGGATTAACGTAGAAAAGAAAATTGAACGCTATAGTTATGTTTTACCAGCGGTAGTTATCAGTGTAACCAACTATATGCATTGAATATTGTATAATAATACATTGGAATGTGCAACATAGCCGTGCAAGTTCATATATTCAACGATTTTAGGAGTGCACTGGCTACATAGTTCGTAAAACATACTACACTTTGATGTGATCAGGCTTTCACACAGAGAAAACAGTGAGATGTGACAATGTTTTACATGCCTACTTACGTTTACTTACTTGTGCACCTTTTTAAGGTTTTCTTATTTATTTGAAGAGTTTATATCGAGGGGCAATATAAACAAACATTGTGAATTCCGTTCTATCTTGCAAAGACGCTCCAGCCGTTGGCCTCGCGGGTGACACAGAGTAGACACCGCTTGGCGAGGCATCACAGACTCTTGACTAGGATCAGGTGGATGAGCAATTCTACATAAAAACATTACGTACGCACAAATGTCGTACATTAAGAGTTTTATCGCTTAACGACACGAAGCTTTGTGATTTCTAGTCTTATAATATTATATATTATTGTTTTTACATCGTATAAACATACGAATTTGTTAGTATTAAGGGTATTATTCATTATAAAGTTTAGGGAATAAAAATTTTTCTTTCTTTCGGGATACGGCAAACAACAGACAGTTATGGTGGATTTCTTTTGTATATTTGGTTTTTTAAGAAAATATATGGAATTGGCGAACCTGAGTCATGTCAAGCTTTGCGATTTGACTTTTAAATTTTCAAAAGAGAAAATTTTTTCCCGCGAGGGCGAACGTATCAATCCATAGGATTGTATGTTTATTTTATTAAGTCTCTCTGAACGCTTCATGTTGACCAGGGCATTCACTTGTTTTTCTCTCAGCTGTCTCAAGCCTCTTAGGCATGTTTACAATGCATTGTGTTGTGCCATGCAAACCTCCTGAGCATTCAGGAACAGGTAACACTTCTGGTTTTAGAGTCAGCGGTTTGCATGGTAGCAATTATGATAATCACACGATTCGGCGATTCGGCATCGAGGAAGAGCTCGATGGCCAGGGAATAGAGAGGTGAGACAAGCTGGGAAGTGACTGGACTTTGGGAATTGAGTTGGTAGAGAGAGGAGGTCAGCAAGGCAGGAGGTCGATAGTGGAAGCACGCTTTGGTCAACAAGTTAGAAGCTTACAGAGGACTTCGCTATTTTCATTCAGCTAAAGACTTCAGATAGACAGGTAATTATCCTACCCCAGCCATGATACAGGTTCAACGGTTCACAAAACACAACGAGTGTCCATTGTCTTTTCAGTAATTAATTCCTTTGTGTAATTTGTACCTTTCGCATGCCAAGCAATAACTCGTCATGTCAATGACGAGTGGTCTCATCAAGAGGATGAATGATGAGTAGTTTACATCACCCCATCAATTAACTGGTTCAGATCCCTTCATTCTATAGAATGACACGATACTAATTTCAGATGATGAACAAAAGACATAAATTATTCAGTAATATCCTTCATTGTCAATGACTGTCTACCAACGCTGGGGCAGTTTTTCAATTCAACGCCTGAAGAAATCAGCTGATTCGGGGTTAAAAGCGTCGTCAAGCCAAGTTTGAAGAGCACTCAAAGGAGCTTCCTTGAAGATTGATGGATTGAGTGCTGAAAAGGTAGCAATCCGAGGGCGAAATATCGGGGAAGTAAGGAGGATGTGGAATAACTACCCAACCAAGCACCTGGATAGTAGCTTTTGTATGTTAGCGGAGTGTGGGTGTGCATTATCGTGTCGCAGCACTTGATGCTGTCTTCCTGGCCTACTCGCTGATTTGGTTGTTTTCATTTAAACCGTGCTTAATACTGAACCTTACCCATGGAATGCAAATGTCGCTCGATGGTTGAATTGTCACAGTTCATCACATTTGCTAGTTCTCGAGTCGATTGATGTGGATCCTCGTGGATTAAAGCGTTTAAACTGACTTCATTAAAGCCCGATGGTCTTCCTCAACGTCGAGAAACACACAAAAGTCAAAATGCCCTCTTTGTAATGACAAAACCATTTTCTTGCACTGCTTTTCCCGTTGGCATTCTCCCCGTAAAAGGGACAAATGTTCCTTTGCCCGTATGTTAAACTCAGACAGAAGAATATGCCGGATTTATTTTTCACCTTAGCCCAGTGGTTGCCAAAGTGAGCACCGTTGATGGCTTACAGGGGCGTCGCGAAATGTTCTAACGGTTTCACTTAAATGACACTTATTCCAATGTATGTGCTTATTTAGTACTTTTTATATGTAAATGTTTCTGAATTTCAAATATGTTTTTATTTTTTAACTTAAGGCAAACAACCTAGCCATACTAAATGAGCGTTGCAAGTAAAAATAGGCCTGACATTCATTCTGACTTTCGCGACGCGGAAAAATCTTAAAACACTAAGGGCGCCGTGAAACGAAAATGTTTGGGAACCGCTTTGGCATAAATAACATCGTCTTTCTTCAAACCTGTAAAATTCAATGCGTATTCACAAGCACAACAATGCCACTCCAATTAATGAACATTAAACGATCAACAAACTACTAACACAGTAGTGTTGCCATACCAAACACAAACGCTACGAACTTATGCATCAACCCAATACATGGGATCAAGACCAGAATACATATTTGAATGAAATATTTTCTAAATATTTATTTAATTAATTTGTTCGGGTGGGCAATGTGTTGGGCAGAGATACTTCTGGGTGGGCTGTTCCGCATCCGTGCCCACCCCTGGCGCAGTCCCTGCATCTGAAATCCCCATGGTCTTCGAAACGACAGTCGGGCCATTTAAGTGCGTATATACAAGAAACCAAAGCGTGTGTATGTGTTCTTTGAAATATAGTTTTTGTATTCTTTGTACTTTTTAGCTTTTATCTACCATTAGACAATTCGCGGCGTTGAGGATGAATGCCGATTAGACGAAATCGATAATGTGACACGTATGTACAGTATGGAATGCTGACCATTAACTTCTAGTGGTGAGTTCGTGAGCCGACCACTCAACGTGTATTTCCTCAAAAATGTTTCCAGCAATCTACGCTCCTGAACTGCCAGAATTTTTAATACGCAACAGGGTTGTTAAAGGTCTAGGAATTTTAAATAAATTCAATTCCGGTCCAGGAAAGAAAATCAGCGTAAATGGTTCTGGATCGTAAAGAACCTTTCTAACTGTAAAGAATTTCAATTCGGTCCAGGAATGATTTTCCCCGGATCATTTTAAATACGGTGCAGGAACATTTTTTCCGAATCAAATGAAATACGGTCCAAAAACTTTTTTTTTCGGATAAATGTAAATCTGGCCCAAGTTCCGTATTAAAATGAAACAATACGTAAAGTGGATCGAGTTCAAATTACGCCAGAAAAGAAGGTTCCGGTCCTGTTACGGAACCCAATAGAACGAACTCATGAGAACTCATGGCTTCCTGGACTTTTAACAACCTGATACAAGATCTACCGATCTAAAGCATGGAGACAGGGTATAATATAAAGTGACACTTTTTTTTTATTATACCCCAGTTTATGGGTCGTCGAGTATGAGTTACAAAATAAATGCACAACATTTGTCATTCTAGAAAGAGGACAGTTGCTTTTGCAAATGTGCAAGCGAGATAAGACGGTGCGGTGCGCTTTGTCATGTGTGAAGCTCCCGCACTACAAGATAATGCAACACACACGAGCGAATCACCAAATAGCGTGGGGTTTCAATGATTTTTTTTTCTACGTTTCGCTTATCATCGTTCTTTATAAATAACAAAATAACCCAACAACCTCGACAGCGGTTCCTCGGGGAAATCACGCCTCTTGCTGTATCAGCGCGTTGCAGCAGTGGTCCAGTGCTGGGATGCTGTATTCCCTCTGGGCAATAACTTTCTCTCTCTTGCTGACTGAAGGAGGATGCGGGCTGTGTTTGTTTGTGTGTTGCAAGAAGAAAGAGAGAGAAGATCACTGTTCCAAAGGAATGCCGTGCTCTGAATTCATTTCTACCCCCTTCTTTTACTGTCATCGTCGCAACCCTGCTGTCCTATAATCCGTGTTTGATACACGGTAGAGGTATATAGTACTTCGGATCCAATAGTAATTAGCTATTTGTAACAAAGCTCCAATTGATTGATTGACTTGCTTTTGGGATGTGTCGTATGACTCTTTCCGAGCACACCCAAATGTCATCTGTTTTACGAAGTACATCTTGCACTGCATTTTTTAGTCTAACGAGGCTCTGGCTTTTGGACTTACAGCCATTATAATCTTCTGTGGAGCTCGTGTTGTGTTATGTTTTGTCATTGACACTTCATATTTTCATCTTTCATCCTCATCTTCGCGATTAGTCAAAAGTGGCGGAAAAGCGAAATAAAATGAACGCAAAGGAACTCGGTTACTTCTTTTGACAAATTAATTGTAACGTGGAGGAAGAGATAAATTTGGCAACCTTTTTCCAACTACGTGTTTTCTCTTGATGCTAAGGTGAAAGGACTTCAGCGCAATCGCTCAAGGCTAGGTAATTAGGCTCCGTCGCTCAATTTAACGCTTTATTGCAATTCGTCATTTCCCAAATGTATAGAATCTCTTCATCAAGTACAAAACTGACACGCCCAATAGTGTGGCAAGCGAAAGGGTATTTCGTTCAGGGAGGAATAGTGCACCCTGCTGCAAACGGCTAGTATCTGAAGCCGCGTTTTTCCCTCCCACGCGAGCCCTCTCATGTCGCAGAGACATATTTTTGTTCGATTGCTCCAGAGATTTCCGGAAATAGTAGACAATTCAGCCTTTTCACTAGGCTCTTCCTTTAGATCACACTTTATAGTTTCTGACATAACAACAGATCACTTTTGATGGATTGACAGGCAGAAAGATAGAAGGAAAAGTGGGCAGCGTATTCCCATGAGGGATTGATTGATCGTTTGCTAATTAATAAGCAAAATCAGGAATTGTATGCATATTCTTATAAATTATTCCAAAGAAATGGAACATCATTGTCACCATCATGTTTCGATAACAACTTAGGTACAATGTACAATTAAACATGTATACATTTTAGATACTGTATTGTTTCAGACTATAACGAGACTCTGATAATGTCTGTATGTGTGTGAGCTACTCATTTGTGCTTAGTGTACCTACACGGCATCATCATACATTTTAGGTTACAAATATATGTTGTTTCTTGCTCCTCTTCATGATTATCAACAGCAGCAAAAAGCAAAAATTAGGGGAACTTGGGGGGAAAATGGACGCACTTAAGGTTACTGCGTTACAGCGCATGCTGTGTGCGGTGGAAAAAAAATCAAATTTTGTTGACAACATAGATGAAGTCTTGATTGTCACGTGTAACTGCGTACTCATCTGAGCAGGTTAAATAAGCGTTCTGGACTTGTTTATAGGGAAATTGTCTCATCCCAAAACAGTAGTACTAACTTACATAAAAGTTTGCAATTCGGGGGAAATTTATCATAGCAATTCGGTGTAACATGGGCACTTCGGAAAGATAAGCTTCTAAGCCATATAATCAATTTAAAACCTCAGAAATTGCCACAAAAGGAGTGTATGATCCTTCACGATCCATAACAAATCCACATTGTATTTCATTAACAGGTTCATCTAACGACACCGTCAGTGCCCTGTATGCAAGCGTTGGTGTCGTGGTGAAGAGTGGATTTGTTGTCACCTTTGTTCCTTGCAGAATCATAATCACTGTGTTGGTTTACAGGAACAAATACATTTCATCTGCCCTAAATGTAAGGGGGATGAGTAAAGTTGAGGACTGCAATACATGTTTATGATCATGGGCGTGCGCAGACCCTCTTATTAAGGGGGGCAAAAGCCTTCATGAAAGTTCAATCGGAGAAATATAAACCTAATTTCATCTCAGTTTTATTATATTGATTCGTACTAAACGAAGGTGCATATAGTGTGTGTGTCCGGACCCACAGAAAGAAAATTCCAACTTCCGTGCCACAAAAGTTCTCTGTTCCCTCCCCCTTTATTTTCCTTCTCTGTGGTTCAGACTAATTTAAATGTAAACATGATTTCGTACAGCATATTCAAAACAACTACACATTTTTTTTTTCATTTCCAAAATGTGACCAATTCATTCTGCGACCACACATCGGGCTATCGAATAAAAGCCATGCAGGCGAAAAGGTGCAGGCGAAAAGTCATGAGTCAAGTAGTTCGAAGCGAGATAGTCAAATTACATAAGAAATAAACCCACTGTAGTTGCTGAAAACTTTCGTTGCCTTTAAAATACTTTTTGTTTAAACAAAATAATATTGTTTAATAACAGTAATAAGATTTCTCTACACTAAATTTCCAAGTGAGAGAATTATGGATGAAGCATCTGCCCCTTTGCCCCCTCCATGAGTCTCTACATTCTAACTATTATGCAATTAAATATAAATTGATATAATTATTGTTATATCACGCTATTGTTTATGATATGCATTCATTTAGTGCTAACCTGTGATTAATGTTTATGTGTATATGTCCTAAAATGCATCCATTAAATATAGCTGCCCATATTCTCCACCGGTGTGCTGATATTACACCTATCAGTAGGCGTAATAAGACTTTTGTTCGTGCATTTCTTGTTCCTTTACAGAAAGAGATTTTTACTCATGTGCACTACCAGATAAAGTGCAAAGACCGGTCTTCATTTTGCAAAATGACATTTATTTTTATTTCAATAAATCTCTTAATTATCAGGAATTTTTCCTTAAGATAGTCAGTCACATTCCCCCCCCCCACTTCCAATATCCTAAAAATGTGTTAATGTCAAGACCTTTCTAAACTGCTCGCCATTAAAAATGCAACACCCAGAAAGAGTAATCGGAATCGGACGAAATGTGCACAGTGTGTAGAGGAGAGGTGCAGATGGAAATGATTAGGTGTTAAAGGCCGTCATGCGTCATGTGCGCCTGCCACGCCATCTGGTAAGTGGTACCTGTAGCAGGTCAGATAGGTGCAGAAGAGCAGTGAAAGTGCATGGTCGTGAGTGTAGTGTGTTAAAATCGGTCAGCAATGCCACGTCGTCGAATACGGCAGCGATTCCAGCAGGTTTCCCAGTTCGATCGCGGCCGAATTGTTGCATACCGTGAATGCGGATTATCCTACCGTGAGATCGGTGCCCATGTAGGACGGAACGCATCCACAGTGATCCGTGTATGGAATAGGGATGGCCAAACGGATCCGGATCCGGATCCAAAAGTTTCGGATCTGGATCCGAGAGTTTCGTATCTCAAACCCATTATAATATTACCACACCACACTGGCCGCGGTGGCTCAGTCGGTAACGCGTCTGACTACCATGCTAAAGGTCCCGGGTTCGATCCCCGGCCGGTTCAAATCCGGGAACTTTTCTAACGGTGGAAGCGGCCCCGGCGCACACCCAGCGTCGAATAACATGGGTACCTGGGGAAACCTGGGGGGTAAAGGCGGTCAGGGGCGTGGTGCTGATCACATCACCCCCACTCACGACCGGATCAAGAAAGTGTGGGGCGTTACCCCCACACCCCCTATACGCCTTCATGGCGTGGTGCTAAGCACAGGGGAACACTTTACCTTTACCTTTTTACACCTTAAAAAACACAGGGGTCAGATCCCCACTTCAATTTGT